>NC_053390.1:268516244-269202230 GCF_905171765.1 Bufo bufo | reverse complement strand
ACTCCTTTAGAGTTTGACTTGGGGGAACCACAATGAAACCACGTAGGATAGAATGAGAAGGATAAATTGGGGAAGTGTGTTTCTTGTAAGAAGATTACGTTCACTTTGTCTCTCCTCAACATCCCAAAGATCTGGCTCCGCTTAGAAGGTGAGTTGCAACCCTTGACATTATAAGAGGCAATACTAATAGCCATTATGGGGGTGATGAGGAGTGGCAGAGCGACGAGTCAGATACTTATGGAGGCATTTTATGAAAGTGAACTGCTCAGGGTACTTAGCGTTTAAACGAGACGATAGTATTGAAAGCCGCTGTCTCGGTGGTAGGATGAACCGCCTCGGATGGATACACCACTGTATATTGAGAGACCTGTGTAGAACAAAATAAAACAAATACAAATTGAACAAAAGAGAAACTAAAAGAACCATACTAAATGGGTCTTGAATGACTTATCATGTGGGGGGAAGTGGCAAATGCCATTTGTAGACCCGGTTCACAACAATAACTATCATCTTAGCTAATGAGTTAAAGCTAATTATTATTATTAAGGGTAAATAGGATTAAATTAAATGGGCTGCGCCTTGAGCACATAGGGTTGATCCTCACATGTGAACCAAAATGAAGCCAGGGGCCGCTGAATACATAAAAGTATAACAAAACTTAAGTGTTAATAAAGTAGTGTGACATTATGATACCGGCTACCCATTAAATCATTGCAAAGAAAGAGAACACAGCGATAATGTGTAGTTGGGAGCACCGTCAGTGACCAACAAGTATATGATCAGGTCTCGTTAAGTAGGGGACATTTGAGGGTCATATTTCAAATATGTTGTAACTATAAGCCTAAGGCCGCTGAGTACATAGAAAATAAAACCTAAATAAAGCGAATAAAGTATGACCCTATGCTGCCGGCTACTCACTGAATCATCGCCCAAATAAGAAAGCACAGAGACAGTGTGTTGCCGGGAGCACAGTCAGTGACTGCTGAATACAGACCTCAGCTTCATTGCTCTAGAACTAGCATCCAAAGGTGAATTTAACTATGGTGTAAGTATAAGCTTAAGGCCACTGGGCACATATAGGATAGAGCATAGACAATATGAATAAGTATGACTTTACGTTGCCGGCTACCCACTGAATCATCGCAACAATAAGAAAGCACAACACCTATCTCTTAACAAGACCAAAACAAATGCCGAAAATCGGGTTCAGGTAAATTATACCTCGGACAATTAGAATTTTTCTTCAACTCACATTTATTCAACCAAATTGGCGGGATATATGTTCTGTGTATAATATTAAATTGGACTACTATGTGATTAAAGTTATGAGATGCAAACCTTAAGTTACCAAATATATTTTCCCAGTCTAGTGTAGCGCTGTTAAGGAAGTCGGCCTCCGAGGCTTTTTGGCCAGGAGAGACTAAGCTCCCAAACAGTGACTTACTTAATAATTTATTATAATTTTATAATTTATAAAAGTAAGAAATCTTCATATTACCATGTGAACTACTCATCATATATTCAATTAGTGTACATGAATCAATTATCAATCCTAATTTATCCTTAACATTTGACAGTGCTGATCTTAATTGAAAATACATAAACCAACTTAAACCCTCCATATTCCCTCTTTGTACTATCAAAGATAGAGGAAGAATTTCTCCCTTTTCCACCACTCGTGTTAAAAATATATATATATTTTTTTTTTTCAAAAGTAATCCCCAGAAATTTCTAGCAGTTCCTTCAAGTGATAGTTGTACCAAAGTGGAGTAAAGATCCCTTAATCCCCAACCATTTTCTAATCGTGGCCCAGGCCCAGGCCAGAAAAGTGTTCTACTCATCCTATAGTTATAATCTCTCGTTATAATCTCCGGTAATCAACTAATATATAGTACAACAAAGTAAATATATTATCGTATAATGAGGTGTTTACTAAGGTCTTACAGAGAAGATTTTTTTCCCACTCATTCCACAACCACAGTTGTGCACCGATGAAATATCCCTTGAAATATGGGAGGTTTAAACCTCCCAACTCCATTGGTTTATAAAGATATTCCAACTTTAACCTTACTCGCTTCCTTTCCCAGAGTAAATCATTAATAAATCTCTCCATCAATCTAAAAAACGTATCTTCGATCAAAATAGGTGAGTTTCGAATGACATATAGGAGTTGGGGCAAGATTACCATTTTAACTAGGGAAGTTCTATCGGCTCTAGATATGGGAAGTCTGTTCCAGACCGCAATCTTAGCTCTTATTTTAGTAATTACAGGGGAGATATTTAACTGCGTGCACTCATCTATTTTAGGGGAGATCTTCACAACTAAATACACAATATATTCAGAAACGGTAATCATACTTAAAAACCCCTGAGCATAGTGATCAAATTTATCTAGTAACATCAAAGTAGTTTTTGCGCCCAGTTAATATCGAATCCAGAAACCTTCGCAAATGTATTAATTCTTGGAAGAGTCGTATTAGTATAGTCTATAAAGAATAGTATGTTATCCGCATATAGAGAGATACGATCCTCCACTTCTGTTACCCCGAATTCTTTGATTAAGTTGTCTTGCCTCACACTAGCGGCCAAGGGTTCAATGTATATATAAAAAAAGAGTAGGGAGAGAGGGCATCCCTGACAGGTACCCCTGGACAGTATAAAAGTTGAGGTTAGACTACCGTTAATACTTAGTCTTGCCACAGGGGAATCATATAAAAGCCGAATCATACCAATAAACTGTTCTCCAAAGCCCAACCTTGCCATAGTTTTCCACAAAAAGTCCCATTCCACCCTGTCAAAGGCCTTTGTTGCATCCAGCGACAGGATGGAGCGGGCCCCCTCACCCACTACCTGCATATTAGCAAACAGTCTATGAAGATTATGATGAGTACCCTTGTTTGGAATAAAGTCATTTTGATCAGGGTGGATAATTGTGGCTATGACTCTGGAAAGTCTTGTAGCGAGCACTTTTGCTATTAGTTTTATATCAGTATTTAGGAGGGATATTGGTCTGTAGGACTCCATCCCTAAGGGAACTTGTACTTTTTTAGGGATTAGTATAATAACCACTTCTGTCATTGATTCAGGAAGTTTACCATCCCTACAAGATTCAATGAAGACTTGAAGTAAGAGTGGCAAGATAAGTTCCCCATATTTCCTATACAGCTCATATGGAAAACCATCCACACCTGGAGAGGAATTCCTTAAACTTGCCCTAAGGGCCTCTTCTAGCTCCTGGAGAGATACCTCTCTCTCAAGGGCTTCCATTTGTTCCTCTGAGATCGTAGGGAGACTAATAGAGTCCAAGTATGCGTCGGTTCTTTCTCTCGCAATGGTATTATCACATTGATAGAGCTCTGAAAAAACTTCCAAAAATTCATCTTTATCTGATCTGGCTTGTCAATAATTACACCCTGTGGTATCTGAGTCCTCAATATTTCTTATTGGGGTCCTGTTTAGATATTACACTTGCTAATAATTTGCCTGGTCTCCCTACTTCGGAGAAATATTTTTGCCCCCTAAAAAAGAGGGTCTGGTGAGCCTTATTAAGTAAAAAATCTATATAGAACTGATTCTTATTTTCCATAGCTCTTCTATTTCCCTCTGTTTTATTCTTGGCAAGCTCCTTAGCATATTGTTAACTTGCTTCTTTCAAAATCTTTTCTCTTTCCCCATATCTCTTCCTTACATTATGGATATTGCTGAAAAATACTCCTCTCATAAAAGCTTTAAATGTGTCCTATATAACCTGGATTTTAGCTGAGTTGTTATTGACTTCCCAAAAATAAGCAAGCTCCTTTTTGATCAAGTCATGATTCTCTGGAATTGTCAACCAGTGTGGGTTCAGTCTAAAGGGTACTATCTTGTTAATTATGTCTGGGTTCATACATAATTCTACTGTTAAGGGTACATGGTCTGAGAGGGCTCTAGCTTCATGTCTAATTCGCTTAGCAAGAGCCGTATATTTTCTATTTATCAAGCTAAGTTGATTCTAGACATACATCTCACAGATCTGCTTACACAAGAGAAGACACATCTCCCTCAGCCCAGAAGATAACAAAGATCTATGAAACCAACTTCACTACAAAATTGTGCCACTGGAGACTCCCGTTTAGTAATAGTAATCTGGGGTTCCATGCCAATCCTGTCTGTCCCAGGATTCATGATACAGTTAAAGTCTTTACAGACCAAGGTGGGACATTCTGGCCATTTCTCCATAAAGGTCAATAGCATTTTCAATACATAAAACGAAAAAGGAGGGGGAATATACTGTAAATAAAAGCCAGGATTGAAAATCTACCAAACAGTTTCCCATAGAGAAAAACAAATCTTCCCTGAGTATCAATAGAGGACAACACACAGGCAAAATCAATCCTTCTATGAAAGAAAACTGACACTCCTCTGGAGTAGCTATTAAATGTTGAATGGAATGCCTGTGCGACCCATCCCCTAGAGATTCGTCGAGCCACCTCCTTAGTAAAATGTGTCTTTGGCAGACAAATCACAGCTGGTAGATGTCTCTGAGCAAGATCGAATACAGCTTGTCTTTTAAGTTTATCTCCAAGACCCCGTACATTCCAGGTTAGCACTCTAACCGACATGAAAAATAATAACTTCCATTAAAATAAATAGTCCCTTCTTCTCCACTCCAAGCCCTCCACCAACCCAGAGACACATCACAACCCACCCACCCCATCCCACAAACCCCATGATCCACTACTATCCAGAAGCAGACCTCTTACTTAGACCATCCCTCCCCCTCCCCACCATCCCGCTCATACAGGAAAAGAAAAGATACTCCGCTAAATTTAAACATTGTTCCGGTCTAGCCACTCCATGGCTAAGGCCGGAGTGTCAAAAAAATGAGTTGCTCCATTGAAAATTATACGGAGTATAGCTGGATACAAAAAGGAATACTTTATGTCCTTTGTCTGTAGATGTTTTTTGACAGCAAAGAAATAGCGTCTCTTTTCTTGGATCGCTTTTGAGAAGTCTGGGAAAAAAATTGTTCACTCCCATTGTATATTATTAGGGAACACTCCCTGGCCCTTTTAAAATCATGTCTTTGTCCCGGGAAACAAGAATTTTTGCCAGGAGTACCTGTGGTTGGTTTCCGGGAATTGGTTTCCCCCGGGAATATGATGTGCTCTCTTAACAAGAAAAAAGAGAAGAAACATGTTCCCTTCCAAAATTTTCAAATATTATCGACTGTAGTATTCCAGCAGAATTATTTTCCTCTGCACCCTCAGGTAGACACACAATTCTAATGTTGCATCGTCTTGACCTGTCTTCCTAGTCCACCAGTTTTTTTGTTGTAGTTAATTATATTCTGTCCTTAAAGTGGACAGAATTTTAGTCAGATTTTAGTGATTTTACATCACACTCAAGAAAGCCGGTAGACTTTTCTATGACAGTAACTCTGTCCCTTATTTTTGTTATATCGTCTCTTATTAAGGAATTATCGGACTGGACTGCCCCCAGCTGGATAGTGATGTCTTGTACCACTTTGCCATTATTTTTGACCGCAGCTAGAATCTCTTCTAGTGGCGAAAGTTCCAGAACAGGGTTCTCAAAATCATCCATCCGTTCTCCCTCATCCTCCTGAGATTGATCAATAACGGTCGCTACCTCTTCCAGACCCCAACCGGTAATTGTTTTTTTGGGATTAGCTTCTTGCTTCCCTTTCAATGCAGTTCTGGTATTTACATTAGGGGATTTCAAGTAGTGATTGATTATTACAGTATCTCAATGCTTCTGCCCTGTTTTTGACAGGTCAGTAAAACGCTGATATTGCTTTGGTGCCATTTTCTTTTCCTTTATTATTTTTTTATCCCCCTTTTTAACCTTACTCTTTTGCTGCTTTCTCCCCTTTTCCACCCCCCCCCCCATTTCCCTCTTGTTTCCTTATTAAAAAGAACAGTAAACAAAAGCAGGATTCCAGTAAGGAATAATCTCACCAGTTCCACGAAGATCACAGGGAATGGAGCAGTCCCTCAGGAAGGAACTTTCCTTTTTCAAATATTCTTCGTCACCACCCGATCCTTGGAACAAATAATTTCAACTGGTGTGCTATACCAGTTGCCACCCAAAAAAACTGATTGAAGCAGGGGTGTGATATACCAATAATATACTTTCTATATAGTGCATTTGGGTAGTGCAGCATTTGTTTGCGGTTTTGCTGCGTTACTTCAGCTACACAGAGTAACAAACGCTATTGGAACAAATAATTTCAACTGGTGTGATATACCATTTGCCCCCCAAAAAACTGATTAAAGCAGGGGTGTTATATACCAATAATATACTTTCTATATAGTGCATTGAAAAAAAAATATTATTTTCTGTACAATGAATGCATAATTTTTGGGTATGTCCATGTGCTGAAACGTCTCAATTGGCTGTCCTGTCCCACCTGATGGATGTGTCATGGTTCAGAGTTCTTCACAATGTAAAAGAATATGGTGCCAGCGGACATTGCCATATGTTCGCCCGTTCGGCGAACCGCAGACGAGCAAAGTTCGCCACGAAACGACCGTCGGGCGAACCGCAAGGACATCTCTAGTGCTAATCACTTAAACACTCTGGGATTTATTTTCTTTGACTGTACAGAGCAGGGTACGCCATTATTAAAGATAAAGGCAGAAGCTGTTCGTGTATGCCTTATGCATACCTGTTTTACTTGATGTGCCATTTGTAGCTTGTGTGATATTTTGATTCCTTTTTCCTATCGCATAAAAAAATCTGTGACACAGACCTGCTGTCCCCTACCTAACACTGCATGGTCTCCATATGATTTCCATATTTTATGTGATCAACTTGAGCCTAGTGTTAAGCGACATCTCATAGAACTACGCTGGAGAGTCAGCACACACAGATAGTACACATAGTGGGAGTCAGGAGGTTTATATAACTGCAGCTAATCAATGTGTACACTTACCTAATGTCTCCATATCTTTACATATGGAGATATTATAATTTTAACAGATTACAGACATATACATGGGAACATGGAGTGTGAGGAGGGGAGGGGCCAGAGAACTGCAAGGGGGAATTTGATAGGTGATGATGTCATTCTGTAGTTCACAGGAAGTAAGCCACACTAGCTCTAGGCTGTTGGCCAGACTTAAGGTCACATGACAAGGTTCCCATAATGAAAAGGATGCTACTGAGTTTACACAATGCACTAGCTGATGCAGCTCCATCTGCAATCTATTTAAAACAAAGATGGCTGGACCACTTTAGAAAATAATCAGTTTTACCTTTTGTGTCACCCTAATTTTCTTAAAGATTGCAAACTCTTGAGAGCAGGGCACCCACTTGTAGCGTTTCACTTGTATGCTAGCCTATAATCCTGTTATGTCTTTCTTGATATGTACATGTCCCCCCTGAATTGTAAAGCACTGGTGAATATGGTGGTGCTATATAAATAGAGATCATTATTATTATTATTATTATTATTATTATTATTATAATAAAGAAATGCATTAATGTAAATATAATTGTTCAAGAAATTAAAATTCTTTGCAATTGCTTCATTTAGAAATTTTCATAAGCTGAAATCGCACCAGGTGGAAGAATTCATGAAATTTTTAAGCAGACATCAGCTACAGATTCATTAAATGTGTTCCAGCACTGCTATAAAAAATCAATTTAGTTCACCAGGCTTTCTGAACTAGTGCCAGTGGCAGAGAACTCATCATCTCGCGAAGCACTCAAATTCTGAAGTACCACAATGATATTAGTTGGATTGTAGTATAATAAAGTTCTATTGTATGAAATAATCACACTTGGAGCAGAAAGGGAAGAAAATACATTGAGTGCTGTGTTAGAAGCTCTCATTTAAGGTTTAAGTTGAAGTGTATCAATTGATTCACTGAACAGTTACTCCTCTGCGACCAGAGAAATCCCTTAAGTGATATTGTTTAAAGGAAAAAACACACATACAACAACACGTTTTCTAAATCATCATTGACCTGTATTAATAGTCACTTCAGCGCGCACAGGATACTGCTGAGCAGAATAAATTAAGTATTGTGTACTGTATTGTATTGTGTTGTGATCTATCGATCTATTCTGCTGGCTAATGTGATTTACATTGCATCTGTAAGAGCCTGGCAATTACTTACTTACCCAGTCTATGGAGGCAGTAGTGTGAATCTACAATTCTCTTATATCAAATTTCCCTTGTATCCCATATTTGAAGATATATGTTTATACTTGATATTATGTATTACCTGACATCGAAAACCAGGCTTTCTTACATTTTATAAATGAACAATAATCTAGGAAAGTAGCTCTTGTGCTTTTTCAATTTGCTTCGATTGGGTTTCTGATGTGAAAGAAGCCATTCAGTAACTGATATAATAAGATTGTAGTAAAATGTTTAACTTGTACTTTTTCTCTCTTTTACATGATTTGTTACACCTAGTAGGGTGAAATAGTCTTTTGAGGATACTTATGCAGTGTAACAATGCCGATTGTTCACAAGACTGCCGAACTTGACTTTACCTACAGCAGTCACTGTTCCCAAGTACTAACAGTGTTTTGTGGTACTGAGATACCCTCAGAACTGACAGTAGAGCTGAATTGCACAACAACCAAATAGTTGCAAGAAACATAAAGGATGCATGTATCAACAGTAGCAGACAAAAAGGTAATGAAAATAAACTCACTGATAGATAATATGACTCAAATGATGGTGGCCGCGGATGAAGGAGATGGAAGTCAATCAATGGGGGAAGGTAATGGCAAAAAGGTTGGGTGGATAAATAGACAGGAATATATACAGGGAGTGCAGAATTATTAGGCAGGTTGTATTTTTAAGGATTAATTTTATTATTGAACAACAACCATGTTCTCAATGAACCCAAAAAACTCATTAATATCAAAGCTGAATATTTTTGGAAGTAGTTTTTAGTTTGTTTTTAGTTTTAGCTATTTTAGGGGGATATCTGTGTGTGCAGGTGACTATTACTGTGCATAATTATTAGGCAACTTAACAAAAAACAAATATATACCCATTTCAATTATTTATTTTTACCAGTGAAACCAATATAACATCTCAACATTCACAAATATACATTTCTGACATTCAAAAACAAAACAAAAACAAATCAGTGACCAATATAGCCACCTTTCTTTGCAAGGACACTCAAAAGCCTGCCATCCATGGATTCTGTCAGTGTTTTGATCTGTTCACCATCAACATTGCGTGCAGCAGCAACCACAGCCTCCCAGACACTGTTCAGAGAGGTGTACTGTTTTCCCTCCTTGTAAATCTCACATTTGATGATGGACCACAGGTTCTCAATGGGGTTCAGATCAGGTGAACAAGGAGGCCATGTCATTAGATTTTCTTCTTTTATACCCTTTCTTGCCAGCCACGCTGTGGAGTACTTGGACGCGTGTGATGGAGCATTGTCCTGCATGAAAATCATGTTTTTCTTGAAGGATGCAGACTTCTTCCTGTACCACTGCTTCAAGAAGGTGTCTTCCAGAAACTGGCAGTAGGACTGGGAGTTGAGCTTGACTCCATCCTCAACCCGAAAAGGCCCCACAAGCTCATCTTTGATGATACCAGCCCAAACCAGTACTCCACCTCCACCTTGCTGGCGTCTGAGTCGGACTAAAGCTCTGTGCCCTTTACCAATCCAGCCACGGGCCCATCCATCTGGCCCATCAAGACTCACTCTCATTTCATCAGTCCATAAAAGCTTTGAAAAATCAGTCTTGAGATATTTCTTGGCCCAGTCTTGACGTTTCAGCTTGTGTGTCTTGTTCAGTGGTGGTCGTCTTTCAGCCTTTCTTACCTTGGCCATGTCTCTGAGTATTGCACACCTTGTGCTTTTGGGCACTCCAGTGATGTTGCAGCTCTGAAATATGGCCAAACTGGTGGCAAGTGGCATCTTGGCAGCTGCACGCTTGACTTTTCTCAGTTCATGGGCAGTTATTTTGCGCCTTGGTTTTTCCACACGCTTCTTGCGACCCTGTTGACTATTTTGAATGAAACGCTTGATTGTTCGATGATCACGCTTCAGAAGCTTTGCAATTTTAAGAGTGCTGCATCCCTCTGCAAGATATCTCACTATTTTTGACTTTTCTGAGCCTGTCAAGTTCTTCTTTTGACCCATTTTGCCAAAGGAAAGGAAGTTGCCTAATAATTATGCACACCTGATATAGGGTGTTGATGTCATTAGACCACACCCCTTCTCATTACAGAGATGCACATCACCTAATATGCTTAATTGGTAGTAGGCTTTCGAGCCTATACAGCTTGGAGTAAGACAACATGCATAAAGAGGATGATGTGGTCAAAATACTCATTTGCCTTATAATTCTGCATGCAGTGTATATATGATGAAATTACCCTGCTCTGAAATACCAATCAATAAGACAGCGGAGACAAACCAAAAACTAACTTGGCAAAAAGACAAACTTCAGTACTGACAAAAAAGGACCATAGCTCCCAGACAAGAATAAGATACTGAATCTGGAAACAAATGCACAGAGCATCAGGGACAGAAGGGATTTTGATACTGGCCAGATTTACATCTCTAAAATCAACACTGGCCCTCTAGAAAAGAAAAGAGGCAGTGGGAATTATCAAAAAGTGTCATAAACTGACATTTCTGAATCTGATTGGTCGGGGTCTGATCGTATATACAAAGAAGAGCACCGGCTCCACAACCTTCACTAACACCGTCCAGTGTTATTGCAGTATGGGATCCAACTATGAATGCCCCCGCCGGCCCAAAACTAAGAACAGGAGTGTCAAATGTTTCTCAACATATACATCTTTATCTGTGCCATCATCTTCCTTAACGTTGTCTTCTTAAAACCCTGTTCCCACCACATCAGTGATGTCTACACCAATAGCGAACCATTCTTTTTTAGCCCAGGGAGTGCAATTAAGGGACAAGGAGAAATGGGCATACAATGTCAAAACCTAATCATATCAAAAGACACTCTTCAAATTATCAATCTGTCTAGTTTTGGTTTAGAGGAAAGGCACATTAAACTTCTAAGCAAAGGTTTGTCCTTCACCCCCACACCAATTTTTTTGTGTTTTTTTGTGGGTTTAAGACGTAAATAGGGATGAGCGAACCTGAACTGTATAGTTTGGGTTCGTACCGAATTTTGGGGTGTCCGTGACACGGACCCGAACCCGAACATTTTCGTAAAAGTCCGGGTTTGGGTTCGGTGTTCGTTGCTTTCTTGGCGCTTTTTGAAAGGCTGCAAAGCAGCCAATCAACAAGCATCATACTACTTGCACCAAGAGGCCATCACAGCCATGCCTACTATTGGCATGGCTGTGATTGGCCAGTGCAGCATGTGACCCAGCCTCTATATAAGCTTGGGTCATGTAGCGCTGCACGTCACTCTGCTGATACAAGTGTAGAGAGAGGGTGCAGCTGCGATGTTAGGGCGAGATTAGGCAGTGATTAACTCCTCCAAAAGACTTCATTCATTGATCGATCTACAGCTGTGGATCATTGAACTGCTGCTATTCAATTGCTCACTGTTTTTAGGCTGCCCAGAGCGTTTTTCAGTCACTTTTTTCTGGGGTGATCGGCGGCCATTTTGTGGCTTGTGGTGCGCCAGCACAAGCTGCCATCAAGTACATTTAACCATCAATAATGTGGTTATTTTTTGCTATATCCTACATCAGGGTCAAGCTGTCATCAAGTGCATTTAACCATCAATAGTGTGGTTCTTTTTTGGCCATATACTACATCAGGGGCAAGCTGAGCCTGTCATCCAAGTGCATTTAACCATCAATAGTGTGGTTATTTTTTGCTATATCCTACATCAGGGTCAAGCTGTCATCAAGTGCATTTAACCATCAATAGTGTGGTTATTTTTTGGCCATATACTACATCAGGGGCAAGCTGAGCCTGTCACCCAAGTGCATTTAACCATCAATAGTGTGGTTATTTTTTGGCTATATCCTACATCAGGGTCAAGCTGTCATCAAGTGCATTTAACCATCAATAGTGTGGTTATTTTTTGGCCATATACTACATCAGGGCCATATACTACATCATTCTCAATAACTTCACACACACGCTACAGTGCACATCCAAGTCTAATTCTGTGATTAAACGTATACCTGTCACCAAGCGCCTAAAAAATAGGCCTCACATTTATATTCATCCAAATCTGTCATTACTGCTTTAGCTGGTCAAGTTATTTAGTGTCCGTCAAAGCACAGTTTTTGTTCTGGGTTGAAATACAATTCCCAATTTTGCAATTCTCTAAATTAGTGGTTTCTGCTGTATCAGGCCTACTTTAAATCTATCCCTAAACGGATATATTAGATTCAAGGTGCTGATAGGGTAATTCTCAAGAACTTCACACACACGCTACAGTGCAGATCCAAGTCTAGATCTGTGATTAAAGGTATACCTGTCACCCAGCGCCTAAAAAATAGGCCTCACATTTATATTCATCCAAATCTGTCATTACTGCTTTAGCTGGTCAAGTTATTTAGTGTCCGTCAAAGCACAGTTTTTGTTCTGGGTTAAAATACAATTCCCAATTTTGCAATTCTCTAAATTAGTGGTTTCTGCTGTATCAGGCCTACGTTAAATCTATCACTAAAAGGGTATATTAGATTCAAGGTGCTGATAGGGTAATTCTCAAGAACTTCACACACACGCTACTGTGCAGATCCAAGTCTAATTCTGTGATTAAACGTATACCTGTCACCCAGCGCCTATATAATAGGCCTCAAATTTATATTCAGCTAAATCTGTCATTACTGGTGTGCCTGTATTAGTGTAATACGGTACCTAAATAGATAGCCAGATAGTGTTAGGTGTCTGTAAAAAAAGGCCGGAATTTGAATTCAATACATTGGCCCGAATAATATTTTTCTTATTGTGGTGAACGGTAACAATGAGGAAAACATCTAGTAAGGGACGCAGACGCGGACATGGTCGTGGTGGTGTTAGTGGACCCTCTGGTGCTGGGAGAGGACGTGGCCGTTCTGCCATAGCCACACGTCCTAGTGTACCAACTACCTCAGGTGCCAGTAGCCGCCAGAATTTACAGCCATATTTGGTGGGGCCCAATGCCGTTCTAAGGATGGTAAGGCCTGAGCAGGTACAGGCATTAGTCAATTGGGTGGCCGACAGTGCATCCAGCACGTTCACATTATCTCCCACCCAGTCTTCTGCAGAAAGCGCACAGATGGCGCCTGAAAACCAAGCCCATCAGTCTGTCACATCACCCCCATGCATATCAGGGAAACTGTCTGAGCCTCAAGTTATGCAGCAGTCTCTTATGCTGTTTGAAGACTCTGCTGGCAGGGTTTCCCAAGGGCATCCACCTAGCCCTTCCCCAGCGGTGGAAGAGATAGAATGCACTAACGCACAACCACTTATGTTTCCTGATGATGAGGACATGGGAATACCACCTCAGCACGTCTCTGATGATGACGAAACACAGGTGCCAACTGCTGCGTCTTTCTGCAGTGTGCAGACTGAACAGGAGGTCAGGGATCAAGACTGGGTGAAAGACGATGCAGGGGACGATGAGGTCCTAGACCCCACATGGAATGAAGGTCGTGCCACTGACTTTCACAGTTCGGAGGAAGAGGCAGTGGTGAGACCGAGCCAACAGCGTAGCAAAAGAGGGAGCAGTGGGCAAAAGCAGAACACCCGCCGCCAAGAGACTCCGCCTGCTACTGACCGCCGCCATCTGGGACCGAGCACACCAAAGGCAGCTTCAAGGAGTTCCCTGGCATGGCACTTCTTCAAACAATGTGCTGACGACAAGACCCGAGTGGTTTGCACGCTGTGCCATCAGAGCTTGAAGCGAGGCATTAACGTTCTGAACCTTAGCACAACCTGCATGACCAGGCACTTGCATGCAAAGCATGAACTGCAGTGGAGTAAACACCTTGAAAACAAGGAAGTCACTCAGGCTCCCCCTGCTACCTCTTCTGCTGCTGCCGCCTCGGCCTCTTCTGCTGCTGCCGCCTCGGCCACTTCCTCCGCCTCTGGAGGAACGTTGGCACCTGCCGCCCAGCAAACATGGGATGTACCACCAACACCACCACCTGCGTTACCAAGCATCTCAACCATGTCACACGGCAGTGTTCAGCTCTCCATCTCACAAACATTTGAGAGAAAGCGTAAATTCCCACCTAGCCACCCTCGATCCCTGGCCCTGAATGCCAGCATTTCTAAACTACTGGCCTATGAAATGCTGTCATTTAGGCTGGTGGACACAGACAGCTTCAAACAGCTCATGTCGCTTGCTGTCCCACAGTATGTTGTTCCCAGCCGCCACTACTTCTCCAAGAGAGCCGTGCCTTCCCTGCACAACCAAGTATCCGATAAAATCAAATGTGCACTGCGCAACGCCATCTGTGGCAAGGTCCACCTAACCACAGATACGTGGACCAGTAAGCACGGCCAGGGACGCTATATCTCCCTAACTGCACACTGGGTAAATGTAGTGGCGGCTGGGCCCCAGGCGGAGAGCTGTTTGGCGCACGTCCTTCCGCCGCCAAGGATCGCAGGGCAACATTCTTTGCCTCCTGTCTCCTCCTCCTCCTACTCAGCTTCCTCCTCCTCTTCTTCCACCTGCTCATCCAGTCAGCCACACACCTTCACCACCAACTTCAGCACAGCCCGGGGTAAACGTCAGCAGGCCATTCTGAAACTCATATGATTGGGGGACAGGCCCCACACCGCACAGGAGTTGTGGCGGGGTATAGAACAACAGACCGACGAGTGGTTGCTGCCGGTGAGCCTCAAGCCCGGCCTGGTGGTGTGCGATAATGGGCGAAATCTCGTTGCAGCTCTGGGACTAGCCGGTTTGACGCACATCCCTTGCCTGGCGCATGTGCTGAATTTGGTGGTGCAGTAGTTCATTCACAACTACCCCGACATGTCAGAGCTGCTGCATAAAGTGCGGGCCGTCTGTTCGCGCTTCCGGCGTTCACATCCTGCCGCTGCTCGCCTGTCTGCGCTACAGCGTAACTTCGGCCTTCCCGCTCACCGCCTCATATGCGACGTGCCCACCAGGTGGAACTCCACCTTGCACATGCTGGACAGACTGTGCGAGCAGCAGCAGGCCATAGTGGAGTTCTAGCTGCAGCACGCACGGGTCAGTCGCACTGCGGAACAGCACCACTTCACCACAAATTACTGGGCCTCCATGCGAGACCTGTGTGCCCTGTTGCGCTGTTTCGAGTACTCCACCAACATGGCCAGTGGCGATGATGCCGTTATCAGCGTTACAATACCACTTCTATGTCTCCTTGAGAAAACACTTAGGGCGATGATGGAAGAGGAGGTGGCCCAGGAGGAGGAGGAGGAGGAGGAGGAGGAGGAGGAAGAGGGGTCATTTTTAGCACTTTCAGGCCAGTCTCTTCGAAGTGACTCAGAGGGAGGTTTTTTGCAACAGCAGAGGCCAGGTACAAATGTGGCCAGACAGGGCCCACTACTGGAGGACGAGGAGGACGAGGAGGAGGTGGAGGAGGATAAGGATGAAGCATGTTCACAGCGGGGTGGCACCCAACGCAGCTCGGGCCCATCACTGGTGCGTGGCTGGGGGGAAACGCAGGACGATGACGATTTGCCTCCCACAGAGGACAGCTTGTCCCTACCTCTGGGCAGCCTGGCACACATGAGCGACTACATGCTGCAGTGCCTGCGCAACGACAGCAGAGTTGCCCACATTTTAACGTGTGCGGACTACTGGGTTGCCACCCTGCTGGATCCATGGTACAAAGACAATGTGCACACCTTACTTCCTGCACTGGAGCGTGATAGGAAGATGCGCGAGTACAAGCGCACGTTGGTAGACGCGCTACTGAGAGCATTCCCACATGTCACAGGGGAACAAGTGGAAACCCAAGGCGAAGGCAGAGGAGGAGCAAGAGGTCGCCAACGCAGCTGTGTCACGGCCAGCTCCTCTGAGGGCAGGGTTAGCATGGCAGAGATGTGGAAAAGTTTTGTCACCACGCCACAGCTAACTGTACCACCACCTGATACGGAACGTGTTAGCAGGAGGCAACATTTCACTAACATGGTGGAACAGTACGTGTGCACACCCCTCCACGTACTGACTGATGGTTCGGCCCCATTCAACTTCTGGGTCTCCAAATTGTCCACGTGGCCAGAGCTAGCCTTTTATGCCTTGGAGGTGCTGGCCTGCCCGGCGGCCAGTGTTTTGTCTGAACGTGTATTCAGCACGGCAGGGGGCGTCATTACAGACAAACGCAGCCGCCTGACTACAGCCAATGTGGACAAGCTGACGTTCATAAAAATGAACCAGGCATGGATCCCACAGGACCTGTCCATCCCTTGTGCAGATTAAACATTAACTACCTCCCCTTAACCATATATTATTGCACTCCAGGGCACTTCCTCATTCAATCCTATTTTTATTTTCATTTTACCATTATATTGCGGGGCAACCCAAAGTTGAATGAATTTCTCCTCTGTCTGGGTGCCGGGGCCTAAAAATATCTGACAGTAGCCTGTTCCAGTGGTGGGTGACATGAAGCCTGATTCTCTGCTATGACATGAAGACTGATTCTCTGCTGAGTCGCTGACATGAAGCCTGAATCTCTGTTATGGGACCTCTCTCCTCTGTCTGGGTGCCGGGGTCTAAATTATATGACAATGGACTGTTCCAATGTTGGGTGACGTGAAGCATGATTCTCTGCTATGACATGAAGACTGATTCTCTGCTGACATGAAGCCTGAATCTCTGTTATTAGACCTCTCTCCTCTGCCTGGGTGCCGGGGCCTAAATATCTGACAATGGACTGTTCCAGTGTTGGGTGACGTGAAGCCTGATTCTCTGCTATGACATGAAGACTGATTCTCTGCTGACATGAAGCCAGATTCTCTGCTATGGGACCTCTCTCCTCTGCCTGGGTGCCTGGGCCTAGATATCTGACAATGGACTGTTCCAGTGGTGGGTGACGTGAAGCATGATTCTCTGCTATGACATGAAGACTGATTCTCTGCTGACATTAAGCCAGATTCTATGTTATGGGACCTCTCTCCTCTGCCTGGGTGCCGGGGCCTAAATATCTGACAATGGACTGTTACAGTGGTGGCTGACGTGAAGCCTGATTCTCTGCTATGACATGAAGACTGATTCTCTGCTGACATGAAGCCAGATTCTATGTTATGGGACCTCTCTCCTCTGCCTGGGTGCCGGGGCCTAAATATCTGACAATGGACTGTTACTGTGGTGGGTGACGTGAAGCCTGATTCTCTGCTATGACATGAAGACTGATTCTCTGCTGACATGAAGCCAGATTCTCTGCTATGGGACCTCTCTCCTCTGCCTGGGTGCCTAGGCCTAAATATCTGACAATGGACTGTTCCAGTGTTGGGTGACGTGAAGCCTGATTCTCTGCTATGACATGAAGACTGATTCTCTGCTAACATGAAGCCAGATTCTATGTTATTGGACCTCTCTCCTCTGCCTGGGTGCCGGGGTCTAAATATCTGACAATGTACTGTTACAGTGGTGGGTGACGTGAAGCCTGATTCTCTGCTATGATATGAAGCCAGATTCTCTGCTGACATGAAGCCAGATTCTCTGTTATGGGACCTCTCTCCTCTGCCTGGGTGCCGGGGCCTAAATATCTGACAATGGACTGTTTCAGTGTTGGGTGACGTGAAGCCTGATTCTCTGCTATGACATGAAGACTGATTCTCTGCTGACATGAAGCCAGATTCTATGTTATGGGACCTCTCTCCTCTGCCTGGGTGCCGGGGCCTAAATATCTGACAATGGACTGTTACAGTGGTGGCTGACGTGAAGCCTGATTCTCTGCTATGACATGAAGACTGATTCTCTGCTGACATGAAGCCAGATTCTCTGTTATGGGACCTCTCTCCTCTGCCTGGGTGCCGGGGCCTAAACATCTGACAATGGACTGTTACAGTGGTGGGTGACGTGAACCCTGATTCTCTGCTATGACATGAAGACTGATTCTCTGCTGACATGAAGCCAGATTCTATGTTATGGGACCTCTCTCCTCTGCCTGGGTGCCGGGGCCTAAATATCTGACAATGGACTGTTACTGTGGTGGGTGACGTGAAGCCTGATTCTCTGCTATGACATGAAGACTGATTCTCTGCTGACATGAAGCCAGATTCTCTGCTATGGGACCTCTCTCCTCTGCCTGGGTGCCTGGGCCTAAATATCTGACAATGGACTGTTCCAGTGTTGGGTGACGTGAAGCCTGATTCTCTGCTATGACATGAAGACTGATTCTCTGCTAACATGAAGCCAGATTCTATGTTATTGGACCTCTCTCCTCTGCCTGGGTGCCGGGGTCTAAATATCTGACAATGTACTGTTACAGTGGTGGGTGACGTGAAGCCTGATTCTCTGCTATGACATGAAGCCAGATTCTCTGCTGACATGAGCAGCCGTAAGCAGGTTTACCCCATGCACAGTGTAGGTGATATACCTGCCCTGACCGTGCTTTGCAGACCAGGTATCAGTGGTCAGATGGACCCTTGCCCCAACACTGTGTGCCAGACATGCCATGACTTCCTTTTGCACAATCGAGTACATGTTGGGGATTGCCTTTTGTGCAAAGAAATTTCTGCCGGGTACCTTCCACTGCGGTGTCCCAATAGCTACAAATTTTTTGAAGGCCTCAGACTCCGCCAGCTTGTATGGTAAAAGCTGGCGGGCTAAGAGTTCCGACAAGCCAGCTGTCAGACGCCGGGCAAGGGGGTGACTTTGTGACATTGGCTTCTTACGCTCAAACATGTCCTTGACAGACACCTGACTGTGGGCAGATGAGCAGGAACTGCTCAAGGTGAGAGACGAAGTGGCGGATGGTTGAGAGGGGGCAAGTAGGACAGCAGTGGTTGACGTGGCTGAAGATGCTGGACCAGGAGGAGGATGGCGGCTTTGAGTTTGTGTGCTGCTTGTACTCATGTGTTGATCCCATAGGCGTTTGTGATGTGAGATCATGTGCCTTCGCAAAGCAGTTGTACCTAGGTGGGTGTTGGACTTCCCACGACTCAGTTTCTTTTGGCACAGGTTGCAAATGGCATCGCTGGTATCAGAGGCAGACACACAAAAAAAAATGCCACACTGCTGATCTCTGCAGTGACGTCATTCTGTGCTGATCTCTGCAATGACGTCATTCTGGTGGTGGCAACAGCATGCGTCGATTGGCGTGCTGTCTGACTGACCCCGGGTGCCGATGCATGCTGAATGTGCCACTAGCTCCTTGCGACGACCTCCACCTGCTTCCAACTTGTCTCCTCCTTCTATCTGTCTCCCCATCTTTCCCCCTGTTCTTCTTCTCTTCGAGCGGGCACCCACGTGACATCCACGGACACATCGTCATCATCAACCGCTTCACTTGTATCTGACAACTCAGCAAAGGAAGCAGCAGCGGGTACAACATCATCATCATCATCACACCGTACGTCCATGTGTGTAATGCTGCCTGACTGAGACATATCCCTGTTATCTACATCCTCTGGCAATAATGGTAGCGCATCACTCATTTCTTCCAACTGATGTGTAAATAACTCCTCTGACAGATCAAGTGAAGCAGCTGTGGTGCTAGTGTTGGTGGTGGCGGCAGGCGGGCGAGTGGTAACTTGAGAGGTGCTCGAAGCTGAGCTGGAGGAGGATGGTGCGTCAAGGTTCCGAGCAGAAGCTGTAGAAGATTGGGTGTCCTGTATTAGCCAGTGAACTATGTCCTCAGAACTTTTCGAGTTCAGGGTACGTGGCCTCTGAACACTGGTCATTATTCTAGGGCCAAAGGGAATCACAGCACCACGACCATGACGGCCCCTGCGGGGTGGCCTGCCTCTGCCTGCCTTTTTAGATTAATTTAGTTGTACTATGCGTGCAAGCTACTGTGACACCAGAGTTGCGCTGGTGACACTATGCACTTGCAGGGCACGAAACACACAAACACGTGCAGGCAACTGACTGCTATTTATTCACAGTCAAAATTGTTGTTTTTCTTTAAATGTAATCTACTGTGACACCAGATATGAGTTGTGCTGGTGACACTATGCACTTGCAGGGCACGAAACACACAAACACGTGCAGGCAACTGACTGTTATTTATTCACAGTCAAAATTTTGGTTTTTTTAAAAATGTAATCTACTGTGACACCAGATATGAGTTGCGCTGGTGACACTATGCACTTGCAGGGCACGAAACACACACGCGCGTGCAGGCAACTGACTGCTATTTATTCACAGTCAAAATTGTTGTTTTTCTTTAAATGTAATCTACTGTGACACCAGATATGAGTTGCGCTGGGGACACTATGCACTTGCAGGGCACGAAATACACGAACACATGCAGGCAACTGACTTCTATTTATTTACAGTAAAAAAAAAATGTTTTTCTTTAAATGTAATCTACTGTGACACCAGATATGAGTTGCGCTGGTGACACTATGCACTTGCAGTGCACGAAACACACACGCACATGCAGGCAACTGACTGCTTTTTATTCACAGTCAAAATTGTTGTTTTTCTTTAAATGTAATCTACTGTGACACCAGATATGAGTTGCGCTGGTGACACTATGCACTTCCAGGGCACGAAACACACACGCGCGTGCAGGCAACTGACTGCTATTTATTCACAGTCAAAATTGTTGTTTTCCTTTAAATGTAATCTACTGTGACACCAGAGATATGAGTTGCCCTGGTGACACTATGCACTTGCAAGGCATGAAACACACACACGCGTGCAGGCAACTGACTACTATAATATTACAGTCAAAAAAGTTTTTATTTTTTTTAAAATGCAAGCTACTGTAAAACCAGATATGAGTGGTGGCACTGGGCAATTGGGCACAGTATACGCTGTGAGCCTGACACACACGCTGGCAGGAAACTGCAATTAGATTACTCAAAAAAAAAAAAAAAAAGCAGACT
This sequence comes from Bufo bufo, assembly GCF_905171765.1. Lineage (NCBI taxonomy): Eukaryota > Metazoa > Chordata > Amphibia > Anura > Bufonidae > Bufo > Bufo bufo. The sequence goes on along the minus strand of NC_053390.1, from coordinate 269,181,321 downwards.
GATATTCTAGCCCTAAAAAGGGCTTTTTGGGGTGCTGTCCTTACAGCAGAGATCAGATGAGTATTTCAGGACTGTAGTGGACACTGAATACACTAGCCTAGCTAATGATTTCCCTATTAAATCAGCAGCAGCTACACTGTCCCTCCTCTCACTAAGAATGCAGCTTCCGAATGAATCTAAAATGGATGCTGTCCAGGAGGTGGGAGGGTCTGGGAGGGAGGGTATGATGCTGATTGGCTGGAATGTGTCTGCTGACTGTGAGGTACAGGGTCAAAGTTTACTTAATGATGACGAATAGGGGGCGGACCGAACATCGCATATGTTCGCCCGCCGCGGCGAACGCGAACAAGCTATGTTCGTCAGGAATTGTTCGCCGGCGAATAGTTCGGGACATCTCTAATGCTACAGTGCGCGGTGCTCCATGCGTGTAGAAACAATTGGATGGTTTTATTTGTTTAAATGTTTCCACTTTGTGTCAAATCAATCTCAGTTTTTTTAGCAAATATATATGGGAGATCCCCATTAGACCATTCATGGACCATAATGGTGAGATGGCTTGGAGTACACCTGATCACAACTTTGGAGGGGTTGATCCACCCGGGAGGATGGATCCCTTTCCGATTGGTCCTGATAGCCATGTTGACAAACTGGAAATACTGGCATTCTTCCAGAAACAATGATGGCCCCTTTGATAGGATGCCGTACTATGCGCATGCGCTGGTCTCTACACATGAGATACAGCGGAGCCATGCTATTGGCGATAGAGTGGAGCTGTGCTGCAGGTGCAATCCGGGCTTGCGAGGTTTGTTTTTTACACTCTGTGGCATCTGTAGTGCTAGTCAGAAGAAATGCCAGCTTTGGCCATTATTCACATGGACGCGCGGTATTGGTTGGCAATGTCATGTCTCTTGTTAACGCCTTCTCTTCCTGTCTACATGGTTGTATATTTTAATGATCTATACACTTTTTATTATCACCACAATGATGAAGTTCACTGTTATTATGGATATATTATTATCACTTTGGTAAACATATTATTAGATGTAAAGTGGTTGGATGTATTGTAACTGTAATTTTTATGCACAATGTGTAAGGGTATTTACATATATAATTGATCACATGATACGGATATGCTAATCAGGCACATGATTTGCATATGTTATTTGGTCACATGATTTTGTTTTCGAATGTTCATTGGTCACCAGTATATTTGAGTGCTATTTAACCACCTCAGCCCCCATGGCTTAAACACCCTGAAAGACCAGGCCACTTTTTACACTTCTGACCTACACTACTTTCACCGTTTATTGCTCGGTCATGCAACTTACCACCCAAATGAATTTTACCTCCTTTTCTTCTCACTAATAGAGCTTTCATTTGGTGGTATTTCATTGCTGCTGACATTTTTACTTTTTTTGTTATTAATCGAAATTTAACGATTTTTTTGCAAAAAAATGACATTTTTCAATTTCAGTTGTAAAATTTTGCAAAAAAAACGAGATCCATATATAAATTTTGCTATAAATTTATTTTTCTACATGTCTTTGATAAAAAAAAAATGTTTGGGTAAAAAAAAAAATGGTTTGAGTAAAAGTTATAGCGTTTACAAACTATGGTACAAAAATGTGAATTTCCGCTTTTTGAAGCAGCTCTACCTTTCAGAGCACCTGTCATGTTTCCTGAGGTTCTACAATGGCCAGACAGTACAAACACCCCACAAATGATCCCATTTCGGAAAGTAGACACCCTAAGGTATTCGCTGATGGGCATAGTGAGTTCATAGAACTTTTTATTTTTTGTCACAAGTTAGCGGAAAATGATGATTTTTTTTTTTTCTTACAAAGTCTCATATTCCACTAACTTGTGACAAAAAATAAAAACTTCCATGAACTCAGTATGCCCATCAGCGAATACCTTGGGGTGTCTTCTTTCCAAAATGGGGTCACTTGTGGGGTAGTTATACTGCCCTGGCATTCTAGGGGCCCAAATGTGTGGTAAGGAGTTTGAAATCCAATTCTGTAAAAAATGGCCAGTGAAATCCGAAAGGTGCTCTTTGGAATATGGGCCCCTTTGCCCACCTAGGCTGCAAAAAAGTGTCACACATCTGGTATCTCCGTATTCAGGAGAAGTTGGGGAATGTGTTTTGGGGTGTCATTTTACATATACCCATGCTGGGTGAGATAAATATCTTGGTCAAATGCCAACTTTGTATAAAAAAATGGGAAAAGTTGGCATTTGACCAACATATTTATCTCACCCAGCATGGGTATATGTAAAATGACACCCCAAAACACATTCCCCAACTTCTCCTGAATACGGAGATACCAGATGTGTGACACTTTTTTGCAGCCTAGGTGGGCAAAGGGGCCCAAATTCCTTTTAGGAGGGCATTTTTAGACATTTGGATACCAGACTTCTTCTCACGCTTTGGGGCCCCAAAAATGCCAGGGCAGTATAAATATCCCATATGTGACCCCATTTTGGAAAGAAGACACCCCAAGGTATTCAATGAGGGGCATAGCGAGTTCATAGAAACAAAAAAAATTTGGCACAAGTTAGCGGAAATTGATTTTTTGGATTTTTTTCTCACAAAGTCTCCCTTTCCGCTAACTTGGGACAAAAATTTCAATCTTTCATGGACTCAATAAGCCCCTCAGCAAATGCCTTGGGGTGTCTTCTTTCCAAAATGGGGTCATTTGTGGGGTGTTTGTACTGCCCTGGCATTTGAGGGTCTCCACAATCATTACATGTATGCCCAGCATTAGGAGTTTCTGCTATTCTCCTTATATTGAGCATACGGGTAATGAGATTTTTTTTTTCCGTTCAGCCTCTGGGCTGAAAGAAAAAAAATGAACGGCACAGATTTCTTCATTCGCATCGATCAATGTGGATGAAAAAATCTCTGCCAAAAAAAGAAAAAGGAGGGGAAAGGCGTCTGCCAGGACATAGGAGGTCCGCCCAACATCCATACCCACTTAGCTCGTATGCCCTGGCAAACCAGATTTCTCCATTCACATCAATCGATGTGGATGAATAAATCATTGCCGGGATTTTTTTTTTTTTTATATATACAAAGTGTTTGCCAAAGTATATGAACACTGCCACCTCCTCAGCTCATATGCCTCGGCAAACGTATCTTTTACTGCAGAGGAGAAATCTCGTCTTGCAGCGCCGCATACACCGACTTGCGTGTAATCTGACAGCAGCGCAATGCTTCTGTCAGAATGCACATCAGTGCTGCAGCTAGTCGATCGGTTGGTCCACCTAGAAGGTAAAAAAAACAAAACAAAAAAGAAAAAACCAGGCCGCAACGCAATAACTTTATTAACTTTAGAACAGAACATATTAACTTTTTTTTAACTTTTTTACTTACCGGTAATTTTTTTTTTGTTTCGTTTTTTTACCTTTATAGAACAAACCTCTCCTTCCCCATGGGACAATGTGCAAAGCGCAAATCGCCCAAAGATGTGGCGAAGTACGTTATGCACTTTATCCCAGGTGAAAGGAGAGGTTTGCAGCAGCTGTGAGTAAAAGGGCCCTAATAGCCCTGTGTGCCTGTCCTGTAAGATGCAATCCCTATGCTAGGTGTACCTGTGTGTGGTACTTCCGGAAACACTCACCAAAGCATAGGGCAGGGTGGTCAGGATAGTCAGGACAGAAATAGCGGGTGTCACGCCTTATTCCACTCCTGCTACAGACACGACATTTTTTTCGGGGTGGCGGTTGGGTTGAGGTACCAGCAACGACACTGGGGAAATGTCGCTCGTGTAGACGGCTAACTACACTGGTGGATGGGGCCACGGAACCTCCTGGATAAAGGAGGTTCTCGATGATCTCTTCCTGGAATTTGAGGAAGGATCCTGTTCTCCCAGCCTTACTGTAGAGAACAAAACTATTATATGCAGCCAATTGAATTAAATATACAGACACCTTTTTATACCAGCGTCTGGTGCGTCGGGAAACTAAATAGGGAGCCAACATCTGGTCATTGAAGTCCACCCCTCCCATGAGCGCATTATAGTCGTGGACTGAGAGGGGCTTTTCAATGACACGGGATGCCCTTTAAATTTGGATTGTCGTGTCTGCGTGAATGGAGGAGAGCATGTAAACGTCAGGCTTGTCTCTCCATTTCACCGCGAGCAGTTCTTCATTACACAAGTCAGCCCTCTCTTCCCTTGCAAGACGGGTGGTAACGAGCCGTTGGGGGAAGCCCACGCGACTAGTTCGCGCGGTGCCACAGGCGCAAATCCGTTCTAGAAACAAATGCCTAAAGAGGGCCACACTTGTGTAAAAATTGTCCACATAAAGATGGTACCCCTTGCCGAATAAGGGTGACACCAAGTCCCAGACTGTCTTCCCACTGCTCCCCAGGTAGTCAGGGCAACCGACCGGCTCCAGGGTCTGATCTTTTCCCTCATAGATCCGAAATTTGTGGGTATAGCCTGTGGCCCTTTCACAGAGCTTATACAGTTTGACCCCATACCGGGCACGCTTGCTTGGGATGTATTGTTTGAAGCCAAGGCGCCCGGTAAAATGTATTAGGGACTCGTCTACGCAGATGTTTTGCTCGGGGGTATACAAATCTTCAAATTTCTGGTTGAAATGGTCTATGAGGGGCCGAATTTTGTGGAGCCGGTCAAAAGCTGGGTGGCCTATGGGACGGGAGGTGGTGTTGTCGCTAAAATGCAGAAAACGCAGGATGGTCTCAAATCGTGTCCTGGACATAGCAGCAGAGAACATGGGCATGTGATGAATTGGGTTCGTGGACCAATATGACCGCAATTCATGCTTTTTAGTTAGACCCATGTTGAGGAGAAGGCCCAAAAAAAAATTAAGTTCGGAAACTTGGACTGGTTTCCACCGGAAAGACTGGGCATAAGAGCTTCCCGGGTTGGTGGATATAAATTGTGTGGCATACCGATTTGTTTCTGCCACGACTAACTCCAAGAGCTCCGCAGTCAAGAACAGCTCAAAAAATCCCAGGGCCGAACCGATATGAGCCGTCTCAACCCGAACTCCAGACTGGGCGGTGAAAGGGGGAACTAATGGTGCGGCTGAAGTTGGTGACTGCCAATCAGGGTTTGCCAGCACCTCAGGGATTCTAGGGGCTCTACGGGCCTGTCTGCGCGGTGGCTGCGACGGGGTAACTACTGCACGTGCCACCGTACCAGCTTCAACTGCCCTTCTGGTGCTCGCCACGTCACCATGTTGTACGGCAGTGCTGGTACTAGGTCCAGGAAGGGCTGCGCTGCTGGTGTATGCCTCACCACGTGATCCGGCAGCGACAGCCCCACTCTGCTGCTCTTGAAAAGGATCCTGCATAACCTGTGGTCTAGCGACACGGGGCCTGGTACGCCTGGTTCTATCAGGGACCTCCACCTCCTCGTCCGAACTTTGGGTTAGAGAGCCACTGCTTTCCACAGGTTCATATTCTGACCCGCTAGATTCGTCAGATGAGGGTTCCCATTCCTCATCCGACTGGGTCAGAATCCTGTAGGCCTCTTCAGAAGAATACCCCCTGTTTGCCATTTGGACTACTAAATTTAGGGGTATTCCCTGAGACTACCCAAGAAAAAAAGCAAACCTGTCTTACAAAGGGGAGGCTAGCGAAGTACCAGTGGCCGCTTCGGTTGATAAAAAATATCAAAACAGATTTTTTTATCGCCGCAGTGCGTGTAAAGTGAATGTGCAGTGATCAAAAAACAATTTTTTTTTGTCACTGCGGTGGGGCGGGTGTGGGTGAACGCACGTGTGAGCGACCGATCAGGCCTGATCGGGCAAACACTGCGTTTTAGGTGGAGGGCGAACTAAAGTGACACTAATACTATTATAGATCTGACCGTGATCAGTTTTGATCACTTACAGATACTATAAAAGTACAAATGCTGATTAGCGATACGCTAATCAGCGAATAAAAGTGACTGCGGTGCGGTGGGCTGGGCGCTAACTGACGCTAACTACCTAACCAAGGGGCCTAAACTATCCCTAAAACCTAACAGCCAATACTAGTGAAAAAAAAAAGTGACAGTTTACACTGATCACTTTTTGTCTTTCACTAAGTGATTGACAGGGGGCGATCAAGGGGTTAATTTGGATGATGGGGGTGATGGAGGGTGATCTGGGGCTAAGGTGTAGTGTTGGTGGGTACTCACAGTGAAGTCTGCTCCTCTTCTGGATCCAACCGACGAAAAGGACCAGCAGAGGAGCAGAGAAGCCATATAACAGATCATATTTACTAATATGATCTGTTATCTGGCTTCTGATTTGATTTTTTGAAAATCGCCAGCCTGCCAGCCAATGATCGTTGCTGGCAGGCTGGTGACTAAATACTTCTTTAACTTTTGCCGGCCCGCGATGCACATGCGCGGGCCGGGATTGCACAAAATCTTGCGTCTTGCGAGAGGACGCACCGGCGCGTCCACCCAGAACAACAGGACCGCCGCAAACACGCAATCCTGCGTACGGCGGCCCTGAGGAGGTTAATGAAGGCACAAGCTTGTATATCTTTGCTTGAGAAAGGCTCAGTTGTGAGCTGAAACGTTGCAATTGTTCCACATGGGTGAATAAAGACATCACGTTTTTTCAAGTCTTGGAGTGCTGTCCGATTTCATGTGTATATATACGCTGCTCAAAAAATAAAGGGAACACAAAAATAACACATCCTAGATCTGAATTAATAAAATATTCTTCTGAAATACTTTGTTCTTTACATAGTTGAATGTGCTGACAACAAAATCACACACACAAAAAAAAAAAATGGAAATCAAATTTTTTAACCCATGGAGGTCTGGATTTGGAGTCACCCTCAAAATTAAACTGGAAAAACACACTACAGGCTGATCCAACTTTGATGTAATGTCCTTAAAACAAGTCAAAATGAGGCTCAGTAGTGTGTGTGGCCTCCACGTGCCTGTATGACCTCCCTACAACGCCTGTGCATGCTCCTGATGAGGTGGCAGACGGTCTCCTGAGGGATCTCCTCCCAGACCTGGACTAAAGCATCTGCCAACTCCTGGACAGTCTGTGGTGCAACGTGACGTTGGTGGATAGAGCGAGACGTGATGTCCCAGATGTGCTCAATTGGATTCAGGTCCGGGGAACGGGCGGGCCAGTCCATAGCATCAATGCCTTCGTCTTGCAGGAACTGCTGACACACTCCAGCCACATGAGGTCTAGCATTGTCTTGCATTAGGAGGAACCCAGGGCCAACCGCACCAGCATATGGTCTCACAAGGGGTCTGAGGATCTCATCTCGGTACCTAATGGCAGTCAGGCTACCTCTGGCGAGCACATGGAGGGCTGTGCGGCCCTCCAAAGAAATGCCACCCCACACCATTACTGACCCAATGCCAAACCGGTCATGCTGGAGGATGTTGCAGGCAGCAGAACATTCTCCATGGCGTCTCCAGACTCTGTCACGTCTGTCACATGTGCTCAGTGTGAACCTGCTTTCATCTGTGAAGAGCACAGGGCGCCAGTGGCGAATTTCCAATTTTGGTGTTTTCTGACAAATGCCAAACGTCCTGCACGGTGTTGGGCTGTAAGCACAACCCCCACCTGTGGACGTTTGGCCGTCATATCACCCTCATGGAGTCTGTTTCTGACCGTTTGAGCAGACACATGCACATTTGTGGCCTGCTGGAGGTCATTTTGCAGGGCTCTGGCAGTGCTCCTCCTGTTCCTCCTTGCACAAAGGCAGAGGTAGCGGTCCTGCTGCTGGGTTTTTGCCCTCCTACGGCCTCCTCCACGTCTCCTGATGTACTGGCCTGTCTCCTAGTAGCGCCTCCATGCTCTGGACACTACGCTGACAGACACAGCAAACCTTCTTGCCACAGCTCGCATTGATGTGCCATCCTGGATAAGCTGCACTACCTGAGCCACTTGTGTGGGTTGTAGACTCCGTCTCATGCTACCACTAGAGTGAAAGCACCGTCAGCATTCAAAAGTGACCAAAACATCAGCCAGGAAGCATAGGAACTGAGAAGTGGTCAGGTCACCACCTGCAGAACCACTCCTTTATTGGGGGTGTCTTGCTAATTGCCTATAATTTCCACCTGTTGTCTATCCCATTTGCACAACAGCATATGAAATTGATTGTCACTCAGTGTTGCTTCCTAAGTGGACAGTTTGATTTCACAGAAGTGTGATTGACTTGGAGTTACATTGTGTTGTTTAAGTGTTCCCTTTATTTTTTTGAGCAGTGTATATATATATATATATATATATATATATACACACACATACAAACATAATTTTGGCAATCAAATACAATTCTTAAATTTGATAATGTCTAATGTGAATTCTGTGTGATCATTGATTTGAAAATTTGAACACAAAACCTTAAGTGCCTATATAAACCGGCTCCTCAATTAATGAGTAAATCCATTAAACATAGTGCATAAATGGCCACTTGCCAGAACAACTGTTTATTCTTATTTTTAATAACTTTTAAGAAATTGATTTAGATACAGTACACAAGCCAAATAGGTTTCATAACAAATTTGACAGAAGAGGTCACATTATGGAGGCAAGAAAAATACTAAGGAATTTTCTTCAACAAAATGTATTTTTTAAACAAGTTGTTTCCAGTTGTATACAGCTCACTTTAGTAAAATATTCACATTAATACATGTTATGGATTATTGAATATAAATTATTATTACAGTACTTAAAATGTCATGACCAGTGTACATTTAAAGGGATTGTATAACAATGACATCTTATCATCATCATAGAGAAGATTATCCCCACTAGTGTTAATCAAAGCTATTATTTAAACCTTTGGGACTCAAAGAGCAGTGGTGTAACTAAAGTTCTATGGGCCCTAGGGAAAAGTTTGGATTTGGACCCCCATCACCCCGCGCCCTTTTATTTTTTTGTGCCCTCTCTCAATTTATATATTAAATTTTTTTGCCCCTTATATATTTAATTTTTCCCCATGAGTAATGAATGATTTGCTGTCAGACTTTCAGTGCCCCGCTCTGCCCTCATATGACCCCCCCTTTCTGAATCCAGGGTTAAGCCTCATGCAGACGTCCGTGGAACACGGTCCGTGAGATACCGGAATGGCTTCCGTGAGATACCGGAATGGCATTGCAGGAGCGCACGGCATCATTGGTTGCTATGACGCTGTGCGCTCCTGGAATGCCAGTCTGGTATCTCACGGACCGTATTCCACGGACGTCTGCATGAAGCTTTAGGTAGTTAATTTATATGCCACCACTGCCAGGTGCCACCTCTCCCCCCAGTATGAAGCTGGTGTGGACCAACATAAAAAAAAAAATAATAATACTTACCTACTCTGTTCCACTCCGTCCGTCGGTCTGTACTGGCGTGCTGCCGGCTGTGGCCTTCATTTAAGTGCCAGACTCTGCAATTCCTTCATCCTGTGATGAGCTGAAGTCACGGGTCTCACGCTGTCATAGAAAGAATTGACAGTGTGTGTGAGTCTGGTGGCGCAGCGTCGGGAGAAAGAGGGTATGGATGGTTTCGAGACGGTATGGGTTTTAAGTAGGTATCAATGGCGACTGGCCATTAAAAGCACTTGCGGAGATGCGGGCCCCACCCTCCCGCCGGGCTCGGTTGCACCCCTGTCAAAGAGACAAATTTTACTATCCAAAAAACTTCTTGCTGTAATAAACAATTCTTTATCTGGATGTCATAATTTCCCTGCGCTTCCTCCAAAATCATCCAACGCATATTGAGCACCTTATGTCCGGGGCTCAAAAAATGTAGCACTACAGTATCTTCCTCACAGTGTGTCTTTTGCTTTCCTCTCTGATTCTGAGCTCCCGATTCACTCTCTGCTAATTTAGACTGTGCCCTATGTTTGTTGTGGTGCATTTTAATGGTGCGAGATGTAGATTTTAGAATTGATAAGAATGTGAATTGTACGTAGATGAGTACATCATTTTACTCTCCTTTTTCCCCCTCAACTTCGATCAAAATAATGAACTTCTATCCATAAAACCTACCTCCTTGCTAATGGATTCAATCGCACTTTGGACATATCCCTTTGCACAACATTTGTTGACCATTTTAAGCATGCCAATCCAATATTCAATTTCCTAGCATCAAATATGTATCTAATCATCTGACTTTTGAGTATCCCTTTGAACAGGGCATGAAAGCTTTCTCTATTCAACAAATTATTCTTATCAGTAGGTTTATATAATAATGTTGTGGATAACCTCTAACCCACATTCCTAATTTCAACATCCGCATAATGCAATTTCTGGGCATCCTTAGTTAAAACTAATTGCAACAATTCATGTTGTTCATTCAGATACCGCCAAAACCCTAAAAAAATACATGAAAATGACATCCACATTCCTTAATCATATTGCAATGTGGGTGGCATGTGTGCAATCTATAACATATTTAACTTGAAAAGATGACAAATGTATGTGTGTGTATATATATATATACACATACAAACACACACACACACACAATGCAACAGCACTCTGCAAACCAAATAATGTACAATAATGCCATAGTAATAGAAAATATTCTGGTACCAATGCTATGCTTTGTGCAAAATTATTTGGGCCCGTTTGCAAAATGTCAAGGCAATCTCTGTAAGACTGGAACCGAACACTAAATAATACCTGTTATGTGCCCTAATGGCCACCATAAAATTCAGGGAGTGCAGGTTCCACATACATGCTGGGTCCACTCTGCTTTTTACCATTTTTGGCGCCATAACGGCCTCCATTAAATCCAGGGAGATATATATATATTTATATATACACAGATTGATTTTGTCACTTATTTTAATAAATTTGACTGCATAGTAATAATTCTGCATGTTAGACGTAGGTATAAAACATCAAAGATACTAAGCTTCCTTTCGCGTGGTCAAATAACCTGAGTGTGGATTGGAAATATATCAAGGGAACTGTTTTTTTAAATTGCAACTATTATAAGAAGTTTGTACAAATAAATAGGAATGAGCAAACCGGAACTGCAAAATTCGGGTTTGTACGGAACTTTGCGAGTTCGTACCGGAAAATAATAACATTCTTAAATGTGGCCATTTAGGGTTTAATAACAAAACAAAATAAATAAAAAAAACTCACTTCATCCACTCGATCAAACTGCAGCAGCTTCTTCTATTTTCACTGAACAGGACCTGCCAAAGGACCTGCAATGTGCGCGTTGACGTCACCACGCTTTCCCACGCGGTGACATCATCATGCATATCGCAGGTCTTTTGGCAGTTACTGTTCAGTGAAGATAGAAGAAGCTGCTGCAGTGCGATTAAGTGGATAAGGTAAGGTTTTTTTGAACCTCTAAATGGCCATATTATTTTGCATTCTGTCTTAAGGATGCTGTTATTTTCCAATATAACAAGATGATAATGGAAAATAATAAAGTAAAGTTTGGGTCCCCATTGCATTCAATGGGGTTTAGGGTCAAGTTCCGGTCCCGTACCCAAAATTTGACCTGAAGTTCGTCTGAACTCGGCAAACCTGAACTTCCACAGGTTAGCTCATCCTTACAAATAATTGATCATTTGTGCAATCATTCCACCTCCTCTCAGACAGTTAATAGTATTGTCACCACAACCCCTGTTAACAATGGGGGATATACTCCTGACAAACAGTAATTGTTATGACTGTGTAAAAAGATGTAATCAATGACAAATAAGCATTTCTCAGTTTTCCGTTCGATCGCATGGCATGTTTACACAAAACAATAATCGGGAAAAAGCATTGGCATGAATGAATGCAGAAAGCACTCTTAGTAAATTATTTCTTTGAATTGTGTTAAACTACAACCTAAGAATAAATAAAAAAAAGTAATAGAATTGACAAAGCAACATGTCTGCAGACATTTTATGACAAACAGATGCAGTATTACTGCATTCTTCACTAGCAACTTGATGTCATCTACTTTAAAGGAGAATTATAACTTATACATAATAAACATTGTCAGTTTCTACATAAAGTCTTACTGCACTGGTTTTAATCATATCTGTGAAAGTCAACAGCCCTCCAGAGTGGCAAGCTCCATTCTGACGTTATCCACAGAGACATGGAAATCTACTCCACTACAGTTGTAAACACTTCTTGTGTGAGGGATGCTAGTTGTATATTTATTTAACTAAGATTTTATCAGCATTGTCAGCTTACACAGACTTGCACAGATGTTGATCTAAACATCTCCTTTCAAAACAGATGCTGGTATCTGACCTTGTCCATCAAGCAGGAGCTGTCTGCCTACCGAGTATGCTCACAGCATGATGGGTGACATAAATGCTTTCCACTTGGAGGATGCTATCTGATTGGCTGCCTCCCGTGAGTATAATTCCATTGAGATTTAACATTTCTTCACAAAATGCAGAGCTTTGCTTTGTTTCAGAATCTCACTTTTCAGACACATTAATCATTTATCAAGAAAAAGTGTTGGTAAATGGCGCATACTTTACTGCTCTCCACCCAAAGCAGTAAAAAAGGATATGATTATTAGTGTTGATCGAGCATCGTAGTGCTCGACTGCTCGGGCCCAATACATCGGGATGTTCGGGTGCTCGACCGAGCACCCGAGTATAATGGAAGTCAATGGGAGATCCCGAGCATTAAACCAGGTACTCCCTGTTCTGAAGAATGGAGGGTGCCTGGTTCATAGGAAAAGGTCAGAAATTGATGGAAACACTACCGTAATGGTTCTGGAACAGCATGGGGAGGATGTCTGGATGCATCTTGGACTCCCAGGTCACTGCTGGGAACGATGTTGTCCGAATAGTACGCCACTTTTACAGACTGACAATAATACGCACAAAACCGAAGAAAAATAATAGATTTTAGAGAAAAAATTTATAGGAAACATTCTTTCCTGTATATTTACTGGTATATAAAGTGCAAGTGCTGCCAAAAATTACAAGGAAGAGGCACTCCGATACAACCTGTATATCACATAAAGGAGGGCCTCATTCACATTGTGATACAATTGTTGATGTAGTGGGACTCCTGCACTCATAAAGCCTATGCACTAAGTGAAAGGGCTGCCAAAAATTACAAGGAACCGGCACTACAATGCACCCTTTGTTACACATAAAGGAGGGCATCCTACATAGCCTTGAAAAATTATGATTGATGGCCTGCTGGTGACCCTCAAAAACATTTGGTGCAAGGGCCAGCTGATCTGACCATCTAAAACATTATGGGCGAGGGCCTGCTTCTGCTTTGGTGACTCTAGATAACCTTGGGGTGATCGCACATCCCCGTGACGGCGACGATCCATTCGGATGTCTGCCCTATCAACTTTCAATGCTATTTTCAGTCCAAACCATGTAGACAAGGGGTAACGGGGGAATCATGGTTTGATTCCGGAGAGGGAGCCTGAGAAACAGCTACGGCTACCACATCCAAGCAAGCCAGCATGCGTGCAAATTGCCTATTAGGTATAATTAGGTGAGGGCCTGCAGGTGATCTGACCCTGTAAAAGATTTTAGGTGCGGACCTGCAGGTGAGCTGACGCTGTAAAAGATTGTAGGTGACGGCCTGCTGGTGAGCTGACCCTGTAAAAAAAATATATGCGAGGGACTTCTGGTGAGCTGACCCTGTAAAACATTATATGCTGTGATGGATCGCTTGGCACCCTCACCGAGTACAGATGTAGCAGGGTTAGCACTCAAACTCTTTACTCAAATTTCTTAAATCATCGTGTTATCGTGAAACAAAAGCCATTGAAAAGCAATTGAAGTTGTTTGCTTAAATTAGATAACACATCTCATAAATCTTAGAAAGCATCGGTACTTCCATGCACTCCACCGCACTGTAGTCCCCACTTCCAGCGTTACAGCTTTGCTAGGGTCTCGCTGTCCTCAACCCACCCTGGGCCCAAAACCAGGATCCAGCTTCCAGTGGGTATAACCGTGTTGTAATCCCAGGGGAGTATAATTCCGATAGCAATCCCCAGAGTAAATATAGCTGTTCCCCCCACGCATGAGTTGAGGGTAAAACAGGAACTGACTTTATTGAAGACCAACTCAGTACAGACACCCCCGCTGCCCAGTTTCTTAATGAATGAATAGGGAGAGAGGAGACACATGTGATAGGATTATCTCATTAGTGTATCATAAGGTGATCTACTCATCTACACCAGAGTCGGCTACTCCTAGAGTCAACTACCTTAATCCCATCACTAACAGAATCAGTGGAAATCCCAGTGCAGAGTTAACCCTTTTTGTGCTGGATTCACACCCTGCACCTTTAGTGGGCAATAGGAAATATGTGGCATATAAATTCCACACATAAATCAGGATTCATAGTTCCTTGTAACCCCAAAAGGTCTGAGGGGGTCTCCATAGTTCTTGGTCCAAAATCCGTAGGAAGGAGGCTAGCCCTTAGGCCTCTCCAGCAGCCGCAGTGACGATTCAGTCCGTCACATATTCAAGGGCATGCAGGTGAGCTGACCATCTAAAAAATTAAATGGGATGGCCTTCAGGTGAGCCGACCCTGTAAAGATTTGAGGTGCGGACCTGCTGGTGAGCTGACCCAGTAAAAGATTGTATGTGAAGGCCTACTGGTAAGCTGACCCTCTAAAAAATTATATGCGACGGCCATAAGGTGAGCTGACCCTGTAAAAGATTGTAGGTGAGGACCTGCTGGTGAGCTGACCTTCAAAAAAATTATATTCGGGGGCCTGTATGTGAGCTAACCCTGTAAAACATTATATGCGAAGGGCATATATGTGAGGGCATTATATGTGACAAATAAGCATATTGGTATGATGGAGGAGGAGGAGAAGAAAAGGAAGATTCAACCATATACCCTTGTTTGTGGTGGAAGGGGTGCATGGGAATACAGTGTATTCAGTACGTTATACAATTAAACTGCCTTTATGTTCAGACGCTTTTCTCTGGGGGAGTCGAGAAGTCATGGTCAATCTAAGCTTTGTTCATTTTTATAAGAGTCAACCTGTCAGCAATTTCAGTTGACAGGCGGATACGCTTATCTGTTATAATGCCAACAGCAGCACTAAATACCCCCTCAGTCAAAACGCTGGCAGCAGGGCAGGCTAGCACCTCTAAGGCGTAGAGCGCCAGTTCATGCCATGTGTCCAGCTTGGACACCTAGTAGTTGTAAGGCACTGAGGGATCATTGAGCACGCTGATACGGTCTGCTATGTACGCCTTCACCATTTTCCAAAATGTTTCCCTCCTTGTAACACTAGGCCATACATCAGGGTGAGGGTGCTGGCGGGGTGTCATGAAACTGTCCCAGGCTTTGGAGAGTGTTGCCCTGCCTCTGTTGGAACTTCTGTGTGTTCCCCTTGTCTCCCCTCCTCGGTTGGCCAAGGAACTACAGACTCTGCCGCCAGAGTTGTCAGATGGAAATTTTTGGATAAATTTTTTAACAAGGATCTTTTGGTATTGCACCGTTTTGCTCGTCCTCTCCGCCAGAGGAATGAGAGATAAGAAGTTCTCTTTGTAGCAGGGAGTCGAGAAGGGTGAACAACCAGTAATCAGTGTTGTCTAAAATGCGTATAAAGCACGGGTCGTGGGAAAGGAAGCCTAACATGAAGTCAGCCATGTGTGCCAGAGTACCAACAGGCAAAACTTTGCTGTCGTCATCAGGAGGATCACTCTCAATCTCCTCATCCTCTTCCTCATTTTCTGCCCACCCACGCTAAACAGATGGAATTAAACTTCCATGGGTACTACACTCTGTAGCGGAGGCAACCGTCTCCTGCTCCTCCTCCTCCTTTTCATCCAATTCGCACTGAGAATACAAACTGAGGTTGGTCTGGCTATCACCCTGTGTAATGTCTTCCCTCATTTCCACCTCTTTCACATGCAAAGCGTCATCCTTAATTGTGAGCAGCGAGCGTTTGAGTAGACACAGAAGTGGGATGGTTACGCTGATAATAGCATTATCGCCGCTTACCATCAGTGTTGAGTCCTCAAAGTTTCTTAAAACCTCACAGAGGTCAGACATCCATGCCCACTCCTCGCTTGTGAATAGCGGAAGCTTACTGGAAAGGCGACAACCATGTTGAGCCTGGTATTCCACTAATGCCATCTGCTGCTCACAAAACCTGGCCAACATGTGGAACGCAGAGTTCAGGCGCGTGCTCACGTCACACAACAGCCAGTGAGGTGGCAACTCCAAGCGCTGCTGCAGCGTTGACGGACCAGCTGAAGCTGTCGACGACTTGCGGAAATGTGCACACACATAGTAGCTCAGGAAAATTTGGGTAGGTTTTGAGAAACTACTGAACCACAAGGTTGAACACGTGGGCTAGACATTGGATATGTCTGAGTTTGCCGAGCTCCAAAGTCGCCACCAAGTTACGGCCATTATTAGACACAACCATGCCTGGTTCTAGGTTGAGTGACGAGAGCCACAGCTCAGTCTGGTCTCTTATCCCCTGCCACAGCTCTGCGGTGGTGTACTGTTTGTCCCCTAAGCATATCAGCTTCAGCACGGCCTGTTGCCGCTTCCCCACTGCAGTGCTACACTGCTTCCAGTTACCAACTGATGACTGACTGGTTCTGCATGCGGATAATTCAGAGGTGGAAGTGGAGGAGAAGGGGGAGGAGGAGAAGTGGGGGATGGAGCCACTAACGCAGGTGCTGGCGGAAACCCTGATCGACGTAGGGCCTGCAATCCTTGGCGTCGGTAGCACCTATGCCATCCCAGGGTTCGACTCATTCCCGGCCTCCACAACATTCACCCAGTGTGCTGTCATGAAAATGTCGCGTCCCTGGCCAAATGCACTTTAAAATGTGTCCGTGGTTAAGTGGACCTTCCCAATAACTGCGATGGTCAGGGCGCGTGTGATGTTACTGGACACATGTTGGTGTAAGGTGGGCACGGCACACCGTGAAAAATAGTGGCGGCTGGGGACTGCGTAACGAGGGACGGCCGCCAACATCAGGCTGCGGAAGGCCTCAGTGTCCACAAGCGTAAATGGCAACATTTCAAGGGCAGTAATTTGGAAAGCTCCGCATTTAGTGCTATGGCCTGTGGGTGAGTGGCTGGGTATTTGCGCTTGCGTTCAAATGCCTGGGGTAAGGTCATTTGTACGCTGCGCTGGGACATGGAAGTGGATGTGGTCGCTGATGGTGCTTGTGAAGGTCCAGGTACAGGGTGGGATGCATCTGGGCCTGCGCCTTCGACAGGGGATTGGCCAGCATGTAACACAGGGGAAGAGGAGGCTGTGGTGTGACCCACAGACACAGATTGTGGACCCAGGCATTCGTCCCACTTATTACGTTGCTTGGATGCCATGTGGCGGATGATGCTGGTGGTTCATGCCCTGACTCATTTTCGTATGGCACAGGTTGCAAACTACTATTCTTTTGTCGTCCGCAGTTTCCATAAATAGCTGTCACGAGGGTGTCGAGGACCACGCCTGACTCCGTTATTCCCGGGGTCAGGAAGTCGCAGCGGTTGGCTGCACGCTCTATTTAAGATAGGGCTGTTTTCCTTATGGTAGCTTTCTGGGTTTGCTTGACAAACCCTTTTGGCTCACTCAGGGATCCGTAGCTCCTTCTCCTCAGCTGTTCCTTGTCCAGCACTCCCAGACCTCCTTATATTTCTCTCTCACACTTCTCTGGTTGCCAGAGATAGAGCTTCCTGCCTGGACATCTATTCTGACCTTCTGGAGCTGTGTTGCTGCGTTCGCTGGTAGTTGGCCCAGTACGCTACCCTCCAGATCCCTGTTGGACCTTTTTGGTTTATTGTGGTCGCCCACCTGGGTGTATGTGTTTGTATGTTTTGTCTGTCCTCTCCCTGGTGTTTCCCTCTTAGTGATAGTGGTGTGGACTAGCGATCCCACCGGCCTGTTCACTATCCAGGGCTCATATTAGGGAAAGCCAGGGTTTAGGCACGTGATCGCCGCACGGGTGAGGAACCCGTCTAGGGACGTCAGGGCAGTCAGGTGCCAGCCGCAAGGTGAGTTAGGGGTCACCACCTTTCCCTCTCCCTTGGGCAGGGCTTTCCCTGTTTTCCTCCCTGTGCGTGTCGTCGGTCATTACATTATCTCTGGCCATTATTTTGTGTAGGTAAAAAAAAAAAAAAATTTACCTACTTAGAATCCAGTATGGATCAAATTGCTGCTCTGTCCAAACAATTTCATGGCCTGTCTTTGGAGGTGGTAGGATTGAAGGCGTCGGTCCTCCAGCAACAGCAGCAATTACAACTGACTGCAAGCCCAGCGGTTGCTACTGGTAACCAGGTTGTTGCGGAACCCAAGGTCCCTCTCCCTGACAGATTTTCTGGGGGAAGGGACAAGTTTTTGACATTCCGTGAGGCCTGTAAGTTATATTTTAAACTGCGCCCTTACTCCTCTGGTAATGAAGATCAGCGGGTGGGGGTTGTTATTTCCCTGCTGCAGGGGGATCCGCAGTCCTGGGCGTTCTCTTTACCTACTGATTCCCAGGCTCTTCGGTCAGTGGATGAGTTTTTCGGGGCCTTGGGTCTCATATATGATGACCCTGACCGAGTCGCCCTGGCTGAATCAAGATTACGGAGACTCTTACAAGGAGAGCGGCCGGTAGAGGAGTATTGCTCTGAATTCCGTAGGTGGGCTACGGATACCCAATGGAACGACCCGGCTCTCAGGAGTCAGTTCTGCTCTTGGTTATCCGAAAGGGTTAAGGATGCGCTTGCATTATATGAGACCCCCTTTTCCCTTGATGCGGTTATGTCCCTTTCTATCCGAATAGATAGACGCCTTAGGGTCAGGTTGAAAAAACCGGAGCAATTGGTAACCCCTCCCAAGCAGCAGTTAGTCTGTACGGACTTAGACGAGCCTATGCAGCTAGGAGGAACTACTCGTCAGGTCCGTCCTCCTGAGGCTCGCCGTAGGCGTGGGGTTTGTTTTTTTTTGTGGGGAGAGGGGTCATTTCATTAATGTCTGTCCTTCTTTCCTCAGAAACAAAAGACCGTCGGAAAAACTACTAACCCCAGGCTGTGTGGAGGATGTCAGCCGGGGGGTATACGTTTCCTCCATACGTACATCGCAATTTGTGTTGCCAGCGGTTATTATTTTTGGTGATAAGACGGAGACTATTTCTTTCTTTCTAGACAGTGGAGCAGGGGTAAATTTGATAGATGCCCATTTTGCCCGCACTTTGGGTTTGTCTCTCTGTACTTTACAGAGACCCATTCCCATATTCGCTATTGATTCTGCTCCCCTGTCTCAGAGAAACCTCACGCACATTGTTCATAATTTACACCTTCGGGTAGGGGACCACCATAACGAGAAACGAGATGCTTTCAGGTTATGTTCTGGAGGGGCTTCCCACTCCGGTAGTGCTGGGTCTTCCCTGGTTGGTAGCGCACAATCCAGTGGTGGATTGGCAGGCCAGGGAGATATTGGAGTGGAGTGAGCAGTGCAGAGAAAATTGCTTAAATAGCAATTGCTTAGTCGCCTCCATAACTACCCTACCTACATTTATTTCGGATTTTGAGGATGTTTTTTCTGAAAAGGGTTGTCAGAAGTTACCACCTCATCGTCCTTATGATTGCCCGGTTAACCTTATTCCCGGCGCAAAATTACCCAAGACCAGGTTATATAATCTTTCGGGTCCAGAGAGACAAGCCATGAAAGATTATATCTCCGAGAGCTTGGCTAAGGGACACATCAGACCCTCTTCTTCACCCGTGGCTGCAGGGTTTTTCTTCGTTAAAAAGAAAGATGGGGGCCTGCGTCCTTGCTTAGATTTTCGCGAATTATATCAGATAACCATCCGAGACCCATACCCTCTTCCTCTCATTCCTGACCTGTTTAATCAGATTGCGGGTGCTAGGTGGTTCTCCAAACTTGATCTTAGGGGTGCCTACAATCTGATTCGTATTAAGGAGGGGGATGAGTGGAAGACAGCATTTAACACCCCTGAGGGGCATTATGAAAATCTAGTTATGCCTTTCGGTCTGACCAATGCTCCTGCCGTCTTTCAACATTTCGTTAATGACATTTTTAGTCATCTAATCGGCAGGTTTGTGGTAATATACCTAGATGATATTTTAATTTATTCGTCTGATCTGAAAACACATGAGGTGCATGTCAGACAAGTACTGCAGGTCCTACGGACGAATGAATTATATGCTAAAATTGAAAAATGTGTCTTCGCCGTTCAGGAGATACAATTCCTGGGTTATTTTTTATCTGCGTCAGGTTTCCGTATGGATCCTAGGAAGGTCCAGGCAATTTTAGATTGGGATCTTCCTGAGAACCTCAAAGCACTACAACGGTTCTTGGGCTTCGCGAATTTCTATAGGAAATTCATTAAAAATTATTCTCTTATTGTAAAACCGCTTACTGACATGACTAGGAAGGGGACTGATTTTTCTAAATGGTCTGACGCCGCTAAAGTTGCTTTTTCCTCTCTAAAAGAGAGGTTTACCTCAGCACCTGTACTGGTCCAACCTGATGTCTCTCAGCCTTTTATTGTTGAAGTCGATGCGTCAGAGGTGGGAGTGGGGGCGGTGCTGTCTCAGGGTCCGTCTCCTGGCAAATGGCGTCCTTGTGCTTTCTTTTCTAAAAAACTATCTGCAGCAGAAAAGAACTACGATATTGGCAATAGGGAACTATTAGCTATTAAACTTGCGTTTGAGGAGTGGCGTCATTTCTTAGAGGGGGCAGTCCACCCCGTCACTGTGATTACGGACCACAAAAATCTTCTGTACCTCGAATCAGCTAAGCGTCTCACCCCTAGACAGGCTAGGTGGTCGCTATTTTTTACCAGGTTTAACTTGGTGATTACCTATCATCCTGGGGCAAAGAACACCAAGGCTGATGCACTATCTCTTTGTTTCCCTGGAGGGGGTAATGTGAGTGATCCGGTACCCATTCTTCAAAGAGGAGTGGTTGTTTCTGCGGTACACTCTGTTTTGGAGGGGAAGGTGTTAGAGGCCCAGGGGGACGCCCCGGTCTCTTGCCCCTCAGAGAAATTGTTTGTACCGTTGAACTTACGTTTCGAATTATTAAAGGAACATCATAATTCGGCACTTGCTGGGCACCCGGGTAGTAAAGCAACCTTGGAACTATTGTCTCGTCGTTTTTGGTGGCCAAGGTTGCGTCAGGATGTATTGGATTTTGTGTCTTCTTGTTCTACCTGTGCGCGCGCAAAAGTTTCACATACACGTCCTGCAGGGTCTCTATTACCACTCGTCATTCCCAATAGACCGTGGACACATCTGTCAATGGATTTTATCACTGACTTACCTTTGTCTGCGGGTAAAACAGTTATTTTGGTAGTAGTGGACAGGTTTAGCAAAATGGTACACTTCATTGCGTTACCCGCACTACCTAATGCTAAGACTCTTGCTCAGGTATTCGTCAGTGAAATCGTGAAGCTTCACGGGGTCCCCTCCGATGTTGTTTCGGATCGGGGTACCCAGTTTATTTCTAAATTTTGGAAAGCTTTTTGTTCTTGTTTGGGGGTACACTTGTCCTTTTCCTCTGCTTTCCATCCTCAGTCGAATGGACAGACTGAGCGTACCAACCAAAACCTTGAGACATATCTAAGATGTTTTGTGTCTGAAAACCAAGAGTTGTGGTCATCATATTTACCGTTAGCTGAGTTTGCCATAAATAATCGTCGTCAGGAATCCACTGGCAAGTCACCATTTCTTGGTGCATATGGTTTTCATCCCCAATTCTGTACTTTCAAAGAGGGGGGTCTTCTGGGGTTCCCGAAGAGGAACGGTTTTCGTCATCTCTTTCATCGGTATGGCAGAAGGTGCAAGCTAACTTGAAAAATATGGGAGGTAAATACAAATGCATGGCTGATAAGAGACGGTCGCCAGGTCCGGACCTAGGAGTGAATGACTATGTGTGGTTGTCTACTAGGAATATTAAATTGAAGGTTCCCTCTTGGAAACTGGGTCCTAGGTTTATTGGCCCTTACAAAATTGTAGCCATCATCAACCCCGTGGCTTTTCGCCTGGAGTTACCTCAGACTTTTAAAATTCATAATGTTTTTCATAAGTCGTTACTCAAAAAATATGTTCCACCTCTAGAACCATCACCGCTGCCACCCCCTCCTGTTGTCGTGGATGGTAACCTAGAATTTCAGATATCCAAAATTGTTAATTCTCGTCGGGTCCGCCGCTCTCTTCAATATCTGGTGCATTGGAGAGGTTACGGTCCCGAGGAAAGAATGTGGGTTCCTGCGTCTGAGGTAAACGCCGACAGGTTAGTTCGGGTTTTTCATGCCTCTCATCCTGAGAGACCTGGTCCTGAGTGTCCGGAGGCCCCTCGTAGAGAGGGGGGTACTGTCACGAGGGTGTCGAGGACCACGCCTGACTCCGTTATACCCGGGGTCAGGAAGTCGCAGCGGTTGGCTGCACGCTCTATTTAAGATAGGGCTGTTTTCCTTATGGTAGCTTTCTGGGTTTGCTTAGCAAACCTTTTTGGCTCACTCAGGGATCCGTAGCTCCTTCTCCTCAGCTGTTCCTTGTCCAGCACTCCCAGACCTCCTTATATTTCTCTCTCACACTTCTCTGGTTGCCAGAGATAGAGCTTCCTGCCTGGACATCTATTCTGACCTTCTGGAGCTGTGTTGCTGCGTTCGCTGGTAGTTGGCCCAGTACGCTACCCTCCAGATCCCTGTTGGACCTTTTTGGTTTATTGTGGTCGCCCACCTGGGTGTATGTGTTTGTATGTTTTGTCTGTCCTCTCCCTGGTGTTTCCCTCTTAGTGATAGTGGTGTGGACTAGCGATCCCACCGGCCTGTTCACTATCCAGGGCTCATATTAGGGAAAGCCAGGGTTTAGGCACGTGATCGCCGCACGGGTGAGGAACCCGTCTAGGGACGTCAGGGCAGTCAGGTGCCAGCCGCAAGGTGAGTTAGGGGTCACCACCTTTCCCTCTCCCTTGGGCAGGGCTTTCCCTGTTTTCCTCCCTGTGCGTGTCGTCGGTCATTACAATAGCGCAATACTGCGGAACATCTACCCCTTGGCAAGGGAGATTTCCGCAAGGGGTTGCTCTGTGGAACAGTTGCGGGCCTGTGTGGTGTGACCCGCCTTCTCCCTTTTGCGACCCCACTGCCTCTCCCAGCCTGTTGCGGTGCTGCAGATCCCTCCCCCTCTGTACTGCTGTCCTCGCTATGCTTTCCACCTTCCCAGTTGGGTCAGTAACCTCATCGTCCACCACAACCTCTTCCACTTCCTCACTCTGATCATCCTCCTGATTTGTTGACCTAACCACAACCTTAATGATTGACAACTGTGTCTCATCCTCTTCATCAACCTCTTGAGACAGTAATTGCAGTTGACTCATTGGCAACTGTGTCTCATCATCATCCCCCTCATTAAACACTAATTGCCGTTCACCACCATCATGATCTTGTGACTGTGGATGTTCAGAGGTTGGGAATAAGGGCACAAGATCTCATATACCTCTTCAAGTGTGCTTGGCGAGAGTGCCAAATCAAGTAATGGCAATGAAAAGAGGTACTGGGATCACTTGTTTGGCAAGACTCTCCATGGTGGGAGGAAGGAGGATCAGGGTGAGGATTGTGTTGACCAGACTCCTGGCTACTGAGACTAGACTTGGTGGAAGACAGGGTGGTGCTTAACCGACTGGAAGCATTATCTGTTGCAATCCAACCGACCACCTGGTCACACTGTTTTGACTTCAAGAGTTTTGTCCTGAAATGCCCTGCAAACTGGGACATGAAGCTAGATATCGTGGATGATTTTTTTTCTTGTTCTCTGGTAGCAGGCACAGTTTCAATGCGCCCAGGGCCACGGCCTCTGCGTGAACCATCAGCATCACGGCCACTTCCCCATCTTTTAATGCTCGCCTTCATATTAAATGTTATATGCACGCTTGACATACAAGATGTGAAACGGATGTCACAATTCACAGCAAGCTCAGTATATGGAAAAAGTACGTAAAAGTATGGAAAAAGGAAAATAGATTTCACTTATATTTTTCCTATTTCTGGCCCTGACACACAGAAGGTATTGGACAGATGTCACAAGTCACTGCCGACACCGTCTATAGAAAAAGTATTGAAAATGATGGAAAAAATATACTAGTTTTCAATTATATTTTTCCTATCTCTGGCCCTGACACACAGAAGGTATTGGACAGATGTAACAAGTCAATGCAGACACCCTCTATAGAAAAAGTATTGAAAATACTGGAAACAAAATAATTGATGGCTATATTATATTGCTGCCAGCCTGCCTCCACACACAACAGTCCTTTAAAACGTTTTTCAACTAAATATATTGCGATCACACTCCCTACACTATCAGTCCCTTCAGAAGCGCAGCTCTCCCTGACTACAAATGAGCCAAAAATGCGTCATCGGGTGCTATATAGCACCTGATGACGTGTTCCGGCCAGCCAATCACTGTAATGCCAGTAGCCAACATGGCTACTAGCATTACAGAGAGGGCAGTACTTACCTGCACGTTTATTGGCTGCATAACAGCTGCAAAAAGTGCAGGACGGAGACTAGAGCATGGCGCTCGAGCACATGCGGTACTCGGCCGAGTACCGCCATGTGCCGAGCATAGCGATGCTCGAGCCGAACAGCAGTTCGGCCAAGCATGCTCGCACAACAAACTGATATTTTAGGGATGCACACACTTTAAACAGTAGATGTGGCGCGGATAATTTAACTATTCGCAGCGGAAACAGTCTATGGAAAAAGTGCACTGGATGTCACTGATATTTTAGAGATTCACACAATTTACACAGGAGATGTGGCGCGAATAATTTAACTGTCTGCAGCCGCCTATTACACGGTATTTTGCGCAGGATTCCCAAAAAATATATATTGCTGCTGTCACACATAATAGTCCTAGGAGTTTTGGGTCTATGAAACGTTTTTGTAGAAAAATTCAATTCAATTACACTCCCTACACTCTATGTCCCTTCTTCCTGTGTTCAGCTCTCCCTGACTTAAAATGAGCCAAACACGTGTCATCGGGTGCCATATAACACTTGATGACGCCTTCTCCAATCACTGTAATGCCAGTAGCCAACATGGCTACTGGCATTACACTGAGGGCAGTACTTACCTGCATGTTTATTGGCTGCTTAGCAGCTGCGAAACATGAATGAAGGAGACTCGAGCATTGTGCTAGAGCACATGCGCCGAGTACCGCCATGTGCCAAGCATAGTGATGCTCGAGCCGAACAGGTATTCAGCCGAGCATGCTCGCTCAACAATAATGATTTTATATATATATATATATATATATATACAGTTGCAAGAAAAAGTATGTGAACCCTTTGGAATGATATGGATTTCTGCACAAATTGGTCATAAAATGTGATCTGATCTTCATCTAAGGCCTCTTTCACACTTGCGTTGTCTGGATCCGGCGTGTACTCCACTTGCCGGAATTACACGCCGGATCCGGAAAAACGCAAGTGTACTGAAAGCATTTGAAGACGGATCCGTCTTCAAATTGCGTTCAGTGTTACTATGGCAGCCAGGACGCTATTAAAGTCCTGGTTGCCATAGTAGGAGCGGGGAGCAGGGGAGCGGTATACTTACAGTCCGTGCGGCTCCCGGGGCGCTCCAGAATAACGTCAGAGCGCCCCATGCACATGGATGACGTGTCCATGCGATCACGTGATCCATGCGCTTGGGGCGCCCTGACGTCACTCTGGAGCGCCCCGGGAGCCGCACGGACGGTAAGTATGCTGCTCTACCGCTCCCCGCTACACTTTACCATGGCTGCCAGGACATTAGCGTCCCGGCAGCCATGGTAACCATTCAGAAAAAGCTAAATGTCGGGTCCGGCAATGCGCCAAAACGACGTTTAGCTTAAGGCCGGATCCTGATCAATGCCTTTCAATGGGCATTAATTCCGGATCCGGCCTTGCGGCAAGTCTTCAGGATTTTTGGCCGGAGCAAAAAGCGCAGCATGCTGCGGTATTTTCTCCGGCCAAAAAACGTTCCGTTCCGGAACTGAAGACATCCTGATGCATCCTGAACGGATTTCTCTCCATTCAGAATGCATTAGGATAAAACTGATCAGGATTCTTCCGGCATAGAGCCCCGACGACAGAACTCTATGCCGGAAGAAAAGAACGCAGGTGTGAAAGAGCCCTAAGTCACAACAATAGACAATCACAGTCTGCTTAAACTAATAACACACAAAGAATTAAATGTTACCATGTTATTATTGAACACACCATGTAAACATTCACAGTGCAGGTGGAAAAAGTATGTGAACTCTTGGATTTAATAACTGGTTGAA
This sequence comes from Bufo bufo, assembly GCF_905171765.1. Taxonomy (NCBI): domain Eukaryota; kingdom Metazoa; phylum Chordata; class Amphibia; order Anura; family Bufonidae; genus Bufo; species Bufo bufo. The sequence goes on along the minus strand of NC_053390.1, from coordinate 269,155,129 downwards.
CCTCCTTAGGCAGCAATAACTTCAACTAAACGTTTCCTGTAGTTGCAGATCAGACGTGCACAATGGTCATGAGTAATTCTTGACCATTACTCTTTACAGAACTGTTTCAGTTCAGCAATATTCTTGGGATGTCTGGTGTGAATCGCTTTTTGAGGTCATGCCACAGCATCTCAATCGGGTTGAGGTCAGGACTCTGACTGGGCCACTCTATAAGGTGTATTTTCTTCTGTTTAAGTCATTCTGCTGTTGATTTACTTCTATGCTTTGGGTTGTTGTCCTATTGCAACACCCATCTTCTGTTGAGCTTCAGCTGGTGGGCAGATGTCCTTAAATTCTCCTGCAAAATGTCTTGATAACATTGGGAATTCCATTTTCCTTCGAGGATAGCAATCTGTCCACACCCTGACGCAGCAAAGCAGCCCCAAACCATGATGCCCCCACCAACATACTTCACAGTTGGGATGAGGTTTTGATGTTGGTGTGCTGTGCCTCTTTTTCTCCCCACATAGTGTTGTGTGTTTCTTCCAAACAACTCAACTTTGGTTTCATCTGTCCACAGAATATTTTGCCAGTACTGCTGTGGAACATCCAGGTGCTCTTGTGCAAACCGTAAACATGCAGCAATGTTTTTTTTTTGGACAGCAGTGGCTTCCTGTGTGGTATCCTCCCATGAAATCCATTCTTGTTTAGTGTTTTATGTATCGTAGATTCGCTAACAGGGATGTTATCATATGCCAGAGACTTTTGTAAGTCTTTAGCTGACACTCTAGGATTCTTCTTCACCTCATTGAGCAGTCTGCGCTGTGCTCTTGCAGTCATCTTTACAGGACGGCCACTCCTAGGGAGAGTAGCAGCAGTGCTGAACTTTCTCCATTTATAGACAATTTGTCTTACCGTGGACTGATGAACAGCAAGGCTTTTGGAGATACTTTTATAACCCTTTCCAGCTTTATGCAAGTCAACAATTCTTAATCGTAGGTATTCTGAGAGCTCTTTTGTGTGAGGCATCATTCACATCAGGCAATGCTTCTTGTGAAAAGCAAACCCAGAACTGGGGTGTGTTTTTTTATAGGGCAGCTGTAACCAACACCTCCAATCTCATCTCATTGATTGGACTCCAGTTGGCTGACACCTCACTCCAATTAGCTCTTGAAGATGTCATTAGTCTAGGGGTTCACATACTTTTTCCACCTGCACTGTGAATATTTACATGGTGTGTTCAATAAAAACATGGTAACATTTAATTCTTTGTGTGTTATTAGTTTAAGCAGACTGTGATTGTCTATTGTTGTGACTTAGATGAAGATCAGATCACATTTTATGACCAATTTTGCAAAAATCCATATCATTCTAAAAGGTTCACATACTTTTTCTTGCAACTGTATGTAGTGCAGGTGCACTTAACTAATGGGTATATGTTGCCCACTGAACTAAAAGAACAGGATTACATTATTGTCCCTGGCACATATGCATTGCTGGTGCACTGAACTTGCACAAAATGGCCGCCAACGCCCACCTAACTAACAGACGGATAAAACGTATTTTTCTGTGTCACTGGGCTCAGGGCAGGGTACAAAAATGTTACACTGCACCCACAAAAAAAAAAAAAACATCACTGTGGTTAACAACAAGTTCTGATATCAGATAGATTCTTTCCTATTTTCTCCCTCACAGCAGCAGCATCCTATCCCTACACTAGTAAGAGCAGTGACGTGCAGCACTACATGACTCCAGCTTATATAGAGGCTGGGTCACATGCTGCACTGGCCAATCACAGCCATGCCATTAGTAGGCATGGCTGTGATGGCTTCTAAGGGCACACTAGCCGAACACCAAACTCAAATCCAAACTTTTACTGAAATGTTCGGGTCCAGGGTCAAAAAATCCTAAAGTTCGGTACAAACCCGAACTTTATAGTTCGGGTTCGCTCAACCCTACCCACAACTGTTTCTCTGTAAGTGGAAATTCTTCTGCCAGCACCCACAAAAGCAGAATGCAGCATTTCTCGAAGCAAGGTCTAAAAGTGCTGTATTCTGACAGCGCTCTGTGATGGTGGTAACATGTTAGCCATTTTGTGTTTTGTACCGGGGGTCTAAGTACGTTGCCACCCAGTACTGGTCCTTGCCTTTTTTGCCTTTTATACGGGGGTCCCTTTTCAAACACTGGAGCATGAAGGCCCCCATTTGCACTAAACTGGAAGAGGTGGAGTGGACTGACGCCTGCTTATCGTTCAGGATAATGTCATCCTTTGTCTCCTCCCCCCAGCCAAGGACAACACCAGGGATCACAGAAAAGTTTAAAGCATGCTCTTCTTGCTCCTCCTCCTCCCCGACACCATCCTCCTCTGACTTCTCTTCAGACTGCTGTTGACTTGTCATAGATGGAGTAGCCTCCCCTGGGAATTAATCCAGCATTGCAACTTTCTCATCCTTCTGCTTCTGCTCCTCAACAGCTTGATCAATGACACAACGCAATGCATGCTCCAGAAAGAAGGCGTAAGATACGAAGTTACTGTGCTGAAACGTCTCAATTGGCTGTCCTGTACCACCTGATGGATGTGTCATGGGTCAAAGTTCTTCAAAATGTAAAAGAATATGGTGCCTGCGGACATTGCCATATGTTCGCCCGTTCGGCGAACCGCGAACAAGCAAAGTTCGCCGCAAAATGACCGCCTGATGAAACACAAGGCCATCTCTATTGTCCAGGGACTCCCACCAAATGGCGGTTGAGGTGCCCTTGGTGGTGTGGGTTTAAGGTGTCGTGGAGGTAGGGTCCCTGGTGTTCATGACGCCAGCACCGTTAGGTGCAAAGGAAGGTGGTAGAAAGGATGAGGAATCAATGATTGTGAACAGCAGAACTTTTACTTGATCAATTGCCTCAGAGTAGTCAGTACAGTTCATCTATATAGCAAAAGTAATAATCTAAATATTGGCTCAGCTGTAATTATTGTAACAGGCTTGGCAATAGGTTCAATGAGATTTTCCTTTAGCAGGCAGGAGAGATTCCTTCTTATTTCTGCCTACACTATGTCCACATTCTAGCAGCCAGGTACTGGATATAATAACTTCTTACTTGTAATTAGCAAACCACAAGGTGGTCTCTCTAACAGCATGCATGAATCCTCTGCTCCTTTATTTGCACTGGTTGCTTTCAGAAACACTTGATCCACAATATCCATAGAGGTATGTGGCAATAGACAACCTTGCGTCTAGTCATCTGACTGTGTCCAGGTGCTTTTAGGCTTCTCTCGGCCACTGATGCTGTGGTAGCCATAAGCTAATGCTGCTCCTATCTCCACTAGACTTTCTCTATTTCCATAATCCACTCTGGTTTGTGCTAGGTAGCTGTAAGGCTGGTTTCCATACTCCCTCAGCTTTGCCAGGGCCAAGGGGCTAAAATGGCAGCTACATACTGGACTTATCCTGTTCTGCTCCTTACTCCTTCACTAACTTCCTGCTTTAAACGCTGTTGTATACGCTGATCCAAAGCATCTCAAACAATTAATGGGGACAAAACAGTTTTTTTCCGGTATTGAGCCCCTATGACGGAACTCAATACCGGAAAACTAGTGTGAAAGTACCCTAAGATATGGAGGAGATGGTTGAGATTATGAGACACAAGTCAGAGCAGCGAATCAGCCCTACCAACAGCATACTGCCTGACAGCATTATCAAACATAGAGGAGAATACAGTACTACAAACCTCTTACATTCAGTAGCATTTCCTCTGATGTAGACATTCTCTTTTCTCATCTTCTCTGTTCAGCCCAGACCAACATGGCAACTACTTTCAGACGTGTCTCATACCTGCAGAGTTTATTACAGAAACATGTAACATTCTTTACTTTTCCACCATCTTCTCCAACTTCTCAACACAAACTCCTCATCCTGGTTTCCCAAAAGTGTCATCCTGCTGTCTCCCTCAACACTGGGCCCGCTGTGCTCCCAATTATTATCCTTAATTTGTAAACCTCGCCCATATCCAAATTTTAAAACCCAGCCCACAATGGCCGGGCACCTCATACAGAGAATACTTACCTGGTCCCCGATGTCTGTGTCCTTCCATATTTCTCCAGGGCTGTTCCTGCATCTCTCCGTCATGCAGATCAAAACATCCAGTGATGCGGGGGTGCAGCCAATTGCAGGCTACATAGCTGACCAGCTCCCCTTGTGTCACAGGTGGATTGCCCCTTTAATGCCTCTATAGTGCCCACTGGTATTAATAATGTCCATTAAAATGCACCCAGTAATAATAGTAATTTCCCTCCATTGTGCTCCCAGTAAGAATGCCTCTATAGTGTTCCCTGAAATAATGTCCTGTAATATGTCCCAGTAATATAAATGCCTCTACAATTCCTTCACCAATAATACCCTCCTATTGTACCCCAGTATAAATGCCTTTATAGTATCCCTAGTATTAATTATGTCCCCTATAGTGCCCCCCAGTACTAATGCTCCTATAAAAAAACTGTACTGCCACAGTATTAAAATGTCCCCAGTGCTTCCAATAATGCCCCTTATACTGTTGCTAGTATTCCCCTATAGTGCCCCCAGTAATGCTCCCTATAGTGCTGCCAGTAATGTCCCCCACAGTAGTTATATTCCCCAAAGTCCCCTCCCAGTAGTAATGTCCCCCCCAGTAGTAATGTCCCACACAATGGCCCCCAGTAGTAATGTCCCCCATGCTTTCTCAATAGTAATGTCCCCCACACTATGCCCTAGTAGTAATATCCCCTATATTTCCCCCAGTAGTAAGGTCCCTCCTCCAGTAGCAAGGTCCCCCTCTAGTAGTTCCCCGCAATGTCCCCCCTTATAATGTCTCCAATTGACCCAGCGTCTGTGATGCAGGCCACAGACCTCTTCCAGTCTATGGCCTGTTATTCTGGGACACAGGCGGGCAGTGATGTCACAGCACTTCATACTGGCACAGGTGGACATAATGATGTCATCACAACCGCCTATGCCTGTATTTACTGCCTCCTATGTGTGGGGTGTGCGCTCCTGAACATAAATGCATAACAGCATAGTCAGGTTTAGCGTAGGACCCGCCTGAACTGAGACCACCTTGTCGCTTGGTAGGTGGGCTTAGATGTGTTTTGATCAAAATGTATTGACCAAGTGTCTCAGATTTTATCAATAGAGTAAGGGCTTAGTCCATATGTTATGCTTGCATCTATTACCATAGAGCATTATTTTCTGTGACTGTATAATATGATATAGACTAAATAGGGAAAAGGCCACGTAGATTCTAACAAAAAACCTAAACCGCTTCATGATGATTTGGCAATTTATGGAAAAGTGAGTGGATCAATCAACCTGACTTCCATGAGAGGTTGTAGATAAAGTCATAACAAAGTAAGTAATGTAAGGCTCAGTTGCCTAACATTTCTTCTGTATTTTCTTCCTGTACAATATGGTACCAATCTAACCACAAAATATGCAATGAAATGCTCTATTTTAAATAGTGAATCAGCATGGAATGGATCACACAGCATGATTCAGTACTTTGGCAAGAAGCACATTTTGAATTATTTGCTCATCTGCAAATTCAATAAAATATACATATTAGGGAAAAGCCTGCCATGCAGTCAATAAAGAAATTCATAAGTTGAGTTTCATTTCAAAGCTGTAAAGGAAATCTTTCCAATATACTTTTTTGCTTCCAACACTTTGGCTTAAAAATGCAGATGTAAAATATTGTCTAAATCTGTACCATGTGAAAATAACCTAAATATTTGACTGGTTTGGAGGCTTCTTTCTTTCTTTTCTATGTGTTGATGAGCCACATTAATCAGAAAAAAAGCATTTCTTAAAATGACCCTCTGGTTCAAGAAAAAAATAAAAAAACATTAACTGGGGAACAAAAAGTTCAGTTACCTGGTGACTGCTTTTTATCTTTTCAACTGAAGATCCACTAATACTACACTGCTTCTCAAACGACTTGATACACTGTGCATTGGTAGTCAAAGATGCTTCCTCGTTTTCCAGCCCCCCTCTTGGATTGGCCAGTACTGCTCATGTGAGCATTGCTAGAGAATATAAAGGCAGCAAGAAGTTAGTGTAAATAAGTGTCCTGTTTGACACATACTAACAAGTAAGTGTAGTATACATAAGTGTAGTATGTTGCTCCTAACACACACATTGAGGAATGTTAATATACAGTAGATCATTTGGTTGTATATTTTATGTAGTCAAATTTTTTTCATTAAAGAGTGATCCAATTGGGCTGCCTAAACTGAAGCACAGTCTAAGGAATCACCTGTTCTTCACCTTTAGGCCCCATGCACACGAATGTGTGCTTCCCCTTGCCGTATTGCGGACCGCATTTGCGAATCCGCAATACACGGGTACCATTCCGTGGGCATTCCGGCAACACGGATGCGGACCCATTCACTTAAATGGGTCCGCAAATCCAGAGATGCGGAATGGTGCGGAACGGAAGTACGGAACGGAACCCTACGGAAGCACTACGGAGTGATTCCGCGGGGTTTCGCCCCGTACTTCCGTTCCGCAAAAAGATAGAACATGTCCTATCTTTTTGCGGAACGGCCGGATCGCAGACCCATTCAAGTGAATGCAAAGAAAAAGGGGTCAGTCAGCACATCCCAAAGCGCAGGGGCACATTGCTATGACTGAAAACAACACTGTAAAACAAAACATGCAATGCAACAGCTCTCTGCAAACCAAATAAAGTACAAAAATGCATAATAATTGCAAGTGCTATACTTATAAATTAGAGATGCTTGGGAAATCATTTTGTACAAAATTATTTGAGCCCCTCTACCGCACGTCAAGGCGATCTCTGTAAGATGGGTTCCTAACAGTAAATTCTACCTGTTTTTTTTTTTTGATTGAAACGTCTTTATTACGATCAGTCATCATACTTACATACATTAGTACTGTGACGCAGCACAGGCCATGAAACAGTACATAATAAATTACTTTCAGTCGTCTTTGCGAGCATGGCATTGTTATGTAAAGCACGGGCTAACCCACACTATACATCGCAATGAATGCTACACTAGCATACCTATTCAATCACAAAACCTTCCAACAAAGCATTTAGACAGTGATGAGGGGAAGGGGAGGTGGGAAGGAGGGGATAGGGAGGGGGAATCACATGTCCTTATCTTTATTGAGAAGACAAATACAAACGGGGGGAGAAGGGGAAGGAGAGGGGTTTAGTCCTCTTCTTCTTCGTCGACGTCCGAGATGTTGTAGTCCTGCAGCATACTATGGATAAGTCTGCGGCAGTCCTGGACGGACTTGTTCTCCCTCCTGAGAATGAGCCGGTTCCTAGCAAACCAAATAGCGTCCTTAAAACAGTTCATAAGGCGCCAGGCCTCCTGGATGGCTCTGACAGTATGGATTCCAGGAAATAGTCCGTACAGCACCGAAGTGTGTTGCAGGCTGTTCCTGGGCACTGAGTCTTTGAGTTCATGTTCCAGGGCATCCAACAGGCGCTGTGCAAAGCGGCACCCCCAAAACAGGTGGTAAGGTGTTTCCTCCACGAAAGGGCACCTGGGGCAGTACCGGGTTTTGCTCAGATTACGGGCATGCATGAATGACCGGATTGGCAGTCCGCCCTGAATGGCCATCCATGACAAGTCCTTATGCCCGTTAGTCAACCTGTTTGACGACACATTAGTCCAAGCTGTCTCTAGTGTGTCGTCCTGGATCCCTGGAATTGACTCAAGCACGTCCTTTGCTCTGATGAGTTTGTGGATAGTTTTTGGCTTCCACAAGTCGGGTTTGAGGCCCTCCAGCTGGTGTTCCCTCACAAACCTGACGACCTCCCCGTAGAACCAGGGAGCGTGCCAGTTGTAAGGGATGGAGCTGTCCCACTTGTCCCAGCCCAGACCCCTCCAGAGGGGCAGGAGGAAGAAGCGAGACATAGCCTTGCCCGCAGAGCCGTTAGCAGTTCTCAGAGTCCGACGAACGCTGTCACAAACAAAGGCGATCCGCAGTAAAGTGGGCAGGTCCGGTATGCCCTTTCCGCCCTTGCGGGGCTCTTTGTACATGATGGCTCGTTTCACTCTGTCCATCTTAGATCCCCAGATGAAGCGAAACACTGTCCTGGTGATGGCCCTGGAAACGGTGGCAAGAGGGGGCCATGCCTGTGCGGTGTATTGTAGCACAGGCAAAACTTCATTTCGCAGGACGAGTGCTTTCCCTTCAATCGTGAGGTGTCTAATGCTCCACAGTCCAATTCTTTGGTTTACTTTGGCCAAGCGTTCTTCCCAAGACTTGAGGGCTGCGCCTTCCTTCCCGAACCAGACTCCCAGAATTTTGATGAAGCCCGATTTGATGGTAAATGGGAAGGGGGCAGAAGAAGCCAGTTGCCAGTCTCCGAAGAGCATGGCTTCTGACTTGCCGCAGTTGACTTTGGCCCCTGAAGCTTGTCCGAACTCCTCGCAGGTCTGGACGAGTGCAGTCACCGAACGCCGGTCAGCGCAGAAGACAGTCACATCATCCATGTACAGCGAGCACTTGACCTCGTGGTGTCCAGGTCCTGGTGCGGTGATCCCTCTGATCTCTCCATTCTGCCGGACAGACTCCGCGAAGGATTCTATAACGCAAACAAAAAGGAGAGGTGAAAGAGGGCAGCCTTGTCTGACCCCTGAGCGAACCGAAAAGGGGTCAGTCTTCCAGCCGTTCACCAACACCGTACTGCAAATGTCAAGATACATCAGGTCAACAAACGAACAGAACCTCCTGCCCAGGCCCAGCCTGCGCAAAGCCCTGCCCATGAACGCATGGGACACACGGTCAAAGGCCTTCTCCTGGTCCAGGCTGACCAGGGCCGCATGTACGCGGCGGTCTTTGACGTAGTGTACCGTGTCTCTCACGAGAGCGAGGCTGTCTGCGATCCTGCGGCCGGGAATGCCACAGGTCTGGTCCGGGTGGATGATTCTGCCGATGACGACCTTCAGCCTGTTGGCTAGCACCTTGGCGAGGATCTTGTAGTCCACGTTCAGGAGAGAGATGGGACGCCAGTTTCTCAGGTCACATCTCTCCCCCTTCCGCTTATACAGGATCGTGATCATTCCTTCCCTCAAGGATGGGGGCATTGTACCCTCCACCACCATCTCCTCATAGAGTTCCAACAGGTCCGGACAGATCAGGTCCCCCAGCGCTACATAGAGCTCTGCTGGGAGGCCGTCACTGCCCGGGGTCCTGCCGGACTTAAAGGATCTAGCGGCAGAGAGCACCTCCCCCACCGTCAGAGGGTCATCCATGGCCTCCGTACCTGCAGGATCAAGGTGGTTAGTGATACCTGACAGGAATTTATCGGCGGCCTTCTGGTCGGTGTTCCTCAGGGAGTAGAGGTCGCTGTAGTAGTCTGTGACGACTCCCATTACTTCCTCCTTCCCCGAACGCATGTTGCCGTCTTTGTCTCGGAGTTCGTTCAGGGGCATGTGGCCGGCGTGGAGTTTCCTGAAAAAGAACGAGTTACACTTCTCATCCTTCTCCAGGTTTTCCACTTTGGAACGGAAGACGATCTGCTTGGATTCCTCCTCAAAGTGCCTTTTCAGGTTCTTTTTGGCCTCCTCCAGCTCCCGCCTAACGTTCCAGCCGCACCGGTGAAGGTCTTGCAGGGACCGCAGCTCTCGCTGCAGCGCTCTGAAGGCCCTCTTCTTCTCACATGCCTGATGTTGTTGTTTGGCCTGAAAGAAACAACGAAACTGGACTTTAACATACTCCCACCAGTCACTAGTCTGTTTGAACAAGCATTTGACATTCCGCCAGGCTGTGTAGACCTCCCTAAGTTCCGCAAGCACATCCTCGCGATTCAGCAGGGCGCAGTTCAGTTTCCAGGACCCTCGGCCGTGGGGGAACCCGGTGCCTAGGGTGCACTGGACCTGAATGGCCCTGTGATCGGAGAAGAAGCAAGGGACCATAGAGTGTCCACACTGCCTGACTGCCCGAGAGGTAAACACAAAGTCGATCCGGGAGCGGAGTGAGCCATTGGGTCGGCTCCACGTATAATTAATGGAGCCGTTCCCCATGGAACCCACAACGTCCTGCAGACGCGCTTCGGTCACCATCTCAATGAGCAGTTTGGAAGTGACATCAAGCTTGCTTGACGTCCCGGAGCTGCGTCCGTCCCCCTCGATCGGGCAGTTGAAATCCCCGGCCATCACTACGGTCCTGGTGGTGGCGAGTTGCAGTCGGAGGGCCTGGAATAACTCCAGTCGCTCACCCTTGTCAGGGGAGGCGTACACGTTGATGAGCCTAACCGGCTCTCCCGCCCAGGAGCCGTCTACGACAAGTAGTCTGCCGCAGACGAGCTCCTGGACGGAGTCAAGTGTGAACGCGTTTCCCCTGAGGAGGATGGCAACCCCGGCCGACTTGCAGTCGCCACCCCCGGACCAGTAGGACGGGCCGTGGGACCACTCCCTGGCCAGATGGTTGTGTGACCTAGAGGGGGGCAAAGAACACTCCTGTAACATAAACACGTCGGCAACCTGTGCAGTAAGAAAGGTTAGTACCGTCTGACGTCTGAACCTGTCCCTGATGCTCCTAACATTAATGGTAAAAAGGTTAAAATTCGCCATCATGTGAGAGAAAAAAAGAGGTTAGCGAAACACGATACATCTTAGTTACCACTCCGGTCGTCCGGCGGCTTCTCCGTTTCTTGTCCGCTGTCCGGGGGTCGCCCCTGCAACAGCGCAAAGTTCGCTACGATCTCCTCTAGGGTTATCTGTAGCCGTATCGGGTCGGCGGTTGCTCCGTTGGCCACCATTTCCTCCACCTCGGTCTCGTCGAGGCTAACAGGGGGGTGGAGGGTTTGTTGTTGGGGGTCCTCGTTAGTGGCCTCCGGTTCTTCCGTCTGCTGTTCTGTTTCCTCTTTGTTGGGTGAGGCCCCTTCCTCTGCCACAACCATCTTCTTTTTGGATTGGTCCGCGATGGGGCTGTCTCTCTCCTTCCTCTTCCCTTTCCTGACCTCTGGGGAGGCAAGAGGGGGAAAATCCTCCAAAGAGAGGGCTACAGCAGCTGGAGGGGGGATTAGTGCTGCTGCAGTGGTGACAATGGGGCGGGTTGGGCTTGGGGCGGTGGAGGGTATCACTGAGGTAATGGGCAGTTGGATAAGGGAATCCTCAGTGGTGGTGACTACGGGGCGGGAGGGGGGGGGGGGGGGGGGGGGGGGGGGGGGGAACGGAAGCATGGCCTAGGGCAGGTGTCTGCTTACCCTCCTTCTTTTTGGACTCCTTCGCTTTGGGTTTTGTTGCTGCCGGAGGTGCGGTTGCGGTGGGGTTCCCGCTGGCCGGTGCTCTGGCTGCGACTGCTGCCCAGGTGCGTTCTCTTTGTGGGCAGTCCTTGTAGATGTGCGACGCCAGGCCGCACAGGTTGCAAGCCGTCTTCTTAGGGCAGTCCCGGGTTTCGTGCCCTGTCACTCGACAGATCCAGCAGGCCACTTCCTTGCAGTCGCTCAGCCTGTGCCCCTTCTCGCCACATTTCCTGCAGGTCTGCGGCATGTCGGGGTAGTAGACGAGCGCTTGGGAGTTGCCCAGCGAGAAGGTCGGGGGCAGGTGTTGCACGCCATCCGGGTCTGTGGAATCCCTGTTCAGGCGGACGATGACTGACCACTTGCCGGTCCAGAAGCCGTTTCCATCCAGGATGTGGGTGGGGTCCCTCATCACGGTACAGAAGCGCTTCAGGTAGGTGACGATATCCTTGCCTGGGATGTGTGGGTTCCGCATGGCGACGGTCACTCTCCTTTCTTCTCTCTGGACTGGGCAGCTGCCCACAAAGCGTCGAAAGGGGGAGTCCGGCTGTGCGGCCTTCACCATCTCCCAGTACCTCTTGCAGGTGTTCACGGAGGCAAAGGTTATCCAGAAGATCCCAGTGAAGAAGGCGTGGATGCTCGTCACCTCCGGCTTGGCAAATCCCTGCTCCAGGACCATCTTCTTGCCAAACACATCCTGGCTCAGGTCCGGTGTTCTCCCGTCCACTTCCTTCAGCTTCAGGACGACCGTCTGCCTCATCCAGGGCTCCAGGGGAGGGGAGCCGGGACTGGGCTTCTGGCCGTCCCGTTGCTTCGGAGGGGCGGGTGCCACCGGGTCCGCAGCCGAGGAAGTGGGGGCTGAAGGGTCCTGGAGGGCCTCTGCCGTGGCCTTTCTTCCTTCTGCGGTCTTCTTCGTCTTCTTCTTGGGAGGCTTGGAGGTTGAGGTAGAGGCCATGGCTTCTTCCTTCTTCCTGCCTTCCTCTCCCAGGAACGTCTTCTTGCTGGGCGGAGCTTCTTCCGGGGAAGGGCGGAGCTTCTTCCGGGGTAGGGCTTCGCCGAGCCTCTTCTCCTCGTCGGGGTCCCCCGAGGCCGGAGTCTTCAGGCCGGAGTCTTCAGTCCTCGTCGTCGGGGTTCCTCGTCGAGTCTTCGCAAAGTCTTCTCCTGGATCGCAGTCGGAGAAGATCTTCCAGCTGTCGTGTTCGGGGCTGTCTAGATCCAAGTAAGCACTGTCTAACGTCGTACACCAAGACTATTAAGCCACAGGCCAAGAGGAGGTCGGAGACCAGAGCACTCTTGTTCCCTGGGGAATAGCCCTACACCCAATAGCAGCAGTGAGCTGAAGCTGAATTTAATCAACGATGCTCAAAGGCAGAGTGCAGGGGGTACCCACAAGGACCTGGGCCGGCAAGAAAAGGCAGACTGATAAGAACAGATACTACACTTGATCTTAGCCAAAAGGCCGAGAAGCAAGTTCTACCTGTTATGTGCCATGACGGCTACCATACAATTCAGGGAGTGTAGGTTCCACATGCATGGCCACCAAAGAATGCAATGAGAGTCCACACTATACATCTCCTGGTGCCAAATGGCTTCCAGTGAGTGAGGGGGAGCAGGCCAAGCTATATACTCACACTAATGAAAATCAGCCTATGGGGCAGACGAGATGGTTAGGAGTGCATGACTAAGGTGTCAGCCACACCTCCAGCACAAGCTGCAAAGAAAAATGGGGTCAGTCAGCACATCCCAAAGCGCAGGGGCACATTGCTATGGCTGAAAACAACACTGTAAAACAAAACATGCAATGCAACAGCTCTCTGCAAACCAAATAAAGTACAAAAATGCATAATAATTGCAGCATCATGATGGAGCCAGCAGCAGCCTTACGGAAGATGATGGTCGGCAGGTTGCAGCAGTGGGATGATAGTAGCGGTGGCATGAAGGAGGCAGCAGCCATACAGAACATGATGTTTGGCAGGCTGCAGAAGTAGCATGATGGTGGCAGTAGCAGCCGTACAGAGCATGATGGTAGGCGTGTCACCACGCCTTCCACGGTGCTGAAATCACTCTTTGAGATGACACTGGAGGCCTGGCAAGAAAGAAGAAAGAAATTGTTCTGTGCCAATCCAGGCCACTATTCCAGTCTGCCTACCCAGAAATCCATGGGGTCAGAGAACAGAGTATGCACCAGTGATTGACCAGAGTTTAGGCAGGTCTGAACTTGGGCATTCAGGTGGGAGCTATCGGCTTGTTGAGTGGCTTGGCACATAGAAAAACTACTCCATCATGTTGAGGAGACTGAAATGGCTGCTGCTGTGGCTTCTGCTGCTCATGGTGGCAGGAGGGGGTGACTTTGCAGGGGAGCGAGAGGAGCCTCTTTTTTAGACATACAGGCTTATGCTCACCACTAGAGATGGCCTTGTGGTTCTCCCAGCGGTCGTTTCGCGGCGAACTTTGCACTCTCCATATTCGCCGAACATATGGAGAAATTTGCGCCCTCCATATTCTTTTACATTATGAAGAACTTTGACCCATGACACATCCATCAGGTGGTACAGGACAGCCATTTGAGACATTTCAGCACATGGACATACCCCCTACCTTATAAATAGACCTGATCTGGCCACCATTTTACATTCAGTGTTTTGCCAGTGTAGGGAGAGGTTGCTGTGTGGAGCAGGGACAGGCTGTTAGGGACACCAAACGCTAGCTAATAGGGCCACAAAAGTAATTTTAAGCACTAGTATAGGTGTGCTATCGATATGTGTGATACACAGATGGGTGAGATATACTTATACTTTTATAATGAGTCAAAAACACACAAATCTAGCCAGGGGCCTAGGGGCTAGGGGCCTAGGGGCTCACTAGGGCCATTTTTATATAGGGTAAGGTTCCGGACGGGGTCGCTCTTATCAGGGCGGGTGGTCTGTGGTTAGGCTATCAGGGCCAGAATTGCACCCCCCTGTCGGGCAATATCAGGGACAGTTCTTTGCCCACCCTGTTCTTCAATACCACATCATCATCTAGCCCAGGGATGGATGGTTTTTGCTTTCCCTCCGGGATTCATGGATGTGCACTGGAACCCCCCGGATTGTGGTAGGACATATGGTTTCTGATTTGGTGCCGCCGAGCAGCTGATTTTGTGCCGCCGAGCACTTGTTATTGCCTACCACATCTATGCTTTTTGCTTAAAGGGGTTCTGCACTTTGTTTTAACTGATGATCTATCCTCTGGGAGGGAGGGGGGCCGGCCGCACTGGCCACCAATGTCTTAAATACAAGGGAGGGAGGGGGGGCCGGCCGCACTGACCACCAATGTGTTAAATACAAGGGAGGGAGGGGGGGCCGGCCGCACTGGCCACCAATGTGTTAAATACAAGGGAGGGAGGGGGGGCTGGCCGCACTGGCCACCAATGTCTTAAATACAAGGGAGGGAGGGGGGCCGCACTGGCCACCAATGAGTTAAATACAGGGGGGGGAGGGGGGGTCTGCTGTACACAGTTCTTTTAGTATATTCTAACCTGAAGCGTCCCCATCACCATGGGAACGCCTCTGTGTTAGAATATACTGTCGGATCTGAGTTTCACGATCTAACTCAAATCCGATGGTATATTCTAACATAGAGGCGTTCCCATGGTGATGGGGACGCTTCAAGTTAAAATACACCATCGGATTGGAGAAAACTCTGAACTGATGGTATATTAATAGGGACTCCTGACTTTACATAGAAAGTCAATGGGGGACGGATCCGTTTGCAATTGCACCATATTGTGTCAACGTCAAACGGATCCGTCCCCATTGACTTGCATTGTAATTCAGGACGGATCCGTTTGGCTCTATGTCAGAAAGTATATTATAGTGCATTTGTATTGTGCGGCAGTTGTGTGCGGTTCTGCTGCGATACTGCAGGTATATAGAGGGACAAACGTTATTGGAACAAATAATTTCTGCTGGTGTGATATACCAGTCGCCCCCCAAAAAAAAACTGATTGAAGCAGGGTGTTATATACCAATATACTTTCTTTATAGTGCATTTGGGTACTGTATAGTGCATTTGCGCATGCGCGTACGCGAAAATTATATTGCTGATATTTTGCATTGAAAAAAATAAATGGAGATCGCAAATTTGAATAATACATCTAGTATGTCACTGTCCATGTGTTGGGACTATTTGTGCACTTCTAGTAATTATTTCTTGGGTGCAAATAGGAGCTTAAGGTTTTTCAGGTTCGCCTGCCATAAAAATGAATGGGACCCGCCGCAAACTTGCGGTTCGCGAACATTTGATGGCGTTCGCGCGATCACGTTCGCAAACTGTCCCGGCAGATGTTCGTCCATCACTAATCACCACAAGCTGCAGCAAGCTTTGTACACAGTGTTTCCTGGTAATAATGTAATTTGGCCTCCCTTTTTGCGAGAAGAAAACATTCCCCCATGTTGCCTTAGTACTGAGGGTCGAAAAGCATGGCTATGCAGTAGTCATTAGACTGCTTGGTGTCAAAGTTACGCGTGTTACACATACAGGTCGTCATTCTGGCAAGCATACCCAAGGATCCACTTCTTTCTGCCTCCAACCCCCACTGAGATGATTGGGTATCTTGGGCAGTGCCATCTTCATCATCGTCCTCTTGCTTCTCCACCTCCTCCTCTTGCAGTGGCAGCTCCTTATCCTCATTTTCTACATCCTCCTCCATTCCCTTTGTGTGTCCCCAACAGCTATAGGGCAGACAGAAAGATGTGTCAGCTGCTCTTCTTTTGATGTGGTCCCATGCTGCATGAGCATCTGTTCTAAGATAAATATGAGAGGCATGACATAGTCATGCCTCATTTATCTCTGCTGACAAACTTTGTGGTCTTTTTGAAGAGCTTCAGCACCTGACAGGAATCTGAGCTGCCATTGCCTGACCTAGAAGCAGCACGTACTCCCTGCTGCTGACGCTGTCTGGTGCATGAGAAAATTGTTCACAGCTTTCCATTGCTCATACAGACACTTGGGCATGTGCAATGTTGAATTCCAGCAAGTTGGCATGTTATGGATTAAGCAATGTAGCAACAGGCTATTTTCATGTTACAGTCCCAGGAGAGCATTTCCACCTTTTAAGAGTGGCTGAAGTGCTTGGACAGTCTCTTCGACTTTGCCAGCAACTTGCACAATCCAGTGTACTTATTTATAAATCACTGCACCACTGTTTGCTGCTTGATGTACTTGAACAACTGCTTGCTGGTGTGGCTACCATTGCCAAGGCCAATCAGCACCAACAAAGGGTGGCAACACTTGACTTCACACATGTGATAGGAAGGAGTGGTAGTGCGAGTGAACCTGTGCCCTGCTGCTGTTGGGGACAGGAATGTGTCCATGGAGGAGGAGGCGGATAAGTTCCTGGTGTGGGAGCCAAGCTGACACAAACATGGAGGGGTCAAAAGGACCTGACCTCATTGCCAGGGTGCTTCCTCGCCACTGCTGGAAGAAAAATTGACCCAGTGAGCGAGAATCACAGGGAGCTTCCCAAGTTGTCCGCCAAGTGAGAGTACAAGGCAAGGATGGCTTTTTGGGAGAGATAATGCCAGGTAGAAATCTTCCAGCAAGGCTAAGCACATGCCATTAGCTCCTTAAAGGCAGCAGACTCAAAGTCTGCAACCCACCGCCAGCAATTTGACCAGGTGGAAATTAAGCTTGTGGATCATTGGATTGCTGGGCACTTAGAGTTGCTTCCTGGCCATGCACTCTGCTATCAATAGCTGACGATGGATCGTAGGAGGAGAAGTCTAAGTGGGAGAAGCAAAAAAGGATTATGACTATGTGAAAGACACCGTACTGCCTGTGGATGTATTCTGGCTGGTGCAAGGGGCATCAGGAAAATGAGGGAACACCTGCTGAAGTGTCTGGCTGCCACCTCTGCTTGTCCAGGGGATGGGGTGATGCCGCTTTGAGTGGTTCAATAGAGCTGTGGTGCCTACATTTGTATTTGCTTGCCAATGTCCTATTTTGCTCTTGCACAAGTTATATTTTTGTCTTCCGGAAGCTTATTGAAAAAAATGCCAAGCGTGAGATAGCGAGCTGGGCTTAGCTCTGCCACACCCAACTACGGAGTCAGCCGCATCACTAGATCCCAAAGCAGACATGGCACTAGCTGCTAGCTGCTTTTTGGGAGTGTAGGGATTTGCTCTGGTAGGCAGGGTAAGTGGACGCAGTACAGAGGCAAGAACACGATAGTAAAGCAAAAGTTCAGTGTTTATTCACACAAAAAGCAATAATTGCAAAAACAACACTGTGCAAAGCCCTGGTGTTAATTCACACCACATAAAGTCCACAGCACAAATGTGTCACCTGGCGGACTGTTTTGTCCATGGCAATCCACAGCCGTCCACAGCAGGCTTTAGGGCGCCTGATCTTTTGCACGCTACCAACTGGTTGAAACCCAAAACCACAGTGCTTCACAGCTCTACTATGAAAATGCAGGGTAATTCACACACTGCTGTGACTGCTGGCTGGGTTTTTATTCCCAGCCCAAAACCTGGCCTGGAACATGGGGAACAGCCACACACCCTGCTCTTTGGCTGCTCCCAATACCTTCTGTCAATGACTGACCCCTGCGCCTTTCTACATACCTCCCCCCTTTGTTCAACCCTGAGGGGGTGAACACACGCCAGACAGTGTACTCGGGACAAGGCATCCACGTTTCCCTGTAACCGGCCTGCCCTGTGTTCTACTGTAAACTTAAAGTATTGTAGAAACAAGAACCACCTGGTGACCCGAGCATTTCTCTCTTTGACCTGGCTCATCCACTTGAGAGGGGAGTGGTCGGTCACCAGACGGAACTTCCTCCTCAACAGATAATAGCGGATAGACTCGAGTGCCCACTTGATGGCCAGGCACTCTCTCTCCACTATACTGTAACGGGTCTCCGCTGGAGTGAGCTTACGGCTGAAGAAGACAACGGGATGCTCCTCCCCGTTGACTTCGTGAGACAGTATCGCACTGAGGCCTACTTCAGAGGCATCGGTCTGTACCACAAATTCCCTCTTGAAGTCGATCATCACCAAAACCAGGGACCCACACAGGGCCGACTTCAAAGCGGAGAAAGCTTCTTCCGCCTGGTAATTTCAGTGGACTATCCCGGACTTCCGTCCCTTTAAGAGACCTGTCAACAGAGCCGCTAAAATGGCAAAATGGGGGACAAACCTCATAACATAGCCCACCGTACCCAGGAACGACTTTACTTGTCTAGAGGTAGCAGTTCGGGGCCAATTCCGTATCGCCTCTACTCTGTTTACTTTGGGTTTGATGACTCCGCGCCCAATGACATACCCAAGGTATTTAGTCTCCTCTAACCCTATTGCACATTTCTTTGGGTTAGCTGTTAGTCCCACCTTTCGAAAGGGAGTCCACTACGGCCTGTACTTTGGGCAGGTGACTTTCCCAGTTGGTACTGTGAATGATAATATCGTCCAGGTAAGCAGAGGCGTACCGCCGATGTGGACGAAGTACAATATCCATTAGACGTTGAAAAGTGGCGGGGGCGCCATGCAGGCCAAAGGGTAATACCTTATATTAGTACAGCCCCTCTGGTGTGATGAAGGCAGTTTTCTCTTTGGCAGCCTCCATCAAGGGTACCTTCCAGTACCCTTTGGTGAGGTCCTAAACAGAAAAATACCTGGCTTGGCCTAACTTCTCAATTAGTTCATCTACCTGAGGCATGGGATAGGCATCAAATTTAGATATTTCATTCAACTTCCTAAAATCGTTACAAAATCGTAAAGTTCCATTTGGCTTAGGAATTAAGACTATAGGACTGGCCCACTCACTTTTAGATTCCTCAATGACATCTAGTGGCAGCATGAGCTGCACTTTCTACGAGATGGCTTTTTGCCAAGCCTCTGGCACCCATTATGGCTTTAACCAAACTTTTGCCTGAGGCTCAGTGACAATGTCATGTTTGATTATGGAAGTGAGTCCAGGGAGGTCCGAGAACACATCCATGACTAACGAACTCTCTGGTCTCCTGAGCCTGTTTAGAGGAGAGCCTGTCAGCAATTTTTATTGTGGCAACCGCTTCCCTTGCATCAGACAGTGGAGCTGGAACCTCTCCCCTAGAAAACCCGGTCACGGGCTGTCTTCCGTACAGGTTTCCCTATCTTTCCAAGGTTTTAGTAAATTAATATGGTAAACCAGCTCCGGCTTTCGCCTCCCCGGCTGGTGTACCTTATAATTTACCTCCCCAATTTTTTCCCGTACCTCGTAGGATCCCTGCCATCTAGCCAGGAACTTACTGTCCGCGGTCGGTACCAGAACCAAAACCCGATCACCCGGGTTAAAGTTTCGGACCCGGGCCTGCCGATTATAGATCCAACTCTGGGCTCGCTGAGCGGCCTCCATATGCTCCCTGACAAGAGGCAAAACGGTCTCTATTCAAGGACACTTCTATGCGGAGTGGGCTGTTATCACTCACAATTCTTTTGTGTGCTGGCATGTGTATTAGTGTAATTCAAATTCCAACCTCGTGGAAATGGAATTCACAGAAACAGATGATTGAGGCCTGATGCTCAAATTATCGTTAACAGATATATTGCTGCCCTGATAATGTATGAATGTCTATATGCTGGCTTAATTAAATTGAAAAAAAGATATATTAAGATTCCAACTAGGTGGAAAAGGAATTCACGGAAACAGACAATTGAGACTTGACGCTCAATTTCACATTAACGCTCACAGGTACATTGCTGTCCTACACTGTGTTTTGCTGTAGTAATCACATATATATGCTGATTTAATTAAATTGAATAGTCCCCAAAAATATTAAATTCTACCGTATGGAAATAGAATAAACAGAAATGAACAATTGAGATTTGACGCTCAAATTTATGTTAACACTCACAGGTAAATTTCTTCTCTAGACTGTGTATTGTTGTAGTAATCATGTATATATTCTGGATTAATTAAATTAAACAACCCCCCCCAAATAAAAAAAAAAATTTCAACCGTGTGGAAATGGAATTCATGGAAACGGACAATTGAGGATTGACAATCAATTTTTAATTTGATACTCACATTTAGATTGCTGTCCTACCCTGTGTTTCGCTGTAGTAATTAGTGAGGGACGAACATTGGCCAGGATGTTTCGCGAACGCGCGTTCGCGATCCAATGTTTGCAAACCGAACGTTCGCGGCGGGCACCATTCACTTTAATGGCAGGCGAACCTGAAAAACCTTCAGGTCATATTTGCAGCCACCAAATACTTACTAGAAGTGCACAAATAGTCAAACAACATGGACAGTGACATACCAGAAGGGAATCAATGGCAAAAGTTACCCCCAAAAAATTTATTTTAATCAGGGGCCATTGTTTTGAGTCTTAAAGGAAAACTCTCAAAAATGTGCCCTGCTGGAGCCAAGAAAATGTTTATTTTAGGCCACGGGAGTACGGGACCCAAAAATTAGGCATTCACCTGACAGAAAAGAACAAGTGATTATGTGGCTGGAGGTATATTAGGTGGTCAGTGGATAACAATTTTACTGCAGGCCAGTATAGTACAAGCCCCAAACATTAAGCATTCACCGGACAGAAAAGAACAAGTGATTATGTGGCTGGAGGTATATTAGACGGTCAGTACCTAACAATTTTACTGTAGGCCAGTGGGGTACAGGGCCCCAAAATTATGCATTCTCCTGACAGAAAAGAACAAGTGATTATGTGGCTGGAGGTATATTTGACGGTCAGTGCCTAACAATTTTACTGTAGGCCAGTGGGGTACAGGGCCCAAAAATTATGCATTCACCTGACAGAACAGAACAAGTGATTATGTGGCTGGTGGTATAATAGACGGTCAGTGGATAACAATTTTACTGAGTGCGCTTATCGGTCACGATCCCCCTGATGCGCTGAATGTCCTTTCCGACAGGACACTCGACGAGGGGCAAACCAAGAGTTCCATGGCAAATTGTGCCAGCTCTAGCCAAAGGTCAAACCTGCACACCCAGTAGTACAGGGGTTCCTCACTTCTAAGAGCGTCCACATTGGCCGTTAACCTGATGTAGTCGGACACCCATCAGTCTAGCCGTTCCCTGAGGCTGGATCCGGGGGGGGGCGGCTCTCGATGGGTTGGATGCAAGAATGATCTCATATCCGAAGTGACCAACACATCTACAAATCACCCTCTTCTTGTAGGCGCTGTGGGTGGAAATTCCTCTGCCAGCTCCTGCAACAGCAGAATGCAGCATCTCTCGCAGCAAGGCCTGGTAATGCTGCATTCTGACAGCCCTCTGTGATGCTGGTAACATGTCCGCCATTTTGTGTTTGTATCGGTGGTCTAAGTACGTTGCCACCCAATACTGGTCCTTGGCCTTTATGCTTTTTATACGGGGGTCCCTCTTCAAACACTGGAGCATGAAGGCCCCCATTTGCATTAAATTGGAAGCAGTGGAGCGCCCTGGCTCCTGCTCATCGCCCAGGTGAATGTCGCCCTCAGTCTCCCCCCCAGCCACTGACAACACCAGGGATCCACAAAAAGTTTAAAGTCCCCCTCAAAGCCTGCTCTTCTTGCTCCTCCTCCCCCCAGCCACCATCCTCCTCTGACTCCTCTTCAGACTCCTGCTGACTTGTCTCATATGGAGTATCCCCCCCCCCCCGGGAATTCATTCAGCATTGCGACTTCCTCATCTTCCAGCTCCTGCTCCTCGACGACTTTATCATTGACACGACGCAATGCACGCTCCAGAAAGAAGGTGTAAGGTACGATGTCAATGAAGGTGCCCTGGCTGCGACTGTCTAGTTTGGTAATATCATCAAATGGCCACAGAAGTCTGCATGCATCGCACATAAGCAGCCAATGGTGCGGTGAAAAGAAACCAAGCTCCCCAGAACCTGTCCTGCTACAGAGTTCTTACAGGTAGTCGTTAACGGCATGTTGCTGCTGGTGCAGCCTATCAAGCATATACAAGGTGGAGTTCAAGTGCGTCGGTCTGTCGCAAATCAGACGCCTGTCGGGCAGGTGGTGTCGCCGCTGAACGTCAGCAAGTCGAGCCATGGCCGTGTATATGTATCTGGAAAGAGCCATCCACCAATGCACAGTCACATCTGGCACTCCCAGGACGCCAGCACATGGCTCCGCAGTGTGGGCTTTTTTTTACGTGTCCGCTGCTAACAATAGTGTTGCCATCTGCAGCCTGTGCTGTCAACGCATAGGTCGCATTAAGCCCAACAATCACCTAGGGATGACCTGGCCTGCCATCACCGGGCCCAGTGGGAGCAACACCGTCAGAACCCACAAAGTCACACTCCCGGCGCTCCACATCCTTCCTCTTCTCCTTCTTCTCTCTCCTCCTATTTGTCCTCCACTCCACCTTCCACCGTGCAGTCATTGCGTTCATCTGGCAAAAGGCAGGCTTCCGTGGCTCAAATGTTCGAGCGAAAAAAGATGATGATGCCGGATAACCCTTTTGCCCAACGGCTGACTGCTGGCTTGTAGGAAACTGCTAGCCTGCCAACTACTGCCATATAAATTGGTGGACTCAGAGGCCTTTAGAAAATTTGTGGCCATTGGCACACAGCAATGGAAGGTCCCCGGAAGGAAATATTTCTCCCAGAAAGGCATCCCAGAGCTATATTGCCACGTTCAGCGGCAATTAAATATATCTCTGGTACACAGTGTCGGTGGCAAGATACATCTGACCACAGACACGTGGTCTAGCAAACACGGGCAGGGAAGGTACATAACTTTTACTGCCCACTGGGTGAACCTTCTGACAGCCGTCAAGCATGTAACCCATGGCACTCGTGTGGATTTGGTGTTACACCACAGATTGTATGCAGGCCTTCCTCTTCTTCTCCTCCTCCTACTCCATCCTCCATCTCCTCCTCGGCTGATTCCTCCTTTTCCACTGCTACCGCCTCTTCCGCTGCACCCCCCAAGCTCCCCAAAACCTATTCAGCGTCCCAGGTGAGAGGTTGCCATGCTCTGCTGCAGCTGTTGTGCCTGGAAGCCAAGAGCCACACCGGTCCTGCATTTCTTTCAGCTCTGCGGTCACAGGACGATCAGTGACTAACCCCGCTCAATTTGACAGTTGGTAAAGTGGTGTGCACCAACGGTGCCAATATGCTGAGCACCCTGAAAAGGGCAAATTGACACACGTGCGGTGCATGGCACATGTCCGGAACTTAGTCGTGCAGCAATTTGTTACCAAATACCCTGGGGTCCAGGACGTCTTGCGGCAGGCCAGGAAAATCTCTTGCCATTTTAGTAGATCTTACACGGCCATGGCTTGCCTTGGGACACAACTTTTCTGTCAGACGTCTGATTTATGGCAGCCCGACGAGCTGGAACTCCACCTTGTATATGCTTGAGAGGCTGCTCCAGCAGCAACGTGCCGTTAATGACAACCTGTACGAACTCTGCAGCAGGACAGGTTCTGGGGAGCTTGGTTTCTTTTCACCGCGACAGTGGCAACTCATGCGTGACGCATGCAGACTTCTGCGGCCATTTGATGAGATCACCAAACTGGTCAGTCGCAGCCAGGGCGTGACATCGTACCTTACGCATTCTTTCTAGAGAGTGCATTGCGTCGAATCATTGATCAAGCGATCGAGGAGCAGCTTCTGGAAGATGAGGAAGTTGCAATGCTGAATGAATTCCCAGGGGGGCTACTCCATCTGAGAGAAGTCAGCAGGAGTCTGAAAAGGAGTCATAGGAGGATGGTAGCTAGGGGGTGGTAGAGGAGCAAGAAGAGCAGGCTTTGAGGGGTTTTTTAAATTTTTCGGGGATCCCTGCTGTTGTTCGTGGCTTGGAGTAGGAGACCGAGGACAACATTCTCCTGGGCGATAAGCAGGAGCCAGTGCCCTCCACTGCTTCCAATTTAGTGCAAATGGGGGCCTTCATAAAGGGCATGGACCAGTACTGGGTGGCAAGGTACTTAGACCCCCTGTGCAAACACAAAATGGCGGACATGTTACCAACATCAAAGAGGGCTGTCAGAATGCAGCATTTCCAGGCCTTGCTGCGAGAGATGCTGCATTCTGCTGTTGCAGGCGCTGGCAGAGGAATTTCCACCCACAGCGAAACATGTGCCGGTACCAATCCTGCCACGCCTGCAAGAAGAGGGTGGTTTGAAGATGTGTTGGTCACTTCGTATATGAGATCATTCTTGCAGCCAACCCATCGACAGCTGCCCTCTGGATTCATCCTCTGGGAACGCCTAGACAGACAGGTGTCCGACTACATCGGGTTAATGGCCGATGTGGACGCTCTGAGAAGCGAGGAACCCCTGGACTATTGGGTGTGCAGGCTTGACCTATGGCCAGAGCTGCCACAATTTGCCATGGAACTCTTGGCATGCCCCTCGTCGAGTGTCCTGTCCGAAAGGACGTTCAGCGCTGCAGGGGGGATCGTAACCTATAAGCGCACTCGCCTAGCTCACAACAGTGTGGACTCACATTTCTAAAAATGAATGAGGCATGGATCTCGGAGGAATTCAACACCTGTGATGACCACTTGTAATTGAATTTCCTCATGCCAGCCCACACATATCCGACTCCACCCAGAACAAAGAATGGTCCTTGTCTTATGTATATACAGCGGCATAAAAGGCCTTTTCTGTCAGGTGAATGTCAAATTTTTGGGGCCTCTATTCCAATGGCCTACAGTAAAAAATGTTGCCAGTGACCGCCTAATGTACCTCCAGCCACATCATCACAAGTTATTTTCTGTCAGGTGAATGCCTAATTTTTGGAGCCTGTACTCACGTGGCCTAAAACAAACTTTTCTAGACTCCAGACGGGCACATTTTTGAGAGTTTCCCTTTAAAACGCATAAAAATTGCCCCTGATTATAATACATATTTTTTGTGTGATTTTTTTGCCAATGATCCCCCTCTGGTATTTCACTGTCCATGTTGTGGGACTATTTGTGCACTTCTCATAAGTATTTGGTGGCTGCAAATATGACCTGAAGGTTTTTCAGGCTCTCCTGCCATTAAAGTCAATGGGATCCGCCGCGAAGGCGCGGTTTGCGAACATTTGATTGCGAAGGCGCGTTCGCGAACCGTCCCGGCCGATGAAGGAGCCCAGCACCACCTGCATCCAGGAATCTCCTCCTTGCTCACAAAGTTACAGCGCCATAATCTCACGATGTGCGAGCTAAAGCATGCACAGTGCCGGCAATGTGTTCATTCCCTTTGCTGGCATCAGCCTCAATGAATGAACTGCGCACGTGCTAGCTCGCGCATCACAAGATTACGGCACTGTAACTTTGTGAGCAAGGAGGAGATTCCTGGATGCAGGCGGTACTGGGCTCCTTCACAGGGGGCGTGGCTAGGCTCCTTAACCGTAAGTAACCACGGCTTGGGCACCTTACTTGGCTAATTTACATATCTATATATAATCATTTTTTAAACTAAATAAAACCACACAGAGCTATGGGACAGGTATATTGCGGACATGCTAGCGGAGATCTATCCGGGCAGGTCCGCAGCTCTATAGGGTAAAACTAGGGACAGATTCCCTTTAACACTATCAAACATGCATTTACCTATAGCCATATATATGTCAGTTTCACTTTGACATTATTTGCTATTGCTTGTCATTGCGTTTAAGAGATTCATAAAAAAAAATAACAAAAAGAGATATCTTTTCCTAATCCTATTATACTAGAGGGTGTTATATATGAATTGTCATGGCAATTGGAGAAATTTCGATATTTGTAGACAAATTGTTTTAATAAATTTGACGAATCGGACATAAAGCTAATTTTAAAAAAATGTGCTCATCCTTAGCTCATACCATTTTTTTTTTATCTGACAGTCTTGTTCATGCAGCATCCTAACTTGGAGTTAGCTAGAGTTTTGGGGGTTAGTTCACAGCTCTGAAGTCTGCTAGCACTACACATGCTGAGACTTCTTATTCATACTACTGTGGTGCCTACTGTTCAATCAGCTGTGGAAACAGCATAGCAAGGCAAGTTATGGCGTTTCGAGTTGGGGATACAACACAGTCCTGTGCTATGCTGTTGCCATAGCTCCAATGCACTGTGTGTCTCCTCTCGCTTTAGTAATGGTGAGAAGACACATCCCCCATTAACTCTGTTGCCCAAGACATACACAATTCCAGAATTATGCAGTCTCTTAATGAGGTTCACCAGGAATTACTTAAAATAGCCACCAGCCATCTGAAGGTGAGAAGGACTCGTTGTCTCCACTTGCACAAATGCCTGGCACTCAGCTGCTCTGGCACTTCAATATAATATATATTGGGAAGTTTTTCTGTCAGACTGCTCAGCCATAATGGCATATCAGGCAGGAATGCATCATTATCATCTATTGTAGAGCAGTGTAGTGTGTAGTGATGGGATTCCTTTGAAAAAGCTTGACGAGGAGAAATGCGCATCAGGGAAACTGCTTCTTCTGGTGCATCAATTCATGTCTATTTTTGTATTTATGCATTGATTATGGCTGCACCAGTAGACTGTATAGATCACTATTTGAATTTTGATACCCGTATGGGCCAACTATTGTGGGTTCAACCAATGTGGGTTCAACCTTTTACTCAGTAGGTTTTCCCTACAGTAATTCCCGATTCTTGCCATTTTGCACTGGTCACTTTATCTAATATTGGATGCACTTTACTGGCCAAGTGGGGTCTCTATCACAGTACTCATACGCATGATTTTATATATGTGCTATATACTGTCATTGTTACATTGTGTTTCAATAAAGTGATGTTTTGCTATATTACATGTGTGGTCTATGTGATTTGGTAGAAAAGTTTCCAGCTATGTACAATCATTCTACAAAAATAAATATCTGACTGCATAGAATTTGTGCAAAATACATTGTTTTAAAACTATAATGCAACAATATTTTACAGGCCTGCATTGCTTTTTAAGGAAATTATAATAATTGCAGATAAAAAATGCTTCTAAATTATACATTTCAATCATTTTGTCATTATATTATGTATTCAGTGATCCACTGTTAACTACAATATTGATTTGAAAAAGTTCAATAACCTAATTTAAATTCAGAAACCCTGCTTAGGGACTCTTTCCTCATGCCTAATCAATAATATATATTTACAGAGTTTGTCAATAATCAGCAAGGACCTTACTAAAAGATCCATGTTCAATGACCAAACAAAAATTATTACGACAGGGTCAAGTTTATAACCTTAAACAACCTATGGAATATTTAGCTGATGGTAGTTATTTCTTGATATTCAAATTTTGTAAGTTCAATAAATAATTTCATTATAGTTAGAGGATGATTTATTGTTGTCTGTTCTATGGAATAAAGCAGGCTAATAAAATGTACTGTTCTGTGATGCTTCAGACAATATGTTTTGTGTGTATTTGTATAGGAATAGAGTAGCTATCAGACCATTTTATAGGACCAATTTTGTTCACATAATTAGTTACTGTTGCCATCCATCTCATTAGAACTAATTAATAGCTCTTCTAAGTGCTGTTGAGGGAATAGAATCAATTAGAAGCGTAGACCACATCTTTTAATTTGTTACTGTATTGTACTGTTGATCGAGCACCATAGTGCTCGGGTGCTCGGGCTGAACACATCGGAATGCTCGGGTGCTCTATGGAGCACCCGAGTATAATGAAAGTCAATAGAAGAACCTCAGCATTAAACCAGGCACCCCCTGCTCTGAAGAGGGGAGGGTGCCTGGTTCATAGGAAAAGGTCAGAAATTGATGGAAACACCACCGAAATGGTAAAGGAACAGCATGGGGGGGGATGTCCGAATGCATCTTGGACTCCAAGGTCATTTCTGGGAACGATGTTGTCCGAGTGGTATGCAACTTTTACAGACTGACAATAATATGCACAAAACCGAAGATAAAATCGATTTTAGAGGAAAATTTGTTAGGAAACATTCTTTCCTGTATATTTGTATATAAAGTGCAAGTGCTGCCAAAAATTACAAGGAAGAGGCACTCCGATACAACCTGTACATCACATAAAGGAGGGCCTCATTCACATTGTGGCACAATTGTTCATGTAGCCTATGTATAAAAATAAGACGGGATGTCCAGCTTTCCAAAAAAGACGTTGTTCTTTATTCCAAAATGACACAGGATAAAAAACAATCCAACAGGGCAATGAAGAAGAAGATAATAATAATTTTGCACACAATTTTGTTACATCTAACCGTGACTTCTATCCAGTGCAGTCACGGTCTCCTGTGTTAGATCGTTTCCAGGAACTTGTAGAAAGGGACTTGGTCACCTTAAATGATAAAGTGTCCTCACAGGCTATTGCTCAGAAATGTGACAATTTGTCTCAGAAAGAAAATAGGGCTCATAAAGAGCTGATGCTTCTGAAGGATATTGTCATTAAACAGGCGGACAAGGGTGGGGCTGTGGTGGTCCTAGATAGTTACATTTACAAAAAGCAAAACCTCGCTATGTTAGAGGATAATAGTACCTACCTTGAGCTTGACCACAACCCCACCCCCATTTATCAACAGGAGATGCGTCGCTGACATAGGCTCCTTCACAGAGAGATTGTCCGCCTGGGTAGACAGTATCCTCCAGCCGCTGGTTCAATCCATACCTGGCTATCTGCAGGATACTAGAGCAGTGCGGCAAGCATTTTATGATTTTAGATGGGAACAGCACTTCTCTTGGATCACAGCGGATGTTACATCCCTATATACGGTCATCCCTCACAATTTGGCTATGGTTTCCTTAGCTTGGTTTTTGAATGTCTATTCTGACTTTTCTCCTACTTTCCAGGATTTTGTTTGTCGGGTTGTGCTTTTTCTGCTAAAACATAATGTCTTTATGTTCTCGCAACGTTACTTCTTGCAATTGACAGGAGTTTCTATGGGGGCAAAATTTTCGCCCTCCATGGCAAACATTTATATGGCATGGTGGGAATGTCACTTTTTATTTTCAGCAGATAACCCTTGGAGTGGCTCCCTGAGATGGTACGGTCGCTATATCTATGACCTGCTGTTCGTGTGGTCAGGCGATTCTGCGGCCGTGCCATCTTTTGGGACCTTTCTCAATAATAACCATTGCTGTCTAAAATTCACTATTTCACATGACATTACCACCATTGCCTTCCTTGATCTATCTTTGGAGGGTGACTGCGACTCACCAAGTCCACTCCAGCACCTATCGCAAGGACACGTCAGGTAATACAACTCTCATGGCTACACCTTGCCATCCTCCACATGTGGTCCGTAATATCCCTAAAGGGGAATTTTTTCGGGCCAAAAGAAATTGTTCTAAAGATGACAAATTAAAAATGGAGATGGAGACAGTGGCCATGAGACTTGCGGAGCGCAGGTACCCTCCTTGGACCCTAGATCGAGCTAGGGCCAACATATTTAATAGACCCAGAGACAGGCTTGTTTTTCCGGACAAAGCACAACCCAACCCACTCTCATGTATAAATAGACAAACCAATGCAACCGCAAAAAATGTTCCCTGTTTCGTCACCAACTATAGTTTGGAATTTTCACAAATTTGCGCCATAGTTACTAAACACCTATCTGTTCTAAATTGTGACGAACAGTGGTCTGACATCAGCTCAGCAGGTGTCAGATGCATTGCACGTCGCGCACCGACTATTGCGCAAAAAATTAGCCCAAGTCTTTTTACTGATAGTGACACCAGTAAAAAAGAAAAAAGTGCTTGCCTGAGACACAAAGGCACATTTAAATGCGGCCACCGCATTTGTACGTGCTGCAATTACATTAAAACAGGTTCAGCAGTTGCTTCAACAGCAACTCACAGTCCCTTTAATAACAAACAATATGTAAATTGCAACACGAACCATGTGGTGTATTGCATTACTTGCTCTATATGTAGTTTACAATATATTGGATGCACAACCAATAGTTTAAAAGTCAGAATCTGTAAACACCTTTCAGACATTCCACATACCAGAGAGAGAAATGTTTCAGCGGCCAGTCTACATTTCGCGGTCTCCCATCAGGGAGATACCGCAGGTTTTCAGGTTCAGGCCCTAGAAAGGGTTAATCGTCCTGCCAGAGGTGGTGACTACAAGCGTAAGCTCCTTAACAGGGAGTCCTACTGGATTTTTTGTATGGGTTCCCGAGTCCCAGCAGGGTTAAATCGCAAACATGATCTAATCCTGCATTACTGATCTTTGCTCAGATATACTTTTGAAACAGTTTATGTGTTTTTTGACATATCCAACTTTTTATTTTTATATGTATCTTTGCTCCTATACTCACATGGCATTTGGATAGTAGGCAGAACCCAATTTGTGTGTCCACTCCTGCTAATCCAAACCACCTGCGAGTGCTAGGAAGTTCAGCTATTTAAGTATGTAGCCATTCAGCAACCACTGTGTCATGAATAAGGATCAGTATTAGAGCATCCGAAACATGTAGACCTGCTTGCCGTGTTGGATTGTTTTTTATCCTGTGTCATTTTGGAATAAAGAACAACGTCTTTTTTGGAAAGCTGGACATCCCGTCTTATTTTTATACAGTTTGCAACTGGTGCCCCTTCCAAGCACCGTCCGTGCTTTCACTGCAAGTCTGACCAGGTGAGCGCCGCCTACGGAACTTTTATACTTTTGTGCACTCATAAAGCCTATGCACTAAGTGAAAGGGCTGCCAAAAATTACAAGGAACTGGCACTACAATACACCCTTTGTTACAAATAAAGGAGGGCATGATACAAAGCCTTGAAAAATTATGATTTATAGCCTGCTGGTGACCCTCAAAAACATTTGGAGCAAGGGCCTGCTGATCTGACAATCTAAAACATTATGGGTGAGTGCCTACTGCCTCTTTGGTGACTCTAGATAACCTAGGGCCGATCGCTCGTCCCTGTGATGGCGACGATCCATTCGGATGTCTGACCTATCAACTTTCGGTGTTATTGTCAGCTCAAAGTATGGTGACTACGGGTAACGGGGAATCAGGGTTTGATTCCGGAGAGGGAGCCTGAGACAACAGCTCTGCGGCAGTGTGCTGTTTGTCCCCTAAGCATTTCAGCTTCAGCACGGCCTTTTGCCGCTTCCCCACTGCAGTGCTACACTGCTTCCTGCTACCGACTGATGACTGACTGGTGCTGCACGTGGATAAATCAGAGGTAGAAGTGGAAGAGGAGGCGGAAGAGGAGAAGTGGGCTTTGGAGCCACCAATGTGGATGCTGGCAGAAACCCTGATCGACGTAGGGCCCGCA
Organism: Bufo bufo; assembly: GCF_905171765.1. Classification (NCBI taxonomy): domain Eukaryota; kingdom Metazoa; phylum Chordata; class Amphibia; order Anura; family Bufonidae; genus Bufo; species Bufo bufo. Next base: position 269,123,739 of record NC_053390.1, on the reverse strand, counting down.
ATCCTTGGCATCAGTATCACCTGCGTCATCCCAGGGTTCGACTCGCTCCCGGCCTCCACAGCATTCACCCAGTGTGCCGTCGCGTATGCGTCCCTTTCTGAATGCACTTGTCCATGTGTCCGTGTTTAAGTGGACCTTACCAATAACTGCGTTTGTCAGGGCACGTGTGATGTTGCGGGACACATGTTTGTGTAAGGCGGGCACGGCACACTTTGAAAAATAGTGGCGGCTGGGGACTGCGAAACGCGGGACCCCTGCCGACATCATGCTGCAGAAGTCTCAGTGTCCACAAGCGTAAATGGTAACATTTTCAGGGCCAGTAATTTTAAAAGGTGTGCATTTAGCTCTATGGCCTGTGGGTGGGTGGCTGGGTAATTTTGCTTGCGTTCAAAGGCCTGGGGTAAGGACATTTGGACGCTGCGCTGGTACATGGAAGTGGATGTGGTCGCTGATGGTGCTTGCGAAGGTCCAGGTGTAGGGTGGGAGGCATCCGGGCCTGCGCTTTCGACAGGGGATTAGCCAGCACGTAACATAGGGCAAGAGGAGGCAGTGGTTTTTCCCACAGACACAAATTGTGGACCCAGGCGTTTGTCCCACTAATTATGGTGCTTGGATGCCATGTGGCGTATCATGCTGGTGGTGGTAAAGTTGCTAGTGTTCACACCCCGGCTCATTTTCATATGGCACTACTACTCTTTTGTCGTCATCACTAGGATTGAGCGAACCCGAACTGTAAAGTTCGGGTTTGTACCGAATTTTAGGATTTTTGGACCCCGGACCCGAACCCGAACTTTTCAGTAAAAGTTTGGGTTCGGGTTCGGTGTTCAGCGATTTAATGGCGCTTTTTGAAAGGCTGCAGAGCAGCCAATCAACAAGCGTTTAACTTGTGTGCCCTTAGAAGCCATCACAGCCATGCCTACTAATGGCATGGCTGTTATTGGCCAGTGCAGCATGTGACCCAGCCTCTATATAAGCTTATACTATCATTCTACTCTGATTAGTGTAGGGATAGGATGCTGATGCTGTGAGGGAGAGAATAGGACAGAATCTTTAATCTGAAGTGCTTGCTAACTCAGCAATCTACCTAGTTTTTGTTTTGTGGGTGCCCTGAGCCCAGTGACCCAGAAAAATAACTTTTATCCGTCTGTTAGTTAGGTGGTCAGCGGCGGCCATTTTATGCAAGTTCTGTGCACCAGCACAGCATACAGTATGTGCATTTGTGACAGTCAAATAGAAGCTTGAAATACTGCAATTATATTCTGGGTTTAAAAAAATCACCCATTTTTGGCAAGACCCTACATCTGGGGTCTATGCCGCATTTGTCAGTGTGCAATTTAAGCTTGAAATACAGCAATCATTTTCTGGGTTTTTAAAAAAACACCCTTTTTGGGCAAAATACTAAATTTTACAGCCCTTGCTGCATATGTCAGTGTGAAATGCAAGCGTTATATATTGCTGTCATATTCTGTTATAAAAAAAACACCCATTTAGTGCAAAATCCTAATTTTATGGCGTTTGCTGCATCTGTTATTGTTAAATACAAGCTTGAAATACAGCAATAATTTTCTAGGTTTAAAATAGCACCCCTTTTTGGCAATACCCTCCATCTGGGGCCTATGCAGCATTAGTCAGTGTGCAATTTAAGCTTAAAATACTTCAATAATTTTCTGGGTTTAAAAAAAACACCCATTTTTGGCAATATCGTATATCTGGGGCCTATGCTGCATTTGTTAGTGTGACATACAAGCTAGAAATACTGCAATAATATTCTGGGTTTAAAAAAACACCCATTTTGGGCAAAATACTAAATTTGCAGCCTTTGCTGCATCTGTCAGTGTGAAATACACGTGTTAGATACTGGTATTCTATTCTGATATTAAAAAAACACCCATTTTAGGCAAAATACTACATTTGCGGTCTTGGCTGCATCTGTCAGTGTGAGATACAAGCTTGAAATACTTCAATAATTTTCTGGGTTTAAAAAAACACAAATTTTTGGCAATATCCTGCATCTGGGGCCTATGCTGTGATTGTTAGTGTGACATACAAGCTAGAAATACTGCAATAATAATCTGGGTTTAAAAAACACCCATTTTAGGCAAAATACTAAATTTGCGGCCTTGGCTGCATCTGTCAGTGTGAGATACAAGCTTGAAATACTTCAATAATTTTCTGGGTTTAAAAAAACACCCATTTTTGGCAATATCCTACATCTGGGGCCTATGCTGCATTTGTTAGTGTGACTTACAAGCTCGAAATACTGCAATAATATTCTGTTATGAAAAAACATCCATTTTGGGCAAAATACTAAATTTGCAGCCTTGGCTGCATCTGTCAGTGTAAAATACACGCGTTAGACACTGGTGTTCTATTCTGTTATTAAAAAAACACCCATTTTGGGAGAGATCCAAAATTTGCGGAGAATGAGGAGAGCGTCGAATAAAGGTCGTGGTGCTGCTGGTGGAGCTCCTGTTACAAGGAGAGGACGTAGTCGATCTGTCCCAGCTACACGCACAAGTGAAACACCTTCCTCAGGTGCGAGTAGGCAACAGAACCTTCAGCATTATTTGGTCGGGCCTAATGCGGCTCTACGAATGGTGAGGACAGAACAAGTACAAGCGATAGTAGATTGGGTTGCTGACAGTGCCTCCAGTTCCTTCACATTGTCTCCCACCCAGTCTCCTACTGAAAGATCAGAGTTAGCACCTGCAGCCGATGTCCATCAGTCTTTCACCTCACCCCCTTGCAAATCAGCCAAGCAGTCTGAGCCCCAAGTCATGCAGCAGTCTCTTCTGCATTTTGATGGCTCTGCTAGCAGGGTTTCCCAGGGCCATCCACATAGCCGTGCCCCAGAAGTGGAAGAGATTGAGTGCACCGATGCCCAACCACTTATGCTTCAAGATGAGTACATGTGAGGACCATCGCAGCATGTCTCGGATGATGAAGAAACACAAGTGCCAACTGCTGTGGCTTTTGAAAGTGTGCAGACTGACAAGGAGGGCAGGTGAAGACTGGTTGGAAGATGCTGTGGAGGACAATGAGGTCCTCGACACCACATGGATTCAAGGTCATGCGAGTGACCTGTGTTTTTCAGAGGAAGAGGCGGTGGTTGCACAGAGCCACCAACACAGCAGAAGTGGGAGCATGGTGGAAAAGCGGAGCGGCCTTCCCCTAGACAGTACGCCTGCTACTGCCCAACACGGCAAGGGACCGAGCACACCAAAGCCAGCTCCAAGGAGTTCCTTGGCGTGACAGTTCTTCAGACAATGTGCTGACAAGACACGAGTGGTTTGCATGCTGTGCAATCAGAGCCTGAAGTGAGGCATAAACGATCTCAACCTGAGCACAACCTGCATGACCAGGCATCTAAGTGCAAAGCACGAGCTGCAGTGGAGTAGACACCTCAAAAACCAAGAAAGGTCTCTGGCTACTCCTGCTTCCTCTTCTGCTGCAGTCTCAGCCTCTTCATCCATCTCTGGAGTGACAGTGGCACCCCGCAAACAGAGGATCTTCCAGCAACACGACCACCTGGATCACCAAGCATCTCCACAATGTCCCACGGAAGTGTTCAGCTCTCCATCTCCCAAACACTGGAGCGGAAGAGGAAAAACCCTCCTACCCACCCACGATCACAGGCCCTGAATGCCAGCATTTTAAAATTACTGGCCTTTGAAATGCTGACATTCCGTCCGGTAAAGACTGAGAGCTTTAAAAGCCTTTTGGCGGTGGCTGTTCCACAGTACATCGTGCCCAGCCACCACTACTTTTCCAGGCGAGCCATCTCTTCCCTGCACAACCAAGTGGGGGACAAAATTAGGTGTGCACTGCGCAATGCCTTCTGTGGCAAGGTCCACCTAGCTACGTATACGTGGACCAGAAAGTACGGTCAGGGACGTTATATCTCCCTAACAGCACACTGGGTAAATGCAATGGCGGCTGGGCCTGAGGCGGATAGCAGATTGGCGCATGTCCTTCCACCACCGAGGATTGCAGGTCGCTTCAGTTTGCCTCCTGTTGCTTCCTCCTCCTACTCCGCTTCCTTATCCTCTACCGCCTCCTCATCCAGTCAGTGTAACACCTTGACCACCAACTTCAGCACAGCCAGGGGTAAACGACAGCAGGCAGTTTTAAAACTTATCTGTTTGGGGGAAAAAACCCACACCGCGCAGGAGCTGTGGACGGGCCTTGAACAACAGACCGATGAGTGCTTGGTGCCGGTGAGCCTCAAGCCCGGCCTGGTGGTGTGCGATAATGGGCGAAATCTCGTAGCAGCTCTGGGAATAGCCGGTTTGGTGCACATCCCTTTCCTGGCACATGTGTGGAATTTGGTGGTGCAGAGGTTCCTCAAAAATTACCCCGATATGTCAGAGCTGCTGCAGAAAGTTTGGGCCGTCTGTGTGCGCTTTCAGCGTTCTCACCCTGCTGCTGCTCGCCTGTCAGCTCTGCAGCGTAACTTTGGCCTTCCCACTCACCGCCTCATATGTGACGTGCCCACAAGGTGGAACTCCACCTGGCACATGCTGAAAAAAGACTGTGCAAGCAGCAGCAGGCGATAGTGGAGTTTTAGTTGCAGCACGCACGGGTGAGTCGTGCAACTTAACCACCAATGACTGGGCCTCCATGCGAGACCTGTGTTCCTTGTTGCGCTGTTTCGAGTATTCCACCAACATGGCCAGTGCCGATTGTTATATTTCCCAATGTTTTTCCCAATGTTTTGGGGTGTACCCTAATTTAAACAATAAAAAATAAAACCAAAAAGCAGTGTAGGCTACCTCCTCATCCTCCACCGCTGCTTCCACGTACACCTCGTCCTCCAAGATTATTATTTTTTATTTTTACATATTTTATGTTATTTTTATTAATTTCCCTATCCACATTTTGCCATGCTCTTAACCACATTTTGATGCCATTTGCAGCCTTCTAGCCCTTTCCATGACTTTTTTTACAGCCATTTTAGTGCTCAAAAGTTCGGGTCCACATTGACTTCAATGGGTTTCGGGTTAGGGGTCAATTTCGGGTCCCGAACTCAAACTTTTTTGTGAAGTTCGGCCGAATCCGTCGAACCCGAACATCCAGGTGTCCGCTCAACTCTATTCCTCACTTTCCCCAAAAAAACGCCATACTGCGGAACATCTATCCTTAGCAAGGGAGATTTCTGCAATGGGGTGCTCCATGGAAGAGTTGCAGGCCTGTTTGGTGTGGCCCGCCTTCTCCCTTTTGCCACCCCATGGCCTCTTCCAGCCTGTTGCGGTGCTGCAGATCCCTCCCCCTCTGTACTGCTGTCCTCGCTTGGCTTTCCACCTTCCCAGGTTGGGTCAGTGACCTCATCGTCCACCAACTCCTTTTCCACTTCCTCACTCTGATAAGACTCCTGATTTGTTGACTTAACCACAACCTAAGTGATTGACAACTGTGTCTCATCCTCTTCATCAACCTCTTGAGACAGTAATTGCGGTTGACTCGTTGGCAACTGTGTCTCATCATCATCCACCTCATTAAACACTAATTGCCGTTCCCCATCGTCATGTTCTTGAGATTGTGGATCTCAAGAGGTTGGGAATCAGGGCACAAGATCTCATGTCCCTCTTCAAGCATGCTTGGCGAGAGGGCCAAATCAAGTAATGGCGATGAAAAGAGGTCGGTCGAGCATGCTCGATCATCACTACTGTATTGTGGTTTTTAACAGGCTAATCAGGCAAAATAAGAAAAGTTTTATGGAAAGTATGTTGCTATTATTAATTATTTATTGTTGTTATTATTATTATTATTATTATTATTAATATTATTATTATTCAGTAAAGTTCCTTTAATCTTCCACCAATCTCGCCATAGGATTAGATAAAATATTCTGCAATACCATAAAAAAGCTTATATTAAAATGTTCACATAAAATGTACTGCCATAATTTTTTATTTATTTTATTTATTTTAATTAGACAAAATCTTTTTTAGCTCACGTCTCAACCTTCTGCTTATAGTTGTTTGAAATTCCACTGGTTTGTTGTTTTTTGGTATTATCAGATGCTGTATTAAAAGTTTATTATTATTATTATTATTAGTAGTAGTAGTAGTAGTAGTAGTAGTACTAGCAGTAATAGTAATATCAGTATTAATATAAATTTCTTTGTACATCTTATTGTACATACGTCACAAGTGTGCAAGGAATGTTACAGCTGACACCGGTATGCTGATGATGGTCAATAGTGACCAGAACATTTCAGCAGGTAGATAGAGGTGGGTGGCTTCCTATTCTCTTGATTGTCCCTCACCATGATGTAATTTCATGATTAGTAGTTTTCATTTCATATGAAGGCACCCAGGCCTGCCCTAATTTAAAGACCTCGGCGCTAGTCCGTTCCCTAAACATGGCGCCTGCTCGCACGTGCAGCGAGCACCAAAGCCGCTGATCGCATACATTTTTCCCTTCAGATGCCGTGGTCAAATGTGACCACAGCATCTGATCGCTCCGGTAACATTGCTGTTACATTGCTGAAATAGGCACCAAAGCTTCAAGCAGGATCCAGGCTATTTCAGAAATATACCAATACAGGCCACTAGGCGGCAGCATTGTATTGTTTTATTCCAAATGAAGTGTTCAATGATGGCTATTTAGCCATCAATGAACACAATGGGCAATCTAATGATTGCCAGTTATTGTCATATTGTCACCCAAAAAAGGGGAAAAAAAAGGAAAAACGTTTTTACAAATATAAAATATTTTAAAAAAAATTAAAGTTCAAATCACCCCCCTTCCTTAAAATAAAAAAAATACTTAACAAAAATAAATAAAAAATATCATGGCATCGCCGTGTGCAAAAATGCCCATAAAATTAACATATAACAATATTCATTGCATACGGAAAATGGCAAAACGGGAAACAAAATAAAAACAGACAATTTGCCATTTTTCGTCACTTGAACTACCCAATAATTTTTTTATAAATAGTGATCAAAAAGTTGCACACATAACTACAAAAAAGTTATAGGGGTCAGAATATGGTTATGCATTTTTTTTTCCTTAGAAGTAAAGAAAAAAATATTCAGTATTAAAGCGCAAGAAAAATTATATAAGTGTGGTATCGTTGTAACCGTACTGATCTGGAGAATGAAGGTAACAGGTCAATTTTACTGCATAGTGTACAGCGTAAAAAATAAATAAATATAAACCTTTATCAGAATTGAGTTTATTTCCAATTCTACTTATTTGGAAATTAGCATGATCTGGAAATGGTTAATTATAATGACTGTAATAAATATCTTGAGAAAAAAAGAAGGCAGCACTGCATAAGTTCATGAAGAAAAACGGGTGATTCATTAATCCATGTGACAGCAACGTTTCAGCTCTCTCTATGGAGCCTTTGGCTTGACAGAGGCTCCATAGAGAGAGCTGAAATGTTGCTGTCACATGGGTTAATAAACCACCCATTTTTCTTCATGAACTTCTGGAGTGCTGCCTTCTTTTTTTCTCAAGATAACTAATAAGACCTTGGTCGTCAGTCTTTTGAAGGATTTTTTTGCACCTGTATTTGCTGTCTGTGTGCTGCTCTTCACTTTTTTTGTTTTTGCGACTGTAATAAATAGCTATAATTTATGTATATACATTTGTGTTTTGCTTAAAAATGTAATTAGAGCCTGATTTAATCCTTAAATGACTGTCTATAAGCCTTTTTACTATTTTTGTTTACTATTAGTCTTATTCTAGGGTGCTGCCTATTTATGGTGGCCTAGAATAAGAGATACACTAGTCTCCCATACAACAGAGAGCAGGAGCTAGGCTTCGTATAACAGCCGGGTATCTACTGTAATGGCCCAGATCTGCAGAAGCACCAGTCTTGATCATTTAACTCCTTAGATGCTGTGGTCAATAGCGACCATACATCTAAATGGTTTCAGAGTGAGGGGGCTCCTTCTGTCAGGCATTGGCACTGCCACAAATGAAATTACAGAGTGCCGATGTCTGTACATATAATATTGGAAGTTGGCTCAACTGGAGTTGTCTAGCTGATATTAGATAGTGAGAGTTGAGGACACAACCAGATATAGGTATCAAGTAAAATTAGGTTTTAGTTTTAGTCCAAGACAACGCATTTTGGGGTACATGGGACCCCTTTATCAAGTATGTGTAGCTGGCATGGACGCCAGAAGATGAGCTGCCGGAGGGCGCGATCCGGCTGTGCTGCAGAAGCACGTGCAGCTTCCAGGATTGTCAGCACTCTTGAACTAAAAATAAAACCTGATTTTACTTGATACGTAAGTACTTTCACACTAGCATTAGAAGAATCCGGAACTGCCTGCCGGATCCGGAAATCCATATGCAAACGGATATCATTTGTTTCCGGTGTCATCCGGACAAACGGATCAGGTATTTATCTTTTTCACAGATTTAAAGGTCTGCTCATGTGCAGACCGGGAAACTGGATTTGTTTTCCGGAACACTTGGTACTGGATTCGGCATTAATACATTTCAATGGAAAATTCCTTTCCCGATTATTGAGGTTCCATTCGAGCGGATCGCTATGGATCTCATAGGCCTAGTACCGAAGTCTGCTAGAGGGCACCAACACATCTTGGTCATCCTCCACTACGCCACTCGGTACCCGGAGGCGGTTCCACTGCATCATACATCAGCCAAACTCATAGCTAAGAAGTTAATGGAGATGTTTTCTCGAGTGGGTCTACCTAAGGAGGTTCTGACTGACCTAGGGACTCTGCTTATGTCCAAGGTCATGATGCTCCACATCAAACCGCTACGGACGTCCATGTATCATCCGCAAAGGGATGGCCTGGTAGAGAGGTTTAATCAAACATTAAAAAATATGTTAAAAAGAGCGGTGTATAAGGATGGGAGGGACTGGGACCTTCTTCTGCCCTATCTCATGTTCACAGTGCGAGAAGTGCCCCAGGCCTCTACTTGGTTCTCGCCCTTCAAACTGCTATACAGCAGACACCCTCACGGTCTGTTGGACATGGCCAAAGAGGCGTGGGAACAACAACCCACACCGCACAAAAGTGTTGTTGAATATGTCACCCAGATTCAAGGATGGATGGAAACAGTGCTACCTCTGGTTAGAGAGCATATGGAGGCAGCACAGTGAGCCAAGAAAAGGGTCTATAATCGGCAGGCTCTGGTCCGGAACTTTAACCCGGGTGATCGGGTGTTGGTTCTGGTACCGACTGTAGACAGTAAGTTCTTAGCTAGGTGGCAGGGGCCCTACGAGGTACTTGAAAAAATTGGAGAGGTAGAGTACAAGGTACAACAGCCAGGGAGGCAAAAGCCAGAGCAGGTGTACCTTGTGAATCTTCTCAAACCATGGTGAAATAGAGAAACCTGTATGGAAGACAGCCCACGACAAGGGTTCTTAGGGGAAGCGGTTTAAGCCCCTCTGTCTGTAGCAAGGGAAGCGGGTGCCACAGTGAAAATTGCTGAAAGCCTATCCTCAAAACAGGCTCAGGAAGTCAGGGAGTTCATTATTCGGAACACGGATGTGTTTTCGGACCTCCCTGGACACACGTCCATAATCCACCATGACATTATCACTAAGCCTCAGGCAAAAGTCTGGTCAAAACCGTACCGGGTACCCGAGGTTCGGCGACAAGCCATCGCGGACGAAGTGCAGCTAATGCTTCAGCTAGGTGTCATCGAGGAGTTAAAAAGTGAATGGGCCAGTCCGATAGTCTTAACACCCAAGCCGGATGGGACATTGCGGTTCTGTAACAACTTCCGCAAACTGAATGAGGTGTCCAAGTTTGACGCATATCCCATGCCTCGAGTAGATGAGCTTATTAAGAAGTTAGGCCAAGCCCGGTATTTTTCTGTGTTGGAACTCATCAAAGTGTACTGGTGGGTACCCTTGACAGAGGCTGCAAAGGAAAAAACATCTTTCATCACACCAGAGGGGCTGTATCAGTACAAGGTATTACCCTTTGGTCAACATGGCGCTCCTGCCATGTTTCAAAGGCTAATGGACGTTGTACTATACCCACATCAACGGTACGCTTTGGCGTACCTGGACGATATCTTTATCTATAGAACCGACTGGGAAAGTCACCTATCTAAAGTACAGGCTGTAGTGGACTCCCTAAGGAAGGCTGGCTTAACAGCTAACCCAAAAAAGTGTGCAATAGGGTTAGAAGAGTCCAAGTACCTGGGGTATGTAATTGGGCGCACAATGATCAAACCTCATGTGATCAAAATTGAGGCTATTAGGAATTGGCCCTGACCTGTCACTACTCATCAAGTAAAGTCGTTCCTGGTAATGGTGGGGTACTATATGAGGTTTTTCCCCCACTTTGCTACAATCGCCACACCATTGACAGGCCTTTTAAAGGGACCCAAGTCAGTGATGGTCCACTGGAAAGAGAAGGCGGAAAAGGCTTTCTCCGCTTTGAAGTTTGCCCTGTGCCGGTCCCCGGTATTGGTAACACCTGGCTTCAAGAGGGAATTTGAGGTACAGACAGATGCCTCTGAAGTAGGCCTCGGAGCTGTACTCTCTCAGGACATCATTGGGGAGGAACATCCTGTTGTTTTCCTGAGCCGAAAGCTTACCTCAGCCGAGACTAGGTACAGTATAGTGGAGAGAGAGTGCCTGGCCATCAAATGAGCACTCGGGTCTCTCCATTATTATCTGTTGGTGAGAAAGATCTATCTGGTGACCAACCACTCCCCTCTCAAGTGGATGAGCCAAGCCAAAGAGAGGAATGCTCGGGTCACCAGATGGTTCTTGTCATTACAGAGGGTGTCATTATAATGTACAGAGGGAATAATATTATGGGGAATGGGGGACTATCTATATGGCTCTAGCACAGTATTGGGGGGCAGCATGATGACAGTGTTGAGACACCAGGAAGGAGAGGATGATAGTAAATAGAGATGGCCTTGCGGTTAGCCCAGCGGTCGATGTTTGCATGCGCCATATTCTTTTGCACTGCGCCGAACTTTGAACCGTGACACATCCATCAGGTGGGACAGGACAGCCAATTGATGTTTCAGCTCATGGAAACATCCCCACCCTATAACAGAACCCGTTCGGCCAGCCATTTTACATTCTGTGTTTTGTCAGTTTAGGGAGAGGTTGCTTTGTGGAGCAGGGACAGACTGTTAGGGATACCAAACACTAGCTAATAGGGCCAAAAAAGTCCTTTTAAGGACTGGTATAGGTGTGCTATTGATAGGTGTGATATACTGAGGGATGGGATATACATATAATATACTTTCTAATATAGAAAGTATAGTTTAGTACATTTGTATTGTGCAGCAGTTGTGTGCGGTTCTGCTGTGATACCGCAGCTATATAGAGTGACAAACGCTATTGTAATAACTAATTGCAACTGGTGTGATATACATCTTGCCCCAAAAAAACTGATTGAGGGGTGTGATATACCTATAATATACTTTCTAACATAGAAAGTATATTACAGTACATTTCCATTGTGCAGTAGTAGTGTGCGGTTTTGCTGCAATACAGCAGGTATATAGAGGGACAATCGTTATTGGAACAACTATTTGCAACGGGTGTGATATACCTGTTGTCCCCAAAAAAACTGATTGAGGGGTGCGAAATACCTGATTCTACAAAATACCGATTAAGGGGTTCTATATACCTGCTTCCACAAAATACTGATTGATGGGTGCGATATACCTGCTTCCACAAATACTGCTCTTCTCTAAGGACTTTATCACAGGGTCATTTTGAAAAAGACAGGCAGAGAAAGAGACAGGCCATTCCATAGAGCTGGTAGGGGTCGGGCAGGTGCACCAGGCCGGAGCATAAGTGGGGAGTTGGAGAAGGTGTGTGCGATTACGTCAGAGGACGTACCGTAGTTGGTTGAGTGGCTCACTCAGCCTTCCGCTTCTGCACCCTCCTTATACTCTGTATCTGCACCCTCCTCACTCTCTGCTGTGTGCATCCTCAAAGACACCTCCACCACCACAATAGCCCCTCCACTCGAGTCAGAGGAATTATTTTACCATCCATTCCCAGACCTTACCGATGCGCAGCCATTCTTGGCATGAGGAAGAGAAGGTAGCAAAGGCCACCACCCAGCGGTCTTACGACAGTACCCAGATCAGCCTAAGCAGGATGGTCCCCGCTGTTGCTACCTACTCTGAGATCTCTAATGTCTGTAGTGGTGAAGGTGATGATGATGATGTGTTGATGGACGTCACGTGGGTGCACACAAAAGAGGAAGAGGAGGGGAGTTCAGAGGGAGAGACGGAGCAGCAGATAGGGAAGAGAAGGAGGAGAAGCAGGCAGAACTCGCAGTGCACTGGAGGCAAAATGCAGACTGCAAATGTATCTGGAGCGAGCCATCCCCCATGCATGGTCACATCTTGCTCCGCAGTATAGGCTTTTTTTAACGTGTTAGCTGCCGACAATAGTGTTGCCATCTGCAGCCTGTGCTGTCAACACATAAGTCGCGATAAGCCCACACAGCGACGACCGCCTTAAGAAGGCACCTGGCCTCCCATCACCGAGCCCAGTGGGAGCAACGCCGTCAAAACCCACAAAGCCACACTCCCGGCGCTCCACGTCCTGTCTCATCTCCTTCTCCTCTATCCTCCCATTTGTCCTCCACCTTCCACCGTGCCGTCGTCGCGTTCATCTGGCAAAAGGCAGGCTTCCGTGGCCAAAATGTTTGAGCGGAAAAAGTTGATGATGCTGGATAACCCTCTTGCCCAACGGCTGACCGCTGGCTTGTTGGAACTGCTAGCCCGACAACTACTGTTATATAAACTCGTGGACTCGGAGGTCTTTAGAAAATTAATGGCCATTGGCACACCGCAATGGAAGGTCACTGGAAGGAAATATTTCTCCCAGAAGGGTATCCCAGAGCTATATGGCCACGTTCAGCGGCAATTAAATATATATCTGGCACAAAGTGTCGGTGCCAAGATACATCTGACCACAGAAATGTGGTCTAGGAAACATGGGCAGGGAAGGTACATAACTTTTACTGCCCACTTGGCGAACCTTCTGACGGCGTCAAAAATGTAACCCGCGGCACCCGTGTGGATTTGGTGTTACCGACACGGATTGCATGCAGGCCTGCATCTTCTTTTCCTCCTCCTACTCCATCCTCCATTTCCTCCTTGGCTGAATCCTCCTTTTCCACTGCTACCGACTCTTCAGCTGCACCCCCCAAACTCCCCAGAACCTATGCGATGTGCCAGGTGACACGTTGCCATGCTGTGCTACGGCTGTTGTTCCTGGAAGCCAAGAGTCACACCGTTCCTGCACTGCTTTCAGCTCTGCAGTCACAGGCTGATCAGTGGCTAACCCCGCTCAATTTGACAGTTGGTAAAGTGGTGTGTGACAATGGTGCCAATCTGGTAAGCGTGCTGAAACAGGGCAAAATGACACATGTGTCGTGCATGACACACGTCCTGAACTGAGTCATGCAGTGATTCGTTGCCAAATAACCCGGGGTCCAGGATGTCTTGCGGCAGGTATTCTAACTTGTATATGCCTGATAGGTTGCACCAGCAGCATCGTGCCGTTAAAGACTACCTGTACGAACTCTGCAGCAGGACAGGTTCTGGGGAGCTTGTTTTCTTTTCACTAGGCCAGTGGCTGCTCATGCGCATTGCATGCAGACTTCTGCAGCCATTTGATGAGCTCGCCAAACTGGTCAGTCGCAGCCAGGGCACCATCAGTGACTTTGTACATTACACCTTCTTTCTGTAGCGTGCATTGCGTCGTGTCATTGATAAAGCCATCAAGGAACAGGAGCTGGAAGATGAGGAAGTCACAATGGGAGGAGGAGCAAGAAGAGCAGGCTTTGAGAGGGACTTTAAACTTTTAATGGATCCCTGGTGTTGTCCATAGCTGGGGGAGGAGACCGAGGACGACATTCTCCTGGGCGATGAGTAGGAGCCAGGGCGCTCCATCAATTCCAATTTAGTGCAAATGGGGGCATTCATGCTCCAGTGTTTGAAGAGGGACCCCCATATAAAAAGCATAAAGGTCAAGGACCAGTACTGGGTGGCAATGTACTTAGACCCCCGGTACAAACACAAAATGGCGGACATGTTACCAGCATCACAGAGGGCTGGCAGAATGCAGAATTTCCAGTCCTTGCTGTGAGAGATGCTGAATTCTGCTGTTGTGGGCGCTGGCAGAGGAATTTCCACCCACAGCGAAACAGGTGTGGGTACCAATCCTACCGCGCCTGCAAGAAGAGGGCGGTTTGAAGATTTGTTGGTTACTTCGGATATGAGATCATTTTTGCAGCCAACCCATCGACAACCGCCCTCCGGATCCAGCCTCAGGGAACGCCTAGACCGACAGGTGTCCAACTACATCGGGTTAACGGCCAATGTGGACGCTTTGAGAAGCGAGGAACACCTGGACTACTGGGTGTGCAGGCTTGACCTATGGCCAGTACTGGCACAATTTGCCATGGAACTCTTGGCTTGCCCCTCGTCGAGTGTCCTGTCCGAAAGGACGTTCAGCTCAGCAGGGGGGATCGTGACTGACAAGCGCACTCACCTAGCTCACGACAGTGTTGGCTACCTCACATTTCTAAAAATGAATGAGGCATGGATCTCGGAGAAATTGAACACCTATGATGACCACGTTTAATTGAATTTCCTCATGCCAGCCCACGCATATATGCCACCACCCAGAACAAAGAATGGTCCTTGTCTTATGTATATAAAGCGGCATAAAAGGCATTTTCTGTCAGGTTAATGTCTAATTTTTGGAGCCTCTACTCCAGTGGGCTACAGTAAAATTTTTATCCAGTAACCGCCTAATGCACCTCTAGACATATAATCACTAGTTCTTTTCTGTCAGGTGAATGCCTAATTTTTGGGGCCTGTACTGGCCTACAGTAAAATTTTTAGCAGGTGACCACCTATTGTACCACCAGCCACATCATCACAAGCAGGGGCGGACTGAGAGGTGGATGTGTTAATCTCCATAATCATCTGTATCGCCGTCCTTAGGACAGTGATACAGATGGCTGTGCTGTGGGGCAGGGGAGGGAGAGGCGTCTCCCTTCCCTGTTCCTCTGATAGGCTGCGGGCCTTGTTCCGGCAGCCTATCAGAGGACGATTCATGTGGCGCGCCGCCTAAGCCGTACAGTGCGGGACACAGGCCGGAAGAGGCCTGCATCGCAGCATAGGTAACTAAAAGTTTTTTGTTTTTTTTTCGGACTATCTGTTACTGGCACATGGAGGGGGGGGAGAAGGAGAGAGCCACTTGATACTGGCACATGGGGGGGAGGAAGTAGATAGGCACTTGATACTGGCACATGGGGGGAAGGAGAGAGGCACTTGATACTGGCACATGGGAGGAAGGAGAGAGGCACTTGATACTGGCACATGGGGGGTGGGGAAGGAGAGAGGCACTTGATGCTGGCACATGGGGGGGGGGCACATGATACTGGCACATGGGGGGTAGAGGCACATGTTACTGGCACATGGGGGGGCACTTGTTACTGGCACATGGGGGAGAGGCACTTGTGACTGGAATATTGGGGGAGAGAGGCACTTGGCACATGATTGGGGGATATCTATGGGGGCACTTGTTACTGGCACATTATTATGGGGCATTAGTATTATCACGGGTATTATCTGTTTCTGCAGTATAGTATTGGGGAGCACAGCGGCACAGTATTGGGGGTAGTAGGATGATTTGTCCAGAAGATTGGAGGATGATGGAAAAGTAGTAAACTAAGATGTTTTTGTTGTTGTTACACTGCAGAGACGGAAAATGGCGACAAAATGGTGCTCTTGTCTGAAAGGAGAAGACTAGAACAGAGAACGTCTACATCAAAAGAGACGTCACTGGATGTAAGAGGCATGGGGTGCTGTATTTCTGTAGTGATGGGATCAGGGGCGTAACGATCGTGGTGCGACCGCGGGGTGGAGGCTGGAGGTGGAACATAGGCGTGGCTGGAGGTGGAACATGCGTGGGGCCTGGAAAGGGGCCCTTGATCTATTTTGCCCCTGATCACAAGTTCTTTTCTGTCAGGTGAATGCCTAATTTTTGGGGCCTATACTACACTGACTTATAGTAAAATTGTTATTCAGTGAATGCCTAATGTACCTCCAGCCACATAATCACTTGTCCTTTTCTGTCAGGTGAATGCATAATTTTTGGGGCCTGTACTCCACTGGCCCACAGTAAAATTGTTATCCACTGACCATTTAATATACCTCCAGCCACATAATCACTTGTTCCTTTCTGTCAGGTGATTGCATAATTTTTGGGGCCCGTACTCCCCGTACCGTGGCTTAAATTAAAATTTTTCTAGGCTCCAGCAGGGCACATTTTTGATAGTTTCCCTTTAAGCTGATAAAAATGGCCCCTGTTTAAATTTTTGCCATTGATCCCCCTCTGGTATGTCACTGTCCATGCTGTGGGACTATTTGTGCACTTTTAGTAAGTATTTGGTGGCTGCAAATATGACCTGAAGGTTTTTTAGGTTCGCATGACATTAAAGTGAATGGGGCCCGCCGCGAACGTGCGTTCCTGAAGCATCACTAATAGTAAAGTTAGATTTTTTTTTTGGGGAAACGCTGCAGAGGCGAGAAGCGGCTGAAAGAATGTATCATGGCAGTTTCATCTCCAAATGATTTTCTCACGGTAGGGTTGGGGGAGGAAATTGAGAATTTGGCCCACCCTGACGCAGGCCGTCCCCCAGACTTCAGGTCACACTGTGTGTGTTATAAATTCTGGTTACTCACACCCATCTACCACATTATCTATACTCAAACAGTTATTACTGTGTTATCTGTCGAGTTACATAGGACTGCAAGTGATCCACTACATTATCTTTTAAAAGGGGCATGCCCACAGGCTGCGGGGTGCAGTTTTTGGCTTGCCCCGAGTGTTGGCAACCCACGCTATGCCACTGTATCTGCCAAAATAGAAAATGGAATTAAAAGCACTCAAGAAATCTTACATATCCCAAAATGATACTGATAAAAACCACAAGTCCTCAAACAACTCCATACAATTAAAAGTAAAGCGTTATGGGACTGAGGATAGTAGTAAGCTGTAAAAAAATATGTATTTGGTATCATTGTAATCATATTGACCCAGAGAGTAAAGTTATCATGTTATTTATGCCTCGAAGTGAACTTAGAAATATTTAAAAAGTAAAAGTCAATTGCGAGACTGCAGTTTTTTGTCTATCCCTCCACAAAAAGATTTATCGATGACTATATGTACCCAAAATGGTTGTATTAAGAACTAAAGCTCGTCCAGCAAAAAACAACCCCTTATATCGACAAAAATAAATAATAATTATTGTGTAGCTCTTGGAATGCAACATAAAAAAAAAAAAATATATATATATATATATATTAATCATGCAGGGGAAAGGGTATAGAGGACTTGTCACACCCCAACGTGGCTGTTGTACTAAATAGGTTTATTCCATTCATTTTTCCTAGACATTTAGAAATGAATCTGCAACTGGGAAGGCATCTTTGCACAGTCTTACATTGTCCGGCCTGAGGTTAAACAGTATACTAAGATTTTCTCTACCCCCTGGTAGGAGTCCCCATGATTTCATCATGAAGATTCAATCAGTTTCCATGGCCTTGTGAAGGATCCCAGGCCTGCATAGCAAGCTGCTTTTAAGCACTGCCTGTGACACAGCTTAATAAGAGGATAGTTAATATCTCATAGAATGCAATAGTATACTATTGTAGTCTATGGATTATGTGATCAGGGGATGGGATTTTAACCACCTCCGGACCGCTGTACGCACAGACGCGTCCTGGAGGTGGTTGATTCATTCCTCCTGGACGCGCCGGCGCGTCCTCTCGCGAGACGCGAGATTTCCTGTGAACGCGCGCACACAGGCGCGCGCGCTCACAGGAACGGAAGGTAAGAGAGTTGATCTCCAGCCTGCCAGCGGCGATCGTTCGCTGGCAGGCTGGAGATGTGTTTTTTTTAACCCCTAACAGGTATATTAGACGCTGTTTTGATAACAGCGTCTAATATACCTGCTACCTGGTCCTCTGGTGGTCCCATTTGTTTGGATCGACCACCAGAGGACACAGGTAGCTCAGTAAAGTCCCACCAAGCACCACTACACTACACTACACCCCCCCCGTCACTTATTAACCCCTTATTAGCCCCTGATCACCCCATATAGACTCCCTGATCACCCCCCTGTCATTGATTACCCCCCTGTCATTGATCAACCCCCTGTAAAGCTCCATTCAGATGTCCGCATGATTTTTACGGATCCACTGATAGATGGATCGGATCCGCAAAACGCATCCGGACGTCTGAATGAAGCCTTACAGGGGCATGATCAATGACTGTGGTTATCACCCCATATAGACTCCCTGATCACCCCCCTGTCATTGATCACCCCCCTGTCATTGATTACCCCCCTGTAAAGCTCCATTCAGACGTCCGCATGATTTTTACGGATCCACTGATAGATGGATCGGATCCGCAAAACGCATCCGGACGTCTGAATGAAGCCTTACAGGGGCATGATCAATGACTGTGGTTATCACCCCATATAGACTCCCTGATCACCCCCCTGTCATTGATTACCCCCCTGTAAAGCTCCATTCAGACGTCCGCATGATTTTTACGGATCCACTGATAGATGGATCGGATCCGCAAAACGCATCCGGACGTCTGAATGAAGCCTTACAGGGGCATGATCAATGACTGTGGTGATCACCCCATATAGACTCCCTGATCACCCCCCTATAAAGCTCCATTCAGATGTCCGCATGATTTTTACGGATCCACTGATAGATGGATCGGATCCGCAAAACGCATCCGGACGTCTGAATGAAGCCTTACAGGGGCATGATCAATGACTGTGGTTATCACCCCATATAGACTCCCTGATCACCCCCCTGTCATTGATCACCCCCCTGTCATTGATTACCCCCCTGTAAAGCTCCATTCAGACGTCCGCATGATTTTTACGGATCCACTGATAGATGGATCGGATCCGCAAAACGCATCCGGACGTCTGAATGAAGCCTTACAGGGGCATGATCAATGACTGTGGTTATCACCCCATATAGACTCCCTGATCACCCCCCTGTCATTGATTACCCCCCTGTAAAGCTCCATTCAGACGTCCGCATGATTTTTACGGATCCACTGATAGATGGATCGGATCCGCAAAACGCATCCGGACGTCTGAATGAAGCCTTACAGGGGCATGATCAATGACTGTGGTGATCACCCCATATAGACTCCCTGATCACCCCACTATAAAGCTCCATTCAGATGTCCGCATGATTTTTACGGATCCACTGATAGATGGATCGGATCCGCAAAACGCATCCGGACGTCTGAATGAAGCCTTACAGGGGCATGATCAATGACTGTGGTTATCACCCCATATAGACTCCCTGATCACCCCCCTGTCATTGATCACCCCCCTGTCATTGATTACCCCCCTGTAAAGCTCCATTCAGACGTCCGCATGATTTTTACGGATCCACTGATAGATGGATCGGATCCGCAAAACGCATCCGGACGTCTGAATGAAGCCTTACAGGGGCATGATCAATGACTGTGGTTATCACCCCATATAGACTCCCTGATCACCCCCGTCATTGATTACCCCCCTGTAAAGCTCCATTCAGACGTCCGCATGATTTTTACGGATCCACTGATAGATGGATCGGATCCGCAAAACGCATCCGGACGTCTGAATGAAGCCTTACAGGGGCATGATCAATGACTGTGGTGATCACCCCATATAGACTCCCTGATCACCCCCCTGTCATTGATTACCCCCCTGTCATTGATCACCCCCCTGTAAAGCTCCATTCAGACGTCCGCATGATTTTTACGGATCCACTGATAGATGGATCGGATCCGCAAAACGCATCCGGACGTCTGAATGAAGCCTTACACGGGCGTGATCAATGACTGTGGTTATCACCCCATATAGACTCCCTGATCACCCCCCTGTCATTGATCACCACCCCTGTCATTGATCACCCCCCCTGTCATTGATCACCCCCCCTGTCATTGATCACCCCCCTGTCATTGATCACCCCCCTGTCATTGATCAACCCCCTGTCATTGATCAACCCCCCTGTCATTGATCACCCCCCTGTAAGGCTCCATTCAGACATTTTTTTGGCCCAAGTTAGCGGAATTATTATTTTTTTTTCTTACAAAGTCTCATATTCCACTAACTTGTGTCAAAAAATTAAATCTCACATGAACTCACCATACCCCTCACGGAATCCAAATGCGTAAAATTTTTTAGACATTTAAATTCCAGACTTCTTCTCACGCTTTAGGGCCCCTAGAATGCCAGGGCAGTATAAATACCCCACATGTGACCCCATTTCGGAAAGAAGACACCCCCAGGTATTCCGTGAGGGGCATATTGAGTCCATGAAAGATTGAAATTTTTGTCCCAAGTTAGCGGAACGGGAGACTTTGTGAGAAAAAAATAAAAAATATCAATTTCCGCTAACTTGTGCCAAAAAAAAAAAAATTTCTATGAACTCGCCATGCCCCTCATTGAATACCTTGGGGTGTCTTCTTTCCAAAATGGGGTCACATGTGGGGTATTTATACTGCCCTGGCATTCTAGGGGCCCCAAAGCGTGAGAAGAAGTCTGGTATCCAAATGTCTAAAAATGCCCTCCTAAAAGGAATTTGGGCCCCTTTGCGCATCTAGGCTGCAAAAAAGTGTCACACATCTGGTATCGCCGTACTCAGGAGAAGTTGGGGAATGTGTTTTGGGGTGTCATTTTACATATACCCATGCTGGGTGAGATAAATATCTTGGTCAAATGCCAACTTTGTATAAAAAAATGGGAAAAGTTGTCTTTTGCCAAGATATTTCTCTCACCCAGCATGGGTATATGTAAAAAGACACCCCAAAACACATTCCCCAACTTCTCCCGAGTACGGAGATACTAGATGTGTGACACTTTTTTGCAGCCTAGGTGGGCAAAGGGGCCCATATTCCAAAGAGCACCTTTCGGATTTCACTCGTCATTTACCTACTTACCACACATTAGGGCCCCTGGAAAATGCCAGGGCAGTATAACTACCCCACAAGTGACCCCATTTTGGAAAGAAGACACCCCAAGGTATTCCGTGAGGGGCATGGCGAGTTCCTAGAATTTTTTATTTTTTGTCACAAGTTAGTGGAAAATGATGATTTTTATTTTTTTTTTTTCATACAAAGTCTCATATTCCACTAACTTGTGACAAAAAATAAAAACTTCCATGAACTCACTATGCCCATCAGCGAATACCTTGGGGTCTATTCTTTCCAAAATGGGGTCACTTGTGGGGTAGGTATAATGCCCTGGTATTTTAGGGGCCCAAATGTGTGGTAAGGAGTTTGAAATCAAATTCTGTAAAAAATGACGAGTGAAATCCGAAAGGTGCTCTTTGGAATATGGGCCCCTTTGCCCACCTAGGCTGCAAAAAAGTGTCACACATCTGGTATCTCCGTACTCAGGAGAAGGTGGGGAATGTGTTTTGGGGTGTCATTTTACATATACC
The DNA here is from genome assembly GCF_905171765.1 of Bufo bufo. Taxonomy (NCBI): domain Eukaryota; kingdom Metazoa; phylum Chordata; class Amphibia; order Anura; family Bufonidae; genus Bufo; species Bufo bufo. The sequence continues at coordinate 269,102,262 of NC_053390.1, read as the reverse complement.
CATGCTGGGTGAGATAAATATCTTGGTCAAATGCCAACTTTGTATAAAAAAATTGGAAAAGTTGTCTTTTGCCAAGATATTTCTCTCACCCAGCATGGGTATATGTAAAAAGACACCCCAAAACACATTCCCCAACTTCTCCTGAGTACGGAGATACCACATGTGTGGCACTTTTTTGCAGCCTAGGTGGGCAAAGGGGCCCATATTCCAAAGAGCACCTTTTGGATTTCACTGGTCATTTACCTACTTACCACACATTAGGGCCCCTGGAAAATGCCAGGGCAGTATAACTACCCCACAAGTGACCCCATTTTGGAAAGAAGACACCCCAAGGTATTCCGTGAGGGGCATGGCGAGTTCCTAGAATTTTTTATTTTTTGTCACAAGTTAGTGGAAAATGATGATTTTTTTTATATATATTTTTTTTTTCATACAAAGTCTCATATTCCACTAACTTGTGACAAAAAATAAAAACTTCCATGAACTCACTATGCCCATCAGCGAATACCTTGGGGTCTCTTCTTTCCAAAATGGGGTCACTTGTGGGGTAGTTATACTGCCCTGGCATTCTAGGGGCCCAAATGTGTGGTAAGGAGTTTGAAATCAAATTCTGTAAAAAATGACGAGTGAAATCCGAAAGGTGCTCTTTGGAATATGGGCCCCTTTGCCCACCTAGGCTGCAAAAAAGTGTCACACATCTGGTATCTCCGTATTCAGGAGAAGTTGGGGAATGTGTTTTGGGGTGTCTTTTTACATATACCCATGCTGGGTGAGAGAAATATCTTGGCAAAAGACAACTTTTCCCATTTTTTTATACAAAGTTGGCATTTGACCAAGATATTTATCTCACCCAGCATGGGTATATGTAAAATGACACCCCAAAACACATTCCCCAACTTCTACTGAATACGGAGATACCAGATGTGTGACACTTTTTTGCAGCCTAGGTGGGCAAAGGGGCCCACATTCCAAAGAGCACCTTTCGGATTTCACTGGTCAGTTTTTACAGAATTTGATTTCAAACTCCTTACCACACATTTGGGCCCCTAGAATGCCAGGGCAGTATAACTACCCCACAAGTGACCCCATTTTGGAAAGAAGAGACCCCAAGGTATTCGCTGATGGGCATAGTGAGTTCATGGAAGTTTTTATTTTTTGTCACAAGTTAGTGGAATATGAGACTTTGTAAGAAAAAAAAAAATAAAAAATCATCATTTTCCGCTAACTTGTGACAAAAAATAAAAAGTTCTATGAACTCACTATGCCCATCAGCGAATACCTTAGGGTGTGTACTTTCCGAAATGGGGTCATTTGTGGGGTGTTTGTACTGTCTGGCCATTGTAGAACCTCAGGAAACATGACAGGTGCTCAGAAAGTCAGAGCTGCTTCAAAAAGCGGAAATTCACATTTTTGTACCATAGATTGTAAACGCTATAACTTTTACCCAAACATTTTTTTTTTATCAAAGACATGTAGAACAATAAATTTAGAGCAAAATTTATATATGGATGTCATTTTTTTTGCAAAATTTTACAACTGAAAGTGAAAAATGTCATTTTTTTGCAAAAAAAATCGTTAAATTTCGATTAATAACAAAAAAAGTAAAAATGTCAGCAGCAATGAAATACCACCAAATGAAAGCTCTATTAGTGAGAAGAAAAGGAGGTAAAATTCATTTGGGTGGTAAGTTGCATGAACGAGCAATAAATGGTGAAAGTAGTGTAGGTCAGAAGTGTAAAAAGTGGCCTGGTCTTTCAGGGTGTTTAAGCACTGGGGGCTGAGGTGGTTAAAGTCTGTTAAGGGAACAAGAAATGACAGTAAAAATATTTTTTAACATTTTTCCAGTTTCACAATAAACAATTAAGAAAAAAAAAATATTGGTATTGATTTAGCCATAAAAAGCCCAAATTATTAAAATCAATAATGTCCAAACTTTAAAAAAAAAACATTTATCATGCACAGTGAATACAATGGTACTAATAAAAAATTACAACTTGTCTGGCAAAATAGTCCAAACACATATCTGTAGATGGATATATAAAAAAGTTCCAGGTGTCATTATATGGCAATACATCACATTTTTTTCCCCAAAGGATTTTAAGCAATTTTGGCCGAGATCTTCAAGCAAGATGGAGGTGGCGTACCGTGGTGAGCAAATAGCGCAGGTTTTTTAATACTATTTCAGTTCAAATTGATTTGTTACAGCGAAGTACAAGGAAATTCTGCTTCGCAGTGGATCAAATTTATCCTGAAACTCGTAATGAAATCCAAAAAAACAATTACGTGACCAATTTGCTCACGACGGGCCGGCCATCGGCATCTTTCTGTCCGGTGAATACCTAATGTTCGGGGCCTGTAATGGCCTACAGTAAAATTGTTATCCACTGACGGTGGAGGTCTGGCGTGAAATCTCATGCGGCCCGAGATGACGTCATCAGGCCGCACGGCGTGGTGAGGTCATATGTCACCGCTCACGGAAATTCGGCCGAGATCTTCAAGTAAGATGGTGGCAGCTGGCCCGTCGAGAGCTAATGGATCAGGTAAGTATTTTATTTGATTTTTTTTTACACTATTTCAGTTTAAATTCTCCTTGAAGACTTTGATTTATTTATCACTAGTTATGACAACCCTGTAATCCAGCAGCAATGGCCATGCTTGCACACTATAGGAAAAAGAGTCAGTCTTTGCGTACACCCGTGGTCTCGGCCAATAGAGAGGCCAGCGCATTTTCCAATAGTGTCCTATTAATGATTGACAGATATCTCTGTATACACAGTCAGAGAGAAGGCTGTCAATCACAGATAGGACCACTTCCTTGACTTCACAGCCCAAAATAAGCAGGAATTTAAATCTACAAAATACAAGTTATACTGAATCTTTTCCTATAAAACGATATATCAATCTGCTAAGCTCCTTCTGTTCTATACACTGCTGCCTGCAGATTAAACTGCATTTTATATGGTGACAGGTTCCCTTTACGAGCTAAAAGCATGTTAAACATTGAACTCGATAAGACTATATGTAGTGTGTAGAGTTGAGCACTGTAAGGTTCGGGTTCGTACCGAACTTTAGGGTTTTCTGCACCCGGACCCGAACCCGAACATTTACGTAAAAGTTCGGGTTCGGTGTTCGGCGATTTTTATGGCGCTTTTTGAAAGGCTGCAAAGCAGCCAATCAACAAGTGTCATACTATTTGCCCCAAAAGGCCATCACAGCCATGCCAACTATTGGCATGGCTGTGATTGGCCAACTGCAGCATTTGACCCAACCTCTATTTAAGCTGGAGTCACGTAGCGCCGCCCGTCACTCTGCTCGGATTAGTGTAGGGAGAGGCTGCAGCTGCTGTGAGGGAGAGATCAGGGAGAAATCTGATCAAGAACTGGTTTATGTACTCAGCGATCTACAGAAAAAGTGTTTTGTGGCTGCAGTGCACAATTTTGTTAAGCCTGCCCTGAGCCAACTACTGCTGAAAACAAACTTTTTTTTCTTCAGTTAGTCAATATCAATACATGATCGGCAGCCATTTTATGCAACAATAGTGCACCAGCATAGGCTATCTGCAAGTCCAGAAATACAGGTTTGGCATACTGGGGTGAAAAAACCCTCTATTATACTGCACATCTGGGATTAGACAAATATAAGTGACTGTCACATTTAGGACAGAAATACAGCTTTTTGGTTAGGGTGAAAAATCCCTCTAATATACTGCACATCTGGGATTACACGTGCATAAGTGACTGTCACATTTAGGACAGAAATACAGCTTTTTGGTTAGGGTGAAAAAACCCTCTAATATACTGCACATCTGGGATTACACGTGCATAAGTGACTGTCACATTTAGGCCATAAATACGGCTTTTTGGTTACTGAGATGAAAAAAGCCTCATATACTGCACATCTGGGATTACACGTGCATAAGTGACTGTCACATTTAGGCCATAAATACGGCTTTTTGGTTACTGAGATGAAAAAAGCCTCATATACTGCACATCTGGGATTACACATGCATAAGTGACTGTCACATTTCGGCCATAAATACGGCTTTGGCATACTGGGGTGATAAAAAAAACTCTGATATAGTGCACATCTGGGATTAGACAAGCATAAGTGACTGTCACATTTAGGCCATAAATACGGCTTTTTGGTTACTGAGATGAAAAAAGCCTCATATACTGCACATCTGGGATTACACGTGCATAAGTGACTTTCACATTTAGGCCATAAATACGGCTTTGGCATACTGGGGTAAAAAACGCTTCTTGTATACTGCACATCTGGGATTACACTTGCATAAGTGACTGTCACATTTAGGCCAGAAATACGGCTTTTTGGTTACTGGGGTGAAAAAAGCCTCTGATATACTGCACATCTAGGATTAGACGTGCATAAGTGACTGTCACATTTAGGCCATAAATACGGCTTTTTGGTTACTAGGGAGAAAAAAGCCTCTGATATACTGCACATCTGAAATAAGACGTGCATAAATGAGTGTCACATTTAGGCCACAAATACTGCTGTCATATACAGTTAAAAAAAAAAAAAATAGAGTGCAATACCCTACATCAGGGTTTATATTTGCGGTTAATTATTTTTAACATACTTAACCACTTTTTACTTTGCTTTGTGAACGCTAACTATGAGACAAACATCTAATAAGGGACTAGGGGCGGATTAAGTGCATGATAGGCCCGGGGCTGTCTACCCAACTTGGGCCCCCTCCCCCCCTCTATTTTAGTTTAGTTTTTTTTTTTTTTGTATGAAGAGGCTGTGGTGCTTCATGGGCGCCACAGTCTCTTCTTAGGCCATATGACATCTTCAGACTAAAAAAAATACCCCAAATTGGGTCCTAAACTGAAAAATTTGGTCGCCAAATTTAAAATACATATATTTGTAATAAAAAAGACATGGAGGAGAATACAGCACCACATACCTCTTACATCCAGTGACATCTCCTGTCATGTAGATCTTCTCTTTCCTCTTCTCCTCCATTTGACCTAGACCACCATGGCAAATTCTTTTAGCCATCTCGTCTCTACAGTTTGTAACACAGACACATTAAATTTCAAAATTTTTCCATCAACCTCCTCATCCTGGTGTCCCCACAATGTCATCCTGCCACCCCCAATACTGTGCCCGTTGTGCCCCCCAATGCCCCAGGAACTATACTGCTGAAAAAATAGTGACCCTAATAGACATAATTGGGGTAATTTATCAAACTGGTGTAAAGTAGAACTGGATTTCCAAAAGAGCTGTCAAATATGAAAGGTGGAATCTGATTGGCTGCTATGGGCAACTAAGCCAGTTCTGCGTTACACCAGTTTGATAAATTACCCCAAATGTTCCTATAGTGTCCACAGCAGCTATAATGTCCCCTAGAGTGCCCTGAGTAATAATACCACCCTCTATTGTCCTCCAGGCAATAATCCCTGTATAGTGTCCCCAGAAATAATAGAATTGCCCCTACAGTGCCTCCCCAATAGCAACACCCCCATATAGTAATTTTCGCCAGACTGCCCCCACATAGTAATTTGCCCCCACACTGCCCCCACATAGTAATTTGCCCCCACATAGCAATTTCCCCACACTGTTTCCACATAGCAATTTCCCCACACTGCCCCCACACAATAGTTTTCCCCACACTGCCCCCACATATTAAAATTTGCCCCCACATAGCAATTACCCCACACTTTCCACACATAGAAATTACCCCACACTGTCCCCACATAGAAATTACCCCACACTGTCCCCACATGGCAATTTCCCCCACACTGTCCCCACACAATAGTTTCCCCCACACTGCCCCCATATAGAAATTTGCCCCCACATAGTAGTCCCTCCCATAATAATTTGCCCCCACACTGCCCCACATAGCAATTTGCCCCCACACTGCCCCATCTAGTAATTTTCCCCCACATAGTAGTCCCTCTCATAGCAATTTGCCCCCACACTGCCCCATCTAGTAATTTGCCCCCACATAGTTGTCCCTCTCATAATTATTTGTCCCCACGTAGTTATTTGCCCCCACATAGTAGTCCCTCTCATAATAATTTGCCCCCACATAATAATTTGCCCCCACATAGTATTCCCTCCCATAATAATTTGCCCCCACACTGCCCCCACATAGCAATTTGCCCCCACACTGCCCCATCTAGTAATTTGCCCCCACATAGTATTCCCTCCCATAATAATTTGGCCCCATACAGCCCCCACATTCTCCCCCCCTGTACTCGATTTATCTTCCCTAATATGTCCTCCTGTGTGTCCCCCCCCAAAGTAGGCACATGAAATAAAAATATAAAAAATGAACAAAAAATGAAAAGATAAATATTCACCTATGTCCAGGGCCAGGCGCTTGCTCACAGAGGAAGGCGGGATGAGTCAGGCGCGTCACAGTGCTGCGTCCCGGCACAGGCGCGCGATGACATCATCACGCACGCCTGCGCCGGGATTTCACTACCGCATAGGCCTCAGGCCTACAAGGCCTGAAGCCTATGGCGGTGATCGGCGATGGGACAGGGAGCTATGTGCTCCCGTGCCCCGCCGCAGTATGTGGGCAATCGGGTCAGCGTTGGGGCCCCCCAGCGGTGCTGGGCCCGAGGCTGCCGACCCGAACGTCCCTATTGTAATCCGCCACTGTAAGGGACACAGTCATGGTCGTGGTGGTGGTGTTGGTGGAGCCTCTGGTGCAGGGAGAGGACGTGGCCGTTCTGCCACAGCTACACGTCCTACTGAACCTACTACCTCAGGTCCCAGTAGTCGCCAGAATCTACAGCGATATTTGGTCGGGCCTAATGCCATTCTAAGGATAGTAAGGCCTGAGCAAGTACAGGCGCTAGTCAATTGGGTGGCCGACAGTGGATCCAGCACGTTCACATTATCTCCCACCCAGTCTTCTGCAGAAAGCGCACAGGTGGCGCCTGAAACCCATGCACATCAGTCTGTCACATCACCCCCGTGCATATCGGGGAACCTGTCTGAGCCTCAAGTTATGCAGCAGTCTCTTATACTGTTTGAAGACTTTGCTGGAGTGGAAGACATAGAATGCACTGACGCACAACCACTTATGTTTCCTGATGAGGACATGGGAATACCACCTCAGCACGTCTCTGATGATGACGAAACACAGGTGCCAACTGCAAAGTCTTTCTGCAGTGTACAAACCGAAAAGGAGGTCAGGGAGGAAGACTGGGTGGAAGACGATGCAGGGGACGATGAGGTCCTAGACCCCACATGGAATGAAGGTCGTGCCACTGACTTTCAGAGATCGGAGGAAGAGGCAGTGGTGCGACCGAGCCAACAGCGTAACAAAAGAGGGAGCAGGGTGCAAAAGCAGAGCAGCCATCGCCAAAACAGTTCGCCTCCTACTGGCCACCGTCACCAGAGACCGAGCACACCAAAGGCAGCTTCAAGGAGTTTCCTGGCATGGCACTTCTTCACACAATGTGCTGACGACAAGACCCGAGTGGTTTGCACGCTGTGCCATTAGAGCCTAAAGCGAGGCATTAACGTTCTGAACCTTAGCACAACCTGCATGACCAGGCATCTACATGCAAGACACGAGCTGCAGTGGAGTAAGCACCTTGAAAACCAAGAAAGGGCTCAGGCCCCTCCTGCTCCCTCTTCTGCTACTGCCTCGTTCTCTTCCTCCGCCTCTGGAGGAACGTTGGCACCTGCCGCCCAGCAAACAGAGGATGTGCCACCAACTACACCACCTTCGTCACCAAGCATCTCCACCATGTCACACGGAAGCGTTCAGCATTCCGTTTCTCACAAACCTTTGAGAGAAAGCGTAAATTCCCACCTAGCCACCCTCGATCCCTGGCCCTGAATGCCAGAATTTCTAAACTGCTGGCCTTTGAAATGCTGTCATTCAGGCTGGTGGAGACAGACAGCTTCAAACAGCTCATGTCGCTTGCTGTCCCACAGTACGTCGTTCCCAGTCGCCACTACTTCTCCAGGAGAGCCGTGCCTTCCCTGCACAACCAAGTATCGGATAAAATCAAGTGTGCACTGCGCAACACCATCTGTGGCAAGGTCCACCTCACCACAGATACGTGGACCAGTAAGGACGGCCAGGGACGCTATATCTCCCTAACTGCACATTGGGTAAATGTAGTGGCGGCTGGGCCCCAGGTGGAGAGCTGTTTGGCGCACGTCCTTCCGCCGCCATGGATCGCAGGGCATCATTCTTTGCCTCCTGTTGCCTCCTCTTCCTACTCGGCTTCCTCCTCCTCCTCTTCTACCACCTCCTCATCCGGTCAGCGACAGACCTTCACCACCAACTTCAGCACAGCCAGGGGTAAACGTCAGCAGGCCATTCTGAAACTGATGTGTTTAGGGGACAGGCCCCACACCGCGCAGGGGTTGTGGCGGGGTATAGAACAACAGACCGACGAGTGGTTGCTGCCAGTGGGCCTCAAGCCCGGCCTGTTGGTGTGCGATAATGGGCGAAATCTCGTTGCAGCTCTGGGACTAGCCGGTTTGACGCACATCCCTTGCCTGGCGCATGTGCTGAATTTGGTGGTGCAGAAATTCATTCACAATTACCCCGACATGCCTGAGCTTCTGCATAAAGTGCGGGCTGTCTGTGCGCACTTCCGGCGTTCTCATTCTGCCGCCGCTCGGCTGTCTGCTCTACAGCGTAACTTCGACCTTCCCGCTCACCGCCTCATATGCAACGTGCCCACCAGGTGGAACTCCACCTTGCACATGCTGGAGAGACTGTGCAAGCAGCAGCAGGCCATAGTGGAGTTTCAGCTGCAGCACGCACGGGTGAGTCGCACTACGGAACAGCACCACTACACCACCAATGATTGGGCCTCCATGCGAGACCTATGTGCCCTGTTGCACTGTTTAGAGTATTCCACCAACATGGCCAGTGGCGATGACGCTGTTATCAGCGTTACAATACCACTTCTATGTCTCCTTGAGAAAACTCTTAGGGCGATGATGGAAGAGGATGTGGCCCAGGACGAGGAGGAGGAAGAGGGGTCATCTCTAACACTTTCAGGCCAGTCTTTTAGAAGTGGCTCAGAAAGAGGATTTTAGCAACAGCAGAGGCCAGGTACAAATTTGGCCAGCTAGGGCCCACTACTGGAGGAGGAGGAGGATGAGGAGGAGAAGGAGGATGGGGATGAAGCATGTTCACAGCGGGGTGGTATCCAACGCAGCTCAGGCCCATCACTGGTGTGTGGCTGGGGGGATACGGAGGACGCAGACGATACGCCTTCCACAGAGGACAGCTTGTCCTTACCTCTGGGCAGCCTGGCACACATGAGCGACTACATGCTGCAGTGCCTGCGCAACGACTGCAGAGTTGCCCACATTTTAACGTGTGCTGACTACTGGGTGGCCACCCTGCTGGATCCCCGTTACAAAGACAATGTGCCGTCCTTAATTCCCTTACTGGAGCGTGATCTGAAGATACGCGACTACAGGCTCACGCTGGTAGATGCGCTCCTGAGAGCATTCCCGACTGACGCTGGGGGACAAGTGGAAGCACAAGGCGAAGGCAGGGGAGGAGGAAGAGGTCGCCAACCCAGCTGTGTCAGCGCCAGCACCTCATAAGGCAGGGTTAGCATGGCCGACATGTGGAAACGCTTTGTCACCTCGCCGCAACAACCAGCCCCAACTGCTGATATGGAGCGTGTTAGCAGGAGGCAGCATTTGAACAACATGGTGGACACGACTACACGTACTGACTGATGTTTCTGCCCCATTCAACTTCTGGGTCTCCAAATTGTCCACATGGCCAGAGCTTGCCCTGTATACCTTGGAGGTGCTGGCCTGCCCTGCAGCCAGTGTACTCTCTGAACGTGTATTAACACGGCAGGAGGCGTCATTACAGACAGACGCAGCCGCCTGTCCACAGCCAACGTGGACAAGCTCACGTTCATTAAAATGAACCAGGCTTGGATCCCACAAAACTTGTCTGTACCTTGTGCAGAATAGACATTTATACCACCATCAAACATACATTCTTGTACTCAAGTCAAGTGCAATGATTCTTTGTTTTATTTTATTTTTATTTGTCCCAATATTTTTGGGGCTACCTGCCCCAATAAAAAAATAAAATAAAATTGTTGGTTACCTCCTCCTCCTCCATTGCTGCCTCCACCTACAACACCACATTCACCGCCTCCTCAACCTCCGACTCCATATCCACCTCCTTCTCTGAGTTGCAGGTTAATAATTTGTAATTTTTAGTTATTTTATTTCATTTTAAGTTATTTCCCTATCCACATTTGTTTGCAGAGCAGTTGCCATGCTCTTAAGCACATTTTACTGCCTTTTACATCCCTCTAGCCTTTTCAAGGACTATTTTAGAGCCATTTTAATTTAAAAAAGTGCCAATTTTAGTGCCCTAAATTGAAAAATTTATTATTTTCAATTGTCGGGTGACATTTTACCATTTTTGGCGTATACAAACCACTGCTGTGCCTGGGTGACAGGTTCCTAAATCTTTTAAAATCCTCTGTTGTATTGCTGGGTGACATGAACCCCCTTTTGCTGTTAATGAACCCCTGCTCTGCATTGCTGACAGGGGCCTAAATCTCTCAAAATCCTCTGTTCTATTGCTGGGTGACATGAACCCCCTTTTGCCGTGAATGAACCCCTGCTGTGCCTGGGTGACAGGGGCCTAAATCTCTCAAAATCCTCTGTTCTATTGCTGGGTGACATGAACCCCCTTTTGCCGTGAATGAACCCCTGCTGTGCCTGGGTGACAGGGGCCTAAATATCTAAAAATCCTCTGTTCTATTGCTGGGTGACATGAACCCCATTTTGCCGTGAATGAATTCCTGCTCTGCATTGATGACAGGGAACTAAATTTAGTGAAAACATCTGTTACTGATCGGAAGATGCGCGACTACAAGCGCACGCTGATTATGGCATTCCCACCTGACAGCAGGGGCACAGTGGAAGCACAAGGTGAAGGCAGAGGAGGAGGAAGAGGTCGCCAACGCAGCTGGGGCACCACCAGCACCTGAGAAGGCAGGGTTAGCATGGCCAAAATGTGGAAAAGCTTTGTCAGCCTTGGAGGTGCTGACCTGCCCTGCAGCCAGTGTATAGTGTGAACGTGTGTTTAGCACGGCAGAGAACATTATCACAGGCCGCAGCCAATGTGGACAAGCTTACGTTTATTAAAATGAACCAGGCATGGATCCCACAGGACTTGTCCGTACCTTGTGCAGAATAGACATTTATTACCAGCCTCAACCATCCATTCTTGTACTCAAGTGAACTTATTTTTTGTTTTATTTGGTTATATGTCCCAATATTTTGGGGGATACCCCAATTTAAAAAAAAAAAATAACACAAATCAGTGTTGGCTACCTATTCCTCCTTCACGTCAACCTACACCGCCACATCCACCCATCCACCGCCTCCTCAACCTCCTACCCCTAGATCCAGATTGTTATTTTTTATTTTTCTGTATTTTTTGTTAAGTCATTTCCCTATCCACATTTGTTTGCAGAACAGTTGTCATGCTCTTAAGCACATTTTGATGCCTTTAGCAGCCCTCTAGCCCTTTCCAGGACTATTTTAGAGACATTTTAGTGCCCAAAAGTTCGGGTCCCCTTTCACTTCAATGGGGTTCGGGGTCAAGTTCGGGTCAAGTTCGGGTCCCGAACCCGAACTTTTTTTTCAAGTTCGGCTGAACCTCCCGAACATCCAGGTGTCCACTCAACTCTAGTAGTGTGCACTCTCTAGTTGGGGCTATATATGTTATCTTTCAAATAGCAACTTCAATAATACAATTGAGCCCTCAATACAATATTAAAAAAATAAAAAAATTCAAGACCATAATGCTAGCAATTGTCCAGTGCAATGCACTGATTCATTATTAAAATGTGCACACTGGCTGGCTCTTCAAGTTAATTGCATGCATAGAGGATTGACACTATATTATTGTAAGCTGAATGTTGTTTCAAGTTAGAATGGCCCAGTATTGACCATTGCAAGTGGCAAATCTGTAATCTCAAGCCATTGTAACCTTAATAATAATAACATTCATCATTATTAGCATCAATTGACATAAAAATTTAGAGAACAGCAAATGCAGAGATGGTCAACTAATAATGACATGAAATAAGAAAACTCTTGATATAAAATACTAGGGTTGTCCCGATACCACTTTTTTAGGACCGAGTACAAGTACCGATACTTTTTTTCAAGTAGTCACCGATACCGAATACCGATACTTTTTTTAAATGTCATGTGACCGTTTTGGGGGATCTGTGGATCTGTGGATGACGCACTGTCATGTGGGGGATCTGTGGATGGCACTGTTATGGGGGACCTGTGGATGGCACTGTTATGGGGGATCTGTGGATGGCACTGTTATGGGGATCTGTGGATGGCACTGTTATGGGGGATCTGTGGATGGCACTGTTATGGGGGATCTGTGGATGGCACTGTTATGGGGGATCTGTGGATGGCACTATTATGGGGGATCTGTGGATGGCACTGTTATGGGGGATCTGTGGATGGCGCTGTTATGGGGATCTGTGGATGGTGCTGTTATGGGGGATCTGTGGATGGCACTGTTATGGGGATCTGTGGATGGCACTGTTATGGGGATCTGTGGATGGCACTGTTATGGGGGATCTGTGGATGGCACTGTTATGGGGGATCTGTGGATGGCACTGTTATGGGGATCTGTGGATGGTGCTGTTATGGGGGATCTGTGGATGGCACTGTTATGGGGATCTGTGGATGGCACTGTTATGGGGGATCTGTGGATGGCACTGTTATGGGGGATCTGTGGATGGCACTGTTATGGGGATCTGTGGATGGTACTGCTATGGGGTGGGATATCTGTGGATGGCATTGTTATGGGGTGGGGGGATCTGAGGATGGCATTGTTATTTGGTGGGGGATCTGTGGATGGAACTGTTATGGGGAGGATCTGTGGATGACACTGCTATATGTCATCCACAGATCCCCCTCATAACAGTGTCCCCCAATACACCGGGCCCCGCCGCTCACCGAAGTATTTACTGTATAAACGTGAATCCTTATCCTGTTGTTAAGTTGAACTAACGCTGCCCTCTCCCATGTTCCCCTGTATCCCCACAGCACTTACTTAAGCTTCCATAGCAGGCAGAGCGGACGGCACCAGTAACGTCACTCACTGACGTCGCGCGCCTGCTCCGCCTGCTTCACTCATAAAGGGGGCGGAGCAGGCGCTCTACGTCAGTGAGTGACGTTACTGCTGCCGTCTGCTCTGCCTGCTATGGAAGCTTAAGTAAGTGCTGTGGGGATACAGGGGAACATGGGAGAGGGCAGCGTTAGTTCAACTTAACAACAGGATAAGGATTCACGTTTATAAATACTTCGGTGAGCGGCGGGGCCCGGTGTAAGAGTACAGTGACTGCACCGGGCCCCGCCCATAGTTACGCCCATAGTATTCTATTTATGTATCGGGGCGGGGTATCGGCGGCTGAGTACCGCCGAGAAAACTCGGAATCGGTCCCGATACCGATACTAGTATCGGTATCGGGACAACCCTATAAAATACCCAGAGAATTTTGATCTATAAAATAATATTTTAACCAGAAAAAAATTTGAATGAATAAACATTGTCAACTGTGCTAAAAGTAAATGTTCCTTTATTTATAATAACCTAACATTAAGAGAGAATTACTCATAATTTGCCCATATAGCTATTCATCCACTCACTACTCAAATGTGTCATATGAAAAAGACTGCCTGGTGCTTAAATGGGAATACATTTTGGAACAATGCAGAAAATGGTTTAGAAGAGCCTAATACAGGTAATGTTTAAAAATAGTACACTGCAAAAGTGACCTACTGGGGATTTGACAGCAAGTTCTGCAAGAAAATCTGTACTTGTGTATCTTATGTGTCTATATGATGGAATTTGCCTGCACCCCGGCCAGCTTAAGGTTAGGTAATGTTGCAGTAGCTGGGGGTCAGAAAAAATGGGAAAGATAAAAATAATTATGATTTTTTTTTTTTAAGCAAAAGGAAAAAAAAAACATACAGAGAAGTCACTAGCAGCTGGAAGCCAACAAGCTATGCCTCCTATTGAGCTTCATCCAGACCAAAATCTGTATCAGACTTCAATGTACTCCTTGTGAAATGTTTATCTGAAAATATGTCAACTTCTCAACTTTTTAAGTTTAGACATTGGCTCGTATAGCTTTAGCAAGTATTGGTTAAAAAAAAACTAGTTACTACATACACAAGTCCTTATAAGTTATTGTTTCTAGTTCATATTGTTACCATTATTTGCTTATTAAGGGGGTTCTCTGAGATAAAAACCTCGGATAAGCCCTAAAATGGCTTCAAACAAAACAAAATAATAAAAATGTTATATTCACAATTTTCTCCAGCACCACTCTTTGTGGCTCTGGTCCTGTTCTCCTGACTCTTTTTGTTTACAAACTGCAGAAGTAACATGCCTAGATATAGCACATGACCACTACAGTCAATCACTGTCCTCAGCGGTCTACCGATGAGCATAGTGCTTGGCTGCAGTGTCCACATACTCCAAGTATGTCAATGCTGTTGATTGCAAAAAAGCAGTAGCAGGAGAACCTCACCAGAGGCACAGAGAACGGTGAGTATGAACAGAAGCCAAAACATAATTCCAGATTTGTCATATAGTGGATCCAAATGGATATGACAGACCCCATTGTCTCATAATTGGGTCTGCTGGGATTGTTTCTGCTGCTTTGTCCAAAAGTGACTGAACAGACCAATCATTGAATAATCTGGCATTAGGATAACTTCCAACCCTGCTTATAAGAAAAGATAGTAAAATAGTGATAGGCACACACCATTAGTGATGGACGAACATCGGCCGAGACAGTTCGCGAATGCGCGTTCGCAATCAAATGTTCACGAACCGCGCGTTCGCGGCGGGCCCCTTTGACTTTAATGGCAGGCGAACCTGAAAAAAACCTTCAGGTCATATTTGCCGCCACCAAATACTTATTAGAAGTGCACAAATAGTCCCACAACATGAACAGTGACATGCCAGAGGGGGATCATTGGCAAAAATTCCCACAAAAAATATGTATTTTAATCAGGGGCCATTTGTATGCGTTTTAAAGGGAAACTCTCAAAAATGTGCCCTGCTGGAGTCTAGAAAAAAATATTTTAGGCCACGGGAGTACAAGCCGCAAAAATTAGGCATTCACCTGACAGAAAAGACCTTATGATTATGTGGCTGGAGGTTACATTAGGCTGTCACTGAATACAAATTTTACTGTAGGCCACTACAGGCCCCAAAAATTAGGCATTCACCTGACATAAAAGGCCTTTATGCCGCTGTATATTCACTGCCTTTTTCCAAAAAACAGTCGCCACCTGGATTTAACTAAGCAAATAAGTTTGAGCCTCCTATTGGATAATTACTGCATGGGCGATTATCTTTCAGCTGGCAACAAGTTATTTAACCCCAACTGGTGCAATGAGTTGCTTCTCATTTCTTAAACAATCATGTAGAAAGACACATTCCGTGGTCGTGGAAAAGATGATAGTCTGTTTGAGAAGGGTCAAATCATTGGCATGCATGAAGCAAAGAAAACATCTAAGGACCCTTTCACACGGCGAGTATTCCGCACGGATGCGATGCATGAGTTGAATGCATTGCACCCGCACTGAATCCTGACCCATTCATTTCTATGGGGCTGTGCACACGAGTGGTGATTTTCATGCATCACTTGTGCGTTGCGTGAAAATTGCAGCAAGCTCCTCTTTGTGCGTTTTTCACGTAACGCAGGCCCCATTGAAATGAATGTGGTTGCGTGAAAATCGCAAGCATCCACAAGCAAGTGCGGATGCGGTGAGATTTTCAGGTACGGTTGCTAGGTGATGATCGGGATGGGGACCCGAACATTATTATTTTCCCTTATAACATGGTTGGTTATAAGGGAAAATAATAGCATTCTTAATACAGAATGCACAGTACAATAGGGCTGGAGGGGTTAAAAAAAAAATAATTTAAAATTAAACTCACCTTAATGCACTTGCTCACGCAGCCCGGCTTCTCTTCTGTCTTCTTTTTTGCTGTTTGCAGGAAAAGGACCTGTGGTGACGTCACTCCGGTCATCAAATGGTCCGTCAGATGATCATTTACCATGGTGATGGATCATGTGATGGACCATGTGATGACCGGAGTGACGTCACCACAGGTCCTTTTCCTGCACACAGCAAAAAAGAAGACAGAAGAGAAGTCGGGCTGCGCGAGCAAGTGGATTAAGGTGAGTTTAATTTTTATTTAATTTTTTTAACCCCTCCAACCCTATTTCACTATGCATTCTGTATTAAGAATGCTATTATTTTCCCTTATGACCATGTTATAAGGGAAAATAGTACAATCTACAGAACACCGATTCCAAGCCCGAACTTCTGTGAAGAAGTTCGGGTTTGGGTACCAAACATGCACAATTTTTCTCACGCGAGTGCAAAACGCATTACAATCTTTTGCACTCGAGTGGAAAAATCTCTCATGTTCCCGCAATGCACCCACACCTTTTCCCGCAACGCCCGTGTTAAAGAGGCCTAAGGAGATTGCAGAAAAAAACTAAAATTGGGTTAAGAATAGAGTTGAGCGAACCCGAACTGTAAAGTTCGGGTTCGTACCGAACTTTAGGTTTTTCGGCACCCGGACCCGAACCCGAACATTTACGTAAAAGTTCGGGTTCGGTGTTCGGCGATTTTTATGGCGCTTTTTGAAAGTCTGCAAAGCAACCAATCAACAAGCGTCATACTACTTGCCCCAAAAGGCCATCACAGCCATGCCTACTATTGGCATGGCTGTGATTGGCCAACTGCAGCATGTGACCCAGCCTCAATTTAAGCTGGAGTCACGTAGTGCCGCCCGTCACTCTGCTCGGATTAGTGTAGGGATAGGCTGCAGCTGCTGTGAGTGAGAGATCATGGAGGAATCTAATGAAGAACTGCTTCTTTACTCAGCGATTTACAGCAAATGTGTTTTGTGGGTGCAGTGCACAATTGTTTTAAGCCTGCCCTGAGCCAACTACTGCTGAAAACGAACTTTTTTTCCTTCAGTTAGTCAATATCAAGACATAATCGGCAGCCATTTTATGCAACGATAGTGCACCAGCACAGGATATCTGCATGTCTGCAAGTCCAGAAATACTGCTTTGAGAAACTGGGGTTAAAAAAAAACTTTTTTTCACATAGTGCACATCTAGGATTATCGCTGCATAAGTGACTATCAAAATTAGGCCAGAAATACAGCTTTCTCATACTGGGGCATACTGGGGTGAAAAAAAACATCTGTTTCATATAGTGCACATCTAGGATTATACACTCACCTAAAGAATTATTAGGAACACCTGTTCTATGTCTCATTAATGCAATTATCTAGTCAACCAATCACATGGCAGTTGCTTCAATGCATTTAGGGGGGTGGTCCTGGTCAAGACAATCTCCTGAACTCCAAACTGAATGTCAGAATGGGAAAGAAAGGTGATTTAAGCAATTTTGAGTGTGGCATGGTTGTTGGTGCCAGACGGGCCAGTCTGAGTATTTCACAATCTGCTCAGTTACTGGGATTTTCACGCACAACCATTTCTAGGGTTTACAAAGAATGGTGTGAAACGGGAAAAACATCCAGTATGCGGCAGTCCTGTGGGCAAAAATGCCTTGTGGATGCTAGAGATCAGAAAAGAATGGGCCAACTGATTCAAGCTGATAGAAGAGCAACGTTGACTGAAATAACCACTCGTTACAACCGAGGTATGCAGCAAAGCATTTGTGAAGCCACAACTTGCACAACCTTGAGGCAGATGGGCTACAACAGCAGAAGACCCCACCGGGTACCACTCATCTCCACTACAAATAGGAAAAAGAGGCTACAATTTGCACGAGCTCACCAAAATTGGACTGTTGAAGACTGGAAAAATGTTGCCTGGTCTGATGAGTCTCGATTTCTGTTGAGACATTCAAATGGTAGAGTCTGAATTTGGCGTAAACAGAATGAGAACATGTATCCAAAGCTCGAATCATTTCAAATTGGTTTCTTGAACATGACAATGAGTTCACTGTACTAAAATGGCCCCCACAGTCACCAGATCTAAACCCAATAGAGCATCTTTGGGATGTGGTGGAACGGGAGCTTCATGCCCTGGATGTGCATCCCTCAAATCTCCATCAACTGCAAGATGCTATCCTATCAATATGGGCCAACATTTCTAAAGAATGCTATCAGCACCTTGTGGAATCAATGCCACGTAGAATTAAGGCAGTTCTGAAGGCAAAAGGGGGTCCAACACTGTATTAGTAAGGTGTTCCTAATAATTCTTTAGGTGAGTGTAGGTGCATAAGTGAGTGTCACATTTAGGCCAGAAATATAGCTTTGGCATACTGGGGCATACTAGGTGAAACAAACCCCTCTGTTTCATATAGTGCACATCTAGGATTATAGGTGCATAAGGGACTGTTCATTTTAGGTCACAAATACGGCTTTTGCTTACTGGGGTTAAAAAACCCTCTGATATACTGCACATCTGGGATTAGACGTGCATAAGTGACTGTGAAATTTAGGCCACAAATATGGCTTTTTGCTTACTGGGGTTAAAAAACCCTCTAATATACTGCACATCTGGGATTAGACTTGCATAAGTGACTGTGAAATTTAGGCCACAAAAACAGCTTTCTCATACTGAGGTAAAAAAAACCTCTGATATACTGCATATCTGGGATTAGATGTGCATAAGTGACTGTGAAATTTAGGCCACAAATACGGCTTTTTGCTTACTGGGATTAAAAAACCCTCTGATATACTGCACATCTGGGATTAGACGTGCATAACTGACTGTGAAATTTACGCCACAAATACGGCTTTTTGCTCATTGGGGTTAAAAAACCCTCTGATATACTGCACATCTGGGATTAGACATGCATAAGTGACTGAAATTTAGGCCACAAATACGGCTTTTTGCTTACTGGGGTTAAAAAAAACACCTCTTATATACTGCACATCTGGGATTAGACATGCATAAGTGACTGTGAAATTTTGGCCACAAATACAGCTTTTTGCTTACTGGGGTTAAAAAACCCTCTGATATACTGCACATCTGGGATTAGACGTGCATAAGTGACTGTGAAATTTAGGCCACAAATACGGCTTTCTCATACTGGGGTTAAAAAACCCTCTGATATACTGCACATCTGGGATTAGATGTGCATAAATTACTGTGAAATTTAGGCCACAAATACGGCTTTTTGCTTACTGGGGTTAAAAAAAACCTCTGATATACTGCACATCTGAAATTAGATATGCATAAGTGACTCTGAAATTTAGGCCACAAATACAGCTTTCTCATACTGGGGTTAAAAAACCCTCTGATATACTGCACATCTGGGATTAGACGTGCATAAGTTACTGTGAAATTTAGGCCACAAATACGGCTTTTTGCTTACTGGGGTTAAAAAACCCTCTGATATACTGCGTATGATGTCACTGATGGTGCCCTGGCTGCGACTGACCCGTTTGGTGATCTCATCAAATGGCCGCAGAAGTCTGAATGCGTCGCGCATGAGCAGCCACTGGCGCAGTGGAAAAAAAACAAGCTCCCTAGGACCTGTCCTGCTGCAGAGTTCGTACAGGTAGTCGTTATTGGCACATTGCTGCTGGAGCAGCCTATAAAGCATATACAGGATGGAGTTCCAGCGCGTTCGGCTGTCACAAATCAGACATCTGACGGGCAAGTGGTGTTGCCGCTGAACGTCGGCAAGGCGAGCCATGGCCATGTAAGATCTTTTAAAATGGGCAAAAAATGTACTGGCCTGCCGCAAGACGTCCTGGACCTCAGAGTATTTGCTGCACGACACTTTACCAACTGTCAAATTCAGCATGGTGAGACACTGATCAGCTTGTGACCGCAGAGCTAAAAGCAGTGTAGGACCAGTGTGGCTCTTGGCTTTCAGGCACAACAGCCACAGCACAGCATGGCAACGTCTCACTTGGCACATCGAATAGGTCCTGGGGAGCGCAGCGGAAGAGGTGGTAGCAGTGGAAAAGGAGGAGTAAGCCGGAGAGGAGACGGATGATGGAGTAGGAGGAGAAGAGGCAGGCCTGCATGCAATCCACACGGGAGCCACTAGTTACATGCTTGACGGCTGTCAGAAGGTTTGCCCAGTGGGCAGTAAAAGTTATGTACCTTCCCTGCCCGTGTTTGCTAGACCACGTGTCTGTGGTCAGATGTATCTTGGCACCAACACTGTGTGCCAGAGATATATTCAATTGCCTCTGAACATGGCCATAGAGCTCTGGGATGCACTTCTGGGAGAAATATTTCCTTCTGGGGACCTTCCATTGCAGTGTGCCAATGGCCACAAATTTTCTATATGCCTCTGAGTCCACCAGTTTATATAGCAGTAGTTGGCGGGCTAGCTGTTCCGATTAGCGAGCGGTCAGCCGTTGTGCAAGAGGGTTATCCGGCGTCATCAACGAACATTTGGGCCACTGAATCCTGCCTTCAGCCAGATGAACGCGACGACGGCAAGGTGGAAGGTGGAGTGGAGGAAAAATGGGAGGAGAGAGGAAAAAAGACAGGACGTGGAGTGCTGGAAGTGTGGCTTTGTGGGTTCTGATGGTGTTGCTCCCACTAGGCTCGGTGATGGGAGGCCAGGTGCCTTTTTAAGGCTGTCGTCCCTAGGTGAGTGTTGTGCTCACCGCAACTTATGTGTTGACAGTCACAGGCTGCAGGTGGCAACACTATTGTCGGCAACTGACATGTTAAAGCCCACACTGCGGAGCCATGTGTCGGCGTCCTGGGAGTGCCAGAAGTGACTGTGCATGGTGGATGGCTCGCTCCAGATACATTTTCAGTCTTCTTTTTGCCTCCTGTGCCTTGCGAGCTCAGCCTGCTTCTCCTTCCTCTCTGCTGCTCTGCCTTACCCTCTGAACTCCCTTCCTCTTTCTCTCTTGTGTGCACCCATGTGACATCCATTGACACGTCATCATCGTCACCTTCACCACCACTGACATTTGAGATCTCAGAGTAGGCAGCAACAGCGAGGACCTCCCTCCTTGGGCTGATCTGGGTACTGTCGTCAGACCGCAGGATGGCGGCCGTTGCTACCTCCTCTTCCTCATCCAATGTCAAGAATGGCTGTGCATCGGTAAGGTCTGGGAATGGATGGTAAAATAATTCCTCTGACTCGAGTGGAGAGGCTATGGTGGTGGTGCTGGTGGTGTCTTTGGGCGTCCACACAGCAGATAGTGAGGAGGGTGCAGATACAAAAGTTGAAGTGGGTGCAGAAGTGGAAGGCTGAGTGAGCCACTCAACCAACTCTAGTGCGCCCTTTGAAGTAATCGCACTCTCCTTCTACAACTTCCCACTTAGGTTCCGACCTGGTGCACCTGCCCGACCCCTACCACCCCTGCAGAATGGCCTGCCTCTTCCTCTGCCTGTCGTTTTCCAAAAAGACCCTGTGCCTAAGTCCCTAGAGAAGAGCAGTATTTGCGGAATCAGGTATATCGCAGGCCTCAATCAATTATATTTGGTGGAAACAGGTATATCGAACCCCTTAATCAGTATTTTGTGAAAGCAGGTATATCGTAGGCCTCAATCAGTATTTTGTGGAAGCAGGAATATCAAACCCCTTTAATCAGTATATTTTGGAAGCAGGTTGTCACTACCAGAGCTTTGAGACGTTCTCACAGCTCTGTTTCTCCACCCCTGTAATGATGTCACTACTAGAGCTTGGAGGAGTTCTCTCTGCTCTGTTTCTCCGCCCCTGTGATGAGGTCTTTACTTTCTGTTTCCTTCCTCCCAGCTGTTCCTCCTGTGTTTGATTTCTCTGCCTTTAAATCACCCCTCCTCCTTTGTAGGGTGCGGATTATATTTCTCATTTGAGTTGTATCTCTCGCTTGAGTATCTTCACTTGTGTGCTATCATTTCACTGGACCTGTGTTCTGCTGCAGCAAGTACTCCGGATATTGCCAGCTGTCTTTGGATCTGTCTTCACTGCTGTTGCAGCTCATTCAGTTAAGTGTGCAGACATTGTGTTTTTCTGTTTGTTTTCTGACTGGATCTGAGGCGACCCCGGTTCCGTCCATATACTGAGCAGGGCACCGGTGGCCGTGCCCCTTCCACTATTGTAGGGGTTACAGTGGTAATCAGTCTTAGGTACGCGGGCATGCCTTGATCCACCATTTGGATCCGGGCATGTGCTTAGCAGCATAGGGAGAGCTTTGAGGGTCTGACAGGGGTCACCCTTTATCCTCCCTAGTTTGGGTCCGGTCAGTAGCTCTATTTACTGTGTATGCTCTTGTTGCTCACATACAGCCGTGACATTATAATCCGCCAAAACCGTCCTTTTTGACATGGATCCGCTTTCTGGCCTGGTTGACCGCATGCAGGGTCTTTCTTTGGAGGTAGCGGATCTCCGTCAATCTATGACTCAGCTTCATGCATTGGGCTATGCTCCGGCCCATGGAGTCTGTTGCGAGCCAAAGGTCTCACTTCCGGAAACATTCTCCGGGGGCAGTGAGAATTTTGTTCGCTTCAGAGAGGCATGCAAACTCCATTTTTGCTTGTGTCCCCATTCCTCTGGTAATGAGGAGCAGAGGGTGAGGATTGTCATCTCCCTGCTCAGGGGTAATGCTCAGACTTGGGCTTTTTCGCTGCCATCGGGGGATCCCTCCCTTCGATCCGTGGAAAGATTTTTTGTGGCCCTGGGGCAGATATATGATGACCCGGATCGTGTTGCTCTGGCCGAATCTAACTTACGTTTTTTATGCCAGAACAAACGGTCTGCGGAACTTTATTGTTCTGAATTTCGGAGATGGGCAGCTGATTCAGGTTGGAATGATGCTGCACTCCGGAGTCAGTTCTGTCATGGTCTCTCAGAGAGATTGAAGGATGCGTTTGCTTTCCATGAGAGACCAACGTCCTTAGAGTCTGCCATGTCATTGGCGGTACGCCTTGACAGGCGTCTAAGAGAAAGAAACGAGACCTCTCTGTCCGGCCATTGTCAGTCTAGGGGAAGTGGTGCGGACTCATTCAGTGTGCAGGGGCCTCATCCTGTCTCGGTCCCCTCTGAGGAGGAGCCCATGCAGCTAGGTCGACTTGCCCCTGATAAAAGAGGATTTAGTCTTCAGAGTATGGTGTGTTTTTGTTGTGGGGGCATAGGTCATTTGGCAAATGTTTGTCCGTCTAGGAGATTCTTGAACTGTACTAAGAGTGATAATAAGAGAAAAATCTCAAAAGGTAAATCATCAAACTCTGCTTCATCTGCTACTTTGGGCAAAGTTGATGTAGGAATTGATGCTTTTCCTCTGACCTGCAGTTCCCGTTTTCTCCTGTCTGCCAGGGTGGCGCTAGAGAGCAAAGTCATTTCTTGTGAGATTTTTGTCGATAGTGGAGCGGCCGTCAATCTTATTGACACTCAATTTGTAGCCATGCATGGTTTTCAGGTTTGCACATTAGAAAAGGATATACCTGTTTTTGCTATTGACTCTGCTCCACTCTCACAGAGATCCCTGAGGGCATTGTTCACGATATCCGGTTAGCTGTAGGTGACACTCATGTGGAGGATATATCTTGTTTCGTCCTTAACGGATTGCCTTCTCCTTTAGTTTTGGGGTTACCCTGGCTCACTAGACATAACCCCACTATTGATTGGCAAGGAAGGCAAATAAATGAGTGGAGTGACTTTTGTAGAGAGAATTGTCTCACAGCGACTTTTGCAGAGGTGTCTACTAAAACTGTGCCATCATTTCTCTCTGATTTCTCGGACGTGTTTTCCGAGACCGGTGTTCAGGAGCTACCTCCTCACCGGGAGTTTGACTGTCCCATTAACCTCATTCCCGGTGCCAAGCTGCCAAAAGCACGCCTCTACAATCTCTCACAACCGGAAAGAATCGCAATGCGAACCTATATCTCCGAGAGTCTCGATAAGGGGCATATTCGTCCCTCAAAATCACCTGTTGCCGCTGTTTTTTTTGTTTTTTGTAAAAAAAAAAGATGGCTCTCTGAGACCTTGCCTAGATTTTAGGGAGCTGAGCCGTATCACGATTCGCGATCCCTATCCCCTTCCTCTGATCCCGGACCTCTTCAACCAAATTGTTGGGGCCAAGGTTTTTTCCAAATTGGATTTGAGAGGTGCGTACAACCTGGTCAGGGTCAGAGAGGGGGATGAATGGAAAACGGCCTTTAATACCCCTAACGGGCATTTCGAGAATCTCGTTATGCCTTTCGGCCTGATGAATGCTCCGGCCGTCTTTCAGCATTTTGTTAACAATATTTTCTACCATTTAATGGGGAAATTTGTATTGGTGTATATTGATGATATTTTGATTTTTTCCCCTGTTGTTCAGACCCATCAGGATCATCTTTTTCAGGTCCTGCGGATTCTGCGGGAAAATAAATTGTACACCAAGCTGGAGAAATGTGTTTTTATGGTATCGGAGATTCAATTTCTGGGTTTTCTCCTCTCTGCTTCTGGTTTTCGCATGGATCCGGAGAAGGTCCGTGCTGTACTTGAGTGGGAGCTTCCTGAGAATCAGAAGGCATTGATGCGCTTTCTGGGTTTTGCGAACTATTACAGAAAGTTCATTTTGAATTATTCCTCTGTTGTCAAACCCCTCACTGACATGACAAAAAAGGGGGCAGATTTTTCCTCTTGGTCGGAGGAGGCGCTTGCAGCTTTTTCTAAGATTAAAGAGAGTTTTGCGTCTGCTCCCATCTTGGTGCATCCCGATGTTTCCTTACCTTTTATTGTTGAGGTGGATGCTTCCGAGATGGGTGTGGGTGCGGTTTTGTCCCAGGGCCCTTCTCCTGCCAAATGGCGACCCTGTGCCTTTTTCTCTAAAAAACTCTCCCCGGCAGAGAGAAACTATGATGTGGGAGATAGGGAGTTGTTGGCCATCAAGTTGGCTTTCGAGGAATGGCGCCATTGGTTGGAGGGGGCCAGACACCCTATCACCGTTTTTACCGACCATAAGAATCTGGCATACTTGGAGTCGGCCAGGCGTATGAATCCGAGACAGGCCAGATGGTCTCTTTTCTTCTCCAGATTCAATTTTGTCGTTACATTCCGCCCTGGGATCAAAAATGTGAAGGCTGATGCTCTCTCTCGCTGTTTTCCGGGAGGAGGAAACTCTGAGGACCCGGGTCCCATTTTGGCGGAGGGGGTAGTTGTTTCTGCTCTGTATTCTGATTTTGAGGCCGAGGTCCAGGCTGCCCAGACTGAGGCACCTGCCCGTTGTCCTTCTGGGAAGTTGTTTGTGCCTCCTGAGCTACGTCACAAACTCTTCAAGGATAATCATGATACTGTTCTTGCTGGTCACCCCGGGAGTAGAGCCACGGTAGATCTCATTGCTCGGAGATTTTGGTGGCCGGCTCTTCGTAAGTCGGTGGAGGGTTTTGTGGCTGCTTGTGAGACGTGCGCTTGCGCTAAGGTCCCTCGTTCACGGCCTTCAGGTTCCCTTCTCCCGTTACCCATACCTTCCCGTCCTTGGACACACCTGTCCATGGACTTTATCACGGATCTTCCTCGTTCCTCAGGGAAGTCAGTGATCCTGGTGGTGTTGGACCGTTTTAGCAAGATGGCTCATTTCGTACCTTTCCCTGGTTTACCCAATGCTGAAACCTAGGCGCAAGCTTTTGTCGACCATATTGTTAAATTGCATGGCATTCCCTCTGATATTGTTTCCGATAGAGGCACACAGTTTGTGTCCAGATTCTGGAAGGCTTTCTGTTCTCGCCTGGGGGTTCGGCTGTCCTTCTCTTCTGCTTTTCACCCGCAGTCGAATGGTCAGACTGAGCGCCTCAATCAGAAGTAATCTTCAGAGTAATCTTAGAAAGATGAGTGAGAAGTATAAGCGTGTGGCTGATAAGAGACGTGTGCCTGGTCCGGACCTGAATGTGGGTGATCTGGTGTGGTTGTCTACAAGAAATATTAAACTGAAGGTTCCCTCCTGTAAATTGGGTCCCAAGTTTATTGGGCCTTATAAAATCTTGTCAGTCGTCAATCCTGTTGCCTTCCGTCTTGATCTTCCATGGGTTTGGAAGATACATAATGTATTTCACAGATCTCTCTTAAAACCATATGTCCAGCCCACGGTACCCTCCTCTTTGTCTCCTCCTCCGATTTTGGTTGATGGCAATTTGGAGTTTGAGGTTTCCAGAATTGTGGACTCTTGCATTGTCCGCGGTTCTCTTCAGTACCTCGTTCATTGGAAGGGTTATGGTCCTGAGGAGAGGATGTGGGTTCCAGTGTCGGACATTAAAGCCACTCGCCTCATCAGGGCAATTCATAGGGCTCATCCTGAGAAGGTGGGTCCTGGGTGTCCGGAGTCCACCCGTAGAGGGGGGAATACTGTCACTACCAGAGCTTTGAGACGTTCTCACAGCTCTGTTTCTCCACCCCTGTAATGATGTCACTACTAGAGCTTGGAGGAGTTCTCTCTGCTCTGTTTCTCCGCCCCTGTGATGAGGTCTTTACTTTCTGTTTCCTTCCTCCCAGCTGTTCCTCCTGTGTTTGATTTCTCTGCCTTTAAATCACACCTCCTCCTTTGTAGGGTGCAGATTATATTTCTCATTTGAGTTGTATCTCTCGCTTGAGTATCTTTACTTGTGTGCTATCATTTCACTGGACCTGTGTTCTGCTGCAGCAAGTACTCCGGATATTGCCAGCTGTCTTTGGATCTGTCTTCACTGCTGTTGCAGCTCCTTCAGTTAAGTGTGCAGACATTGTGTGTTTCTGTTTGTTTTCTGACTGGATCTGAGGCGACCCCGGTTCCGTCCATATACTGAGCAGGGAACCGGTGGCCGTGCCCCTTCCACTATTGTAGGGGTTACAGTGGTCATCAGTCTTAGGTACGCGAGCATGCCTCGATCCACCATTTGGATCCGGGCATGTGCTTAGCAGCATAGGGAGAGCTTTGAGGGTCTGACAGGGGTCACCCTTTATCCTCCCTAGTTTGGGTCCGGTCAGTAGCTCTATTTACTGTGTATGCTCTTGTTGCTCACATACAGCCGTGACACAGGTATATTGCACCCCTTAGTCAGTATTTTGTGGAAGCAGTTATATAGCAGCCCTCAATCAGTATTTTGTGGAAGCAGGTATATAAAACACCTTAATCAGTATTTTGTGGAAGCAGGTATATCGCAGGCCTCAATAAATATTTGGTGGAAACAAGTATATTGAACCCCTTAATCAGTATTTTGTGGAAACAGGTATATCAAACCCCTTTAATCAGTATTTTTTAGAAGCAGGTATATAGCACCCCTTAGTCAGTATTTTGCGGAGGCAGGTATATCGCAGCCCTCAATCAGTATTTTGTGGAAGCAGATATTTCAAACCCCTTAATCAGTATTTTGTGGAAACAGGTATATCGCAGGCCTCAATAAATATTTGGTGGAAACAGGTATATCGAACCCCTTAATCAGTATTTTGTGGAAGCAGGTATATCGCACCACTCAATCAATATTTGGTGGATGCAGGTATATTGAATCCTTTAATCAGTATTTTGTGGAAGCAGGTATATCACACCCCTCAATTATTTTGTTTGCCACAACAGTTATATCACACCACCCTGTTTATTTGGGGCAACAGGTATATGGTAGCCCTCAATCAGTATTTTGTGGAAGAAGGTATATCACACCCCTCAATCAGTTTTTTTGGGGGCAACAGGTATATCACACCAGTTGCAAATAATTGTTCCAATAGTGCTTGTCCCTCTATATAGCTGTGGTATTGCAGCAGAACCGCATACAACTGCTGCACAATACAAATGCACTATATACTTTCTATGTTAGAAAGTATATTATAGGTATATCACACCCCTCAATCAGTTTTTTTGGGGGGGCAACAGGTATTTCACACCAGTTGCAATTAGTTGTTCTAATAGTGTTTGTCCCTCTATATACAGTAGCTGTGGTATTGCAGCAGAACCGCACACAACTGCTGCACAATACAAATGCACTATAATATACTTTCTATGTTTGAAAGTATATTATAAGTATATCACACCCCTCAGTATATCGCACCTATCGAAAGCACACCTATACCAGTCCTTAAAAGGACTTTTGTGGGCCTATTAGCTAGCATTTTTTGCCCCTAACAGCCTGTCCCTGCTCCACAAAGCAACCTCTCCCTACACTGTCAAACAAAGAATGTAAAATGGCTACCAGATCGGGTCCGTTGAGAGGGTGGGGGTGTGTCCATGTGCCGAAACGTGATATACCAAGGCTATACCCAGTAGACAGGTAACATTTCACTATTTTGTCTGTTACATATTCGGGTGAAATTCACAAATTTTTGAGCGTGATATACCACGGCTATACCTAGTAGACAGGTAAAAACATTTCACTAATTTGTCTGTTACATTTTCTGGTGAAATTCACCAATTTTTGGGTGTGATATACCCCTGCTGTACCTAGTAGACAGGTAACATTTCACTAATTTGTCTGTTACATATTCGCGTAAAATTCACCAATTTTTGAGTGTAATATAATCCGGCTGTACCTAGTAAACAGGTAAAAACATTTCACTAATTTGTCTGCTACATTTTCTGGAGAAATTCACCAATGTTTGGCTATGATATACCACTGCTATACCTAGTAGACAGGTAAAAAAAATTCACTAATTTGTCTGTTGCATATTAGGATGAAATTCACAAATTTTGGGGTATGATATACCCCTGCCCTTCCTAGTAGACAGGTAAAATTTGAATAATTTGTCTGTTACATATTCGGGTGAAATTCCCCAATTTTTGGTTGTGATATACTCCTGCTATACCTAGTAGACAGGTAAACAAATTTCATTAATTTGTCTGTTACATTCTCGGGTGAAATTCACCAGCTTTTGGTTGTGATATACCCCTGCTATACCTAGTAGACAGTTAAAAACCTTTAGCAAATTTGTCTGTTACATTCTTTTGTGACATTTGACCATTTTGCTCCCCCTCCTTTCCTTCGATTCATCCGTTTTAATAACTTTTGCCACATTTCCGCTCGATCACAATAAAATTTCATCCATTGATCTCCCTTGGATGTGTTCTCTCTTTCTCACGCTCCCTTTCCGGGCGTGGAACACTGATTCGCTGCTAACCATGATCAACATGGTAGGCGCAGAAAATAACATTGAAAGTTGATAGAGCAGATATCCAATTGTATTGTGAACATCACGGGGAAGTACGATATGGTGGGGCAGTATGTTGGCACACGCCTACACGAACTGACTGATGGGTCTGCCCCCTGCAACTTCTGGGTATCCAAATTGGGCACATGGCCTGAGCTTGACTTTTACGCCTTGGAGGTACTGTCCTGCCCTGCAGCCAGTGTATTGTCTGAACGTGTGTTTAGCCCGACTGGAGGTGTACCCTAATTTAAAAAATTTAAATAAAAAATTGAAACCAAAAACCAGTGTAGGCTACCTCCTCCTCCTCCACCGATGCTTCCACCTACACCACCACATCCACTGCCTTCTCAACCTTCTACTCCATATGGACCTCGTCCTCCTAGATCAAGATTATTATTTTTTACTTTTATGTATTTTATGTTATTTAAAGTCCACATTTGTTTGCAGAGCACTTGCAACTCTCTTAACCACATTTTGATGCCATTAGCAGCCCTCTAGCCCTTTCCATGACATTTTTACAGCCATTTTAGTGCTCAAAAGTTCGGGTCCTTATTGACTTCAATGGGGTTCGGGTTCAGGGTCGAGTTCGGGTCAAGTTCGGGTCCCGAACTTCGCAAATAAGTTTGAGTTTGGGACTCGAACTTGACCCCGAATCCGAACCTCATTGAAGTCAATGGGGACCTGAACTTTGGAGCACTAAAATGGCTCTAAAAAAGTCATGGAAACTCTTGTGCAACACCTAAAGGGTTAACAAAGTTTGTAAAATCAGTTTTGAATACCTTGAGGGCTGCAAAAGACAGCAAAATCTGGTAATGAGCATGGCAAGTGCTCTGCAAACAAATGTGGGTAGGGAAATGACTTCAAATAACATAAAATACGTAAAAATAAAAAATAATAATCTTGATCTAGGAGGAGGAGGTCCATATGGAATAGGAGGTTGAGGAGGCGGTGGATGTGGCGGTGTAGGTGGAAGCAGCAGTGGAGGAGGAAGAGGTAGCCAACACTGTTTTTTGTTTTTTATTTTATTTAATTTATTTTTTAAAATTTGGGTAGACCCCAAAACAAATGGGAAATATAAAAAATAAAACAAAGAGAAAGTGCGCTGGAGAACAACAATAGCTGGGTGAAGCCGGCATACATGTCTATTCTGCACAAGGTACGGACAAGTCCTGTGGGATCCCTGCCAGATATGCAGTGCAGGCCGCGGGGTTGAAAGACCAAACTGTGAATATGTCACCCAACAATCCAACAGACGAATTTAGTGTATTTATTTGCCTGGCTGTCACACATGCAGCACAGGCAGCAAAGGTATTTTCTGGCCAAATAAAAAAATAAATTCACCAACAATGAAACAGATGGATTTAACTAATTTTCTTTCACCAACACAAATACAGGGCAGGCCGCAAAGGTACTTTATGGCAAAAATTTTTTTAGTTTTTTTCACAAACAATGTCAAAGTTGTATTTACTGATTAAATTTCACTGCAAAAGGCAGCAAAATGTGCTTAAGAGCATTGCAAGTGCTCAGCAAACAAATGTGGATAGTGCATTAAAATAACATAAAATACGTAAAAAAAAAAAATAATAATCTTGATCTAGGAGGTGGAGGTCCCTATGGAGTAGGAGGTTGAAGAGGCGGTGGATGTGGCGGTGTAGGTGGAAGCGCGGTGGAGGAGGAGAAGGTAGCCAACCCTGGTATTTTTTTATTATTTTTTTCTTGTTTAAATTAGGGTACACACCAAAACATTGGGAAATATAAAAAATAAAACAATGAGAAAGTGCGCTGGAGTATAACAATGGCTGGGGAGGCCGGTATACATTTCTATTCTGCACAAGGTATGGACAAGTCCTGTGGGATCCATGCCTGGTTCATTTTAATGAACTTGAGCTTGTCCACATTGGCTGTGTGTGCTCGGTCCCTTGGTGCGGTGGGCAGTATCAGGCGTACTGTCTAGGGGACGGCCGGTCCGCTTTTGCACTCTGCTCCCTCTTCTGCTGTGCTGGTGGCTCTGTGCAACCACGTCTCTTCCTCTGAACTAGACAGGTCACTCGCATGACCTTGATTCCATGTGGGGTCGAGGACCTCATCGTCCTCCACATCATCTTCCACCCAGTCTTCACCCCTGCCCTCCTTGTAGGTCTGCACACTGCAGAAAGCCACAGCACCTGTGGTTCATCATCATCCGAGACTTGCCGCGGTGGTCCTCCCATGTACTCATCCCGAAACATAAGTGGTTGGGCATCGGTGCACTAAATCTCTTCAACTTCTGGGGCAGGGCTATGTGGATGGCCCTGGGAAACCCTGCTAGCAGAATCATCAAAAAGCAGTAGAGACTGCTGCATGACTTGGGGCTCAGACTGCTTGCCTGATTTGCAAGGGGGTGAGGTGAAAGACTGATGGACATGGGCTGCAGGTGCCAACTCTAATCTTTCAGCAGGGAACTGGGTGGGAGACAATGTGATGGAACTGGAGGCACTGTCAGCCACCCAATATACTATCGCCTGTACTTGTATCTAAAGAGTGTATCTCACATGTACAGATGCAGATAAAGCCACAAATTAAGTATTTTGCCCTAAATGGATGTTTTTTTTTAATAGCAGAATAGCACAGCATTATCTAAAGCGTGTATCTCACACTGACAGATGCAGACAAGGCCGCAAATTAAGTATTTTGCCCAAAATGAGTGTTTTTTAAAACACATAAAATTTTTGCTGTATTTCTAGCTTAAATTGCACACTGACTAATGCGGCAGAGGCCCAAGATTGAGGGTATTGCCAAAAATGAGTGTTCTTTAAAACCCAGACAATTATAGAAGTATTTCAAGCTTGTTTTGTTTTTAACAATCACAGATGCAGCAAAGGCTGCAATATTAAGTACTTTGCCCCAAAATGGGTGTTTTTTAATAACAGAATATGGCAGCAGTATATAACACTTGAATTTCAGACATACAGATGCAGCAACAGCTGTAAAATTGAGTATTTTGCCCAAAAAGGGTGTTTTTTAAAATCCAGAAAATTATTGCTGTATTTCTAGCCTAAATTGCACACTGACTAAAACGGCAGAGGTCCCAAATGGAGGGTATTGCCAAAAATGGGTGTTTTTTAAAACTCAGAAAATTATTGAAGTATTTCAAGCTTGTTTTTAACAATCACAGATGCAGCAAAGGCTGCAATATTAAGTACTTTACCCAAAATGGGTGTTTTTGTTTACTAACAGAATATGACAGCAGTATCTAAAGTGTGTATCTCACACTGACAGATGCAGCAAGGGCTGTAAAATTGAGTATTTTGCCCAAAAAGGGTATTTTTTTAAAACCCAGAAAATTATTGCTGTATTTCTAGCTTAAATTGCACACTGACAAATGCTGCACAAGCCCCAGATGTAGGGTATTGCCAAAAATGGGTGTTTTTTTAAACCCAGATTATTATTGCAGTATTTCAAGCTTGGATTTGAATGTCACAAAAGCACATATGCTGTGCTGGTGCACTGAGCTTGCATAAAATGGCCGCCGCCACCCACCTTACCAACAGATGGATAAAAGTTATTTTTCTCTGTCACAGGGCTCAGGGCAGGGTAAAAAGATTGTGCTCTGCACTCACACAACAAAATCTATGTAGATCGCTGAGTTCAATTGGAGTTCTTATTAAAGATTCTCCCTCACAGCAGCAGCATCCTATCCCTACACTAAGCACAGCAGAGTGACGTGCAGCGCTACGTGACTTCAGCTTATATAGAGGCTTGGTCACATGCTGCACTGGCCAATCACAGCCATGCCATGGCTTCTATGGGCACAGAGTTAGACGCTTGTTGATTGGCTGCTCTGCAGCCTTTTGAAAAGCGCCAATAAATCGCCGAACACCGAACCCGAACCCAAACTTTTACTGAAATGTTCGGCTTCGAGTCCGGGGTCCAAAAATCCTAAAGTTCGGTACGAACCTGAACTTTACAGTTCGGGTTTGCTCAACCCTACTTATGTTCTATGTGATTCCATATGGTGTGTGCCTATCACTCTTTTACTATAAATTCCATAACTACTAGGTGAGTCGAATTGATTAGAGAACCTATTCCATTGCAGTGTTTGGGAGAGCCACCTTACTACCTATTTTATAAGAAAACATACCTCCATGTGCATAGGCTATAAAAAATTTTTTTTTATTCCAGATAAAATGGTAAAATTGAGACCAAATGTATACAACAAAAAATCAGAGCACAGCATAACACAAAATGACAATGAGAATAATAAAAGGCACAAAAAGATAATGTCGTAGGGAAGTTAGGAAACTGGCCCTATGAGACCCTGACATCCCCTAGAAGCAGGAAAACACCCTGATGGTGATGAATCCTGCACAGGAACCTACATCTACTATTCCTTAATAGACTTTACACTGTTCTAGTAAAGAATATCAAAGACGAAAAAGGATATGATATGTATACCCTTGTAGGAAGGGGAAAAGCTAAACCTGGTATATCCTACCTATCCCTCATAGCAGGGAACAATCCTGATTGATGAAACCTGTCTGGAAACTATCCTCCATATGCCCTAATTAACCCATTCATGACCAAGGGTCATTGATGTCCCAGTGTCCAGGTCAAAATTTACAAATCTGACATGTGTCACTTTATGTTGTAATAGCTTTGGAACACTTTTATTTATCCAAGCCATTCTGAGATTCTTTTCTCGTGATATATTGTACTTCATGATAGTCAAAAATTTGAGTCAATATATTTCACCTTTATTTATGAAAAAATCCCAAATTTACCCAAAATTTTGAAAAATTCTCAATTTTCTAAATTTACATTTCTCTGCTTCTAAAACAGAAAGTCATACCTAATAAAATATTTATTACTTAACATTTCCCAAATGTCTACTTTATGTTGGCATCATTTTGGAAATGTGATTTTATTTCTATAGGACGTTAGAAGGCTTAGAAGTTTAGAAGCAGTTCTTAAAATTTTTAAGAAAATTTCCAAAACCCACTTTTTAAGGACCAGTTCAGGTCTAAAGTCACTTTGTGGGGCTTACAAAGTGGAAACCCCCCATAAATGACCCCATTGTAGAAACTACACCCCTCAAGTAACTCAAAACTGATTTTACAAACTTTGTTAACCCTTTAGGTGTTCCACAAGAATTAAAGGAAAATGGAGATGACATTTCTAAATTTCACTTTTTTGGCAGAGTTTCCATTTTATTAATTTTTTTTCTTTAACACTTCGAGGGTTAACAGCCAAACAAAACTCAATATTTATTACCCTGATTCTGCGGTTTACAGAAACACCCCACATGTGGTCGTAAACTGATGTAAGGGCGCACGGCAGGGTGCAGAAGGAAAGGAACGCTGTATGGTTTTTGGAAGGCAGATTTTGCTGGACTGGTTTTAGATGCCTTGTCCCATTTAAAGCCGCCCTGATGCACCCTTACAGTAGAAACTCCCAAAAAGTGACCCTATTTTAGAAACTAGGGAATAAGGTGCGAGTTTTATTGGTACTATTTTGGGGTACATATGATTTTTAATTGCTCTATATTAAGTTTTTTGTGAGGCATGGTAACCGAAGTTTTGGCACCGTTTTTTTTTAGTTTTTTTACAAGATTCATCTGACAGGGTAGATCATGTGCTATTTTTATAGAGCAGGTTGTTAGGGACACAATGATATCAAATATGTCTACTTTCTTTGTTGGTTTGTTTCAGTTTTACATAATGAAGCATTTTTGAAAAATAAATTATGTTTTTGTGTGTCCATTTTCTGAACACCATATGCTTTTTATTTTTCTGCCGATCGTCTTGTGCAGGGGCTCGTTTTTTGCAGAAAGAGTTGAGGTTTTTATTGGTACCATTTTTGGGTACATAGGATTTTTTGATCATTCATTATTATACTTTATGGGGCAAGGTGACCAAAAAATTGGCTGTTTTGGAACAGTTTTTATTAATTTATTTTTACAGCGTTTATCTGAGGGGTTGGGTCATGTGAGAGCAGATCGTTACGGACGTGGCAATACCTAATATGTATACTTTTTTTATTTATTTAAGTTTTACACAATAATAGCATTTCTGAAACCAAAAAAATGATGTTTTAGTGTCTCCATAGTATGAAAGCCATAGCTTTTTTATTTTTTGGACGATTGTCTTAAATAGGGTATAATTTTTTGCGGGATGAGGTGACGGTTTGATTGGTACTATTTTGGGGGTTATAAGCCTTTTTGATCGCTTGCTGTTGCACTTTTTGTGATGTAAGCTGACAAAAATGGCTTTTTTACACAGTTTTATGGTGTTTATCGGACGGGGTCTATCATGTGATATATTTATAGAGACGGTCGTTACGGTCGTGGTGATACCTAATATGTGTATTTTTATTTTTTTATAGGAAAAGGCAATTAATTTTTTTAATTTTACATATTTTTTTTTTTTTTTTACTTTTAGTATTTTTACTTTTTTTTTTTATCAAGTCCCTCTTGGATCTTGAAGATCCAGTGGGGCTGATGGCTGTACTATACTTTGCAATGCTCTTGCATTGCAAAGTATAATACAATCAGATGCCCTGTAGGTGGAAACAGCGGACGCTTTTGGAAAGCATCCGGTTGCCATGGCAACCATCGGGCGCTGCAATCACAGCGCAGCAGCCCCGATGGTGGAGGGAGGGAGCCCCCTCCCTCTATTAACCCCATGGATGCCGCTGCCGCTTACACTCTCTGCTGATGGCGGCGGCTCTGGAATGGAGCCACCACCATCACACACAGCAGGGGGACCAGGGGCAGCGCTGGAAAGGGTGGGGGTCGGGGGTGATTTGGCCGCCAGCATTGAGGGAGGCTGGGGCAGGACTATGTATGGGGCGGGGAGGGGGCGGACCGCATCAGGGCAGGAGGCAGGAGATGAGCGCAGGAGGCAGGAGAGTGGCACAGATCGGGGGAGCACAGATCGGGGGGGGGGGCACCAAGGGCTTGGAGGGGCACAGATCGGGGGGCATAAGGGAACACTACCTGATTTCAGGCTCTGATCTGCAGAGCACAGATCAGAGCCTGAAACCGGCATTTTTTCACTGCCGCGATCCGATTGGTTAGTCTGCACAGACTAACCAATCGGGTCGATTGCCGGAAAGGGACCACTCTGATTGGTCCCTTGCCGGCATTATTGAACTGTATGCTGTCTATGACAGCAGCAGGGCAGGGGCAGAAGCTTTAATCCAAGCTTTTTTCAGCGCTTGGATTAAAGAACTGTTTTGACGTTTATAGACATGATAGCTGCACGGGGGATGTGCAGCTATCACGTATATATACAGATTGCAGTCGGGAAGGGGTTAACCTTAAACTATGCCAACTTGTTTCCCCCCACTAGAGTTCCTCAGGGAACCAATATAAGATTAAAGAATTAATACCAATTAAGCAATTCAACAATGATATATAGGTAATGCATAAGTACACCAATATTAGATGATTATGGTGCACAATGATGAAGAAAACTGCTCATAATAGAGCCATTCAGTCCTTGGGCACAGATACATGATGGTAGGCACAGGCAATAATACAAATAAAAAGGCAAGGCACAATAGAGATAATGATCTTTCATGCTTTAACACAATAGACTGTTTCCATTTCTGGTTGCTTGTTTCATTTACTTACTATTTTTACTATGGTTAATTTTTTTTACTTTTCGGTCCACATAAATATAAAAGTGCCTGTTTTTTAAACGTAAGTTGTACTTTCCAATGGCACCATTTAATATTGCATATGCTGTAATGGAAGAGGGAAGAAATAATCCAAATGGAGTGAAATTGAAATTTTTTTTAATTCTGCCATAGTTCTATGGGTTTCATTTTTATAGCATTCCCTATGTTACTTTCATTCTCTGGGCCAGTACAATTACTGTCATACCACATTTATATAGTTTTTCTTGTGTTTTAATACATAAAAAAAGAAAACTTTTTTTTTTCGCATTGGAACATTTTGACCCTCCAAAACTTTATTTTTATAGTTATATGAAGGCCCATTATGTGATAACCCATTTTTGTGGTCTATAGTTTTTATTGATATTATTTTGGATTGTTTATAACTTTTTACTCACTTTTTATTACATAAAAAAAAAAAATTACAATATTTTTATTGCCTGTATATTGGAATAATATTTCATATGAAATGCCTAATTCATTGGATAGCAATATTTTTTGAGGGATAATCCCTTTAACCCCTTAAGGACGCAGGGCGTATCGGTACGCCCTATTTCCCGAGTCCTTAAGGACTCAGGGCGTACCGGTACGTCCTAACTTGAAATCAGTATTCCGGCGCCCCAGGGGTTAATCAGAACGGGATTTCGGCTGAAATCCTTCAGCCGGCATCCTGTGACAACGCCAGGGGAGGTCATGTGACCCCCCCGTGTCGGCGATCGCAGCAAACCGCAGGTCAATTCAGACCTGCGGTTTGCTGTGCTTTTTGCAGTTTCTGATCCCCGCGGTCCCTGACCGCGGCGATCAGAAACTTTTGAGTGCCTATAATCAATATTTTTCACCCCCCCCTGCACCCCTGCACGATTTGATGCCGGCGGGTGGTGCGGGGGGGGGTGTCGCATGCGGTGGGGGCGTTGCGTGAGGCGGGCGTTGCGGCCGGCGGGATCGCGATCCCCCGCCCGCCTCCCCATGAATGATCGTTGGCTTCTAGTGGTTATACCAGGGTGCCAGCACATTGCTGGCACCCTGGTATAAACGGCTGACATCTGTGCAGATGTCAGCCGTTTAACCCTTTCCATACCGCGGTCCGTACGGACCGCTGTATGGAAAAAGTTAACTGTCATTGGTCAGGGAGCTCCCTCCCTCTCCATCGGGGGGCTGCTGTGCCTTTGCAGCCCCCTGATGGAGAGGGAGAGAGCCCCCAGAGAGCCCCCCTCAGCCCTGTGCTTACCCTTCCCCGTCTGCGAAGTTGTGGCAGACGGGGAAGGTTCCCATGGCAACAGGACGCCTGAGCTAAAAGCATAGATCTGTTCAGTGTAAGTAAAATACAGTACAGAACAATATATATTGTACTGTACTGTATTATACAGACATCAGACCCACTGGATCTTCCAGAACCAAGTGGGTCTGGGTCAAAAAAAAAGTAAAAAAAAGTGAAAAAAGTTAAGATAAAAAAAAAAACATTCATCACTGAATAAAAATTAAAAAAATAAAATACACTACACATATTAGGTATCGCCGCGTCCGTAACGACCTGATCTATAAAACGGTCATGTTACTTTCCCCGCACGGTGAACACCATAAAAATAAAAAAATAAAAACTATGAGAAAATTTAAATTTTGCCCACCTTACTTCCCAAAAAAGGTAATAAAAGTGATCAAAAAAGTCACATGTATGCCAAAATAGTACCAATCAAACCGTCATCTCATCCCGCAAAAATCATACCCTACCCAAGATAATCGCCCAAAAACTGAAAAAACTATGGCTCTTAGACTAAAGAAACACTAAAACATGATTTTTTTTTGTTTCAAAAATGAAATCATTGTGTAAAACTTACATAAATAAAAATAAAGTATACATATTAGGTATCACCGCGTCCGTATCGACCGGCTCTATAAAAATATCACATGATCTAACCCCTCAGGTGACCACCGTAAAAAATAAAAAATAAAAACGGTGTAAAAAAAGCCATTTTTTGTCATCTTACGTCACAAAAAGTGTAATAACAAGCGATCAAAAAGTCATATGCACCCCAAAATAGTGCCAATCAAACAGTCATCTTATCCCGCAAAAAATGAGACCCTACTCAAGATAATCGCCCAAAAACTGAAAAAACTATGGCTCTTAGACTATAGAGACACTAAAACTTTTTTTGGTTTTAAAAATGAAGTTATTGTATAAAACTTACATAAATAAAAAAAATTGTATACATATTAGGTATCGCCGCGTCCGCGACAACCTGCTCTATAAAATTACCAAATGATCTAACCTGTCAGATGAATGTTGTAAATAACAAAAAAAAAACGTGCCAAAAAAGCAATTTCTTGTTACCTTGCCGCACAAAAAGTGTAATATAGAGCAACCAAAAATCATATGTACCCTAAACTAGTACCAACAAAGCTGCCACCTTATTCCGTACTTTCTAAAATGGGGTCACTTTTTTGGAGTTTCTACTCTAGGGGTGCATCAGGGGGGCTTCAAATGGGACATGGTGTCAAAAAAAAACAGTCCAGCAAAATCTGCCTTCCAAAAACCGTATGGCATTCCTTTCCTTCTGCGCCCTGCTGTGTGCCCGTACAGCGGTTTACGAACACATATGGGGTGTTTCTGTAAACTACAGAATCAGGGCCATAAATAATGAGTTTTGTTTGGCTGTTAACCCTTGCTTTGTAACTGGAAAAAAAATATTAAAATGGAAAATCTGCCAAAAAAGTGAAATTTTGAAATTGTATCTCTATTTTCCATTAAATCTTGTGCAACACCGAAAGGGTTAACAAAGTTTGTAAAATCAGTTTTGAATACCTTGAGGGGTGTAGTTTCTTAGATGGGGTCACTTTTATGGAGTTTCTACTCTAGGGGTGCATCAGGGGGGCTTCAAATGGGACATGGTGTCAAAAAAACAGTCCAGCAAAATCTGGCTTCCAAAAACCATACGGTGCACCTTTCCCTCTACGCCCCGCTGTGTGGCCGTACAGTAGTTTACGGCCACATATGGGGTGTTTCTGTAAACGGCAGAGTCAGGGCAATAAAGATACAGTCTTGTTTGGCTGTTATCCCTTGCTTTGTTAGTGGAAAAAATGGGTTAAAATGGAAAATTAGGCAAAAAAATGAAATTCTCAAATTTCATCCCCATTTGCCAATAACTCTTGTGCAACACCTAAAGGGTTAACAAAGTTTGTAAAATCAGTTTTGAATACCTTGAGGGGTGTAGTTTCTTAGATGGGGTCACTTTTATGGAGTTTCTACTCTAGGGGTGCTTCAGGGGGCTTCAAATGGGACATGGTGTCAAAAAAACAGTCCAGCAAAATCAGCCCTCCAAAAACCAAACGGCGCACCTTTCACTCTACGCCCCGCTGTGTGGCCGTACAGTAGTTTACGGCCACATATGGGGTGTTTCTGTAAACGGCAGAGTCAGGGCAATAAAGATACAGTCTTGTTTAGCTGTTAACCCTTGCTTTGTTAGTGGAAAAAATGGGTTAAAATGGAAAATTAGGCAAAAAAATGAAATTCTCAAATTTCATCCCCATTTGCCAATAACTCTTGTGCAATACCTAAAGGGTTAACGAAGCTTGTAAAATCAGTTTTGAATACCTTGAGGGGTGTAGTTTATAGAATGGGGTCATTTTTGGGCGGTTTCTATTATGTAAGCCTCGCAAAGTGACTTCAGACCTGTAGTGGTCCCTAAAAATTTGGTTTTTGTAAATTTCTGAAAAATTTCAAGATTTGCTTATAAACTTCTAAGCCTTGTAACATCCCCAAAAAATAAAATATCAATCCCAAAATGCTACAAACATGAAGTAGACATATGGGGAATGTAAAGTCATCAAAAATTTTGGGGGTATTACTATGTATTACAGAAGTAGAGAAACTGAAACTTTGAAATTTGCAAATTTTTCAAAATTTTTGGTAAATATGGTATTTTTTTATGCAAAAAAATTAACTTTTTTGACCCAATTTTAGCAGTGTCATGAAGTACAATATGTGACGAAAAAACAATCTCAGAACGGCCTGGATAAGTCAAAGCGTTTTAAAGTTATCAGCACTTAAAGTGACACTGGTCAGATTTGCAAAAAATGGCCAAGTCCTTAAGGTGAAATAGGGCTGAGTCCTTAAGGGGTTAAGGGGAATCTATCACCTTGGACAAGACCTTATAAGTACAGTAATATATGTATAAAACACCTGTGACTGACTCTAGATCAAGAATTTATATGTTAATCCTTCCTCTTCCTCCATGCGCTTGCAAACCAGCTGAGGAATGCATTTAGAGGACTCCTGTGCATGTGCACATACTGGATAGGACTCCAGAAGAAATCTTCTCTATACATTCTACAGCCAGTTTGTAGGACTGTGGGGGTGATGGTGTGGTGCACAAATTACTTTTCTGGAGTCAGTGGCTGGTAATCTTTACATATATTACTGTAGTTTATAGGATTTGCCTGAAGTGACAGATTTCAGACAAGATTGAGATTTAAGATTGAGATAGTGTTGCCACTTACCTTCCTGGACATAGTGCTTATGCTTTGGTGCCAGCAAAATAGTAATGGCCATGACAAAAATTACAACCACAAAAACATTTACTAGTCTCTAGACTAGTTTCCCTTCCTGGAAACTGTATTACCCTAGCAACATTTTTCTGACTATTAATTACCTTAAATGCTGCTGTACTGTTTATGTTTGCAACCCCCAGAGAATAGTATAAAATAATTTGTTAAAGCTAAAAAATCAACACAATGGGGGACATTTAATTGCTGCAAAATTCTGATACAATTTGCATTGGTGTACATACTGTACAATAAATTCAAAAGGGGTTGTCCCACGAAAAAAAAATATTAAACATTTTTCAAAACAGCACCTGGATCTGAAAATTTTTGTAATTCCATGTAATTAAAAATGTATTATAGCCACTGATTTATTCACTGAAATCTATCTGTATAGTGCCACCTGATGTTTGCTCTTTTTCTCATTTCTATGTCTTGCTCACTGAGATGCAAACACATGCTCAGTTGAATCCTTCAACTGCCACCAGCTGCAGAAGAAAGGGCCCCCTGATAAAGCCCCCCCCCCCCAAACTGCCAGCTTAATCTACATCTAGCAGAGCAATTGGATCAATGAAAAGGAAGAAGCTCTGGATCCATGTGAGGTACAGGGCTAATACAATTTATTTTTTTATTTTTATAAAGAGACTGTCATGGGATAACCCCTTTAAGTATTTAAGAAGACTGTGGGGAAGATTTATAAAAACTGGTGTAAATAAAAAAAATGGCTTAGTTGCCTAGAAGCCAAATTTCCTTGTGCTTCTTGTCAGCGAATAGATTTAACCTGAAATAGTATATAAAACAAAAAAATTCAAACTTACCTTCTAAATTTTGATGAATTAGCCGAATCGAACTTTTAAGAAATTTGCTCATCTCTAATCCAAAACCAATCAGATTTTTATTTTTATTTTCCAAAGAAGCGCTGAAAAATTAAACGTGGAATCTGCTATGGGCAACTAAGCCAGTTTTCCCATACACCAGTTTTGATAAATCTGCCCCTTTGTTTTAATTTTCCTGGCAAGGTGTGTGGTGTAGTGCTAATGGGTGTGGTCTTTCGGTAGATCAAAAATGTGCCAACATTTTCTGGCAATATTCTAGCATAAAGTAAGCCACCTAAAAAGTAGCATAAACTTAAGAGTAGACAGTTCATCCAGCATCTCACACTTTGATAAATCTGGCACATTTTTAAATTCAATAGTCCGAGCCTATGCTGTCTAAAGTTAGACAGTATTTGGAAATCTGCCCATTAGTCCTTCTCTTCAATTAGATTCATTATGCATTCCCCATTGCATTGATGAGAATATTGCAAACTTGATATGACATTATTATAACTTACTATGATATGTTGCAAACAGTTAACAAAAAAATGTATGTGCCCATTCATTCTAAATTCAGTGCTTAAAATGTCACTTATTGTTTCGATTGGACAAGTAATAAATGAATTCCTTAAGAACCAGTGCATTTCCTATGAACCCATTTGTATAACTTTTACATTAAATACTTTGTACTTGTGTACTTGATTTATTTATTATTCAGAATCACAGGGAAAACTCTTTGTTCTTCTGTGAAGCATACAAACAAACAAAATTTCTGGAACATGAAGCACTGACCTCTGACCACTCTGTCTTATTTTTCCC
Source organism: Bufo bufo (assembly GCF_905171765.1). Lineage (NCBI taxonomy): Eukaryota > Metazoa > Chordata > Amphibia > Anura > Bufonidae > Bufo > Bufo bufo. Next base: position 269,059,336 of record NC_053390.1, on the reverse strand, counting down.
TTGGCAGTTCCGTCAGTCATGTGGTGCTCTTTTCCCTATTCAAGCGTATCTTTGTGAAGTATAGACCTTGCAGTCATTCCCAACAGATGAGCAGACTGAATTGGAGACAGCATTCTTCATAGCATCCTAGCATCACAAATTATTTGCCCTTTTTGTCTTTCACTACAAACTAACAATAAAAAACCCCAGCAGAAACATAAGTAAAGCAATCTTAATTATTTAATTGGTTTGCAATACACAAGACCTACAGAGCCTCCCCTTTGTGGCAAAGAAGCAAAGTGGAGCTTTGACTTGCAATTTGGTATCTTGTACAGTACAATCATAACTATCCAACTGCAATTATAATTAACAATAAGAACATGTATAATAGCAGCTCTGTAGTGTGATTTACGTGAAAAATACAGACATCAACTTTGTATCTGCTATCCTAATGAATAGGCCAGACATGCACATACTTTCTCTGCTTGGCCCGGATCAATATGGCTGTATGCCTGGTAAGACGATCGATTTATATAAATCCTCTCTTGTAAGCATTTCACACTAGTTCCTCAGCAGTACCTTCCTTGGACAATAAGAAAACTTGTGACTCTATGAAGTGTTCAGTACTGGTTTGGTCAATGCCACAAGTTGATGCACATTGGGATTTTATCACAGTCTTGTCTCAAATTGTGGCAAAGACCATGAAAAACTGCTTTGTGCTATTATCCACAGGACCTGCAGAAGGCCATGAACAAGGCCACATGATCTTTGTAGATCTAGCCAGAAGGGAGAGCAGTAAGGATACAGAGCTGTGAACTTCTTGAATGTGAGCTGTTTAAGTGTATGGGGCCTGGTCTGGGGTCTTTATTAGTTTGGAGGTTTCTGCCCTGAATTTATTTAGAGTGTCTGTTCTGGGTGTATTTTTAGGGGTCTAGGGTTGGTGGTCTGTTCTATGGTCTGTGATTGTTTAGGGGGCCTGGGGTCTAAACTTATTTAGGTAGTCTTCCCCGGGTGAATTTATTTAAAGTTGTTGTCTGAGTTATGAAAAAAATATAGCACTGAAAATATAATGGTCAGGAATATATACAATGGCTAAGCTAGTTTTAGGCAAAACCTCATTTTCCTGGTTCTCCTCTGGCCCTTTGTTTACCTGCAATAACAACAATCTCTGAGGTTTTCCTCGTAAATGTTTGTGGATGTGCCCCTCCCCCTGCTCTGCAAAGGGATGAATAAAAGTACTGTCCTGAGGTAAATGTCTGACTGCTTGGATACTCATGTGAAAGAAATTAAGTGGTTAATGAACACAAATTGTGCTAATTGTACTTAATTGTTAAGTATTCAAAATTTTTAAAGCTTTATGCTTAATTGCCTTAGGCTTATGTAACTGCTATTAAGAGCATTCATTTTAAGTTGAATTGGGAAATATAGTCTGTGGTTTTCTTAGTGTTCTGTTTTGTAACAGTTCTAAGGAACTTAGACGTCATACGTCACCACGCGCAAGATTTCGGCTGAGATCTTCAATCGAGATGGCGGCCCATCGCGAGCAAATGAGGAGGTAAATATGATTTTTTTTCGTTTTTTACACTATTTCAGGTTAAATCGATTCGCTTACATGAAGCACGAGGAAATTTGTCTTCGAGGCGAATTGAATTTATCCTGAAATTCGTATTGAATTACACTTCATGGGATTTGATTTGCTTATCTCTAGTTGGTTTAATAAATACCTGCAATTGGTAATATTAAAATTGATGGATGCAGGAAGAGAAGGGGTAGTTAGACCCACAATGTGCAGCTAATAAAATTAACTCTATTGCCCAGCAGAAAATCCTTTAACCAGCAAAGTATCTGGGTCTTTGATTCTTAGGTTGACCGCATCCCCTGGCACATGGGGAGAACTTATTAAACAATTTGAATCCCACAGACAAACAAGGTGTAGTCCCCTAGTTTAGGACCCTAAATTGCAACGACAGTCAGCAGCATGTTGTATGCATAGGACTATAAGTCCCAGCTGTACAATAACACTTCTGATACAAACAGGATCTTCTCCCTGTCTGTTCTTGTGAAATTCTCTGCAGAACTCTTCCAGTCTGTCAGCTCTGTGTCTGCAGGATGAGGAGGGCAGATCCTGTGTCTATTAACTGCCTGCAGCTGCTCAGCAAAGCCTCCAGCCCTGAGTCTGTGCTTCTGATGGTAGAAGGGTTTAATCCTTGCTGAAAAATCCAGTGGGAAGGGAGACACAGTGCAGACAGCAGCAGACAGCGTGGCCAGCACGGCCAGCACAGTGACGTCTCGTACACAGACACAGACCTGCTTCTTAGGCTTGTGCACAAAATATTATCAGAGCAGTGAGAAAAGCTGACATCACAGGTAATGTGACCCTGAGTGAAATCTGAGAAAGGGGCCACTTCAGATGAAGGAAGTGAAATTTAAACCCCTTACAATTCATTACTTATAAACATAGAAAGAACAAAAAAATAACTCGGACAACACTTTTAAGGGTCTAGTTGGTCTTCTGTAGTGTTGAGCGAGCATGCTTGGCCGAACTGCTGTTTGGTTCGAGCATCGCTATGCTCGGCACATCGGAGTTCTCGGTCGAATACTGCGGGTGCTCAAATACAGTTTAATACAATGAAAGTCAATAGGAGACCCGAGCATCAAACCAGGCACCCCCTGCTCTGAAGAAGAGAGAGTGTCTGGTTCACAAAAAAAGGTTAGAAATTGATGGAAACTCCATCAAAATGGTTTGGAACCAGTATTAAGAGGATGGCTGGATGCGTCTTGGACTCCTATTATCTATGACATACAATAGGCAACCACACAAAGGCTATATGCCAAAAGCCAGGTATATGCAAGCCATCAATCTATCCATGAGACAGATGACATGCTAAGTCAATATACCTTACAATGGTGGCCTTGTGCACTATGAGACATTCCAAACCAGCTCTCATCAGACTGAGAGACAGTAAGCCTCAAAGTTACTGCAGATCTTTTGGATGGCTTGGGTGGACCTGCTCATCTAAATCAATATCATTAGGGTGACAAAAAGTTTTCTGATTGTCCTAACATAATATTCAATAACCTTTCTATACAGTTTTGTCATGTAAAAACTAATTTGCATAAACAAGGGCATATGGGAAAGACATGCAAATGAGCAGAATCTGCCTTATTTTTCAGCTGAAAAACAATTTGCATGGAAAATTTGTTATCTACACTACTCATGAACAGCACCATCTATTGGTTTCATAGTCTTATGACAAGACTATTAGTCTTGTCATAAGACTATGAATCCAATAGATGGCGCTCAGTAATGAGCACGAATATTCAAATAGCAAATTTTTATCGTGAATATCGCCACAATCGAATATTCTGCATTTTTTTCCATCTGAACACATGATTCCTCTCTGCTTCTTAGTTGTGGGCCAATGAGAATGAAGCAATGTCAAGTTCACAACAATACTTATTGCACCAATCAGTAATCTGTAGTCAGACCTACTAAAATAGGAAGTTGCACGTAGTGCGATAAAATATTCTAATCACTGCAGATTAGCGCAATGCAAATATATTGGAGCAATTGACTCTATCTGCATAAAAAGTTATTCTAATGTTCTGCCGTGCCAACCATTTTCTCTAGTCTCATGAAACTTATACCAGCTTGAAAAATGGAGCCAAAGTGACCCATGCCTGTATTTTGCATTACAAATTTGCATTACGCGATTTTTACATTGCCAATTAATCGCATTCAGTAAAATAATCTATATATATAATAATTCTCGAAATTTGCGAATATATGACGAATATTCTACAAAATATTATTGAAATATCGCAACGTCGAATATAGCCCCTGCCGCTCATCACTATTCATGAGTAGTGTACATCGCTAATATCCTAATCGCAAATTTTTATCGCAAATTTTCCATGCAAAAGGCTACACTAATAGTCATAACTAATAGTCATAACTTAGACTATGAAATCAATAGATGGCGCTGTTCATGACCCATGAACAGCGCCATCTATTGGTTTCATAGTCTTATAACAAGACTATTAGTCTTGTCATAAGACTATGAAACCAATAGATTGCACTTTTCATGAGTAGTGTAGATCACAAATTTTCCATGCAAATAGTTTTTTCAGCTGAAAAACAAGGCAGATTCTGCTCATTTGCATGTTTTTCCCATATGCCCATGTTTATGAAAATTTGTTTTTACAAGACAAAACGGTATAGAAAGGTTACTGAATATTATGTTAGGCCAATCATAAACTTTTTTTCACCCTAATGATATTGATATGGATGCGCAGGTCCACCCAAGCCATCCAACAGATGTGAAGCAACTTTGAGGCTTACTGGCTCTCAGTCAGATGAGAGCTGGTTTGGAATGTCTCATAGTGCACAAGGTTGCCATTGTAAGGTATGCTGACTAAGCCTGTTATCTGTCTCATGGATAGATTGATGGCTTGCACATACCTGGCTTTTAGCATATAGCCTTTGTGTGATTGTCTATTGTATGTCGTAGATAATAGGAGTCCAAGACGCATCCAGCTATCCTCTTAATTCTGTTTCCAAAGCATTTTGATGGGGTTTCTATAAATTTCTAACCTTTTTTGTGAACCAGACACCCTCTTCTCTTCCGAGCAGGGGTTGCTTGGGTTCTCCTATTGACTTCCATTGTGCTCGGGTGCTCGGTAGAGCACATGGGCATACCAATGTGTTCGGCTAGAGCACACAAGCACTTTGGTGCTCGATCAACACTAGTGTTCTGTACTGGGGTCTGAATTTGTTTAACCCCTTAAGGACTAGGCCCTATTTCACCTTCTGGATTTGGCCATTTTTTGAAAATCTGACCAGTGTCAATTTAAAGGGAGTCTGTCACCAAAATATAACGTTATACACCACTTGCATGGCTCTCTAGAACACCTATCCATGATTCTAATGGTACCTTTGTAATTTTCTTCTGAGTTTCACATGCAGGAAAAACGCAGTTTAATCCATATGCAAATGAGGGCTCGCAAGTGCCCGGGGCGGAGTTCTGTGTGTAGGAGCACAGGCTGCTCTGCCTTCTTTTTACATTATTCCTCCCCAGCCTCTTCCTTGGCCTGCCCTGCAAGTCCCTTGCGTCATCCTGCTTGCAGTGCATCGCCAGTCCTCCTGTTTGCTTCTGGTCCGCCCCCTAGTCACTGGTTTCATGCCTGTGCTGGCGCATGCGCACTACATGTAGCAATGCCGTGCCCACAATTGGCATCACAGTGCGCATGCTCGCACTGGTGGTGCACGCGCGGGATAACGGCCGGTCCTGTGGATGACGCAAGGGACTTGCAGGGCAGGCCAAGGAAGAGGCTGGGGAGGAGTAATGTAAAAAGAAGGCAGAGCAGCCTGGGCTCCAACACACAGAACTCCGCCCCGGGCACTTGCGAGGCCTCATTTGCATATGGATTAAACTGAGTTTTTCCTGCGGGTGAAACTCAGAAGAAAATTACAAAGGTACCATTAGAATCATGGATAGGTGTTCTAGAGAGCCATGTAAGTGGTGTATAACGTCATATTTTGGTGACAGACTCCCTTTAAGTGCTGATAACTTTAAAACGCTTTGACTTATCCAGGCCATTCTGAGATTGTTTTTTCATCACATATTGTACTTTATGACACTGGTAAAATGAAGTTAAAAAAAAAATCATTTTTATTTATAAAAAAATACCAAATTTACCAAAAATTTGTAAAAAACGTCAAATTTCCAAGTTTCAATTTCTCTACTTCTATAATACATAGTAATACCTCCAAAAATAGTTATTACTTTACATTCCCAATATGTCTAATTCATGTTTGGATCATTTTGGGATTGCTATTTTATTTTTTGGGGATGTTACAAGGCTTAGAAGTTTAGAAGCAAATCTTGAAATTTTTCAGAAATTTTCAAAAACCCAATTTTTAGGGACCAGTTCAGATCTGAAGTCACTTTGCGAGGCTTACATAGTAGAAACCACCCAAAAATGACCCCATTCTATAAACTATACCCCTCAAGGTATTCAAAACTGATTTTACAAATTTTGTTAACCCTTTAGGTGTTCCACAAGAATTAATGTAAAATAGAGATACAATTTAAAAATTTCCCTTTTTTGGCAGATTTTCCATTTTAATATTTTTTTTCCAGTTACAAAGCAAGGGTTAACAGCCAAACCAAACTCAATATTTATGGCCTGATTCTGTAGTTTACAGAAACACCCCATATGTGGTCGAAAACTTCTGTACGGGCACACGGCAGGGCGCAGAAGGAAAGGAATGCCATACGGTTTTTGGAAGGCAGATTTTGCTGGACTGGTTTTTTTGACACCATGTACCATTTGAAGCCCCCCTGATGCACCCCTAGTGTTGAAACTCCATAAAAGTGACCCCATCTAAGAAACTACACCCCTCAAGGTATTCAAAACTGATTTTACAAACTTTGTTAACGCTTTAGGTGTTCCACAAGAATTAATGGAAAATAGAGATACAATTTCAAAATTTCCCTTTTTTGGCAGATTTTCCATTTTAATATTTTTATTACTTTTATAAAGCAAGGGTTAACAGCCAAACAAAACTCAATATTTATGGCCCTGATTCTGTAGTCTACAGAAACACCCCATATGTGGTCATAAACAGCTGTACGGGCACACGGCAAGGCGCAGAAGGAAAGGAATGCCATACGGTTTTTGTAAGGCAGATTTTGCTGGACTGGTTTTTTTGACACCATGTCCCATTTGAAGCCCCCCTGATGCACCCCTAGAGTAGAAACTTCAAAAAAGTGGCCCCTTTTTATAAACTATGGGTCAGGGTGGCAGTATTTTTGGTACTAGTTTAGGGTACATATGATTTTTGGTTGCTCTATATTACACTTTTTGTGAGGCAAGATAACAAGAAATAGCTGTTTTTATTTTTTGTTATTTAAAACATTCATCTGACAGGTTAGATCATGTGATATTTTTATAGACCAGGTTGTCACGGATGCAGCGATACCTAATATGTATACTTTTTTTTTATTTATGTAAGTTTTACACAATGATTTTTCTTTTGAAACAAAAAAAATCATGTTTTAGTGTTTCCATAGTCTGAGAGCCATAATTTTTTCAATTTTTGGGCGATTACCTTGGGTAGGGTAGGATTTTTGCGGGATGAGATGACGGTTTTATTGGCACTATTTTGGGGTGCGTGTGACTTTTTGATCGCTTGCTATTACACTTTTTGTGATGTAAGGTGACAAAAAATTGTTTATTTAGCACAGTTTTTATTTTTTATTTTTTATGGTGTACATCTGAGGGGTTAGGTCATGTGATATTTTTATAAAGCCCGTCGATACGGATGCGGCGATACCTAATATGTATACTTTTTTTTTATTTATGTAAGTTTTGCACAATGATTTCATTTCATTTTTGAAGCAAAAAAAATCATGTTTTAGTGTTACCATATTCTGAGAGCCATAGTTTTTTTCAGTTTTTGGGCGATTACCTTGGTTAGGGTATGATTTTTGTGGGATAGGGTGACGGTTTGATTGGTACAATTTTGGTCGCCTTTTTGATCGCTTGCTGTTGTACTTTTTGTGATGTAAGGTGACAAAAAAATTATTTATTTAGCACAGTTTTTATTTTTTATTTTTTACGATGATAATCTGAGGGGTTAGGTCATGTGATATGTTTATAGAGCCGGTCGATACGGACGCGGCGATACCTAATATGTATACTTTTATTCCCCCCTATTCTATACCAATTTTTTTTAACTTTATTTGGGGAAAATTACGTTTTTGTTTATTTTTACTAGAATTTTTTTTGGGGGAAAACTTTATTTTTTAACTTTTTTTTTCACTTTATTTTTTGTCCCACTTTGGGACTTGAACTTTTGGGGGTCTAATCCTTTACAATGCATTCCAATACTTCTGTATTGGAATGCATTGGCTGTATGAGTAATACTGTGTGTATTACTCATACAGCTTCCGGCCTGTGAGATCCAGGGGGCTGGATCTCACAGGCACCGCACAGGAAGGCAGCGCAGATGCCTAAGGAAGGCATCGCGCTGCCTTCCATGCCATCGGGTCCCCCCTACAGCCCCATGGGGACCCAATGGCACCACCACCGCCGCCGCACCAGGTAAAAGCCGCAAACCGCAGGTCTGAATTGACCTGCGGTTTGCGGCGATCGCCGACATGAGGGGGTCGGCATTTAGCCGAGGTGCCTGCTCAATGATTTGAGCAGGCACCGGGTTCCGATCACCGCCCGCCGGGCGGCGGTGATCGGAACTATACATGATGCCGCACCGGTACGTCATGGGTCCCTAAGTGGTTAAAGAGGTCTGGTCTGGGAACTATAATAGTTTAGGGAGTATGTATCCTGAATTTATTTACGGGATCTTCCCTTTATGTGCATTTAGACGGGAAGGGGGCTGGGTTCTGAATTAATTTTATGGGTCTGTTCTGGTTTTATATTTAGAGGGTTTTGTTGGAAGTCTGCATTTATTTAGGGGATCATGTATAACGGAACAAAACGGAACCGTTATTGGTGCCAATAGAAATGTATTAGGACGGAGCAAAACTGAATGCCTCTTACATGCCTAAAATTCCTTTATAGCTCTGTTATAACAGAACACTATAACAGAATTCCTAGCGCTGGTGAGAACCTGGGCTAAGTTGGGCACAAAAAAGCACCTATATGAAGCTCATCTGAAAGTGGCTAAATATTGTTTTTTGTGAAACTAATGGGACAGTCAGTGGGTGAAAATGTCTTTTTTGACAGAAATATTTTCCTTTTCTCAGAAATATATTGGATATTCCTCTCTAGTTACAATCTCTATTACTGTAGATTTTAATGGGCAAGACTAGAGAACCCACGGTTGATTTTACTTTTTACATGATAAGGAAAGTGTGTAATGTGTGTGGTGCAAGTGTTTGATGCTTTGACACTGTAATCTGGATGCTGCTGAACATCTGGGGCTTGACATCAATAAACAGTCTAATTAGGTGCCGAGAAGTGATTAGATTAGTGCTCAACTTCTTTCTCCTTTTCTGTACTACAACATGCTTTCAGCACTTTTCCTAATTTTAGCTTCATCAAGAACTTTTCAAATATCTTATAGTACCATGTCTCTCCTTGACACATTTATTTTTATTTATTTTATGCATTTACGGTATATAGTGCTACTATATTCTGCAGAACTTTACAGACATTAGCATTAGAGATGAGTGATTTTTTCAAAAATTTGATTCGCCGGTTCACCAATTTTTTGGGGAAAAATTGGGTTTTATCCGAATAAATTTGCAGCAAATTAAAACGGCTATTTCCTGGCTGCAGAGAGCCTTTATAGGGGTGCAGTAACACGCATAGGTAGTGAAATAATACCGTGAGTCCATATAACATGCAAATGACAGGCGTCGCTCTTAGAATCACTGCACACTTCACTTATTTGGGCAGTCACTGGGCCAAAACTGACCAAATATCTCAAGTATGAACTCAGCCTCACAGGTCAATGTTAGCACCAAGAAGAAGCGCACTCCTTTTACACCGTCATCAGCTGATTCCACATAGTTGTCTACAGACCCTGTTCTATTAAACGCTTATACAAGTAGAGCTCCCCGACAGAGTGGAAAGGGTTTCAGCAGTAAGTTTGTGTTGATTTCACTATTTATTTTTCCCTTCCTCTAATCCGTCAGAACAATAACCCCCAAAAAATGGATCCTGTCTGTGGAGCATCTGCTTTCACTCGGTCAGCATTTGGTCAGTTATCCATCAGTATTGCTAATGCCCAAAAAAACTGGAGTGGATCCAAAACAAAGATGACACGTCAACGGAATAGTTGCATGTCTTCAGTGTTTTGTACCCACTCCTCCTTTTGGCTACCAAATCACAAAACAATTATTATTTTTTGAACGGGGGAGAAAAAAAAACTATGTTTTTTTTTTAACAAACAGGATATTAACACAGAAGGGGCAAAACCACAAGATTTAAAAGACAAACTGGAAAAACAAAGTGCTTCATCAACAAGAATGGATTGATGACCAGTTGTCATGCCCCACTCTGACGATGTGCGGAGGTCGGCCAGGATAGCAGCACGAGTTTAGTATTTGTTTTGGTGCCGTGCTGGATCCGCCTCTCAGCAGGTGCACTGGGTGGAGTCATTAGTTTAAATGGTCTCCAGCTAAGTGCTCTGAGCGGATTATACTGATCATTTTGGTCTGGGAAGTTTGGAGGGAAGGTTGACTGTCAGTTCCTGCTCTCAGAAGATAAGTGTCATTTCTTGTTTGGTTGTTATTGTCATCTATCCCATCCAGGTTCTGTGCGAGCAGGCTGCTCCTATCTCCCCACTTCACCATCTCAGGGAGTTCAGGGTTTTGTCAGTTCAGGCTGGAGGACACAGCACACCTACTTCAAGGTCTGCCTGTGGGCTGAGCAGTGCAGGGAAAGAGGTCAGGGATAAACTAGGAGGTGACCCTTCCCCTGTCTCTCATCCAGAGCCTGGTTGGTGTGTTATCTTTTATACTGTGCACGTCCGCCGTGACATTATAATCCGTTATACTGTGACTGTCATTGCTCAGCATTTATGTGATGGCGTCAATTGATGCACTGGTTGACCGCATGCAGGGTTTGTCCCTGGAGGTTGCGGATCTGCGTAGTACAGTCACACAGTGTCAGAGGGTGTTGGCTTCAGGTACAGGTCAAATTTTTGGGGAGCCTAAAGTCGCTCTTCCTGAGAAATTTGCAGGGGGTACTGATGATTTTTTCCGTTTCAAAGAGTCATGTAATTTGTACTTTCGATTGTGCCCATTTTCATCAGGTAATGAGGATCAGAGGGTGGGTATCATCATGTCTTAAAGGGGATGCGCAATCCTGGGCTTTTTCTCTGCCGCCCGGTTCTCTGGCCCTCCGGTCGGTGGAGGAATTTTTTAAAGCCCTGGGATTGATTTATGATGACCCAGATCGAGTTTCGATGGCAGAATCAAAATTACGTAACTTACTACAGGGTAAACATACTGCTGAGGTTTACTGCACAGAGTTTAGGAGGTGGGCTACTGAGTCGGGGTGGAACGACCCCGCGTTACGTAGGCAGTTTTGTCAGGGGTTATCTGAAAGGTTGAAAGATGCTCTGGCTTTTCATGAATACCCAGATACTTTGGAGAACGCAATGTCTTTGGCTATACGTTTGGATAGACGTATCAGAGAGAGGTGTAAGGGTCCCTCTGTGCAGGGTATTCCTCCCGCGTGTGGTTTTGTTTCACCAGCTGCCCAGGGTGATATTGCTTGTTATTCTGGGGTAGGGGAGGAACCCATGCAGTTAGGTCAGATATCTTGCCATTCGGATAGAAGAGATATTCAAAAAGTGCACAATCTATGTTTCTATTGTGGGAAGAGGGGTCATTTTGTTTTTTCTTGTCCATATATTGAACCACAGGGGGAAGAGATAAAGAAAAAAGAGAAAAAAAAAAAAAACTCCCCTCACACTTGGTAGTGCAGAAATAGGTAACATAAAGAATGGCGTAAAAAGACAATGAAGCCCCTAACTAGAGCTTAACTCAGAAGATAACTAGATAACCTATAAAGAAACACTGAGAACTATTGAGCTAAAAAATATTATTTTATTGAGCATATAATTAAAAACATATACAAAGAGATGATGAACAAGTGCAAAAAGTGCAGTACAATCCTGGGAGAGTTTATCCAGTATGACAGAGTAATAAGGTAAGTGACCAAAGGTATAAGCGCCTGTATATAAGGAAGCTCCTATACAGCATATACACTTAAAAAGAGTATCCACAGTGCAAATGAATGCATCAAATATAAAAGTGCAAGTGCATATTATCTATTATAAGTAAAGGGCAAAAATATCAACCCTCAAATGTGGCTCTTTCTAGATGTATAGTTGTATCTATACAGCTGAGTATAACAAACAGTAAAGTGCATGTGCAAGCTGTAGGAGATGATGGATAAATAACATGACCAAAATTGGTTCAAAAGGCAGAGAACCGCAACAGGAATCGTCAGACATGCGGTCCAAACAAAACAAAGTCACATACCGTATATTAAAGGTAATAGGTCCACAGGAAGACTGCACACCCCGACGCGCGTCCAGAGGAAGGTTTCAAATCGAAACGCGCGTCGGGGTGTGCAGTCTTCCTGTGGACCTATTACCTTTTATATACGGTATGTGACTTTGTTTTGTTTGGACCGCATGTCTGACGATTCCTGTTGCGGTTCTCTGCCTTTTGAACCAATTTTGGTCATGTTATTTATCCATCATCTCCTACAGCTTGCACATGCACTTTACTGTTTGTTATACTCAGCTGTATAGATACAACTATACATCTAGAAAGAGCCACATTTGAGGGTTGATATTTTTGCCCTTTACTTATAATAGATAATATGCACTTGCACTTTTATATTTGATGCATTCATTTGCACTGTCGATACTCTTTTTAAGTGTATATGCTGTATAGGAGCTTCCTTATATACAGGCACTTATACCTTTGGTCACTTACCTTATTACTCTGTCATACTGGATAAACTAGTTCTCAGTGTTTTTTTATAGGTTACCTCACACTTGGTAGTATGAATGGTGTGGTGGAGCAGACTGGTATGCAAGTTCCCTGCAGTTCCCATTTTCTCCTTTCAGCTATGGTGGCGCTAGAGTCTAGAAATGTGTTTGTTGATGTTTTTCTTGATTGTGGTGCTGGGGTAAATTTAATTGACTTTCTGTTTCTTGAGGGTTTCGGACTAAGTACTTGCACGTTAGAGAACGAGATTCGTGTTTTTGCTATTGATTCTTCCCCTCTTTCTCAAGGAAGCCTTACTCACGTTGTTCATGGTATTTATTTAAGGGTGGGTGATTCACATGCTGAGATTATTTCCTGTTTCGTCATGAATGATTTCCCAGCTCCAATAGTTTTGGGGTTGCCATGGTTGTCTAGACATAACCCAATTATAGACTGGCAAGCGAGACAAATCATTGGTTGGAGCAAGTTTTGTTCGGATAATTGTCTTGTCACATCTATTTCTGAAGTGTCCGTTATGGCCTTGCCTCAGTATCTCTCGGATTTTTCAGACGTCTTTTCGGAGGGTGGGGCTCAGGAATTGCCCCCTCATCGTGACTATGATTGTCCAGTGAATCTCATTCCGGGGGCTAAATTGCCTAAGTCTCGGCTCTACAACCTCTCTCAACCCGAGAGAGAGGTCATGCGAAAATATGTCGCCGAGAGTTTGGCAAAGGGTCATATTAGTCCATCGAAGTCTCCAGTGGCTGTAGGTTTGTTCTTCGTGAAGAAGAAAGATGGATCACTGAGACCGTGTTTGGATTTCCGGGAGCTGAACCGTATTACAGTCCGGGATCCATATCCCTGCCTTTGATCTCTGATCTTTTTGATCAGATTGTTGGAGCCAAGGTGTTCTCCAAGTTGGATTTGAGAGGAGCATACAATCTGATCAGGATCAAGGAGGGGGATGAGTGGAAAACGGCCTTCAATACGCACGAGGGTCATTTTGAGAACCTGGTAATGCCTTTTGGGTTGACGAATGCGCCAGCGGTATTTCAGCGATTTGTCAATGATATTTTTCATCACTTGGTGGGGAGGTTCGTAGTAGTCTACCTAGATGACATTTTAATTTATTCTCCTGATCTGAAGACCCATCAGGATCATGTGAGACAGGTTTTGATGATCCTTCGGGAGAATAAGTTTTACGCCAAATTGGAGAAATGTTTGTTTGCGGTGCAAGAGCTTCAATTCTTGGGATACATGCTTTCTCATTCTGGTTTTCGTATGGACCCCGAAAAGGTCCGGGCGGTTCTGGAGTGGGACCGACCGGAGAATCAAAAAGCTTTGATGCGGTTTTTGTGGTTTACGAATTATTATAGAATATTTATTTCGAATTATTCCACGCTAGTCAAACCTCTTACTGATATGACCAAGAAGGGCGCTGATGTCTCTGTCTGGTCGGATGAGGCATTGCAGGCCTTTTCGGCTATTAAGGAGCGTTTTGCGTCTGCTCCCATTCTGGTGCAGCCGGATGTATCTCAGCCATTCGTGGTCGAGGTTGATGCATCAGAGGTGGGGGTTGGGGCGGTGCTTTCGCAGGGTCCTTATCCTGGCAAGTGGGTCCATGTGCCTTCTTCTCCAGGAAGCTCTCCGTCACCGAGAGGAATTATGATGTTGGAGATAGGGAGTTGTTGGCTATCAAGTATGCCTTTGAAGAATAGCGTCACTGGTTAGAGGGGGCTTCTCACCCCGTTACTGTGTATACAGACCATAAGAATTTGGCTTACCTGCAATCTGCCAAGCGTCTGAACCCTAGACAGGCCAGATGGTCATTGTTTTTTACCAGGTTCAATTTCGTGGTTACCTTTCGCCCAGGGGTCAAGAACGTCAAGGCAGATGCCTTGTCTCGCAGCTTCCCTGGGGGAGGTGATTCAGAAGATCCAGCGCCGATTTTGGTGGATGGAGTGGTGGTCTCCGCTCTCTACCCTGAATTAGAGATGGAGGTATTGGGAGCTCAGGAGAGGGCTCCTGGTTCGTGTCCCCCAGGGAGGTTGTTTGTTCCTGAGGGCCTATGATACAAGGTGTTCAAGGAACATCACGATACTGTTCTCGCTGGACATCCTGGTGGTAAGTCCACCTGTGATCTGGTGTCCGGGAGGTTCTGGTGGCCAGGGTTGCGTAAGAGTATTGAGAATTACGTGACAGCTTGTGAAACCTGCGCTCGGGTAAAGGTTGCTCATACTCGACCGCCTGGTTCACTTCTTCCATTGTCTATTCCATCTCGTCCTTGGACGCATTTGTCCATGGACTTTATTACGGACCTGCCGAGTTCCTCCGGGAGAACAGTGATTTTGGTGGTGGTCGACCGTTTCAGTAAAATGGCTCACTTTATACCACTAACAAGTCTGCCTAACGCTAAGACTCTTGCGCAGATTTTTGTGGATAATATTGTGAAATTGCACGGTATTCCTTCGGATGGGGTCTCTGATAGGGGCACGCAGTTTGTCTCCAGGTTTTGGAGGGGGTTCTGCTCTCGACTCGGCATTCAACTTTCTTTCTCGTCGGCTTTTCATCCACAGTCGAATGGTCAGACGGAGCGTACCAATCAAAACCTGGAGACCTACTTGAGGTGCTTTGTGGCTGAGAATCAGGAGGACTGGTCCTCATTCTTGTAGTAGTAGTATACGTCCGCTTATTTGTTATGAACGTAACAAAAATATACGTGACATGGTGGTGCGGGCTGATATAGGCAGTATTCACACGGCAACATGACAAACCACTTTATCTACACCGAAAAAGGGCACTTTTCCCTGCCTAGGCTGCATACACTGCTCTAGCGTAATAAAAGGTGAGCATTTTTCACATCCGCATACAGGGAAACAATTTGCAATTCAGGGATTTTATACATGCAACAGTAACTTTGTTGTATATTTATTGAAGTGTCCGTGTGGCTTAATATATATAGGCGAGACTTCTGTGCGTATGAAGGATCGTTTTTCCAAACATAAATCGACCATACGCAAAAAGAATCTGCTTCTACCTATCCCGCACCACTTCGATCGTTGCAATCACAATATTTTGCAGCTGCGTTTCCAGATCATTGAACACGTACCACAACCGTGCAGAGGTGGGGATAGGGTTAAGATGTTGAAGAAGCGTGAATCATACTGGATTCACACTTTGCAAACATTGGAGCCCAAAGGCTTGAACCGGGAGTATGATCTCCATAGTTTCTTGTAAATCTTTAGATTCCTATATAAATGTTTCTTTCTTTTCTTTGTATATAAAAGCATGTACCATTTGTTGTAAATTAATATACAATTTTTTTTTTCTTTTTACCTTTAGAAAACCTGAAGACATCCCAGCGGCATTATTATAACTGTGCCACATTGTTCAACCTTGCTATTGCTACAAAGAAACATGTAGTATCTAAATATATAATCGATTGGGCGATTACTGCGGCTGGGATTCTCTCTTCAGTTGTTTTTGGACTTTAATTGTTTTGTTTATTCTATCACCATGGTAATGTGATGTCACTTCCGCCTTGGCGGGTTATTTAAATGCCGTGTGTTCACTATGTTTGTACCACATCCTATTCATATATTTGAGAAAGGCTCCTGATTTGAGTCGAAACTAGTCACAGATTGTATGTGACAATAAAGACATCATCTTTCTTTCAAGATTACAGTGAGTGTCGGTCTTTCTTTACTATATTGATGAGATCGTGATCTCGGACGCGTGCACCACGCCATTTTTCACAGAGTGCCGGCTGATCCTCATTTTGTGGTCCTCATTCTTGTCCTTAGCAGAATTTGCATTGAATAACCGTAGGCAGGAGTCCACGGGTAAGTCGCCATTTTTTGGCGCATACGGTTTCCATCCTCAGTTTGGTACCTTTTCTGGGTCTGGTTCCTCCGGGATGCCAGAGGAGGAGAGATTCTCTTCTGACTTATCCTCTATCTGGCGAAGGATTCAAGGGAATCTGGAGAGGATGGGTGAGAGGTATAAACGAATGGCTGACAGGAGACGTGTGACTGGCCCGGACCTGTGTGCAGGTCATCTTGGATGGTTGTCCACTAAGATTATCAAGTTGAGAGTGCCATCTTGGAAACTGGGTCCAAGATTTGTTGGTCCCTATAAAATTTCTGCGGTTATCAATCCTGTGGCATTTCGACTGGATCTGCCGCAGACTTGGAGGATCCATGATGTCTTCCGCAAGTCTTTACTTAAAAAATATGTTAAACCGGTGGTACCATCGCCATTGCCTCCTCCTCCTGTTCTAGTCGAGGGAAACTTGAAGTTCGAGATCTCCAGGATTCTCGACTCGAGAGTTCTGCGGGGTTCCCTCCAGTACCTGGTGCACTGGAGGGGATACGGTCCTGAGGAGAGGATGTGGGTTCCGGCATCAGATGTCAACGTCAGCCGACTGGTGAGGGCCTTTCATAGGTCCCATCCGGATAAGGTTGGTCCAGGGTGTCCGGAGGTCACCCGTAAAAGGGGGGGTACTGTCATGCCCCACTCTGACGATGTGCGGAGGTCGGCCAGGATAGCAGAACGAGTTTAGTATTTGTTTTGGTGCCGTGCTGGATCCGCCTCTCATCAGGTGCACTGGGTGGAGTCATTAGTTTAAATGGTCTTCAGCTAAGTGCTCTGAGCGGATTATACTGATCATTTTGGTCTGGGAAGTTTGGAGGGAAGGTTGACTGTCAGTTCCTGCTCTCAGAAGATAAGTGTCATTTCTTGTTTGGTTGTTATTGTCATCTATCCCATCCAGGTTCTGTGCGAGCAGGCTGCTCCTATCTCCCCACTTCACCATCTCAGGGAGTTCAGGGTTTTGTCAGTTCAGGCTGGAGGACACAGCACACCTACCTTCAATGTCTGCCTGTGGGCTGAGCAGTGCAGGGAAAGAGGTCAGGGATAAACTATGAGGTGACCCTTCCCCTGTCTCTCGTCCAGAGCCTGGTTGGTGTGTTATCTTTTATACTGTGCACGTCCGCCGTGACACCAGTGTCGGGGTGACCACGAAGGTAATACAGATCAAGAAATGTATGGGGTTATGGCTGATAACTGGAGGACAGTCTAGCAAACAAGCTGACTCCAGCTCATTCCGCGATGAGCTGGGTTGCTGATAAGTGGATTCTAAAGTGTCTGAAGAAATGCAAGTAAAGACATTGGAATAAATTATCCACTTCCTCCAATGTGACCTCGTCCTTTGATTTATCTTGAAGTCCTCTGAGTGGATGGCATAAGAAATGTCCATGCGAGTTTCGACGGGCACAGAGAAAACAAGCTCTGTGTCCGACACTGATCCAGACACGTCATACCCGGTCCACATCGCTGCTAGCCACGTAAGGTCCTCAGAACTGATCACCAGATTACCAAAACAACAGTCAAAGTTTCTTTGGAACCATGTTCCTACGATAGCCTTGAGCGCCTTGAGGCCGTTATACAGGAAGAGCGGGAGGCAAGTAAATATCTTAGGTAACACCTTCAATAGATCGTCCTCTGAGTACGTCCTGCAGAACCAACCTGTCCACACATTCCGGTCCACTGTGCTTGCCTTGGTAAGTGGAGGCTTGGATGAAATCTGTATGAGTACAGCCAGTGGATCTCTGTCCTTTACTTTGAGTCCAGGTAAACAGGAAAATGTGGCTTTTAGGTTCAGCTCTGAGCCCACTTCTTGGCAGCTATGTGGGTAGACAGCTGCTTGGAATACTCTTTCAGTCTGGTTTATGAGAAATTATACATCAGTGTCACTCTATACAGAGTCCAGAGTTTCTTTTGAAGGAGCAAAGCAGCTTGTGCCGGATCCAGAGTTTCCTCCAAGGGGGTCTACTTTGGGATTTTTCTTTTAGACAAGCTTCGCAATGCAGACCATCGATGTGCAGAAGTCAAGCTTCCGGGTGGATACCTCGAGCTGTGAAAATGACTGCTCCTTCATGCCGATGACCTACTTCTGGTGGTTACCACCCCATCGGTTGTTGTATCCTAGCGATAAATGATGTTCCTGTTCACTGACTGTAAACAGAGATATTGACAGACAAACATATCAAACTCTGCCGCCATCTTTCTAGGTGCCACGTCTCCAGTCCCCGACCAGCCAGATTTACCAGCATCTGTTCCAGGACATGAAGCAGTGGAATTACATTGTTCATCCCGTAGTCCTGGCAAATAACAAATAACATGGTCTCCTCAAAGGGCTTGAGCAAACGGCAGGTGTCACGCATGAGATGCCACTGGCTTTCATCGAAGTTACACAGGGGACTACTCCTGTCCGCTTGAATCATCAAGAAATTGTTTATGGCCTTTCTCTATTCGTAAAGTCAGTCCAACATATGGAGGGTGGAATTCCATTGGTTGGGAACGTTTCATATCAGCCTATGTTGGGGGATACCGTTCTGCCTCTGCAGCTCAAGGAGGGTGTGCTTTGTAGTATACGAGTGGCTGAAGTGCATGCAAAGTTTCCTGGCCATTTTTAGGATGTCTTGCAGATGGATGGAAGACTTCAGGAACCGCTTGACAACCAGATTGAACACGTGTGCCATGCAGGGCGCATGGCTCAGCCCTCCTTAACCCAGCGCCGACATCATGTTCTTCCCTTTGTCGGTCACCATGGTTCTGATTTTGAGTTGTCGTGGAGAAAGCCAGGATTTGATTTCTTGCTGAAGGACACAGAGCAGTTCCTCTATTTTTACACAAAAGGCTTTTCAACAGATACGTACAACCATGAACGGCAAATATATTTGTATTTCGCAAGTAAGACACGGCAAACTGGGCTGTAAAATATCTCCCTGCACCGCTGAGCGGCAAAGATATTTTTCCTTTTTCCACTACTACACACAAAAAAGGGCTTTAAAACAGATAACTGCACCGCTAAGCGGCAAATATATTTTACTTTTGCCAGTAATACATGACAAAAAGGGCTGTAATTTTCGCACTTCACCACACAACGGCTAATAAGCCCTTTTTTTCCACTAATACAAGCTGAAAAATGCTTTAGAACATATAACTGCACCGCACAAGGGAAAATAAAACGTAGAAATATTTCCTTGGAATAAACCCTGTTAATGGCTGTATCAAACTGCACTTGTACCCTAATAAGAACGGTTTGCTGGAATTACAGAGCTGTATAAGGAAATGGCCGGACTGGAAGGGGGGAGAAAGGGGGGCCCCTAAGGGTAGGCCCACATGACGGGGGGTTTGGTTAGTGAGCCCCAGGGAGATTAGGATTGGGGTAGCAGGGGGTGGGGTGGATGCAGGGGGGTCGTATTGGTGGGTTTGAGCAGGAGGGGAGGAGCGTAGGGGTTAAATAGAGTAGGGGGACAGTGGACGGTAGCCATTTTGGTTACCTGAGAAAGCTGGCCAGACCTGTTGCAGAGATGGAGCAGTTGGAAGCGGCGATTAAGGAGCTGCGGGCGGCAGCAGCGGTCCACGGATCGGCATGGGCCCAGGAGCAGGTTCGGTTGTTGCTGAGGAGGGAGGCTGAGGCTCCTGTCTTGCCTCAGCCATCTTTAATACGGCCGCGGCGGGCAAGGCCGCCGGCGCGCTTTAGTCCTTCTTCATCCCCCCCTCGGGCTCAGCGCCGTGTCCGGAGCCCTTCACAGGACCCTTCACGTCGGGCGCCTCCGGTGCCAGCTGCTTCAAGGCCCCGACGTGGAAGGAATCCAATTGGTAGGCGGAGCCCCAGGGGTGGCCGGGCCCGGCCATCTCCTTCATCCAGCGGCAGCGGCGGGGGTTCTGGACCAGGTGCGGCGGGGGCCCCCCTAACTCCTGGCAGGGGGGTGACCGCCCGGCGTGGGAGGAATAGGCTGCAATACGGGGCTGCTGCAAGGGAAGGAGAAACGAGCAGCAGGCCCTCCGTTCAGTGTGTGAGGGGTAGCTCCGCCCACAGTAGCTCCGCCCACCGTGCCTCAGTTAACCCTAGCGTCCCTGGTCTGAGGCTGGCCAGGGGACAGGCAGAAGGGAGAAGATGCAGCAGGACGGATCCAGAGTGCCATAGAGAGTGCTGCCTTGCTGCTGACCCCAGCTCTGCCAGGAGGCAGAGTGAAGAGGAGAGCTCTGCCCCTCAGGATCCAGTCGTGGAGAGACGCATCGTCCCTGGTACCAGCGTTTCCAGGGGACAGTATGAAGATGGATTGGCGGCGGGATCCGAAGATCTGCCTCAAGGGACGGTTCGTCTGGAGTCAGGAATCGCGGCTGATGGGGACACAGCACCCAGGCAGCCAGGTGAGATTACTTGGGGACCGTTAGCACAGGTAATGCAGGGCATGGGGGTTGGGGGGGGTAGTGGCCCGCAGGCGGATGTCAGCAGGGGTTTAGGGCAATTGTTGGGGGGTTTGGCGGGATTGATGGCTAGTTGGGGGGTGGCGGGGGGATCCCCTTTACAGGCGTGGGGTGTACAGGGTCCGTCGGGAGGTTTCGGGTTGGGGGGTGAGCCTCGGCGGGCATTACCGGGAGTGGGGGTGTCAGTGCAGACGCAGGCGGGGGCTGAGGCGGAGGAGGAGACGGTGCGGGTGGACGATAAGGCAAAGGGAGAGGTGTATGTTTGCTTTGAGGGGCCTTTGGGGGCTCATTTGAAGGCGGAGGTGCGGGAGCGGATTTGGAAGGGGGAGTATGTAGAGATTTTTTCTTTGCTCCCCTTGGAGAGGTTTAATCTAGATAGGGCAAAAAAGGACGAGGGTAAAAAAGATGAGGAGGAAAAACGACGGTTCAGGTTGATTCCACGGACGTTTGCTAATTGGTTGCAGGCGTTCGCTATTTTGGCGAGTGTGATTGGGGAGAAGGCGCCGGAAAATTGTTCGGCGCTGTTTTGTTATCTCGATGCTATAGGCGAAGCGTATAGGGTTTACGGGGGGGTTGCCTGGTTGCGTTACGATGAACAATTCCGGCAGAGAAAAGCGGTGCGTCCAGACATAAGGTGGGATCACAAAGATATTGCCTTATGGCTGAGGGTGACGGCACCTGTGAGATCTGGGCAGCCCTTTCGGGGGGAAGGAGGGAGCGGGGGGTCTTCCAGCATGACGTCGGCCTCAGCAAGAGGCTTGTGCTTTGCCTTTAATGAAGGAAACTGTAGATTCGGGGTTAAATGCAAATTTAAACACGAATGCTCAGGTTGTGGGGGGAACCATGGAGCGGCAAGATGCTTTAGGGGCGGGAAGCAGAAAGGGGACGCCAATAGCAAAGGGGGCGACGCCGGTCAGACTGGAAAGGATGGTGCCTTTTCTCGCTAGGTATCTGGATAGGGCAGCGGCGGTATTGCTTGAGGCAGGGTTTGGGGAGGGGTTTAGGATTCCGTTTGTACCAGGGGGGGCAGTGTTGTTAAAAAAGAATTTGCGTTCGGCTAGGGAGCATTCGGAGGTGGTGACGGATAAACTAAATAAGGAAGTGTTGTTGGGTCGGATGGCGGGACCGTTTCAGGAGCCGCCTTTTGCGGATTTGCGAGTGTCACCGCTGGGAGTGGTCCCTAAGAAGGAGGTGAATAAGTTTCGGCTTATTCATCACCTGTCTTTTCCAAAGGGTTCTTTGGTCAATGATGGTATTGACCCCGCACTTTGTACGGTGGTATATACGTCATTTGATGCAGCGGTCGCGTGGGTGAAGCGCTTTGGGGCGGGGGCACTCCTAGCAAAGACGGATATTGAAGCGGCGTTTAGGTTACTGCCGGTACATCCGGATTGTCACCATTTGTTAGGCTGTTTTTGGGAGGGGGGTTTCTTTGTGGACCGATGCTTGCCCATGGGGTGCTCTTTGTCATGTGCCTACTTCGAAACGTTCAGTTCGTTTCTGGAATGGGCTGTGATAGACTCATCAGGTTGTGCATCTCTGATTCACTACCTGGATGATTTTTTGTGTATAGGCCCCCCGGGTTCGCGGGTGTGTTCCTTGTTGTTGGAAACGTTACGTTCGCTTTTTGGTTGGTTTGGGGTTCCGTTGGCGGCGGAAAAAACGGAGGGTCCGGTAACGGTATTGAGTTTCTTGGGGATTGTGATTGATTCCGAAAAGATGGAGTGTAGACTGCCAGTAGATAAATTAGAGGATTTAAGAGGGAATTTGGTGAATGCCCAGAGGAAGAAGAAGTTGCAGCTACGGGAGCTTCAATCATTGTTGGGGAAACTTAATTTTGCTTGCCGGGTCATGCCTATGGGAAGGGTTTTCTGTAGACGACTGGCTAGGGCGACAGCAGGTGTGGTTTCGCCTCGTCACTACATTCGGCTGGGGAAGGAATTTCGGGCGGACTTAAAGGTGTGGTTGTCATTTTTGGAAAAGTATAACGGTCGCTCGTTATTTATGGGGGATGTGATGGACTCGTTTGACTTTGAGCTGTTTACAGATGCGGCGGGTGGTTCCGGTTTTGGTGCATTTTGTGGTGGCCAATGGTGTGCTGGGCAGTGGCCGGTAAGGTGGTTTGAGCGCGGTTGGGTGAGGAATTTGGCGTTATTGGAGCTCTTCCCAATTGTGGTGGCGGTGTTATTGTGGGGGGACCGTTTTCGGAATAGGAAGATTCGTTTTCACTGTGATAACATGGGGGTGGTGCAGGCTATAAATGGTTTGTCGGCATCTTCGCCTTTAGTGGTACGGCTTCTTCAGCGGTTGGTGTTGGAGTGCCTGTCGCTTAATGCCTGGGTGGTGGCGGTGCATGTCCCGGGGGTGGAGAACTGTATTGCTGACGCCCTCTCTCGTTCACAGTGGGATCGTTTTCGTCAGTTGGCTCCGGACGCGGAAGCTACGGGCCTACCTTGTCCGGCTTGCCTGTGGGATCTGCTGGAAGAACCGTGAATGGGCTCATTCAAGCGTCGTTGGCGCCCGGTACGTGGGCTATGTATGTCAGAGCTTGGGATAATTGGGAGGCTTGGTGTGTGGATCTGGGGGCTAGGATGGAGGATTTGGAGGTAGCGTTGTTGATGTTTTTGGGCCATTGTAAGGAAGAGGGATGGTCAGTTAGTAAAATTAATGGTTGTATGGCTGGGCTGGCTTTCGGTTTTAAAATGAGACGGATGTTTGATTTTACTAAGTCGTTTCTGGTGGTGCAGGCGTTAAAAGGATGGCGTAGGCTGCGATCAGGGGTGGATACCAGGAGGCCGGTATCGTTTGCGTTATTGTTGGAATTGGGGGAGCAGTTGAGGGGTGTGTGTAATTCAGTGAAGGAGGTCCGTTTGTTTAGACTGGCTTTTTCGCTGGCGTTCTTTGGGGCGCTTCGTTTGGGTGAACTAGTTTGTCCGTCGGTGTATAGACCGGGGGGGTTGATGAGGGATGATGTGGATTTGTTTCTGGATAGGGTGGAGTTCGTTATCCGTAGATCAAAGACCGATGTGGAGGGTCGGGGTCATAGGGTGGTGTTGTTTGCGGTGGAGGATTGTGATATGTGTCCGGTCAGCTGTCTTCGGGAGTATGGTTCACGGGTGGAGGTGGGGCTAGGTCCACTGTTAGTTCACGCGGATGGGTCCTATTTGTCCCGTTTTCAATTTTCGGCAGTGTTTGCAAAATGTTTGCAGGGGTTGGGGCTGGATCGGGAGGGGTACTCCAGTCATTCGTTTAGGATTGGTGCAGCCACTGAAGCAGCAAGGCTGGGTTTGGGGGATGAGGTCATAAAACGCATAGGACGATGGGAATCTACGCGTTTTAGGTCATATGTTCGGCTGAATCGTTTATAAAAAAAAAAAAAAAAAAAAAAGGGGGGGGATGATATTTTGCTTTATGTTGGCAGTGTTGTTCTTGCATTATTTTTCTCGTTTCAGGTGCAGCACCCGCCCTGGTGTGGATTTTGGGACACTCCTATGTTTTCTGGGGGGCCGTTCGGGCAGCAGTTCGGCCGGACGGTCAGCAACTAGGTTTCGACAGGGCGTCGGTGGTGGTAAGATGGATAGGGCGCAGGGGCATGATTTGGAGAGGGGTGCTGCCGGAAGTGCATCGTTTTGCTCGGATGGATAGGGCACCTGACGTGTTGGTGATCTACGCGGGTGGAAATGATTTGGCTGCGAGACCTATCAGGGAGCTGGTTAAAGATATAAAATGGGACATGTTGCGGTTGTGGTCATTGTTCCCTGGGTTGGTGACCGTGTGGTCAGACATAGTACCGAGGCGAGTCTGGAGGGAGGTGAGGTCGTTGGAGGCAGTAAATAAGGCTCGGGTTAAAGTTAATCGGGCGGTTGGGCGGTTTATGGCACGGAACGGGGCAGTGGTGGTCAGGCATAGGGACTTGGAGAGCGGGGTTGGTTCCTTTTGGAGAGCGGACGGGGTGCACCTGAATGCAGTAGGGGTGGATATGTGGAGCCTGGCGCTGCAGGAGGGTATTGAGGTGGCCCTGAGGATGTGGAGGAACGCACAGAGTTGAGGAGTCTAATCTGTGCGTTGGTGGCGGTGGGGGGTCCTTGGAGTTGGTTACGGTGGAGCTGGAGGACATTGGGAGGGCCCCCACGGTTGGGGCTGGACTCCCATGGTGGCCCAGCTGTTGAGGGGGGGGCCATTCTGTGGTGCTTCCGAGCTGGGGGTCACGGCTGGAGGCAAAATGGCTCACCCCGGATCAGCAGCTGGGGGGTTTGTGGGGCTCTAAGGACCTCCCCCGTTAGGAGGAGTCATTGTTATGGTTTATGTTATGTTGTATTTATATTAATAAACTGTTGCTGTGGCCAATATATTCCAACTGGTGTCTGAGTCTATTTGGGATGGTTGGGTATGTTGGTATATGGTGGGGGCGGAACAGGTAAGAACAGTTAGTTGTAGTAGGGGCGAGCAAAATATGACCAATACCCCCGTCAGGAAATGGCCGGACTGGAAGGGGGGAGAAAGGGGGGCCCCTAAGGGTAGGCCCACATGACGGGGGGTTTGGTTAGTGAGCCCCAGGGAGATTAGGATTCGGGTAGCAGGGGGTGGGGTGGATGCAGGGGGATCGTATTGGTGGGTTTGAGCAGGAGGGGAGGAGCGTAGGGGTTAAATAGAGTAGGGGGACAGTGGACGGTAGCCATTTTGGTTACCTGAGAAAGCTCCCTCCCACCCTCCCTTTTAAGTTTGGATGGGGGGGGGGCGAGGCGATGTGTGCATGGGGAGATGGGATCGGTCTTGTCACAGTGGCGTTGGTGGTGGGGGGTCCTTGGAGTTGGTTACGGTGGAGCTGGAGGACATTGGGAGGGCCCCCACGGTTGGGGCTGGACTCCCATGGTGGCCCAGCTGTTGAGGGGGGGGGCCATTCTGTGGTGCTTCCGAGCTGGGGGTCACGGCTGGAGGCAAAATGGCTCACCCCGGATCAGCAGCTGGGGGGTTTGTGGGGCTCTAAGGACCTCCCCCGTTAGGAGGAGTCATTGTTATGGTTTATGTTATGTTGTATTTATATTAATAAACGGCTGCTGTGGCCAATATATTCCAACAGGTGTCTGAGTCTTTTTGGGATGGTTGGGTATGTTGGTATATGGTGGGGGCGGAACAGGTAAGAACAGTTAGTTGTAGTAGGGGCGAGCAAAATATGACCAATACCCCCGTCATGGCAATTTGGATCCCCAGTCAGTGAAGCAAGGTGTAATCGGATGGTTTCTATTAACCAGGCTGTCACCTCTCAGACTGAACCCTGTTCAACAGAAATGCTGTGGAATGATTCCTCCCTATCATTTCCCTACACCTTGAATAATCTTTCCCTGCACTTGTAAATCTTTTTTTTTTTAGCACATTGACGATTTTTCTATCACTGTCCCTAGCGCCTGCAGACACCTCTCTCCCTGCAATAAGTACGCTGGTGAATGGCAGAATCTAAGATAGCTGCCCTATTTATAGGGCTATGACATCACAGGGCTGGCTGGATGCTGATTGGCTGCATGCATGTCATTATGGGTGAACCCGCCTTTCCAGAGTTCCTTTCTCCATGTCCTCACACGTGCAGCAGCCATTTTAGGGAAAATGTGAGTCATTACCACGAAGCGCGAGTAAATTCGAATTCAGTGTGAATCAAATTTTTCCTGAAATTCACAACAAATTCCACTTCGTCAGCTTCGATTCGCTCATCTCTAATTAGGATCCTGCTGTCCCCAATGGGGCTCACAATCTAAGTATCTGCCTACAGACATAAAATACAATAATTTGTTTATATTCTCCAACAGTGTTTGACACCTGTGCAGAAATTACATTGAAGTACCACCAAAGATACTGTTTGATCATCTACTGAGCTGCCTATTAAAAGTACAGCCTGTGCACAGCATGAGTACCCCAAAGAAACATAGCATGTACCACCTGGGGTACACATGCAACAAGCTGAGATCCTAGAGACAGGAATATACTTTTTCAGTAATGAACAGCAATTAATGATTTAGTACTTCAGTTGTGTTCAGACGACGCTCAATCACATGAAAAATTATTAACAACATTTTTTACTGTTTGTTACTGCGGTCATTGCTAGTTCGCACCCCTATAGCTTATGCATGGCTAATGTCTAGTAGATTTCTTATCAGACGAGGGGATTTAGTGGTGGCTATTATCGATAATCTTTCAGTTTAGTATCTACAGAAAATAAATTATTTATCATTCTTCATTTGCTCGCCACATGCTGTTACATGTGACAAACTTTTATATAAGAATTGTTGTGATAATGTCTACGTCTAATACGAACTTTAGGCATAGTCTCATCATATGATAAGAAACCTAAATATGATTATTAAGTTACTCTCAGTAAACTACTTGTTTGGTTTTATCTAGTCTCATGAAAGTTGATGTTAAGAAATATCACATAAACTTTTTGGAGCAGAAGAAACTTTTGAGGAGTAACAAAGAGTTTTATTTCTAACAGGTATATTTAAGTCTAATACAATACATGCAACCTAAATGAATATCTTATTAGCTACAATACAAGTTATATGTATATAGACATTCAGTCGGGTTCATTTCATAAATATAGTGTAATAGAAACACCAACGTTCACCAGAAAAAAAATTGGCTGCCTTTTAAACACGTTAAATGGAACCTGAAACCCCAAATTTGGGACATTGTCTACAGTAATACATGAATAGTACTGAAAATAAGGAATGTGGGTCACTAATTTTTATTTTCCTACTGCACCCCATTCCCCCTCTGCTAGAGCTGCATTCAAATACAGTACATTGCGATGACTGCCGTGCATATGCACAAAAGTCCTCTCCAATATGTTAGAACAGCACAGCAGTCCTGACTGTATATTTCAATGCAGCTTTGACTGCTAATATCTGGGGAACCGGGGGCAGAAGGAAAAAAAATATAGTGACCTGGACTCCTTATCTGCAATACTACTCATGTATTACTGTAGATAAGTCCAAAATAGGGGTGACAGAATAAAATGTGTAGTCAATGCCTATTCCAAAATGTTTTCATGTCATACTGAAAGTATTAAATGGGTGTGTATTGTTTAGCAAAAAATTAAATAAAAAAGGTATTCATTCTATAATAGAAATGTTAGCATGGATCGCATATCCTCATGCTATGCATTGATCTAACATTGATTCTCAACACAATTACCATCACTTCTAAGTGTAATTAATAGTATACAGCCCCATAATCTAAATACTGTACACAAGGTATAGGTATATGTGTTAATCAAAATGCCGGTATGGTGCTGTTGTGTCGCTGGTCGCAACGTGGTGCTACATCAAATTAGAGCAGGTACCCACTCATAGATGCAACCTTTACGTGGTTTATACATTTTTACCAAAACTCATACAAATGCCCTGTGTACAGAAAGTAGATTATAGCGCTGTTTACTAGTAATTACGCTGAGAAGAGATATACTTGTGCTGTGAAGTAATGAGAGATCAATTCATAGCCTGTGGATGTGTTATCTATATTTTTTTTGTTGGAAAAAACTGTCAGCTATGGTATCTGTGTCAATCAAAAGTTTTCAAGGTTTCTGCCGCTAAAATTCAATAGCCTTACTTAATTTTCTGTGCTGTCATATAATGGCATATATCTTAAAGGGAACCTGTCACCGGGATTTTGTGTATAGAGCTGAGGACATGGGTTGCTACATGGCTGCTAGAACATCCGCAATACCCAGTCCCCATAGCTCTGTGTGCTTTTATTGTGTAAAAAAACTGATTTAATACATATGCAAATTAACCTAGGATGAGTACTGTCCCTGAGATGAGTCAGGGACAAGACTCATCTCAGGTTAATTTGCATATGTATCAAATCAGTTTTTTTACACAATAAAAGCACACAGAGCTATGGGGACTGGGTATTGCGGATGTGCTAGCGGCCATCTTGCAATCCATGTCCTCAGCTCTATACACAAAATCCCGGTGACAGGTTCCCTTTAAGAAACTGTAAGGAATTGATATGTAAGCTATATTAGAAACTTTTTTTATTATACAATAGATAATCTTTATTTGCTGAAATTAAAATATCCCTTTAAATATAACTATGGATGAGCAAAGTATTTAAAAATTCAATTAGGGTGCTTCACCCCAAAAAATCTGCTTTGTGACTTATTACCTCGTCACAAAGCGCATTTCTTTGTAAGTAGTGGGTGCAATGAGAGGTAAGGGTGATTGCGCTGCCCCCAATCATTTTACCCGTTAGATGCTGCGTTCATACATGATCGTGGCATCTGATATTAATAACAGAGTGTACAATTAATACTTGCCTGATCCATTTGCTCACGATGGGCCGGCTCTCGCCATCTTGCTTGAAGGTCTGTCATGAAATCTCGCCTGGACAGAGATGATGTCATCACGCCAGCCAGCATGGTGATGTCATACTGTACGTCACTGTGCACAGGATTTCAGCTGAGATCTTCAAGCAAGATGCCGGCATCTGGTTGCCGCGAGCAAATGGATCAGGTAAGTATTTTTTTTTAACACTATTTCAGGTTAAATCGATTCGCTACCACGAAACATGAGGCGATTCGGCAAATCGAATTTATACTGAAACTCGGATCACTAAATATAACCTTGTTTTGGGGAATTGAGCATAGAGTCTGTAAAGATACATTATTATTATGAATCTGTACAATTCAGAGGTTGGGTGGGAGCTGCAATTTGTCTTTGTATGTGAATCCTTGGGGAACCCTCACATGTGCCGTTTTGATACAGTTCCTGGATACATTTTTTAAGGTAAAAGCTGGAAGTGGATTGAAAAAAAGAGATGACAAAGGTAGAATATTTCCTATATAATCCTTTCATTGCTTCGGCTTTCAAAACTGCATCAAAATGGTCTCAAAATGGAACCATAGAATAACTTTAATCAGCACGGGCCAACTCTGGCATGTGATGTTGTTTTCATACTATCTTAGAGTGGTGTTCCACATAGCGGCCACCATATAACTGAGCCACAAATCAGCTAAAAGTCCTGTTTCCATGCAATTTGCTAGTGAAATAAATGCCGACTGATTGCTATTTGTCAATACCTATAGTTATAGGCAAACTGTGTGACATTAACAATCAACAACCAGTTGGCTCTTTATTTCATTAGCAAACCACCGGTAACTGAGTTTACCTATATGGTAGCTACGTGGGTCTAGGTATAGCCTTAAACTAATAAGAATAGATAAATAGCAGGAGATAATCACCATGTCTAATGCTTTGAATTTGCTACACACATTTTATAGCTCATTTTTAAAACATATGATGGACCATGGATAGCTAGGCAATGATATAACAGTATTACACTTGAGAAATAAGATCTCAATTAATACTTTTATCAAAACATGTGTTCACATTACATTTGTGATTAACAAAAACATAAAGAAAGCTGTAGAGCCCTTACCTTCTGGGCACCTGACCAAACAGTAGCTACTCGCAGAAGTCCAGACAAGTACCGATAGATCACACTATCTCAGGAGCTTCTTTAGAAAAAATATTCTTACTGATTTGATAAATTTCAACAAAGATTTTCTAAAGAAACTCATGTGATGCTGTAATTGATGTACATTTGTGATGGGTTTTGGCATATATGCCATGAACACTTACCAATACATACAGTACATTAATGTGCCCATAAAGCATAATAGCCATAGACCGTGTCAAGTATATTTTCAGCATATTTTTATTTATTTTTTTATGTATAAGGGGTCTGATCTGAGGATCTGATGTGAGGCCTGATGAAAATTATTTTTTTCTTATTTTTCTTCTCAATACCTGGGGTGCTTTTTATCATCATGTGAGTCTTATAAAGTGAAACACACTACTAATATTTTACTATTTAAATATAGATTTTAACATATGTTTAGTGGCACATTTCCAATATGCATGCCCAGAAGGTAGTGTGATTTTCACAGATTTGGTTAAATGTTATAGTTAGAGCCATGGACTAAAAAAATAAAGTGCAACAATGGATGGCATATACAGAACATACACTTAGAAATTTAACATAAAAAGCAAGGTGGCTGTAAGGTATAATTACAAAGAAGTCAAGCTTTTGAATAGTAATTATATATACAGTTTTAGGACCAGAATATGCATAAAGTGCTCCTTTCTTCTCATCATGGTAATTCAGTTTCTATGCAAAAAAAGAAGAATAGAAATTGAGATCTTCATAAAAATGTGGGAGGCAACAACTAGCCCCAAGTATTCAATTCATTGATGAAGACTATTTGCAATTCATTGTAAAGGTGGGTGGTAAATCTATTCATCATTTTTATTAATGAATTGTTATTTGAATAATTTAGCAACATTAACATTTTTTTAATCTTGAATTTATTGAATGTGTTAGAGAAAATCAATATGGACAGTCAATAAGGCTTGATTTTATTACCTCCCAAATAGATTCTAGTAGTGCTGATTACGAAGAAAAACACAATTGAATATACATGAATGAGTATGAAAAGTGGTAAATAATGAACTCATTAATTTCAAATACCAGTGCAGAAGGACAAATCAACTTTTCTCAATATTTGTAAGCATGGAATTATTAATCAGTGGAAAGCAGAATTGTAGCTTGAGGCTCCTGGGCTCAACTTCTTACCACAAATTACTTCACATACCATAGCATGCAATGATTTTTATATAATAGAACAATTATTTGTATAATAAGATAGATTTGTTGAGTTTAATTAGAATGTGAAATTTTGACGACATCCCAAACACAGTCCACTGGTATCTTTTTTTATTTATTGTGGCTGAAGGTCCATGGTTCTCCAAGGCTAAGAAGGCAACTGCAATCGCTGCAACCATTATTAAAGTGGAGCCTTTATTCAATCATAGACAATCATTTTGTTTGGAGTTCCACCTCTAGAACAAGGAGAGAGATGTGTTTGCATAGTGTATTCTCTTTCCTCGCTGAGGAACACAGAAGCTAACCGGGCCATATGCGTTCTATTGAGTACGTATCACTTCCGTTCCCCTTATTTAAAGAGCACTATGTGAGTACTTTCTTCTCAATGTTCTAGATATTGTGGGGGTCTCAGCACTCAAACCCTGTAAGGCAAGGTTTTTAATTGGTTCTTCCTCTTTAATTCTTTGTAATGAAAATGGTTTGAGATGTCAGATACCTTCCCGCATTTCTACAGAATGAGGTTACTGTACATGCGTACTAACCTTTAGGTAGGGATCAGAGTGGTCATGAGAGTAGAAAACACTTAGCTTCAGACCAGTTCTATTGTAGACATCATCAGGGTAAGATGTCTTGCTACTGTTACCTCTCAGCTGAGTGCCATGTTGGGCACTGGTCGATGCTGCCGGCACCTTTTGTTGACGATTCTCTTTGACTGTTACTTTACTTAATTTTTGTCTTTGTATATCATTGTATATATCTTTCATCATAGTATAGTAAAGTCTTTATGCACTTAAGTCATGTAAAGTCTATATTTTCCCCGAACTTGTGATCTCACGATATTACAACCCCCCACTGATCAAAACCTTTAATATATTGCTGTGCTCAGTGACCCTTTGTAAGTGAAAACTACACAAAAAGCTATAAGATTAACCATTTATTATCATAATTTTATACTATGAATTAAAACTTAAATTTTGATGTATTTTACCTGAAATAAAAAAAAATAATATGATAAATATTTTTGATAATCTGGAAATGAAAGCCATTGAAATACCAAACTTCAGCTGTAAAAAGTAGATGTTCTATGTTGAAGGGCATTAGAATCAGCGAGTCTATTATGAGAAAAGCATTGATTTAGAACCACTGTATAAGCATAGAGGAATTTAAGAGGAATAAAATGCATAGGAAACAATTGTGACATCCAAGATAAGATTGCTCTTGAGATCATTGCACAGTAGGTTGCTTTTTAACTCTGTACTGGAAAAAAGAAAGTGTATTAGACATCATTAAAAAATAAACGGGTGAAGGATAATTTGCATTTCAAGAATAGCAGACCCCTTTTAAAGAAACTTTCCATCATCTCTTTAAAGGTAGTTAGTGAAATGCAGTTCATTATTAATGCTTCTTGGCTTTATTTAGCCCATAACTATCATTATATATTTATGAGCTAATCAGCAATTGGAAATGTCCCTGTAATGGTAACTGGAGCTTGGCATCCAAATAAAATGAACACCATTAATAAAGTATTGTGGTCATTGGGGTGGATCAAGTGTGCTAATAGCCTTACTAACAGCAATTAAGTCAATTAACCATTCAGACATATGCTGCTCAATTTCCTTCCTCAAACAGAGCACTGCGTTTGTGAAATTCCTAAAGCTTATTTATTGTTTAGGGCAGAAACAACCACTGTGCACACACAATTTTTTATTTTTTTTTGTAGATAGAGATAGATAGATAGATAGATAGATAGATAGATAGATAAATTAGCTTCAAATTTTGCGTGGATAGGAAGTAGATCCAGACTAAATCATTGAATACTTACTTGTACTAAGGCAACGGGAGATGCAGGTCTCTCAGATTTTGCACTTTACTTACTAAAAGCGCTGCCTTTATGACGACTGCAGCGCTGCCACTGCACAGACACTCTGCTAAGCACAAATTCGCTCCCTGATGAGTAGTGATGTCGCGAACATAAAATTTTCAGTTCGCGAACAGCGAACGCGAACTTCCGCAAATGTTCGCGAACTGGCGAACCGGGCGAACCGCCAAAGACTTCAATAGACAGGCGAATTTTAAAACCCACAGGGACTCTTTCTGGCCACAATAGTGATGAGAAAGTTGTTTCAAGGGGTCTAACACCTGGACTGTGGCATGCCGGAGGGGGATCTATGGCAAAACTCCCATGGAAAATTACGTAGTGGACGCAGAGTCGGGTTTTAATCCATAAAGGGCATAAATCAACTAACATTCCTAAATTGTTTGGAATAACGTGCTTTAAAACATCCAGTAGAAGCGGGCCTGACACACACTGGCAGCAGGCAAGCAACTGAAATTACACTAAAGTGTAAAAATTAAATGCCTTATTTATCGGCAAGCTACTGTGCCACCCGGTATGAGTGGTTGGCACTGGCAGTGGGCACACTACAGTCAGTGGAAGAGGGCCTGACACACTGACTGGCAGCAGGCAAGCAACTGAATTTAGACTACTGTCTAAAAATTAAATGCCTTATTTATCGGCAAGCTACTGTGCCACCCGGTATCAGTGGTTGGCACTGGCAGTGGGCACACTACAGTCAGTGGAAGCGGGCCTGACACACACTGGCAGCAGGCAAGCAACTGAAATTACACTAAAGTGTAAAAATTAAATGCCTTATTTATCGGCAAGCTACTGTGCCACCCGGTATCAGTGGTTGGCACTGGCAGTGGGCACACTACAGTCAGTGGAAGAGGGCCTGACACACACTGGCAGCAGGCAAGCAACTGAATTTAGACTACTGTCTAAAAATTAAATGCCTTATTTATCGGCAAGCTACTGTGCCACCCGGTATCAGTGGTTGGCACTGGCAGTGGGCACACTACAGTCAGTGGAAGCGGGCCTGACACACACTGGCAGCAGGCAAGCAACTGAATTTAGACTACTGTCTAAAAATTAAATGCCTTATTTATCGGCAAGCTACTGTGCCACCCGGTATCAGTGGTTGGCACTGGCAGTGGGCACACTACAGTCAGTTGAAGTCGGCCTGACACACACTAGCAGCAGGCAAGCAGCTGAAATTACACTAAAGTGTAAAAATTAAATGCCTTTTTTATGCAAAGTCCTGTGCCAGCCGGTATGAGTGGTGGGCACTGGCAGTGGGCACACTACAGTCAGTGGAAGTCAGCCTGACACACACTGGCAGGCAACTAACCTTAGATTAAAGTGTAAAAATTAAGTGCCTATTTTTTAAGCAAAGTCCTGTGCCACTCGGGATGACAGGGGTGGGCACTGGCAGTGGGCACACTACAGTCAGTTGAAGTCGGCCTGACACACACTGGCAGGCAACTAACCTTAGATTAAAGTGTAAAAATGAAGTGCCTTTTTTTTAAGCAAAGTCCTGTGCCACACGGGATGACAGGGGTGGGCACTGGCAGTGGGCACACTACAGTCAGTGGAAGTCAGCCTGACACACACTGGCAGGCAACTAACCTTAGATTAAAGTGTAAAAATTAAGTGCCTTTTTTTAAGCAAAGTCCTGTGCCACACGGAATGACAGGGGTGAGCACTGGCAGTGGGCACACTACAGTCTGTGGGCCTGCAGCTCCTCACACACAGGCAGGCCAGGCAACTGCAATATGTATATAAAGGAAAAAAAAAAAGCAGACTAATGTTGCAGCCCTAAAAAGGGCTTTTTGGGGTGCTGTCAGGACGCTGTCCTTACAGCAGAGATCAGATGAGTCTTTCAGGACTGGAGTGGACACTGAATTCACTAGCCTAGCTATCGATTTCCCAATTAAATCAGCAGCAGTTACAGTCTCCCTCCTCTCACTAAGACTGCAGCTTCAGAATGAATCTAAAATGGATGCTGTGCAGGAGGTGGGAGGGTCTGGGAGGGAGGGTATGCTGCTGATTGGCTGGAATGTGTCTGCTGACTGTGAGGTACAGGGTCAAAGTTTGCTCAATGATGATGTATAGGGGGCGGACCGAACATCGCATGTGTTCGCCCGGCAGAGGCGAACGCGAACAAGCTATGTTCGCCGGGAACTGTTCGCCGTCGGATAGTTCGGGCCATCTCTACTGATGAGCCATAATCATGGCGAAACGCGTTGGTGGTGCTATTAGATAATAGGGAAGAGAGGCATTTCTACACCAGGCCCGAGGTTCCAGCGGCTGGGGGGTCACTCTTTTCAGGGCGAGTGCTCCGATTACAGCCTGTTAGCCTTTCCCCATTAAAGACCAGCTGGTAGGGGTTAGTAAGCTTTTGTGAAGCACTCCAGTAAAGGGAATCCTTCTAGGTGATCCCCCCGCAAACCAACGAGAGAAGAATAGGGCCAACTGCAAATAAGTCCCCTCCCGCTCTCTCTAACAAAGGAAGTGTTTACACAATATTTTAACTCATACTGTCTCACTTATTTTAATAGAAAAATAAAAGTTACGTATTATTTTTCATAAAGGTACACTCAGTTTAGTAAGTTTATTACTATAAAGCCTCTGTCAGATCATGTGTCCTCACAGATGGTCATCCAAAATATAGGGAAAGATATAACATATTCTGTCTACTCTTTTGGGAATATGATATATTGTGGATCCCTTGGATACATTTTCAAGTGTGCTATTTCAACCGGGGTGAGGTGTGATTCATGTTTTTGCTTGATCTAATTGCCACGCTTGCTCACTGCACTTGTGGGCAATTGTCAGTTTGCTACTACTGCTCACAATTCGCCTCTACTTTCTTTTAAAAAAAGATTATATCCCCCATATACAGTATGTAATTTCTAGGTGGGGGTGAGACCTTTTATTGGACCTACTGGAGATTCATATCCATCTTCGTTATCCTGATAACAACACCACCTGCTCCGTAGTTTTGTGAAATCTCTGCCAACTTCTTTTAACTTTACCACTCTCCTCATACCCTTTGAATGGCTCTGCTTGCTAATACTTAATCTTTCTGGTCTATGGATTATTACTAGAAATGAGCGAATAAAAATAAAAAATGATTCGCTGATTCGCCAAATTATTTTCGGGAAAATTTTTGTTCGATCCGAATATATTTGCAGCAAATTACGTTAAAAAAACGGGGATAAAATTATAGTGGCTCAACCAATCGAGGTAGCACAACTAACAAACTGCACTATGCCACACAACAATTTCAAGACCGGTAAAGTACCGCAGTATCAACTGCCAACTTAATAGGAAGGTTACAAAGTGATATATAGCAAGGAATCTTCCATATTAACATGTTATTAATGGTGGATTATAATGCAGAACATTACAACAATTACTGTTTACGCAACATAAATATCATTCAGCTATATATAGCAATGTGGTAACATCCTTTACTATGTGCTGTGCATATATATATATATGTCCAGTTTTCCACCATTTCGGGACACTAGAAATAAATATTTAATGGACTAAACGAACGGTCCAACTACGTACAGTACAGACCAAAAGTTTGGACACCCCTTCTCATTCAAAGAGTTTTCTTTATTTTCATGACTATGAAGGCATCAAAACTATGAATTAACACATGTGGAATTATATACATAACAAACAAGTGTGAAACAACTGAAAATATGTCATATTCTAGGTTCTTCAAAGTAGCCACCTTTTGCTTTGATTACTGCTTTTCACACTCTTGGCATTCTCTTGATGAGCTTCAAGAGGTAGTCCCCTGAAATGGTCTTCCAACAGTCTTGAAGGAGTTCCCAGATATGCTTAGCACCTGTTGGCCCTTTTGCCCTCACTCTGCGGTCCAGCTCACCCCAAACCATCTCGATTGGGTTCAGGTCCGGTGACTGTGGAGGCCAGGTCATCTGGCGCAGCACCCCATCACTCTCCTTCATGGTAAAATAGCCCTTACTTTCAAAATTTTCCCAATTTTTCGGCTGACTGACTGACCTTCATTTCTTAAAGTAATGATGGCCACTCGTTTTTCTTTACTTAGCTGCTTTTTTCTT
The DNA here is from genome assembly GCF_905171765.1 of Bufo bufo. NCBI lineage: Eukaryota > Metazoa > Chordata > Amphibia > Anura > Bufonidae > Bufo > Bufo bufo. The sequence goes on along the minus strand of NC_053390.1, from coordinate 269,022,005 downwards.
GCCATAATACAAATTCTAACAGTCTATTCAGTAGGACTATCAGCTGTGTATCCACCTGACTTCTCCTCAACGCCATTGATGGTCCCAACCCCATTTATAAGGCAAGAAATCCCACTTATTAAACCTGACAGGGCACACCTGTGAAGTGAAAACCATTTCAGGGGACTACCTCTTGAAGCTCATCAAGAGAATGCCAAGAGTGTGCAAAGCAGTAATCAAAGCAAAAGGTGGCTACTTTGAAGAACCTAGAATATGACATATTTTCAGTTGTTTCACACTTGTTTGTTATGTATATAATTCCACATGTGTTAATTCATAGTTTTGATGCCTTCAGTGTGAATCTACAATTTTCATAGTCATGAAAATAAAGAAAACTCTTTGAATGAGAAGGTGTGTCCAATTTTTTGGTCTGTACTGTATATACCGATTCAAATTGGATCCCTATTACCCTTACATTTGGTACGCAAATCAGAGATTAAATCCATAACCCTCATGTGATTATCCTGTCGGTATGTTTATCAATATATTTGTCTAAATGAGTTTTTCACCGATTCTTTAAATATTTTTTGGTGCTATTTTTATTTTTATTTTTTAATTTTTTCTAATTTTCATATAATCGTATTTTATACATTTTCTTATATAATTTTTTTATGTATCATCATGCCATTTAGCAACTAATGCATTTGGGCTGGTATAGTGACACATCTATTTTGTTTTATGTAATAGGAACAAACTAATATTTAAAATGTATGTGATTTGTGTCCATCTGGCGCCAGTTAGTCGAGAGCCCCCAGTTTTATTCATGCAAATTGTAAAAAAACTTCTATTTCCTAGCTGCTGACAGCCTTTATATTGGTGTAGAGCACTGTGTCTTGCAGTAACACGCATATGGAGTCTGCTTTGGTAGTGAAATAATACTGGCCATATGACATGCAGATAACAGGCGTCGCTCTTAGAATCACTGCACACTTCACTTGTTTGGGCAGTCACGGGGCCAAAACTAACCAAATAACTCAAGTCTGAACACAGCCTTATAGGTCGATGTTCCTTTTACACCATCATCAGCTGATTCCACATGGATGTCTACAGAACCTGTTCAATTAAACGCATATACAAGTAAAGCCCCCCCTGCCAGAGTTGAGAGGGTGTCAGCAGTAAGTTTGTGATGACGTCACAAATTATTTTGCCCTTCCTCTGATCCGTCAGAACAATAACCCACAAAAAACGGATCCTGTCTGTGGAGCATACGCCTTAACTCGGTAGCATTTGCTCAATAATTCATCAGTATTGCTAATGCAAAAAAAAAACAGAAGTGGGTCTAAAACAGAGATGACACGTGAATGGAATATTTGCATGTCTTCTGTGTTTTGTACCCACTCCTGCTTTTGGCTACCAAATCATAAGCTAATTCTGATGGGAGGATACAGGCCTTACAGATGCTACATAGACAGGATCCATTGTGCGTCTCATCTTTCCTTCCTTCTTACAGATCAGAAGAAAGGTCAAATAAATCATGATGTCACCCAGGACGAAAGTCAAAATAGTGGCCCAGTCATGAAGAAGAGAGGGTGGGAACAGCATGAGGAGGCCACCGAGTGGCACAATGACAGAGTCTGGAGGTGGCAACAGCAGCAGGATCCGACACAGTGGCAAGGTGACATAGTGTGGAGATGGCAGCAGCAGCATCAGGATACCAGAGAGTGACAAGGTGACAGCGTGGAGATAGCAGCAGCAGAATCAGGATACCACAGAGTGGCAAGTTGACATAGTGTGGAGATGGCAGTAGCAGCAGCAGCATCAGGATACCACACAGTGTCAAGGTGACATAGTGTGGAGATGAAAGCAGCAGCATCAGGAGACCACAGAGTGGCAAGTTGACATAGTGTGGAGATGGCAGCAGCAGGATACCACAGAGTGGCAAAGTGACATAGTGTGGAGATAGCAACAGCAGCAGCATCAAGATACCACAGTGGCAAGGTGACATAGTGTGGAGATGGCAGCAGCAGCATCAGGAACCCACAGAGTGGCAAGGTGACATAGTGTGGAGATGGCAGCAGCAGCAGGATACCACAGAGCGGCAATGTGACATAGTGTGGAGATGGCAGTAGCAGCAGCAGCATCAGGATAACACAGAGTGGCAAGGTGACAAAGTGTGGAGATGGCAGTAGCAGCATCTGGAGACCACAAAGTGAATCTGTGACAGTGTGGGGTGGTGGGTGGTAATTCCATTACGCGCTGATGAAGGTGGGTGAAAGAAGGAGCACTTGGCAACAGATGTGTGGCATCAGGTGGGTGGCAGCATCAGAGTAGTAGCTGAGGCAGGTAGCCAGGAAAAAAAACGGTCTCTTTATTTAAGGTTTTGGTGAGGCGGAGTGGATGCATCAGATTCTTCAGGCATTGGTGGGTGGAAATTCCGACTGATCCACGCCTGATTCATCTTAACAAAGGTCAGTCTCTCCAGTCTCTGTTTAGTGCGCCCCCGCCTCACTAAACACCCGCTCTGATGCCACACTACCCACCGGGCAGAACAGCTTTTCCAGGGCAAACTCTGCTAGTTGCGGCCACAAATCCAGTTTGGCTGCCCAGTAGTCCAGCAGATCTTCAATGTGGGTTGGGAGGGTGCTGTCCAAGTATGCCACCACCTGCTGGTACGGGTGAAGAAAGCTACTAATCAGCGACTGTATACTCAGGCTGCTGCTGATGGAGCTGGTATTGATCCTGCCACCCCACCCCTCCCCAGCAGCCATGGCAGTAGAACGTGAGCGCAGAGGGCCCCCCGGTCAGACCTGTGAGAGGATGGACGATGGTGCAGATAGGCAGCGGCCAACTGACTACATAGGATGTCTGTAGTAGTTCAGTTTGTCCTTCCTCTCAGTGGGTGCAAAAAAGACCCCCATTCTGGACTGGTAGCGAGGGTCCAACAAGGTGGAGAGCCAGAAGTCATCCCTCTACCGAATGGTTAAAATTTGGCTGTCACTACACAAGCAAGTGAGCATGCACTGGGCCATTTGTGCAAGTGACTCGGTGGGACTCCCTGCCTCTATCTCCACTGCATATTGCCACGATGTGTCTAGGTCATCTGTCTCGTCTTCCTCATTGCCTTGCAGCTCCTCTGGCTGATCCTGCTCCTTCTCTCCTGTCACCTGAGTAGAAAAAACACCCATTTTGCTACAAAATGCCTCCAATGTCTTCCTCCCCCTCCTCCTCTTCCTGTTTAGCCCCCACAGGGCTCATATGGCCGTGAGATCTAGGCGCCACATCTCCAATCCCCTGATCAGCCATTGTTATCACCATCTGTTCCAGGACATGAAGCAGTGGAATGACGTTGTTCATCCCATAGTCATGGCGACTGACAAATAACGTGGCATCCTCAAAAGGCCGGAGCAAGCGGCAGGTGTCACGCATGAGCTGCCACTGGCTGACATCAAAGTAACATAGGGGAGTACTCCTATCCACTTGCATTATCAAGAAATCGCTACAACATATGGAGTGTGAAATTCCAACGGGTGGAAACATCGCATATCAGCCTATGTTGGGGGATGCCGTTCTGCCTCTGCATCTCAAGGAGGGTGTGCTTTGCAGTGTACGAGTGGCTGAAGTGCATGCAACATTTCCTGCCCATTTTTAGGATGTCTTGCAGATGGGTGGAAGACTTCAGGAAGCACTTGACAACCAGATTGAACACGTGTGCCATGCAGGTCTCATGGCCCAGCCCTCCTTGACGCAGCGCCGACACAATGTTCTTCCCATTGTCGTTCACCATGGTTCTGATTTTGTTTGTCGGAGATAAAGCCAGGATTCGATTTCTTGACGCAGGACACAGAGAAGTTCCTCCCCTGTGTGACTCCGTTCGCCAAGGCAAACCAGGTGCAGAACAGAGTGACACTGCCATGCCTTGCACATGTTGTATGCTGGAGGGGCACTGTGACTTGTCCCTGCAGTGGAGGCTGAGGACATGGTGGAAGATGAGGAGGCAGAGTTGTTGCAGGACCAACGGCGTGACAAAGTGGAGGCGGAAGCGGCGAGACCTGGCCAAGTTGCTGGTGTGGTTGTGCAGGAACCACATTCACCCAGTGGGCTGTAAAGAACATGTACTGTCCTTGACCGTAGTTAAAGCTCCACAAGTCGGCGCTGCTGTGCACTTTGGCAGACACTGACAGGCTCAAGAACTGGCCTCCCTTCTGCTCTATATTTTTGTGCAGAGCTGGTACTGCCTTTTTTGCAAAGAAATGACGGCTTGGTACTCTCCACCTCGGCTTGGCACAAGCCATTACTTCTCTGAAAGGTGCACCACTTGGAAAGGGAGGAACTGCAGCACCAGCAACTTGGACAGGAGCACGTTCAGCTTCTGCACCGTTGGATGCATGCACGCATACTGCTGTCTCTTGGCAATCGCTTCGGTGATTGATTGCTGATGAAATGACTGACGAGGAGGAGCAGGAGCATCTGGAACAGCAGAAGATGGTAATGACAGACAGCTCACTTCGGCTGAGGTGGTGGAGCCTTGACTGGCTGAAACTGGGTGCGTGCCACTGGGTGATGCAGCGGTTGCTGCGGCAGGCTGGACCACCACATCAGAGCCACGGTTCTCCCAGACCACTGTATGGCGATGCTGCATATGTTGACGCAGGGCCATAATGCCAACATTGACACCCTGGCCATGCTTCACCTTCTTCCCACATATTCTACATATATCCACGTTCACCTCCTCTGGTAGCTTATCAAAAAACTGCCGCACCGCCGAGTAAGTGATTTTCCCCCCAACAGTCCGCACTGACTGACTGCTATCGCCGCTGCCTCCTTGAACCCCTGTACCACTACTTCCCGGGCAGGTAGGATGCTGCAAAGCAGGTGGTCTACCACGGGCATGTTTGGCTCACGACCTCCCACTGCTGCCACCCTGCTGACTGCCGGCCACCCTATCGACTTGCTGGCTCACGGGCAAGCTGCCATACTCTTCTGATGATGATTAAGCCCCTTCTGCACCCGACTCCCAATTGTGATCGGCTTCATCATCATCGAGTAGTGTCTGCATGTCACTGATATATAATCCAAATAAGGTCGGCACTGCTCAGAGGATTTGGTGATGCACGTGTCTGCGGGTAGGGATCCCAGTAGATAATTCACGAAGAGTAAAGACCGGCACTCGCTTGATGAATAAAATTGTAGATTTATTCAGTCACATATTTCATCATAGTGACGCGCGTTTCAGCAGCTATGTGCTTTCATCAGACATGTGTATACATCTTACCTCTAGCCCTGATATATATACAAAGAAAATGACATCACATTGTTACAATAAACTCCTCCCACAACCAAGTGTCTGGGGAGTGTGTGAATCAACTTAATCTGACAGGTGAAATGTATTATCCGAAACATCTAGTTTTGTATCGAAAACAGATAATCGCATCACATGAAGCTACTGACATTGTAATCTCGATTGAGGCCTTTCGGATCCATGGTTTGTAACCGATGGGTCCAATATGCCTCTCTTTTCAAAAGCAATTTGTTTCTATCGCGTCGAGGTAATGTAACACCTTCTATGACCTGATAGTGTAGTTGGGATATATAGTATGTCCCTTTTGGTGAAAGTGGTATGGTAGTGGGAGTAGCAAATTCTCCTTTCTAATTGTCGATTTGTGCTTGCTCAATCGATCTTTTATTCTCATGGAGGTTTCCCCCACATATAGTAAACCACAGGGGCATTTAAGAATATACTATCGCAGGTAAAGACCCCTTGAATAGGGATTTGTTCGCCAGAATGCGGGTGTGAGAAATAACCACCCTTAATAACATTCGAACAATTCACACAATTTAAGCATGGGAATGTGCCTTGTCTCGGGGTGGATAATGTAGTCTGTCTAGGGCCACTCTTGTTACTACCTATATCTGCTCTAACAATCTTATCGTGCAGATTATCTGCTCTTTTAAAACACATCATCGGGGATCTCTTAAACTCATCAATTTGGGGATAAGATCTCGAAACTATCTGCCAATGTTTATTGACTATGCTTTTAACCCTCTGGATCCAAGGGTGATATTTAACCGCCAATGGGATCCGTGATGATTTAGTGGGTTTACCTCTTGTAGACCTTCCAGCCTATTCCTCTGTTCATCCAGTAGTTGTCTGGGGTAACCCCTCTCTAAAAATGTATAAGTCATTTCTTTTAATCGTGTTTTTAGGATATCTGGATTACTCACAATCTGCTTGACCCGCTGATACTGTGAAAAAGGAATAGATTTTTTTGTAGACTCTGGATGACTACTGGTGAAGGAGAGTAGACTGTTCCGATCAGTATTTTTTGTGAAAAGGGTCAGTTTGAATAAGCCCATCATCCCCTAGTAAGACCCAGGTATCTAAAAATGAGATCTTTTTTTTGTCAAAATGTATAGTGAACTGTAATTCCTCCCAAATGGAATTAATGTATGTAGTGAAAGCCGTGAGGGATCGAACGTCGCCTCGCCACACGCAAAAAATGTCGTCGATAAATCAACGCCAAAAGACACAATGTTGCTATATGACTTATATCAGCAACATTTAGTCTTTTGACGTCGATTTATCGGCGACATTTTTTTGCGTGTGGCGAGGCGACGTTCGAACAAATCCCTATTCGAGGGGTCTTTACCTGCGATAGTCGGTTTGTAGTGTATATTCTTAAATGCCCCTGTGGTTTACTATATGTGGGGGAAACCTCCATGAGAATAAAAGATCGATTGAGCAAGCACAAATCGACAATTAGAAAGGAGAATTTGCTACTCCCACTGCCATACCACTTTCACCAAAAGGGACATACTATATCACAACTACGCTATCAGGTCATAGAAGGTGTTACATTACCTCAACGCGGTGGTGATAGAAACAAATTGCTTTTGAAAAGAGAGGCATATTGGACCCATCGGTTACAAACCATGGATCTGAAAGGCCTCAATCGAGATTAAAATGTCAGTAGCTTCATGTGATGCGATTATCTGTTTTCGATACGAAACTAGATGTTTCGGATAATACATTTCACCTGTCAGATTAGGTTGATTCACACACTCCCCAGACACTTGGTTGTGGGAGGAGTTTATTGTAACAATGTGATGTCATTTCCTTTGTATATATCAGAGCTAGTGGTAAGATGTATACACATGTCTGATGGAAACACATAGCTGCTGAAATGCGCGTCACTATGATGAAATATGTGACTGAATAAATCTACAATATTATTCATCAAGCAAGTCTTTACTCTTCGTGCATGTCACTGATGTCCTCCTTAATGTTCTCTGGGTCAGGAGCCTGACCGCTCGCAACACCAGCTCCCACACCACTCTCCTCATCACTACTTGCCCGCCTAGCGGAGGAAGCGGCGGATGTCTCCTCCAGATCTTGGCTGGGCAGTAGCTGCTGACTGTCCTATAGTAGCTCGTCATAGCTGAAATGTGGAGCTGAGCACACAGCATATAATACTTCTCTGGGTGAGGGAACAAAAAAAGAACAGAGGCAGGTTGAGGACACGTGAGGGCACAGGGCCTGCTCCCGGGCCATGCCAACTAAGGGTTGTGTCTGACGAACCCATCGACTGTTGGCTGGGGGTGTTTGTTGTCACTTGGGATGAAGTGGATGAACGAGTTAACCAATGGCCAGCCGCTGGGTTGCTGGCCAACCGCTGGGTTGCTGGTCAAGACATGACAGCTAGATGAAACCGGAAGAACAAGCCTCTTGCTGCGACTCCTGCTGCCACACCCTCTTACTCTGCTGCGACCTCTGCCTGCGCTAGAAACATTTATGCCTCTGTCACTCCTCTGTGCATGGCCTGGCACTTCTCTGTCTGACATACTTTTATCTGAAGTAAATAAATGAAAAGCAAATTAAAACACGCCTAAAAGCGACAAAAATATTTTTCTTTCTATACTGAAATAGGCCACTAAAACACTTTCACACATATAACTTCAGAAGTGAACTGAGAATATATTTTTCTTTTTGTACTGAAATAGGCTACTTAACACTTTTACCAGAAATAAATGCACCAGTGAATTGCGTATATATTTTTATTTCTATACTGAAAAAGGCCACTAAACGCTTTTAACACATATAACTGTAGAATAAATTGAGAATATATTTTGTACTGAAATAGGCCACTAAACGCAGTAAAAGTGTACCAAAGTTATTTCCACATAAAGTAACACATGTCAGATTTGCAAAAATCGGCCTGGGATTTAAGATGAAAAGTGGCCCGGTACTGAAAGAGTAAAATGTGGCAAAAAAGTTTAATGAAGATCTCTAGTGAAAAAATGTCAAACAATAAGGCCTCTTTCACATGAACGTGTGTCCCCCGTGGCCGTGCCAGCCGCATGCGGATCGCAAACCCATTCACTTGAATGGGTTCCACGATCCCTCAGTTCCACAAAAAGACAGAACGAGTTCTATCTTTTTGCGGAACAGAAGAATGGAATGGAACCCCACAGAAGCACTCCGTACTGCTTATGTTCCGTGGTTCCGTTCCGCACCACATCTCCAGATTTGCAGACCCATTCAAGTGAATAGGTCCGCATCCGTGATGCGGAATCAACACTGCCGGTGCCCCGTGTATTGAGGACTCGCTGTATGGGGGCCGCAATACAGCCATGGGGGACACTTGGTCATGTGAAAGAGGCCTAAGGGAGACAATGTTTTTTGATCAAAAAATGGTACAAAATATGGCAGGGAATAAAGCACCAAAACCAGCAACACCCTCAAAAACACCAGAAGTAAACCTTGGTGTGGACATTAACTCACCTGTAACCACTGGCGTACATACAGGGGTCGCAGGGGTCGCAGTTGCGACCGGGCCCGGCACTCCAGGGGGCCTGGCTGTTTGTGGACCCCCCCAAGCCGCTGAAAAGCATGTTAAAAACGTCCGCTTGCAGGGGCCCCGCTGTACTCACATGTAATGGAGCGCTCTGATGGGGCCCGGCATGAAGTACAGTGGCAATTTCGGGCCCCATCAGAGCGCTCCATGCCTCCATTACATGTATAACACCTGGCCAGGCATTTTGTTTCCATAGTGAAGCAGGGAAACCTCTCTGCTCCCTGCTTCACTGATCTTCAGAGCTCAGGAGCTCCCCCTGCTGGCCCCACATCGTGCTGCTGGCTGTAGGAGGAGAGCTGAAAGCCCGGGAATCTGCCTTCAGCAAAGCCAGCAGCGCGATGAGTGTGGGAGCCTGTCATCAGGGAAAAAGGTAAGTATGTTTTTTTTTCTTTCTAAAGCTGCAGACTGGGGGCAGGGGGGGGGGGGTTGATGGGCACAACTAGAGTGAGGGGGCACAAAAGTGGGCATCTCTACTGAAGGGCACCTAATCTGCCATAACTAATTTGATAGGGCACTTAATCTGGCATAATTACTGTGAGGGGGGCACATATGAAGTCATAACTATGAGGGGGCGCATATGAAGGCATAACTACTGTGAGGGGACACGTAATCTGGCATAACCACTGTGAGGGGCACATATGTGGGCATATCTAATGTGAGGGGCACATCATCTGGCATAACCACTCTGAGGGGGCACATATCTGGGCATATCTACTTTGAGGGGGCACATGACCGGTCATAAATACTGTGAAGGGGCACATAATCTGGCATTACTACTGTGAGGGGACACATAATCTGGCATAACCACTCAGGGGGCACATATCTGGGCATATCTACTTTGAGGGGGCACATAACTGGGCATAAATACTGTGAAGGGGCACATAATCTGGCATTACTACTGTAAGGGGCACATAATCTGGCATTACTACTGTGAGGGGCACATAATCTGGCATTGCTTCTGTGAGGGGGGGCATAATCTGGCATTACTACTGTGATGGTGTGTTCCTGCCAGTGGTTTCACCCCTTGTGTTCTGCAGCAGCATGCCCTACACTTACAGTATATACAGCCTATACCTATATACTGCCTACAACTATATATTGCAGTACATAGGTGTAGACTGTATATAGATATAGGCTGTATATAGATATAGGCATATCTATCTAGCTACCTATCTCATATCTATCTATCTATCTATCAATCTATCCCACAGGTGTTATATTGTTCGGCATGGTGTAACCTACAAACATTTGCTGTACAGTATACATTATAATCCCTGTAACATGCTGTACATTATACATTATAATCCCTGCACAATGCTATACAATATACATTATAATTCATACACCATGCCGTTCAATATACAGTATAACACTGCCTTCCCTGCGATAATCACTCATGAAGCAGCCGCTGGGAGTTGAAGCACTGTGTGCAGTGAGCGCTTACTTCCAGCGGCTGCTTCATGAGTTATTATCGCAGGGAAGGCAGGTTAGTAAGTAGATCGCCTCTAGCACGTCCGCAATATACATTCCCCATAGCTGTGAGTGCTTTTATTTAGGCAAAAAAACTATTGCATTGCATACGTGACAGTGAAATTGACATAGTTAATTTGTCTGTTAGTTTGGTGGGTGACATATACCCAATTTTTGTCTGAGGTACACCTGCATTGCATACGTGACAGTGAAATTGACATCGTTAATTTGTCTGTTAGTTCGGTGGGTGAATTATACCCAATTTTTGTGTGAGGCACACCTGCACTGCATACGTGACAGTAAAATTGACATGGTTAATCCGTCTGTTAGATTGGTGGGTGACATATAGCCAATTTTTGTCTGAGGTACACCTGCATTGCATACATGACAGTGAAATTGACATAGTTAATTTGTCTGTTAGTTCGGTGGGTGACATATACCCAATTTTTGTCTGAGGTACACCTGCATTGCATACGTGACAGGGAAATTAATATACTTAATCTATCTGTTAGTTTGGTGGGTGACCTCAAAGAATGAGGAGAGCATCAAATAAGGGACGTGGCCCTGGTCGTGGTGCTGCTGGTGTTGGTGGAGCTCCTGTTGCAGGGAGAGGTCGTGGTCGATCTGTGCCAGCTACAAGCCCAAATGATTCACCTTCCTCAGGTTCACGTAGATAACAAAAAATTCAGCGTTATTTTGTAGGCCCGAATACCGGTGTACGAATGGTGAGGCCAGAACAAGTAGAGGCAGTAGTAGATTGGGTGGCTGACAGTGCCTCCAGTTCCTTCACATTGTCTCCCACCCGATCCCCTGCTGAAAGCGCAGAGTTGGCACCTGCAGCCCATGGGCATCTGTCTTTCAAGGGGGTCCTATCTCCTTTAGGGTTAATGCATCTGTCTTTCACCTCAACCCCTTGCAAATCAGCCAAGCAGTCTGAGCCCCAAGTCATGCAGCAGTCTCTTATGCTTTTTGATGACTCTGCTATCTGGGTTTCTGTGGGCCATCCACCTAGTCCTGCCCCAGAAGTGGAAGAGATTGAGTGCACTGATGCCCAACCACTTATGTTTCAGGATGTGGACATGGGAGGACCACCGCAGCACGTCTCTGATGATGATGAAACACAGGTGCCAACTGCTGCGGCTTTCTGCAGTGTGCAGACCGGAAAGGAGGGCAGGGGTGGAAGATGATGTGGAGGATGATGAGGTCCTGGACCCCACATGGAATCAAGATCATGCGAGTAACATGTGCAGTTCGGAGGAAGAGGTGGTGGTCACACACAGGGGCGTAGCTAAAGGCTCATTGGCCCTGGTGCAAAATTTCAGCTTGGGCCCCCCTTCCCTCAGTGCTATGTGACCGGGGAGGCAAAAAATGAAAAATTTAAATGGCACCCCCCAACCCCCCTTAGGCTCCTGGGCCAGGTAGCGACTGCTACCTCTGCACCCCCTACAGATATGCCCCTGGTCACACAGCACCAGCCGCACAGCAAAAGAGGGAGCAGGGTGCAAAAGCAGAGTGGCCGTCCCCTAGCCAGTATGCCTTCTACTGCCCACCACACCCAGGGACTGAGCATGCCAAAGCCAGCTCCAAGGAGTTCCCTGGCGTTGCAGTTTTTCAGACAACATGCTGACGACAAGACGCAAGTGGTTTGAACGCTGTGCAATCAGAGCCTGAAGCAAGGCATACATGTTCTAAGCCTGAGCACCACCTGCATGACCAGGCATCTAAATGCAAAGCACGAGCTGCAATGGAGTAAATACCTTAAAAACCACAAAAGATCTCAGGCTCCTCCTGCTCCCTCTTCTGCTGCAGTATCGGCCTCTTCCTCCCCCTCTGGAGTGACAGTGGCACCTGCCATCCAGCAAACAGAGGATGTGGCAGCAATGCCACCACCTCTGTCACCATCACCAAGCATCTCCACACTGTCCCATAGAAGCGTTCAGCTGTCCATCTCCCAAACACTGGAGAGAAAGAGAAAGTACTCCCCTACCCACGCGCGATCCCTAGCCCTTAATGCCAGCATTTCCAAATTCCTGGCCTTTAAAATGCTGTCATTCCGTCTGGTGGAGACAGAGACTTTTAAAAACCTTATGACTGTGGCTGTCCCATGTACATGGTTCCCAGCCGCCACTACTTTTCCAGGTGAGCCATCCCTGCCCTGCACAACCAAGTGGCGGACAAAATTAGGTGTGCACTGCGCAACACCATCTTTGGCAAGGTCCACATAACCACTAATACGGGGACCAGTAAGAACGGGCAGGGACATTATATTTCCCTAACTGCACACTGGGTAAATGCAGTGGCGGCTGGGCCTGAGGCAGATAGCAGTTTGGCCCATGTCCTTCCACCACAGAGGATTGCAGGACGTTTCTCTTTGCCTCCTGTTGCCTCCACCTCCTACTCCACTTCCTCCTCTACCACCTCCTCATCTGGTCAGCATAACACCTTCACCGCCAACTTCAGCACAGCCAGGGGTAAACGACAACAGGCAGTTTTGAAACTCATCTGTTTAGGGGAAAAACCCCACACAGCGCAGGAGCTGTGGACGGGCATGGAACAACAGACCGATGAGTGGTTGGTGCCACTGAGTCTCAAGCCCGGCCTGGTGGTGTGTGATAATGGGTGAAATCTTGTAGCAGCTCTGGGACTAGCTGGTTTGACACACATCCCTTGCCTGGCGCATGCGCTGTGTTTGGTGGTGCAGAGGTTCCTGAAAAATTACCCTGATATGTCAGAGCTGCTGCAGAAAGTGCGGGCCGTCTGTGCGTACTTTCGGCCTTCTCACCCTGCTGCTGCTTGCCTGTCTGCGCTGCAGCATAACTTCGGCCTTCCCGCTCACCGCCTCATATGAGACGTGCCCAAAAGGTGGACCTCCACCTTGCACATCCTGGAGAGACTGCGCGAGCAGCAGCAGAAGGTGATAGTGGAGTTTCAGCTGCAGCACGCACGGGTGAGTCACTCGGCGGAACAGCACCACTTCACCACCAACGAGTGGGCATACATGCGGGACGTGTGTGCCGTGTTGCGCTGTTTCGAGTACTTCACCAACATGGCCAGTGCCGATGACGCAGTCCTCAGCGTTACTATCCCACTTCTATGTCTCCTTGAAAAAACGCTTTGGGCGATGATGGAAGAGGATGTGGCACAGGAGGAAGAGGAGAAGGAAGAGGGATCATTTATCAGGCTAGTCATTCACAAGTGGCTCGGAGGGTGGGTTCCTGCACCAACAGAGGCCAGGTACACCTCCCACAGAGGCCTGGCACACATGAGCAACTACATGCTGCAGTGCCTGCGCAACGACAGCCGAGTTGCCCACATTCTAACCAGTGCTGATTACTGGGTGGCCACCCTGCTGGATCCCTGCTACAAGGACAACATCCCGTCCCTAATTCCATCACTGGAGCGTGATCAGAAGATGCGCGAGTACAAGCGCACGCTGGTAGACGCGCTGCTGATGGCATTCCCACCTGACACCGGGGGCTCAGTGTAAGAAGTCACCAATGCAGCTAGGGCACCACCAGCACCTCAGAAGGCAGGGTTAGCTTGGCCGAAATGTGGAAAAGCTTTGTCAGCACGCCACAACAACCAGCACCACCAGCTGATATGGAAAGTCTTAGCAGGAGGCAGCATTTCAGCAACATGGTGGAGCAGTATGTGTGCACACGCCTACATGTACTGACTGATGGGTCTGCCCCCTTCAACTTCTGGGTCTCCAAATTGGGCACATGGCCCAAGCGTGTCCTTTACGCCTTGAAGGTGCTGGCCTTCCCTGCGGCCAGTGTATTGTCCGAACGTCTGTTTAGCACGGCAGGGGGCGTCATCAAAGACAAGCGCAGCCGCCTGTCCACAGCCAATGTGGACAAGCTCACGTTCATTGAAATGAACCAGGCATGGATCCCACAGGACTTGTCCGTACCTTGTGCAGAATAGACCGGCCATTGTTATACTCCAGCGCACTTTCTCTTTGCATTCTCTTTTCTATTTCCTAATGTTTTGGGGCCTTCCCAAATTTATAAAAAAAAAATAAAGAAAAAAAAAAAAAAAAAAAAAATAAAGAAAAAAAAATATGCAAAAACAGTGTTGGCTACTTCCTCCTCCTCCACCGCCGCTTCCACCTACACCGCCACGTCCACCATCTCCTCAACCTCCTACTCCACTTTGACCTCCGCCTCCTAGTTCAAGATTATAATTTTTTATATTCTATGTTATTTTAAGTAATCCACATTTGTTTGCAGGGCAATTGTCCTGCTCTTACCCCCATTTTGTTTCCTTTTGCAGCCCTCTAGCCCTTACTACGTATGTCTATTTTACAGGCAGTTTAGCGCCCCCAAGTTCGGGTCCCCATTGACTCCAATGTTCGGGGTCAAATTCGGATCACGAACCCGAACTTTGAGCCGAAGTTCGGCCGAACCCGGCTAACCCGAAATTCCAGGTGTTCGCTCATCCCTAGTGATGACGTGAAGTACAGGCATGTAACCACTGAAGGCAACCACTGGCAGTACAAGACCTCTGAATACAGTGATTGGCTTTGTATGTATACAGATGATGTAACCGTTATTTTTATCAGCTTAACACATAAATGCAAACAAAACACATCACAGTAATATAATAAATCGCATCAAAATGACCATCCTGGTGCAGCTGGTGTCAAAATAATGCTGGCTGCATCTGTATATGACATCATCACTGCAGGGTAAATAACCAAAGAACAGTAGAACCACTGGAGTGCCAGAGCATTTTAAAGTGTGTACTGTTTTTTATTTGTTATTTTTTACTTTATTGCATTTGCTGCTTTTATAAAAAATTTTGCGACCCTGAGCAACCCCTTTAACAACAGGAGTTTCATTTTATAGGTAGCAAATGTGCTAATAATTTGCTTTACTTGTCTTTTTACTGATCTTGACTTACAACATGTGCTATAGCCTATCATTTATTCACAGGAACATTTAATATACTGTACATTGCCTAGTTTTCAGCTCTGACGGCATATTTTACTGTTAACCTCTGCTGGTTCAGTGTAGAACAAAAAATGCTTTCATGATTTGCATGCAACTGACTTTCTGCATTTTCTTATTTAGAATAGAAATGCAGTGCAGTATAGTAGTTTAGGGCTCACGCACACGACCGTGCTGTTTTTTGCGGTCAGCAAATTGCGGATCCGCAAAAAACGGATGCCGCCCGTGTGCCTTCCGCAATTTGCGGAACGGAACAGGAGGCCCATTATAGAAATGCCTATTCTTGTCCGCAAAACAGACAAGAATAGGACATGCCTCATAATTTTTGGGGGCCACGGAACAGAGCAATGGATGCGGACAGCACACAGAGTGCTGTCCGCATCTTTTGAGGACCCATTGAAATGAATGGTTCCGTATACGGACCGTATACGAAATCAAAATACGGCCCGTATACGGAACGCAAAAAACGTTTGTGTGCATAATAGTCATGCCTATTAACACAGGGTTAACTATTTAAGCCACAGGCTGAATTCTATTTGCAGTTCTGAGTGAATAATAAGCATCTGCTCACACAGGGGCATACACAGACATCTTAGGTCCTTATTTTAAGGGCTCATGCACACAAACATATTTTATTTCAGTGTCTGTTCCGTTTACTTTTGCGGAGCGTATGTGGAACCATTCATTTCTATGGGCTGCAAAAAAATGGAAATTACTCTGGGTGCATTCCGTGTTCGTATATCTGCAAGTCCGTACCACAAAAAAATAGAACATGTCCTATTATTGTCCGTTTTGGGGATAAGGTCAGGCATTGGTACAATGGAGCCACAAAAAAACACACAAAAAAAAAGGATGCAACACGGACATCACACAGATTGTTTTTTATTAGCTTTTTTTGCTGATCTGTGTTTTGCAGACCGCAAAATACATACGGTCGTTTACATGAGCCCTTACCTTGTTAGGCATCCTTCACACAGTTACGCCTTGTTTACATTTACATTTTTCACTGACGTGTGCTGTACACATTTTTTACAGACAGCACACGGACCCATGGGTAAGTAAAAAAATCACGGAGACATGCACTACTTTGATCCATGATGCGGACCAATCACACGAGCGGATGTTGTGCGGGGAATCTGCTATGTAAAAGAGAGCCAAGCCCCGTTATGGACAGCAGGGACACGGAGCATTAGCATGATTAATAATGCTCCACGCCTCTCTGTGATCTTTTTACTACAAAATCAGGGCTCCTTTACACGAATGTGTGAAGTCCGTGCCCGTGCTGTGGACCGCAAATTGCAGTCCGCAATGCACGGGCACCTTCCGTGGGGCAGGCGCATAAGGATCGCAGACCCATTCACTTGAATGGGTACGCGATCCATTTGTTCCGCAAAAGATAGAGCATGTTCTATCTTTTTGCAGTGCGGAGGCACGGAACGGAACCCCAGAAACCACTCCGTAGTGCTTCCGTCGTGTTCCGTGCTTCCGTTCTGCACCGTTCCACATCTCCGGATTTGCGGACCCATTGAAATGAATGGGTCCGCATACGTGATGCGGAATGACAACGGAACGGTGCCCGTGTATTGCGGATCCGCAAATGCGGACAGCAGAATAACACCCAGAATAACAGGCCCGCCGCAAAGACGCAATCCTGCGTACGGCGGTCCTGTAGTGGTTAAAGAGGTTGTCCCACGAAAAATATTCTACAGTTTTGAAACCAGTACTTTGATCTCAATACTTTTGTAATTGCATGTATTTAAAAATTTTGCATAGCCAGTGAGTTATTCAATAAAATATATCTGTATTGCGCCACCTGCTGTTTCTCTTATTTCTTTGTCCTGCTCACTGAGAGTGAGAGTACCATCACTGAGAGTACCATCCTTCAACTGCCTCCTGAGCTGTGATAGGGAGAGCATGGACACGCCCCCTTAGCTGTGATAGGGAGAGCATGGACACGCCCCCTTAGCTGCAACAGAAAAGACACTCCCCTTGAGCTTTCAGCTTGATATAAATCTAGCAATGAATGGGGAGATCTCTGGATCCATGTGAGGTACAGGGCTGGTTCTAGCTTTGTTAGAAAGAGATTGTCATGTACTATATGGGGTCTGATTTTCATTATTAAATTTAGTCATGGGATAACCCCTTTAATATACCCTTGACCAGGGGTCAGAAACCTCCACCACTCCAGCTGCTGTGAAACTACATCTCCCGGCATGCTCCATTCACTTCTTTTGGAGTTCTTAAAGCAGCCAAGCAAGTGTGCATGCTGTTAGTTGTAGTTTTACCACAGCTGAAGGTTGCTGATCCCTGTTCTCCACAGTCTTTGTGTATCAGGCATGGGTGCGCATCATCCAGTAATACCTGTGTGCCTTAATATTCAGCAATAAGATTAGTTAACAGGGCAGTTTCATAATATACTATGTCTTAACTTGCATTCAAGTGTTTTCTTGCATACCTGTCTAAATATATTTGGATAGCAATGTATTACCTGTCTTGTGTGCACAAAATATCATTTTACATCACATATTATCCAGTCTGCCAGTTATGTGAAGAGTGCAGCGACCGGGCCGCAGGGGCAGTATGTGAGCTACGGTGGGCTGATGGGGGTAGAAGCAGTTTTACTCCCTGGGCTGGCGTGCAGTGAATAGAAGGACAGAACCAGTTCCTTCGGGGCACACTCTCTTGTCCAATGACTCCTGCCAGATGGTGGTTGAGGTGCCCCATAGGAGACAGCACAGTTTGCATCAATCCCTGTGTATATAATTCAACAGTGTCCTTCTTGTTTAATAGATAACTAATTATATTAGGCCCTGATTCTTAAATTGGGGTGAATAAGCTAATTCTACTGTTATTGGGGTGTCCACCTACCTGTCACAGTAACTGTTTCACTACCAGAAAGGACTAGCTATGCATGTTGCTGTAATGCACAGTCAAGTACATCAAGATGCACTGTCCGTGCAGGCCGGGATATAGCTGATTTAATGCTCTTCGTGAAGAATTAATTCGGAACAAAGCAAATTTCGTGAAAATATTCAGCAAAGCGCCTGAATCAAATTTTTGAAAACTTCGCTCATCTCTAGCAATTTGCAGGCAGCATGTTATGGAGGAGGAGCTGAGCAGATTAATAAATCCACACCGAAGTTGTAGGTACACAGCATATAGTTAATTAAGGCTACTTTCACACCTGCGTTAGGTGCGGATCCGTCTGGTATCTGCACAGACGGATCCGCACCTATAATGCAAACGCTTAGATCCGTTCAGAACGGATCCGTTTGCATTACCATGAACAAAAAAAAATAAAATAATTGTTCATGATAATGCAAACGGATCCGTTTTGACTTTACATTGAAAGTCAATGGGGGACGGATCCGTTTGAAAATTGAGCCATATAGTGTCAACTTCAAACGGATCCGTCCCCATTGACTTACATTGTAAGTCTGGACGGATCCGTTTGCCTCCGCACGGCCAGGCGGACACCCGAACGCTGCAAGCTGCGTTCAGGTGTCTGCCTGCTGAGCGGAGCGGAGGACAAACGGAGCCAGACTGATGCATTCTGAGCGGATCCGTTCGGATCCGTTCGGGGCCGCTTGTGAAAGCCTTCAAACGGAGCTCACAAGCGGAGCCCCGAATGCTAGTGTGAAAGTAGCCTAAAATATACACTTTATTACTTTTACATAAACCAATAATAGACAAATAAAAAATCCCCAGCAGTAGCATATACAGAAAAAAGAGCCACAATATATATGTCACATGTTATTCTACAAACCCTATGTTGTAGCATGGTTCCTACCCTTAGACGGTATCAGAGGTAGTATTTATTCCTGCATAGTGCAAAAACCATCTATATAATAGTTGATAAGAAAACACGGGGGGGGGGGGGGGCACACGGTACACAACCTCAACAAATGATAACAAAGTGCCTAGTGCAATAAATAGTAGATAGAGAACATCAGGCAATGCATGAAAGAGTTATACAGACCAGTGTGGCTTATACCCCAACTCACGTTTCGCAATTCGCTTTTCTCCCCCATCCCCCCCCCCCCCCCCCCCCCCGAGTATATGCCACACTGGTCTGTAAATTTTTAATTATTTTTATAATATAAAGGTAAAACTTATTGACCCAAATTTACCGCTAATATCAAGTACGAGATGTCACGAAAAAACAATATCAGAATGGCTTGGATAAATAAAAGCATTGTAAAGTTATTAGCACATAAAGTGACACATGTCAGATTTGCAAAATTAAGCCTGGTAACAAAGGTGAAAACTGGCTTGGTCTTGAAAGGGTTAAACACTGTAAGGCCTCTTTCACACGGGCATCGCGGATGAGGGCAGGATGCGTTCAGGGTGCATTGCGGGAAATCCACGCGAGTAGGCACGCAATTTCAGTCAGTTTTATCTGCATCTGCGTTCCGTTGTTCAGTTTTTTCCGCGCAGGTGCAATGCATTTTGCACATGCGTGATAAAAAACTAAATGCGGTACCCAGACCCAAACCCGAACTTCTTCACTGAAGTTCGGGTTTGGGTTCGGTGTTCTGTTGATTGTATTATGTTCCCTTCTAAAATGTTTATAAGGGAAAATAAAAGCATTCTTAATACAGAATGCTAACTAAAATGTCCATTGAGGGGTTAAAACATAAAAATAAAAAAAACTCACCTCATCCACTTGATCGCGCAGCCGGTATCGTCTTCTTTCTTCTTCCTGCAAGACCTGCGCTGACATAATCATGCTCACCATGTGGTGAGCGTGGTGACTTCAGCGCAGGTCCTGCTGAATGAAGATAGAAGGATCTCCTATCTTCATTCAGCAGGACCTGCGCTGACGTCACCGCGCTCACCGCGTATTTATGCAGTGATTTATGTATTTGTATATTTTCATCCACACACTCCTCCATCTTGTGTAGGATGCCTTTGTGGTGCATGTGATCCGCTGCTGACATCCTCCATTGTATGCATTTTTGCTGGGGATTGCCGCTAGCAACGGATCACATGCAGAGGAATTGCTCCCCCGGTTATAAACACGCCACAGTGTTTGGGGTTTTTGAGCATTTCCTCCCATTTAGGCCACTTTATTTTAGTGATATTTAGTTGTGAGTTCCCAAAGTAATTTATGCAGCACAAACACACAATTGGATAATAAACTAGTGATTACCTAGCAATTTATTTGCATATTTTCTTATATACAGATGCAGCCAAGCTAAACTTGGTTATCGCGTTAAGTAAAGAATGGCAAGAATATGTTAACTGACTTTTTAGTGGATTTCGATGGCTTTTGTCACGAGATAACTGAGATAACATTGTGACGTGTTATCAGAGTCAATTTTAACTCGGCCACATCTGTATTTTTATTCTATATAATTTTATGTTTACAATTTGTAGAAATCGAGAAGCGTATACAGGTCCTTCTCAAAAAATTAGCATATTGTGATAAAGTTCATTATTTTCTGTAATGTACTGATAAACATTAGACTTTCATATATTTTAGATTCATTACACACAACTGAAGTAGTTCAAGCCTATTCTTGTTTTAATATTGATGATTTTGGCATACAGCTCATGAAAACCCAAAATTCCTATCTCAAAAAATTAGCATATTTCATCCGACCAATAAAAGAAAAGTGATTTTAATACAAAAAAAGTCAGCCTTCAAATAATTAAGTTTAGTTATGCACTCAATACTTGGTCGGGAATCCTTTTGCAGAAATGACTGCTTCAATGCGGCGTGGCATGGAGGCAATCAGCCTGTGGCACTGCTGAGGTGTTATGGAGGCCTAGGATGCTTCGATAGCGGCCTTAAGCTCATCCAGAGTGTTGGGTCTTGCGTCTCTCAACTTTCTCTTCCCAATATCCCACAGATTCTCTATGGGGTTCAGGTCAGGAGAGTTGGCAGGCCAATTGAGCACAGTAATACCATGGTCAGTAAACCATTTACCAGTGGTTTTGGCACTGTGAGCAGGTGCCAGGTCGTGCTGAAAAATGAAATCTTCATCTCCATAAAGCTTTTCAGCAGATGGAAGCATGAAGTGCTCCAAAATTTCCTGATAGCTAGCTGCATTGACCCTGCCCTTGATAAAACACAGTGGACCAACACCAGCAGCTGACATGGCACCCCAGACCATCACTGACTGTGGGTACTTGACACTAGACTTCAGGCATTTTGGCATTTCCCTCTCCCCAGTCTTCCTCCAGACTCTGGCACCTTGATTTCCGGATGACATGCAAAATTTGCTTTCATCCGAAAAAAGTACTTTGGACCACTGAGCAACAGTCCAGTGCTGCTTCTCTGTAGCCCAGGTCAGGCGCTTCTGCCGCTGTTTCTGGTTCAAAAGTGGCTTGACCTGGGGAATGCGGCACCTGTAGCCCATTTCCTACACACGCCTGTACACGGTGGCTCTGGATGTTTCTACTCCAGACTCAGTCCACTGCTTCCGCAGGTCCCCCAAGGTCTGGAATCGGTCCTTCTCCACAATCTTCCTCAGGGTCCGGTCACCTCTTCTCGTTGTGCAGCGTTTTCTGCCACACTTTTTCCTTCCCACAGACTTCCCACTGAGGTGCCTTGATACAGCACTCTGGGAACAGCCTATTCGTTCAGAAATTTCTTTCTGTGTCTTACCCTCTTGCTTGAGGGTGTCAATGATGGCCTTCTGGACAGCAGTCAGGTCGGCAGTCTTACCCATGATTGCGGTTTTGAGTAATGAACCAGGCTGGGAGTTTTTAAAAGTCTCAGGAATCTTTTGCAGGTGTTTAGAGTTAATTAGTTGATTAGGTTAATAGCTCGTTTAGAGAACCTTTTCATGATATGCTAATTTTTTGAGATAGTAATTTTGGGTTTTCATGAGCTGTATGCCAAAATCATCAATATTAAAATAAGAAAAGGCTTGAACTACTTCAGTTGTGTGTAATGAATCTAAAATATATGAAAGTCTAATGTTTATCAGTACATTACAGAAAATAATGAACTTTATCACAATATGCTAATTTTTTGAGAAGGACCTGTATGTAAAAAAAACTTGCCTGTCCGGGCACAGCGGTGTGATCCTCAGGCTTGGCACGGTCACATCAAGGAGAGATGTGCGGCTAAGCCACATCCCCTGGTCACACAACAACATCCTTAGCAACAGGATGCAATGCTCTGTTTCTCCCTGCAGTGGTCTTGTGCTGGGGGAGATTAGCAGTGGGCTGATTGCTCAGCTGCTCTATTACTGTGTTCTCGTGTTTCTGACTAATGGAGTGCCAAGTCATGGACCTATCAGGTTCTGATCCAGGGACTCAGGAACTTCACTTAAACCTCTTCCTGGTCATACACCATTGTCAGTGATAGTCTCTGACTCACTAGTTATGATCCTGGTTCCTTGTTCCTGTCCTTATTGGATTGCTCATTCCTCTGACCCTGGCTTGTCTTCTGACCACTCTCTGTCTCTCCTTTGGTACTCGATAACTTGTCTGGCTCTGGCCCATTTACTTATGACTCAGGTATTGTGTATGTCTTTGCTGTTTGTCTGTATCTGCACTTAAATAGCATAGGGGACATCGACCATTTGCAGTCTAGCTATCTAGCTAGGGAAAGCAGGCCTGGGTTTTAGCCTTAAGGCTGACTGTCCATGTTTGTCCCTATCTATAGTTGTAACAATATATCCACATGACAATGCATGAAATCCAGGTAATTATTAGTCAACCTAACACTGATTGTAGCTTTATGTTTCTTCATATACTTGATGCTACAACATTTTTTTTCCCCATAAGGTTTCTATTGCTGAACTTTTTTGTTTAATGAATGATAGTAGACTGCAAGGGTAAGTGTAATAAAATTATATTTAGTCTATGTAAGATAACAACTTGCCATTTAATGAACTTTCATTTGACCTAGCTCTTTGTCACACAATGCACATAAATATAGGCAGAGATTGGAAAGATAAATACCAATACTGTATGTGAAAAGTGATAATGTACTCTATTTACTACAAACCAATAAAGGAGCTTGTAAAAAGAGCCTGTTCCTTTAATGGCTTACTTTCTCTGTGGCAGACTGCACTCACAGCTACTGATCTAAAGATGCAGTGACACAAAAAGCTTAGAGATAATTAAATATTGATTTTTGTTTTCTAATCCTATATAAAAATTGTCCTGGGTGTCCCAATGGTAGTTTTCATCTCTAGGACATGGTGAACAATATTAACCCTGCTTTGTTTCAAGCTGCTGTTGAGCAAATAAATGGGATCATTCAGAATAAAAAAAAGTAACAGTTTTAGAAACTTTTGTTTTTCGTTTAATCTGCCAAAAGACATATCTCAACTGTGTGGTGCTTTTACTTAACCTTTTATAGCAGAGCACATGGAAATGACTGAACCTTTTGGAGATCCCCATAGATGGCCTAGAGCGTAGTTTTGTATAGGAAACAGTTAAAGTGATGAGCAAGCCTCATCTGGGTTTGTTTCATGCAGCAAAACATAATTCCTATGGGTCATACGTGTTATATATTTGAAGCTCAGTTGACATTGCATTGCATTACATTCTGTGAACACAGCATACAATTTCAGAGGGAGTACTTGCATAGAAAATAATTAAAGGAAATTGACTGGGAATAGTTCCATTGCATTTGTACATGTGTCTGCTGAGATGCATGATTTGTGAATTACTGCATATACATGTTCTTTCTTATGGAAATGTAAAATGCAATCTTAGATTAAAAAAAGGAATGACAACATAACAGATTCAGACCTCATTCACACAACTGTATTTTAAGTCCGCATCACATGCTGACCCATTCATTTCTAGGTGGCCACAAAACGCATCTGTGTGGACATGCAGCAAATTATAGAACATGTCACATTTTGTGTTGTTGTCCATTCTGCAGACCAGAATAGTCATCTTGATAATGTGGCCCACAGAAAGTGAGGGATGCACTATGTCCGCATTTTGCAGATCTATGGTTCGCGGACGACAAAACGGATGCGGCCATATGTACGAGGTCTAACACCTGAAATAAACCAAATTTAGGAATCAATATGGACATAATTTCTAAGCACAAGTTAAATCAACTGATCCATGTCCTTAATATACTTTATGTATGAGAATGAGCACTTCTCTTAAAGCAGGTATGCAATATGATGACTCCACTGAATGATATAATCGCCATTCTCGCTCTTGTGAAAGGGACCCTACTCTCACTGTGTTGGGGGTTGCTGCTGAATAAGATGGAATACACACATGGAGCCTGGGAAGGAGCTTCCTACTAGAGATGAGCGAATCGAATCCCACGAAGTGGAATTCGATCCAAATTTCAGGATAAATTTGATTTGCCGAATTTCCTCATGCTTCGTAATAGCATGCAATAGTTAGACCGCTGCAGACAGCGACATTATTTGCGCTACATCTCCTGTGTAACGTGTGCACATCCCAAAAATATCTGTGACATCCAGTGTAGTTTTTCCGTAGACAGTGTCCACTGTGGACAGTGACATTAGCTGTGCTAAATCTCCTGTATAACGTGTGCACATCCAATAAATATCAGAGATATCCAGTGTACTTTTTCCATAGACGGTGTTCGCTGCGGACAGTGACATTACCTGTGGTACATCTCCTGTGTAACGTTTCCACATCCCAAATACCTGTGACGTTCCCTGTAATTTTTCATTATCCGCTGGTGACATCAGCGACATTATCTGCGGTATTTCTCCTTTGTAACGTTTTCACATTACAAATACCTGTGACATTCCCTGTAATTTTATATTAGCCGCTGCTGACATCAGCGACATTATCTGCGGTATTTCTCCTGTGTAACATTTCCACATCCAAAATACATCCAACATTTCCACATCCAAATTACATCCCTGTAATTTTATATTAGCCGCTGGTGACAGCAGCAACATTACCTGCGGTATATCTCCTGTGTGACGTTTCCACATCCCAAATACCTTTTTTTTTTTTTTTTTTTTTTTTGCGCATACACTTACAAATCCTACGCTACTGTACATGTCACATACTTTCTAGCATATATAACATTTAATATGAAGAAGGCAAGCAGTAAGGGACAGGGAAGTGGCCGTGATGCTGATGGTGCACGCAGAGGCCGTGGCCCTGGGTGCGTTGAAGCTGTGCCTGCTGCCAGAGCACAAGAAAAACAATCATCCACTATACCTAGCTTCATGTCCCAGTTTTAAGGGCGGTGCAAGACAACGCTCTTGAAGTCAGACCACTACGACCAGGTGGTCGGTTGGATTGCAGCAGATAATGCTTCCAGTCGGTTAAGCGCCACCCTGTCTTCCACCAAGTCCAGTCTCATTAGGTAAGAGTCTGGTCAACACAATCCTCACCCTGATCCTCCTTCCTCCGACCATGGAGAGTCTTGACAAACAAGTGATCCCACACTTGGATATTCTGAGGAGCTCTTTTCAGCGCCATTCCTTCAATTGAGCCTCTTGACAAGCCCGATTAAAGAGGGACATGAGATCTTGTGCCCAGATTCCCAAACTCTTGAGCATCCACAGTCACAAGAAGATGACAGTGGGGAATAGAAATCAGTGTTTCACGAGGTGGATGATGATGATTAGACACAGTTGCCAATAAGTCAACGGCAATTACAGTTTCATGAGGTTGATGATGAGGATGAGACACAGTTGTCAATAGCTGAGGTTGTTGTTAAGTCAACAAGTCAGTATAATGAGCAGAGTGAGGAAGTGGAAGAGGAGGTGGTGGACAATGAAGTCACTGACCCAACCAGGGAAGGTGGCAAGCCGAGCGAGGACAGCAGTACAGAGGGGGAGGGATCCGCAGCACCGCAACAGACTGGAGGAGGCAGTGGGGTGGTAAAAGGGAGAATGCGGGCCACACCAAACAGGCCCGCAACTGTTCCCTGGAGCACACCCTTGCGGAAATCTCCCTTGCCAAAGGGTAGGTGTCCCACTGTCTGGCGCTTTTTTTGAGGAAAGTGTGTACGACAAAAGAATTGTAATTTGCAACCTATGCCATACAAACATAAGCAGGGGCGTGAACACTAGCAACCTCACCACCACCAGTATGATCTGCCAAATGGCATCAAAGCACCGTAATTGGTGGGTTGAATGTCTTGGTCCACAATCTGTGTCTGTGAGTCACACCACTGCCTCCTCTTCCCCAAGAAGGCGCAGGACCGGATGCCTCCCACCCTGCACCTGGAGCTTAACAAGCACCATCAGCGACCACATACATTTCCGTGTCCTGCACAGCGTACAAATGTCTTTACCCCAGGCATTTGAATGCAAACGCAAATACCCAGCCACCCACCCACACCGCTGCAGAGCTGTGGCAGAAGATAAGAGACCAGACTGAGCTGTTGCTCTCTCCACTCAACCTAGAACCAGGCATGGTTGTGTCTGATAATGGAGTAACTTGGTGGCAGCTGTGGAGCTTGGCAAGCTCACACACATCCCATGCCTAGCACATGTATTCAACTTAAAGGTATAGCGGTTTCTCAAAACCTACCCCAATTTGCCTGAGCTACTCATGATGGTGCACCGCGTGTGTGCCCATTTCCGCAAGTCATTAACAGCTTCCGCTGGTCTGTCAACGCTGCAGCAGCGCTTACAATTGCCAGCTAGCCGACTGTGTGATGTGAGCACACGCTGGAACTCCACGTTCCACATGTTGGCCAGGCTTTGTGAGCAGCAGAGTGCAGTAGTGGAATACCAGCTGCAACATGGTCGTCGCCTTTCCAGTCAGCATCCGCTCTTCAAAAGCGAGGAGTGGGCATGTATGTCTGACCTCTGTCTGGTTTTAAGAAACTTTGAGGAATCAACACAGATGGTGAGTGGCGATAACGCTATTCTCAGCGTCACCATCAAACTTCTGTGTCTACTCAAACACTCACTGCTCACAATTAAGGATGGAAGAGGTGGAAATAGGGGAAGACATTACAGAGTGTGATAGCCAGGCCACCCTCAGTTCGTCTTCTCAGCGCAAATTGGATGATGATGAGGAGGAGGAGGAGGAGCAGGAGACGGTTGCCTCCGCTACAGAGGGTAGTACCCATGAAAGTTTAATTCCATCTGTTCAGCGTGGGTGGGCAGAAGTGGAGGAATAGGATGAGGAGACTGAGAGTCATCCTACTGATGACAACAGCGAAGTCTTGCCTGTTGGGACACTGGCACACATGGCTGACTTTATGTTAGACTGCCTTTCCCGTGACCCACGTGTTTTACGCATTTTGGACAACGCCGATTACTGGTTGTTCACCCTTCTCGACCCCTGCTACAAATAGAACTTCTCATCTCTCATTTCTGTGGTGGAGAGGACGAGCAAAATGGTGCAATACCAAAAGGTCCTGCTCCAAAAATTTCCAGCTGACAACGCTGGTGACAGAGTGCGTAGTTCCTTGGGCAACCTAGGAGAGGAGATGAGGGGAACACATAGCAGTTCCGAAAGAGGCAGGGCAACACTCTCCAAAGCCTGGGACAGTTTCATGACACCCCACCAGCACCCTCACCCTGATGTGCAGCCTAGTGTTACAAGAAGGGAAAAATTTTGGAAGATGGTGAAGGAGAATGTAGCAGACAATGTCAGCGTCCTCAATGATCCCTCTGTTCCTTACAACTACTGGGTGTTCAAGCTGGACATGTGGCACAAACTGGCGCTCTACGTCTTGGAGGTCCTGGCTTTCCCTGCCGCCAGTGTTTTGTCTGAGCGGGTATTTAGTGCTGCTGGGGGCATAATAACTGATAAGTGCATCCGCCTGTCAACTAAAAATGCTGACAGGTTGACTCTTTTAAAAATTAACAAGGCCTGGATTTCCCCAGACTTCTCTACTCCACCAGAGGAAAGCAGATAAACATAAAGGCACTTTAAATGTGCTTTTTGTAATGTACTGAATACACTGTATCCACATGCACCCCTTCCTCCACAAAAAAAGGCTATATGGCTCAATCTTCCTTTTCTCATCCTCAACCTTCTCCTCTTCCATCATATCAACATGCTTATTAGTCTGCCCTCGCTACTAATGTTGTAGAGGGTCAACTCACCTACAGGCCATCACCTACAATCTTTTAGAGGGTCAGCTCACCAGCAGGCCCTCACCTACAATCTTTTAGAGGGTAATCTCACCTGCAGGCCCTCGCATATAATGTTTTAGAGGATCAGCTCACCAGCAGCCCTCACCTACAATCTTTTAGAGGGTCAGCTCACCTGCAGGTCCTCGCATGTAATGTTTTAGAGGGTCATCTCACCAGCAAGCCCTTACCTACAATCTTTTAGAGGGTCATCTCCCCTGCAGGCCCTCACATATAATGTTTTTGAGGGTCAGCTCACCAGCAGGCCCTCAACCATAATGTTTTACAGGGTCAGCTCACCAGCAGGCCATCACCTCCATTCTTTTAGAGGGTCAGCTCACCAGTAGGCCCTCGCATTTAATGTTTTTGAGGGTCAGCTCACCAGCAGGCCCTCGCATATAATGTTTTAGAGGGTCAGCCCACCAGCAGGCCCTCACCTACAATCTTTTAGAGGGTCAGCTCACCAGCAGGCCCTCACCTACAATCTTTTAGAGGGTAATCTCACCTGCAGGCCCTCGCATATAATGTTTTAGAGGATCAGCTCACCAGTAGCCCTCACCTACAATCTTTTAGAGGGTCAACTCACCTACAGGCCATCACCTACAATCTTTTAGAGGGTCAGCTCACCAGCAGGCCCTCGCATATAATGTTTTAGAGGATCAGCTCACCAGCAGCCCTCACCTACAATCTTTTAGAGGGTCAACTCACCTACAGGCCATCACCTACAATCTTTTAGAGGATCAGCTCACCAGCAGCCCTCACCTACAATCTTTTAGAGGGTCAACTCACCTACAGGCCATCACCTACAATCTTTTAGAGGGTCAGCTCACCAGCAGGCCCTCGCATATAATGTTTCTAAGGGGCAGCTCACCAGCAGGCCCTTAACCATAATGTTTTACAGGGTCAGCTCACCAGCAGGCCTTCACCTCCATTCTTTTAGAGGGTCAGCTCACCAGTAGGCCCTCGCATTTAATGTTTTTGAGGGTCAGCTCACCAGCAGGCCCTCGCATATAATGTTTTAGAGGGTCAGCCCACCAGCAGGCCCTCACCTACAATCTTTTAGAGGGTCAGCTCACCAGCAGGCCCTCACCTACAATCTTTTAGAGGGTAATCTCACCTGCAGGCCCTTGCATATAATGTTTTAGAGGATCAGCTCACCAGCAGCCCTCACCTACAATCTTTTAGAGGGTCAGCTCACCTGCAGGTCCTCGCATGTAATGTTTTAGAGGGTCATCTCACCAGCAAGCCCTTACCTACAATCTTTTAGAGGGTCAACTCACCTACAGGCCATCACCTACAATCTTTTAGAGGATCAGCTCACCAGCAGCCCTCACCTACAATCTTTTAGAGGGTCAACTCACCTACAGGCCATCACCTACAATCTTTTAGAGGGTCAGCTCACCAGCAGGCCCTCGCATATAATGTTTCTAAGGGGCAGCTCACCAGCAGGCCCTTAACCATAATGTTTTACAGGGTCAGCTCACCAGCAGGCCTTCACCTCCATTCTTTTAGAGGGTCAGCTCACCAGTAGGCCCTCGCATTTAATGTTTTTGAGGGTCAGCTCACCAGCAGGCCCTCGCATATAATGTTTTAGAGGGTCAGCCCACCAGCAGGCCCTCACCTACAATCTTTTAGAGGGTCAGCTCACCAGCAGGCCCTCACCTACAATCTTTTAGAGGGTAATCTCACCTGCAGGCCCTTGCATATAATGTTTTAGAGGATCAGCTCACCAGCAGCCCTCACCTACAATCTTTTAGAGGGTCAGCTCACCTGCAGGTCCTCGCATGTAATGTTTTAGAGGGTCATCTCACCAGCAAGCCCTTACCTACAATCTTTTAGAGGGTCATCTCCCCTGCAGGCCCTCACATATAATGTTTTTGAGGGTCAGCTCACCAGCAGGCCCTCAACCATAATGTTTTACAGGGTCAGCTCACCAGCAGGCCCTCACCTATATTCTTTTAGAGGGTCAACTCACCAGCAGGTCCTCACATATAATGTTTTTGAGGGTCAGCTCACCAGCAGGCCATCAGCCATAATGTTTTATAGGGTCAGCTCACCAGCAGGCCCTCGCCCAAAATATTTTCAATGGTTAGCTAAACAGCAGGCACTCACCCATAATTTTTTTCAATGGTCAGCTCAGCAGAAGGTACTAGCCCATAATTTTTTGGATGCTTAGATCAGCAGCAAGCACTCACCCCTAATGTTTCAGATGGTCAGCTCAGCAGCAGTCCCTCGCCCGTAATGTTTTAGATGGTCACCAGCAGGCCAACAATCATAATTTTTCAAGGTTGTATGATGCCCTCCTTTATGTGTAATAAAGGGTGTATTGGAGTGCCGGCTCCTTGTAATTTTTGGAAGCCCTTTTACTTAGTGCATAGGCTTTATGAATGTAGGAGTCCCACTACCTGAACAATTGTACCACAATGTGAATGAGGCCCTCCATTATGTGATATACAGGTTGTATCGGAGTGCCTCTTCCTTGCAATTTTTGGCAGCACTTGTACTTTATATACAAGTTAATATGCAGGAAATAATTTTTTCTAACAATTTATCCTCTAAAATCGATTTTATCTTCAGTTTTGTGCGTATTATTGTCAGTCTGTAAAAGTGGCGTACTACTTGGACAACAATGTTCCCGGCAACAACCTGGGAGTTCAAGATGCTTCCAGACATCCTCCCCATACTGTTCCCGAATAGTGATGATCGAGCACCAAAGTATTCTGGTGTTCGGCCTGAACTCATTGCTATATTTGTGTGCTCGGCCGAGCACCCGGGTATAATGGAAGTCAATGGGAGACAACCAGGCACCCCCTGCTCTGAAGAGGGGAGGGTGCGTGGTCCATTGTAAAAGGTCAGAAAGTGACAGAAACACCACCGAAATGGATCGGGCACAATGTCTGGAGGCATCTTGGACTCCCAGGTCGCTGCTGGGAACCATGTTGTCCGAGTTGTACACCAATTTTACAGACTGACAAAAATACGCACAAAACCCCCCAAAAAATCTATTTTTCAGGAAAAATTGTTAGGAAACATTCTTTCCTGTATATTCAATTGTATATAAAGTGCAAATGCTGCAATAAAATTACAAGCAAGAGACACTCAGAAACAGCCTGTATATCACATAAAGGAGGGCCTCATTCACATTGTGGTACAATTGTTCAGGTAGTGGGACTCCTACACTCATAAAGCCTATGCACTAAGTGAAAGGGCTTCCAAAATTACAAGGAACACCCTTTGTTACACATAAAGGAGGGCATCATACACACCCTTGAAAAATTATGATTAATGGCCTGCTGGTGACCCTGAAAAACATTTGGAACAAGGGCCTGCTGATCTGACCATCTAAAACCTTAGGGGCGAGGGCCTGCTGCTGCATTGGAGACTCTAGATAACCTCTGGGTGATTGCACGTCTGCGTGACGGCGACGATCCATTCTGATGTCTCCCCATTCTGATGTCTCCCCTATTTCGATGTTCTTTTCTGCGCCTTCCATGGTGATCACGGGTAACGGGGAATCAGGGTTTGATGCCGGAGAGGGAGCTTGAGAAAGGGATACCACATCCAAGGGAGGTCAATGGCTGAAATATGATTGGGTAGAGAGGGTGGATCAAGTTATTAAAGGGTTTCTATCACTTGGTATGACATAATTAGCTGTCAGACACTAGCGATCCGCTAGTGTCTGCTCTGGCCAACCATCCTAATATAACAGCTTTTGGGGCAGCCGTTTTGCTAAAAAAAATAACTTTTATAAATATGCTAATGAGCCTCTAGGTGCTATGTGGGCGTCATTAGCACCTAGAGGCTCCGTCTACCTTCATACACAGCCACCGCCCAGCGCGTCCCTCTAGCCCGCCCATGTCCTGCGGAATGCGATCCTCCGTGTGACGCAGCGGACGAATTCTCGCGCATGGATCGCATTCCGCAGGACATGGGCGGGCTGGAGGGACGCGCTGGGCGGTGGCTGTGTATGAAGGTAGACGGAGCCTCTAGGTGCTAATGACGCCCACATAGCACCTAGAGGCTCATTAGCATATTTATAAAAGTTTTTTTTTTAGCAAAACGGCTGCCCCAAAAGCTGTTATATTAGGATGGTTGGCCAGAGCAGACACTAGCGGATCGCTAGTGTCTGACAGCAAATTATGTCATACCAAGTGATAGAAACCCTTTAAAGAAGAAAAATTGAAGGAAGACATGAGGCGCACGGCAATTACCCACTCCCGACTCGGGGAGGTAGTGACGATAAATAACAATACAGGACTCTTAAGATGCCCTGTTTTTGGAATGAGTAATAAAAAATTACAGGGAATGTCACTGTTTTATTTTGGATGAGTAAACGTTATACAGGAGAGGCCCTGCTGCCGCTTTGTTGACTCTAGATAACTTCTGCCTGATTGCACGTCCCCGTGACGTCCACGATCCATTTGGATATCTTCTTTTTCTACTTTCGATGTTCTTTTATGCGCTTAACATGGTGACCACCGGTAACGGCGAATCATTGTTCGATTTTGGAGAGGGAGCCTGATAAACGGCTATGGCTGCTGCTTCAAAGCAAGGCAGCATGAGTGGCGGGCCTGCAGGTGAGCTGACCCTGTAGAAGATTTGAGTTGCGGGCCTGAAGGTGAGCTGACCCTGTAAAATATTTTAGGTTCGGGCCTGCTGGTGAGCTGACCCTGTTAAACATTATATGCTAGTGCAGGGGTAGGCAACCTCCGGCACTCCAGATGTTGTAAAACTACAACTCCCAGCATGCATACTTCCTCTGCTCTTCTCAGAACTCTCACAGAAATGAATGGAGCATGCTGGAAATTGTAGTTTCACAACAGCGAATACCGGAGGTTGCTGACCCCTGTGCTAGTGCCTGCGGGTGATCTGACCCTGTAAAACATTTTATGCGATGGCCTGCAGCTGAGCTGACCCTGTAAAAGATTTAAGTCGCAGGCCTGTATGTGAGCTGACCCAGTAAAGGATTCGAGTTGTGTGCCTGTAGGTGAGCTGAAACAGTAAAAGATTTTAGGTGCGGGCCTGCTGGTGAGCTGAGGTGGAACCGACAAACCCAACTTCAGATGGCTGCATTAATCTGCAGGTGACTGTGATACAGCTCCACAAATTGTTTCCATCTGTATCTTTCTAAACAATCTGTGGCCTTAGTCTTTTATCCAGACTCAGTCATTGTGCCACTATGTGGCCTCCTGATGCTGTCATTGCCACACCATGTCACCTTGCCACTCATTTTTATCACCATGCTGCTGCTGCTGCTTAAAAGGCCTTAAACTGATCACCAGGCCCACAATTTAATTAAGGTTTTGCAATCGATAAACCCAACTTGCTTTTGTGGGCTGCATCAGTTGCATAGCTAGAAATGACTGGGCCCCACAGCAAATTTTTGAATGGGCCTCCATCCCACAGTCCTTTTTTAGCGACCCCTTCCTTTCATGCCGCCCCCATTCCTGTGGCTAGTAAAGATCGCTCTCTCAGACCAGGGATGGCAGCTGTTCCAGCAGTTTTATACACTGTCTATATTGTCACTGTATATAATTTCATTGTGTAATACTGTTGAGGGGGTCCTGACCAAATCCTTTATTCCTCCTTCTCCTGGATGGGCCCCTTCTGGGTCAGGGCCCCAAAGCTGCAACTTCCCCTGCTTCCCCTATAGCTACGGCCCTGGTCTACATTAATCTGCAGGTGACAGTGATACAGCTCCATAGATTGTTTCCATCTGCATCTTTCTAAGCAATCTGTGGCCTTAGTCTTTTATTTAGACTCAGTCATTGTGCCAATATGTGGCCTCCTGATGCTGCCATCTCCACACCATGTCACCTTGCCACTCATTTTTATCACCAGGCTGCTGCTGATGCTGCTTAAAATGCCTTAAACTAATCACCAGGCCCACAATTTAATTACGCACAAAACCAAAGTAAAAAAAATTGATTGAAAACATTCTTTCCTGTATATTAACTTGTATATATAGTGCAAGTGCTGCCAAAAATTACAGCACACTGATACAACCTGTATATCACATAAAGGAGGGCCTCATTCACATTGAGTTGCAGGGCTGCAGGTGAGCTGACCCTGTAAAAGATTTTAGGTTTGGGCCTGCAGATGAGCTGACCCAGTAAAAGATTTGAGTTGCGGGCCTCCAGGTGAACTGAACAAGTAAAAGATTTTAGGTGCGGGCCTGCTGGTGAGCTGACTCTGTAAACATATGCGAGGGCCTGCTGCTGTTCTGACCATCTAAAACATTAGGGGCGAGGGCCTGCTGCTAAACTGACACTCTAAAACACTATGGGCGAGGGCCTGCTGCTGAGCTGACGCTCTAAAACATTATATGCGAGTGCCTGCTGGTGAGCTGACCCTCTAAAACATTATATGCGAGGGCCTGCTGATGAGCTGACCCTCTAAAACATTAGGGGCGAGGGCCTACTGTTGAGCTGACCCTCTAAAACTTTAGGGGCGAGGGCCGGCTGGTTAGCTGACCCTATAAAAAAAGTTAGAGTGGAGGGAATATATCCAATTTGAATGAGGAGGAGGAGGAGAAAACAAGATTCAACTACAGTATATACTTTTTTGTGGTGGAAAAGGTGCATGGGAATACACTA
The DNA here is from genome assembly GCF_905171765.1 of Bufo bufo. Lineage (NCBI taxonomy): Eukaryota > Metazoa > Chordata > Amphibia > Anura > Bufonidae > Bufo > Bufo bufo. The sequence continues at coordinate 268,987,137 of NC_053390.1, read as the reverse complement.
CAGTAGATTGAGTACACTGATAGATTGAATGATAGTCAATGATAGATTGAAATTGTCTTTATGTTCATCATCAGCTCAGCTCTCCTCTGGTGGAGTTGGGAAGTCAGGGGCAATCCAGGCCTTGTTCATTTTTATCTGAGTCAACCTGTCAGCATTGCCAGTGGACAAGCGGATACCACCAGCAGCACTAAATACACGCTCAGATAAAACGCTGGCGGCAGGGCAGACCAGCACCTCCAAGGCGTAGAGCGCAAGTTCGTGCCACATGTCCATCTTGGACACCCAGTAGTTGTAAGGCGCTTAGGGATCATTTAGGACGCTGACACGATCTGCTATGTATTCCTTCACCATCTTTCAAAACTTTTCCCTCCTTGGCCGCGCTTCAGGGTGAGGTTGCTTGTGGGGTGTCATGAAAGTGTCCCATGCCTTGGAGAGTGTTGCATTGCCATTATTGGAACTGCTGTGTGTTCCCCTTGTCTCCCTTCCTCGGTTGCCTAAGGAAGTAAGGACTCTCCAACACAGGAATGAGAGATGAGAAGTTCTCTTTGTAGCGAGGTCGAGAAGGGGGAACACTTAGTAATTCGAGTTATCTAAAATGCGTATAACGCGCGGGTCGCTGGAAAGGCAGCCTAACATGAAGTCAGCCATGCGTGCCAGAATACCAACAGGCAAGACGTCAAAGTCAACATCAGGATGACTCTCCATCTCCTCCTCCTCCTACTCCTCTTCTGCCCATCCACGCTGAACAGATTGAATTAAAGTTCCATGGGTACTACCCTCTGTAGCAGAGGCAACTGTCTTCAGCTCCTCCTCCTCCTCCTCTTCATGGTTCAATTTGCTCTGAAAATATGAACTGAGGGTGGGCTGGCTATCACCCTGTGTAATGTCCTCCCCCATTTCCTCATCTGCCACATTCAGAGTGTCGTCCTTAATTGTGAGCAGAGATTGTTTGAGTAGACACAGCAGTAGGATGGTTACGCTGATAATAGCGTTATCGCCACTAACCATCTGTGTGGATTCATCAAAGTTTTTTAAAACCTCACAGAGGTCTGACATCAATGCCCACTCCTTGCTTGTGAATGGTGGCAGTTGACTCGAAAGGCGACGACCATGTTGCAGCTGGTATTCCACAACTGCCCTTTGCTGCTCACAAAGCCTGGCCAACATGTGGAACGTAGAGTTCCAGCGTGTGCTCACGTCGCACAACAGTCGGTGAGCTGTAAACCGCAAACGCTGCTGCAGCCTTGTCATACTGGCTGAAGCTGTGGACCACTTGCTCACAAAGCCTGGCCAACATGTGGAACGTGACAGACCAGTGGATGCTGTCGATGACTTGCGGAAATGGGCACACACGCGATGCGCCTTCACTAGTAGCTCTGGCAAATTGGGGTAGGTTTTGATGAACCGCTGAACCACTAAGTTTATGACGTGGGCTTGGCATGGGATGTGTGTGAGGTTGCCGAGCTCCAAAGCCGCCACCAAGTTGCGGCCATTGTCAGACACAACCATGCCTGGTTGTAGGTTGAGTGGAGAGAGCCACAGCTCAGTTTGGTCCCTTATACCCTGCCACAGTTCTGCGTCGTTGTGCTGTTTGTCCCATAAACAGATCAACTTCAGCACGGCCTGTTGACTCTTACCCACAGCAGTGCTACACTGCTTCCAGCTAGCGAATGATGGATGACTGATGCTGGAGGTGGAAGTGGAGTAGCACCTGTGCCATCCCAGGGTACCACTCACTCCCGGCCTCTACAACATTCACCCAGTGTGCGGTCAGGGAAATGTAGCGTCCCTGGCCACCAGCACTTGTCCATGTGTCCATGGTTAAGTGGACCTTCCCAGTAACTGCATTGGTCAGGGCATAGGTGATGTTCTGGGACACATGCTGGTGCAAGGCGGGCACGGCACGCTGTGAAAAATAGTGGCGGCTGGGGACTGCATACCGAAGGACGGCCGCCAACATCAGGCTGCAGAAGGCCTCAGTGTCCACAAGCCTAAATGGCAACATTTCAAGGGCTAGTAATTTCAAAAGTTGCGCATTTAGTGCTATGGCCTGAGGGTGGGTGGGTTGGTGGGTATTTGCGCTTGCGTTCAAATGAATGTGTTATGGACATTTGGATGCTGCGCTGGGACAGGGAAGTGGATGTTGTTGCTGATGGTTCATGTGAAGGTCCAAGTGCAGGGCAAGGGGCAAATTATTATTTTCACTAATATTCTTCCTATCTCTGCCCCTGACACACAGAAGGTATTGCTGCACAGATGTAACAAGTCACTGCAGACACCTTCTATATATCAAAATAATCGCTATTTCAAAAAGTATAAAAAAAAAATTGAGTACACTTTACACAATTAAATTGCTGCCACCACACACAATAGTCCTTAAAAGGACTTTTCGCTCTTTGAAACAATATTCACTGAAATATATTGTGATCACAATCTCCCTACACTATCTGTCCCTTCCTAAGCACAGCTCTCCCTGACTCGCAATGAGCCGAACCCGCTTCATCGGGTGCTATATAGCACCCGATGATGCGTTCCGGACAGCCAATCACTGTAATACCAGCAACCAACATGGCTACTGGCATTAAAGTGATGACAGTACTTACCTGCACGTTTATTGGCTGCTTAACAGCCGCAAAAAGTGTGGGTAGGAGACTCGAGCATGGCGCTCGAGCACATGTGGTACTCGGCCAAGTACTGCCATGTGCCAAGCATAGTGATTCTCGAGCCGAACAAGTATTCGGCCGATCTTGCTCGCTCATCACTATTCCAGAATCATTTTGGTGGTGTTTCCATCAATTTCTGACCTTTTCCTATGAACCAGACACTGGTGATGAGCGAATATTTTGTAGAACATTTGTCGAATATTTGCGAATTCGAATATTCGTTATATTCTACAATTTTTTTTACAAAAAAAATCGACAAGGTAATAATCGTTTAACATGCAAATATTATGCAATCAATACAGGCGTGGGTCAAAAACGAATATATAGCATTATAGAATTTAGTAACTTAACTTAAAGGGAACCTGTCATCTGGATTTTGGGTATAGAGCTGAGGACATGGGTTGCTAGATGGCCACTAGCACATCCGCAATTCCCCGTCCCCATAGCTCTGTGTGTTTTTATTGTGTAAAAAAAACGATTTGATACATATGCAAATTAACCTGAGATGAGTCAGAGATTGAAAATATGACTCTTCTCTGGTCACACAAATAAGATATGACTCTTTTATGTTAATTTGCATAAAAGTCAGGAAGTGCAAAAATGCATAATACTTATTGAATTCATCTGCAAATGATATTAAAAGTGTAATTTATATGTTTAGGGTAACACAATGAACATTTTGAAACGCTCAGTGAGGATAGCATAGTAGAGGTGACAGGTTCCCTTTAACCTCTTAAGGACATAGGGCGTACAGGTACGCCCTTGTGCCCTGGTACTTAAGGACACAGGGCGTACATGTACGCCCTGTGTATTTTCGATCACTGCCGTGCGGCTGGCAGTGATCGGAACCCGGTGCCTGCTCAAATCATTGAGCAGGCACCTAGGCTAAATGCGCGGGGGGGTCCCGTGACCCCCCCATGTCGGCGATCGCGGCAAACCTGCGGTTTGCTGCGATTTCTGAAGTTTCTGGTCACCGCGGGGATCAGAAACTTTATATGCCTAAAAAAAAAGTTTTATTCACCCCCCCCTGCACCCCCGAATGATTTTTATGGTGGCGGGAGGTGCAGGGGGAGGGTTGCGGGCGGTGTGGGCGGTGCGGGAGGCGGGCGGTGCGGCAGGCGGGATCGCGATCCCCCGCCCGCCTCCCCTTGTATAATCGTTGGTGTCTAGTGGGGATACCAGGGTGCCAGCACATTGCTGGCACCCTGGTATAAATGGCTTACATCTGCGATGCGATGTCAGCCGTTTAACCCTTTCCATACAGCGGTCCGTACGGACCGCTGTATGGAAAAGGTTAACAGCGCAGGGAGCTCCCTCCCTCTCCCATCGGGGGGCTGCTGTGCCTTTGCAGCCCCCCGATGGGGAGGGAGAGAGCCCCCAGAGAGCCCCCCGAGAGATCCCCTCCTTACCCTTCCCCGTCTGCGAAGTTCTGAGCAGTACTGAGCAGACGGGGAAGGTTCCCATGGCAACAGGACGCCTCTCAGGCGTCCTGCTGTCCATGGTGCTGAACAGATCTGTGCTGAAAGGCATAGATCTGTTCAGTGTAAGTAAAATACAGTACAGAACAATATATATTGTACTGTACTGTATTATACAGACATCAGACCCACTGGATCTTCAAGAACCAAGTGGGTCTGGGTCAAAAAAAAGTGAATAAAAGTGAAAAAAAAGTAAAAATCAAAAAACACATTTATCACTGATAAAAAATGAAAAAAATAAAATTCCCTACACATGTTTGGTATCGCCGCGTCCGTAACGACCTGATCTATAAAAAGGTCATGTTACTTTACCCGAACGGTGAACACCATAAAAATAAAAAATAAAAAACTATGATGAAATTGAAATTTTGCCCACCTTACTTCCCAAAAAAGGTAATAAAAGTGATCAAAAAAGTCGCATGTACGCCAAAATTGTAACAATCAAACCGTCATCTCATCCCGCAAAAATCATACCCTACCCAAGATAATCGCCCAAAAACTGAAAAAACTATGGCTCTTAGACTATGGAAACACTAAAACATGATTTTTTTTGTTTCAAAAATGAAATCATTGTGTAAAACTTACATAAATAAAAAAAAAGTATACATATTAGGTATCGCCGCGTCCATATCGCCCGGCTCTATAAAAATATCACATGATCTAACCCCTCAGATGACCACCGTAAAAAAATTAAAATAAAAACGGTGTAAAAAAAGCCATTTTTTGTCATCTTACGTCACAAAAAGTGTAATAGCAAGCAATCAAAAAGTCATATGCACCCCAAAATAGATGCCAATCAAACCGTCATCTCATCCCGCAAAAAATGAGACCCTACTTAAGATAATCGCCCAAAAACTGAAAAAACTATGGCTCTTAGACTATGGAGACACTAAAACATTTTTTTGGTTTTAAAAATGAAATCATTGTGTAAAACTTACATAAATAAAAAAAATTGTATACATATTAGGTATCTCCGCGTCCGTGACAACCTGCTCTATAAAATTACCACATGATCTAACCTGTCAGATGAATGTTGTAAATAACAAAAAAAAAAACGGTGCCAAAAAAGCTATTTCTTGTTACCTTGCCGCACAAAAAGTGTAATATAGAGCAACCAAAAATCATATGTACCCTAAACTAGTACCAACAAAACTGCCACCCTATCCCGTAGTTTCTAAAATGTGGTCACTTTTTTGGAGTTTCTACTCTAGGGGTGCATCAGGGGGGCTTCAAATGGGACATGGTGTCAAAAAAACCAGTCCAGCAAAATATGCCTTCCAAAAACCATATGGTGTTCCTTTCCTTCTGCGCCCTGCCGTGTGCCCGTACAGTAGTTTACGACCACATATGGGGTGTTTCTGTAAACTACAGAATTAGGGCCATAAATAATGAGTTTTGTTTGGCTGTTAACCCTTGCTTTGTAACTGGAAAAAAAATATTAAAATGGAAAATCTGCCAAAAAAGTGAAATTTTGAAATTGTATCTCTATTTTCCATTAAATCTTGTGCAACACCTAAAGGGTTAACAAAGTTTGTAAAATCAGTTTTGAATACCTTGAGGGGTGTAGTTTCTTAGATGGGGTCACTTTTATGGAGTTTATAATCTAGGGGTGCATCAGGGGGGCTTCAAATGGGACATGGTACCAAAAAAACAGTCCAGCAAAATCAGCCCTCCAAAAACCAAACGGCGCACCTTTCACTCTACGCCCCGCTGTGTGCCCGTACAGTAGTTTACGGCCACATATGGGGTGTTTCTGTAAACAGCAGAGTCAGGGCAATAAAGATACAGTCTTGTTTGGCTGTTAACCCTTGCTTTGTTAGTGGAAAAAATGGGTTAAAATGGAAAATTAGGCAAAAAAATGAAATTCTCAAATTTCATCGCCATTTGCCAATAACTCTTGTGCAACACCTAAAGGGTTAACGACGTATGTAAAATCAGTTTTGAATACCTTGAGGGGTGTAGTTTCTTAGATGGGGTCACTTTTAGGGAGTTTCTCCTCTAGGGGTGCATCAGGGGGCTTCAAATGGGACATGGTGTAAATAAACCAGTCCATAAAAATCAGCCTTCCAAAAACCAAACGGCGCACCTTTCACTCTACGCCCCGCTGTGTGGCCGTACAGTAGTTTATGGCCACATATTGGGTGTTTCTGTAAACGGCAGAGTCAGGGCAATAAAGATACAGTCTTGTTTGGCTGTTAACCCTTGGTTTGTTAGTGGAAAAAATGGGTAAAATGAAAAATTAGACAAAAAAATGAAATTCTCAAATTTCCTCCCTATTTGCCAATAACTCTTGTGCAACACCTAAAGGGTTAACAACGTATGCAAAATCAGTTTTGAATACCTTGAGGGGTGTAGTTTCTTAGATGGGGTCATTTTTGGGTGGTTTCTATAATGTAAGCCTCGCAAAGTCACTTGAGACCTGAACTGGTCCCTAGAAATTGAGTTTTTATAAATTTCGGAAAAATTTCAAGATTTGCTTCTAAACTTCTAAGCCTTATAACATCCCCAAAAAATAAAATATCATTCCCAAAACAATTCAAACATGAAGTAGACATATGGGGAATGTAAAGTCATCACAATTTTTGGGGGTATTACTATGTATTACAGAAGTAGAGAAACTGAAACTTTGAAATTTGAAATTTTTTTTCAAATTTTTGTTAAATTATGTATTTTTTCGTGCAAAAAAAATTTTTTTTTTGACTCCATTTTACCAGTGTCATGAAGTACAATATGTGACGAAAAAACAATCTCAGAACGGCCTGGATAAGTCAAACCGTTTTAAAGTTATCAGCACTTAAAGGGACTCTGGTCAGATTTTCAAAAAATGGCCTGATCCTAAGGTGTAAAAAGGCTGTGTCCTTAAGGGGTTAAGCAGGGAGGAATCATGACTTCAGATGGATAAAAAAGACAAATATTCTAAAAAACTAATTTATTCGATATAGTGCTATATATTTGTTTTTTAGAATATTCGTAATATTCTAAAACAAATATATATATATATATATATTGCAATATAACGAATATATATATAATATATATAAAAAAAATGTAGAGCAATTTAGCTAATATAGTGCTATAATCTTTTTTTTTATAGTTGTAATTTTTTTCCAATCTGAACTTTAGATGAGAAAAAAATTACAACTATTAGACAAACAAAATCATAGCACTATATTAGTTAAATTGCTCTATATATTTTTTTTTCGAATATTTGTTATATTACTATATATTCTTGCTTTAGAATATTACGAATATTCTAAAAATTAATATATTCATTTTTCAAATATTCATAATATTCTAAAACAAGAATATATAGCAATTTAGTGAATATTCGAAAAAAACGAATATAGAGCAATTTAGCTAATATAGTGCTATAATAATTTTTTTTTATAGTTGCCATTTTTTTCCAATCTGAACTTTAGATGAGAAAAAAAATTACAACTATTAGACAAAGAATATTATAGCACTATATTAGCTAAATTGCTCTGTATTCAGTCTTTTTTCGAATATTCGCTATATTGCTATATATTCTTGTTTTAGAATATTATGAATATTCGAAAAACTAATATATTCGATATAGTGCTATATATTTGTTTTTAGAATATTCGTCATTTTTCCCATCTAAAGTCTTGATTCCTCCCTGCTTAAGTTGCTTGTGGGCCAATGACTCATTGGCCCACAAGCAAGAAGCAGGGAGGAATCATGTTTTTTAGATGTTGAAAAAAAATGACGAATATTCGATATAGTGAATATATGGCACTATAATTAAAATGTTTGCGAATTCTCGAAATTGCAATATTCAAGATAAATATTCATAATTCGAATATTCGTGCTCAACACTACCAGACACCCTCCCCTCTTCAGAGCAGGGGGTGCCTGGTTTAATGCTCGGGTTCTCCCATTGACTTCCATTGTTCTCGGGTGCTCGGTAGAGCACCCGAGCATCCCGAGGTGTTCGACCCGAGCACCCGAACACCCGAGCACTTTGGTGCTCAATCAACACTAAAAGGGATATATTTAGTTATATTCAATTAAAATATGTTGTATCTAATATAAAATATATAGAGATTATAGGTGGATAAATGGAATGGCATAGCATTAATACAGGTGCTAATGATGGGCAGAGGTTTGATTTTAACTCCTTAAGGACACAACATTATTTCACCTTAAGGACCAGGCCATTTTTTGCAAATCTGACCTGTGTCACTTTAAGTGGTGATAACTTTAAAACGCTTTGACTTATCCAGGCCATTCTGAGATTGTTTTTTCGTCACATATTGTAATTCATGACATTGGTAAAATGGAGAAAAAAAAAATCGTTTTTATTTATAAAAAATACCAAATTTGCCTAAGATTTAGAAAAATTTGCAGATTTCCAAGTTTCAATTTCTCTACTTCTATAATACATAGTAATACCTACAAAAATAGTTATTACTTTAAATTCCCCATATGTCTACTTCATGATAGGATCATTTTGGGAATGACATTTTATTTTTGGGGGACGTTACAAGGCTTAGAAGTTTAAAAGTAAATCTTGAAATTTCTCAGAAATTTTCAAAAACCAACTTTTTAAGGACCAGTTCAGGTCTGAAGTCACTTTGTGAGGCTTTGTGAGGCTTACATGATATAAACCACCCATGAATGACCACATTCTACTGTAGAAACTACACCCCTCAAGGTATTCAAAACTAATTTTACAAACGTTGTTAACCCTTTAGGTGTTCCACAAGAAATAATGGAAAATAGAGATACAATTAGAAAGCAAGGGTTAACAGCCAAACAGAACTCAATATTTATTGCGCTGATTCTGTAGTTTACAGAAACACCACATATGTGGTCGTAAACTGCTGTACGGGCACACAGTATGGCGCAGAAGGAAAGGAATGCCATACGGTTTTTGGAAGGCAGATTGTAAACTGCTGTACGGACACACGGCAGGGTGCAGAAAGAAAGGAATGCCATACGGTTTTTGGAAGGCAGATTTTGCTGGACTGTTTTTTTTTTTTTTACACCATGTCCCATTTGAAGCCCCCCTGATGCACCCCTAGAGTAGAAACTCCATAAAAGTGACCTCATCTAAGAAACTACACCCCTCAAGGTATTCAAAACTGATTTTACAAACATTGTTAACCCTTTAGGTGTTCCACAAGAGTTATTGGCAAATAGAGATGAAATTTCAGAATTTAAATTTTTTGTCAAATTTTCCATTTTAATCCATTTTTTCCAGTTACAAAGCAAGGGTTAACAGCCAAACAAAACTTAATATTTATGGCTCTATTTCTTTAGTTTACAGAAACACCCCATATGTGGTCGTAAACTACTGTACGGGCACACGGCAGGGCACAGAAGGAAAGGAATGCCATACGGTTGTTGGAAGGCAGATTTTGCTGGACTGTTTTTTTGACACCATGTCCCATTTGAAGCCCCCCTGATGCACCCCTAGAGTAGAAACTCCAAAAAAGTGACTCCATTTTAGAAACTATGGGATAGGGTGTCAGTTTTGTTGGTACTATTTTAGGGTACATATGATTTTTGGTTGTTCTATATTACACTTTTTGTGAGGCAAGAATTCATCTGACAGGTTAGATCATGTGGTATTTTTATAGAGCTGGCTGTCTCGGACGTGGCGATACCTAATATGTATACTATTTTTTTTATTTATGTAAGTTTTACACAATGATTTCCTTTCTTAAACCAAAAAAATCCTGTTTTAGTGTCTCCATAGTCTGAGAGCCATAGTTTTTTCAGTTTTTGGGTGATTATCTTGGGTAGGGCATGATTTTTGCAGGATGAGATGACGGTTTGATTGGCACTTTTTGGGGTGCGTATGACTTTTTGATCGCTTGCTATTACACTTTTTGTGATGTAAGGTGACAAAAAATTGCTTTTTTTTATACTTTTTTTTTTTACGGTGTTCACCTGAGGGGTTAGGTCATGTGATATTTTTATAGAGCAGGTTATTACAGATGTGGCGATACCTAATATGTATACTTTTTTAATGTAAGTTTTACACAATGATTTCATTTTTGAAACAAAAAAAATCATGTTTTTGTGTCTCCATAGTCTGAGAGCCATAGTTTTTTTTCAGTTTTTGGGCGATTATCTTAGGTAGGGTCTCTTTTTTTGCAGAATAATTTGACGGTTTGATTGGCATTATTTTGGGGTGCATATGACTTTTTGATTGCTTGCTATTACACTATTTGTGATGCAAGATGACAAAAAATGTGTAACGGTCGTGTACACACACACACAGGGGGAGGGAAGTGACCACTGCGCTCCACCCTTACCCCTGGCCCTGCCTACTTGCCTCGTGAGTCCTAATGACAGGGGACAACTGGACAGCAATCCCTAACTTGGAATAAGTGCAGGGATGACAGACAGACAGACAAACAACAGGACGTGAACGGACCGAGTCAATACCAGGAAGGCTACAAAGTACAAATGGAGCAAGCAGAGAATTGTCAGGAGAAGCCGGGGTCATAAATACCAGGAGAGACGTCAAGTACCAAAGGAGCCAGCAGAGGATCGTCAGGAGGAGGCCGGGGTCAGAATACCAGGAGAGCAGCAAAGTACACAAGGAGCAGGCAGAGGATCGTCAGGAATTCAGCATGAGGTAAGTACGCCAGGAAAGACCAAATCACAGGTGGAACCTAAATTAATAGGCAACCTGTGCCCAGCAGGCTGCCTGTATTTATAGTGGGGAGTGAGGGTCATGTGACGTGGCCAGCGTCACATGACCGACAAACCAAACTTAGGAGCAGGGAGCCACCCAGCTAGTAAAGCCGCCCTGGGAACGAGGTCAAACACAGAACCTTGCTCCCGAAGCTAAGCAGCAGGTCTGCGGCTAATGGGGGACCGAGTGCACCTTCGGAGCCCCATTACAAAATGCAATTTTTTACACCGTTTTATTTTTACAGAGTTCACCTGAGGGGTTAGGTCATGTGATATTTTTATAGAGCCGGTCGATACCTAATAAGTCTACTTTTTTATTTCCTATTTTTTACCTATTTTTTTAACTTTATTTGGGGAAAATTACATTGTTGTTTATTTTTACTTGAAGCTTTTAATTTTTGGGGGGAAAAACTTTATTTTTTCACCTTTTATTTTACTTAATTTTTTGTCCCACTTTGGGACTTCAACTTTTGGGGGTCTGATCCCTTTTACAATGCATTCCAATACTTCTGTATTGGAATGCATTGGCTGTATGAGTAATACAGTGAGTATTACTCATACAGCTTCCGGCCTGTGAGATCCAGGGGGCTGGATCTCACAGGCTCTTCACCGGAAGGCAGTGCAGATGCCTCAGGAAGGCATCGCGCTGCCTTCCATGCCATCGGGTCCCCCCTACAGCCGCATGGGGACCCGATGACACCGCCGCCCGCCGCATAAGGAAAAACCGCAAACCGCAGGTCTGAATTGACCTGCGGTTTGCGGCGATCACCGGCACGGGGGGAGGGGGGTCACGGGACCCCCCCTCGCATTTAGCCAAGTTGCCTGCTCAATGATTGGCCTTGTTCCGATCACCGCCCGCCGATCGGTGATCGGAAATACATAGGACGTACCCGTACGCCCTGTGTCCTTAAGGACCGGGAAATCAACAGGTTAAGAATTTAAAAGATACTACAAAAAGAGGATAATAAAGACTTGGTAATTAAGTCACATAAAATGGGCTATAGAGTTAGGAAAAGACTTTTATCTAGAACAAATTTGTTTATGGATAGATAAAGTATTGATACATTTTTTGGATACACAAAATGTACGTTTCATCATACAGCAACTTATTATACTTTTACTGTCAGCAGAAAAAGGAATGAGGACTACATCTGAATGCCCTAAATGTAAACATCTTAGAGCAGATTGGGTGCAACAGGAGAAGTTGTATCTGTCCTTTATTCTTTCTCCCCTTGTTCCACTCCAAATTTTGGCATCCAAAACTGCATCAGGAAACCTTACAATGTGGCAGTATTTTTAGAGTGTCTGCAACCTATGCAGATTATGGGGGAGATTTATCAAATTGGTACAAAGAAAAACTGGCTTAGTTGCCCATAGCAACCAACAAGATTGAACCTTTCATTTTCCAAAGGAACTGTGAAAAATAAAAGGTGAAATCGAATTGGTTGCTATGGGCAACAAAGCCAGTTCTACTTTACACCACTTTGATAAATCTCCCCCTATGTGTGTTTTTTCAGCTCGGATTATTGTGCAGAAAAGTGTACGAGATTAGACAAATGTCATGTGCAATTTGCTTTCTTCATTAGGCACGGAAATGGACCTGCCGTATGCATTTTGAAATTTGCAGAATGTCAATTGTTGAGTTTTTTTGTGTTTAGATTTCACCCTTTTCAATGAAAGGGTGAGATCTGCGGGAAAATCCACACCAAAAAAAGCATAAAAATTGACAAAAAAACACACCAAAACCACAATAAATAGCGTGTATTTATGTGCATTTTTTGTGCAGTTTTGGTGCAGATTTACTGCACATAAATCTGTATCATGTGTAACCATAATTACTGGAATAATGTGGTTGTTAACTTTGTGTTTGAGGCAAATTTGGAAATATCAAGGTCTAAAAACAGTAAATTTGGAAATATCAAGGTCTAAAAACCTTGGTGGTCATTTATTATGTTATACGCCACTATTTAGGGTGCAGTTTTTGTCACGTAGGTGTGACTTTACCCAGCTCACGACACTTTTGCGAAATGGTGGAAAAAGGGTGTGTGGTGTGGGTGGGGAAAAGGTCGGGCCGCCTTCTCATTCATCATTTTCCACAACAGTTTATGGCATGGAAAATGGCCTTAAAATATGCCAGCATAGATTAAAGCATGTCGCAGGGCCGGAGGCAACAAGCGCCAAAGTTATGTAGAGGCCTGAGCCTTTACATAACTTTGGCTCATCCACCGGCAGCATAGAGGGATTAAGCAATAAGACTTTTACCCAAATTTTATCTAGCGCAAGTTGCACCGTCAAAACAAGCGTGGAAAACCCAAACAACAAAAGTGATATTTTTTACACTGCGCCAAAATTAAACTCTAGATGCTTTATAAAATTAGGAATAAATGGATTGAGAAATGATATGATACGGTATGTATAAAGTGAAAAAAATATACACTGCCAGTCCAAAAATAAAGTGGCCAACAAAAATATTTAGTTGGACCGCCTTTAGCTTTGATTACGACACGCATTCGCTGTATGATTGTTTTGATAAGCTTCGGCAATGTCACAAGATTTATTTCCATCCAGTGTTGCATTCATTTTTCACCAAGAACTTGCATTGATGATGGTAGAGTCTGACTGCTGCGCAAAGCCTTCTCCAGCACATCCCAAAGATTCTCAATGGGGTTAAGGTCTGGACACTGTGGTGGCCAATCCATGTGTGAAAATGATGTCTCATGCTCCCTGAACCACTCTTTCACAATTTAAGCCCGATGAATCCTGGCATTGTCATCTTGGAATATGCCCGTGCCATCAGGGAAGAAAAAATCCATTGATGGAATAACCTGATCATTCAGCATGTTCAGGTAGTCAGCTGACCTCATTCTTGGAGCACATACTGTTGCTGATCCTAGACCTGACCAACTGCAGCAACCCCAGATCATAGCACTGCCCCCACAGGCTTGTACAGTAGGCACTAGGCATGATGGGTGCATCACTTCATCTGCCTCTCTTCTTACCCTGGTGCGTCCATCACTCTGGAACAGGGTAAATCTGGACTCATCAGACTACATGACCTTCTTCCATTGCTCCAGAGTCCAATCTTTATGCTCCTTAGCAAATTGAAGCCTTTTTTTCTGGTTTGCCTCACTGATTAAGGTTTTCTTACGGCTACACAGCTGTTCAGTCCCAATCCTTGAGTTCCCTTCGCATTGTGTGTGTGGAAATGCTCTTACTTTCACTATTATACATAGTCCTGAGTTCTACTGTTGTTTTTCTTTGATTTGATTTCACCAAACGTTTAAGTGATCGCCGATCATGATCAGTCAGGATTTTTTCCCCGCCACATTTCTTCTTTGAATACGATGGGTCCCCACTAGCCTTCCAGTTTTAAATAATGCGTTGGGCAGTTCTTAACCCAATCCATATGCAAACGGATAGCATTTGTTTCAGGTTCCGGATGTGGATCTGGCTTTTTACAAATGCATTGAAATACTGGATCCGTCTCTCAGGTGTCATCCAGAAAAACGGATACAGTATTTATTTTTTTCTCATATTTAAAGGTCTGTGCATTCACAGACCGGGAAACCGGATCCGGTTTTCCAGAACACTTGGTACCAGATCAGTCATTAATACATTTCAATGAAAATTACTGCCCGATCCGGCATTCTGGCAAGTGTCCCGGAATTTTGGCCTGAGAAAATACCGTAAGAGGGACTGAACTGAATACATCCTGATGCATACTGAATGGGATGCTTGCCATTAAGAATGCATTAGGATAAAACTGAAGCGTTTTTTCATGGAACTCAATACCGGAAAACTTTAACCCTAGTGTGAAAGTACCCTTAGATTCTGTATTAATAAAAGTTTTTATAATCTTCCAAATTTTTCTAACTACTACACATCTCTATTTCCAAATGGATTTTAGCATTTTCAGTAATACAAAGAATCAATACAAAGTACAAGTTAGCAGTCAGCTTACACATGTATGCATTGAAATGATGTACAGGACAGGAATGTGTAGCTGGCTCAATGTTAAAGAGCATTTTGCCTCATTTATATAAAAGGTAGATAGCAATTTTGCTGATCAACTGTGGCAATTTATTTCTAACTGTCCATTTACAAGATGTCAGATGAAGACTTTTATTTATAATCGTCATTTTAATTTCAACAAAGAGCTTTTCACTCATGTTCCATACGCATTTTCTTGCAGACAATACCGATTATAAAAATTGGACTTTTATCCTCTTGCAATGGTGTTGACATATGGAAATGAATCAAATTGTAATAGACATAATTACAAGAGCTCCATGTAGGGGTATAATTAGTGTCTTTTTGAGAAGCATTTCAATAAAATAAAAAAAAATATCAAATGAAAAGTCATATGAACAAGAAAATTAAAAATAGGTAAAAGAACATGCTGTATCCATTTTTTTTATTCAAGTCTCAGTTGCTAGCATACTAATTAAGCCTTTCATTTTTTTAGATTTATAAATAATTAATTTAAATTAATGTTTGTAAATGGGAAAAAAGAAGGAAATATACAACTTTCTGCAGTTATTTGAATACACATTACAATGAGCATCATTGCTATCCTGGTCACATTACAGACATGGCCAAATATGCTAAATCAACACTATTTATAAAATCGATTAAAAAATACTTTTTTTTTTAGTTTATTCCATATGGATCTATGTGTTTCTCCTATAGGCACCAAAACTTCCTGTATGATGAGTTTCTATGGATTGTTTCACATAGGCTCTATAGGATGGGGGTATAAACTTATTTCACAATTATTGCTGATATTTAGACAAAATCCTGTCACACAGTTATGATTAAAAAAGATGGCAGATCTGTCTCCCTTTCTATATACTTGAGGCAGGTTTTTTAGGAGAATATTGAGGGAAAGATAATTTAACTGTCTTTCCATAGGGCTGATCATGTGACGCTGTGATCAGGCATTACAGGACAGATAGTATAGCACGGAGGAAGAGAAAGCAATAATATCTAATTTTTAAGATGGTCCGTGATCAAACAGTAGACTGAATTAGGCCTTATTCACACTGGCCGCGTGCATTCCGCATCACGGATGTGGACCCATTAACTTAAATAGGTTCGCAAATCCGGATATGCGGTGCAGTGCGGAATGGAAGCACAGAACAGAACTCAACGGAAGCACTACGCAGTACTTCCGTGGGGTTCCAATCCGTGATTCCGTTCTACAAAAAAATTTAACTTGTTCAATCTTTTTGCGGAACGGATGGATCACGGACTCATTCAAGTTGAACGGGTCTGGATCTGTCCCAGCCGCTGAACGGATGTTGCCGGTGCATTGGAGACCGCAAATTGTGGTCCCCAATGCATGCAACAGAACCAATACGTTCATGTGAAAGAGGCCTTATAGTGAAGTGATAGATGGTTAGTAGTGATGAGCAGCAGGGGCAATATTCGAATTCGCCCCCAAGAGGAAGCAGAGGCAAAACGCGCGTTGGGGTCGGTCACCTCCTAACACTCCTTGTACTTAACCATCCTGTGTCATGTAAGTGTTACATCTTTGTGTTTTAATCATGGCTTCTGTGTCCCTTGCTGCTTATTAAAGTGTGCATGGATGACTACATTTTGACTTATGATATTGTAACATCCGTGCCTCTGGTGGAACTTTATTTGTAGTTTACCCCTGTAGTAATACATGATAAGAAAGGGCTAATTCATGCTAGAAGTTGTGTTATTACATTGTAGAGGCCATAGTGTTATTATGCACTGAGCTCCTGTATGATGGAACATATGGAAGGGAGTTTTGATGATTTAAGACATTGTATCATACGTTTCTATCCTTGACTATAGTTAAGCAAAATTAGTCCAATTTTGATCTGCACAGGTAATCAACCAATTGGAGTTTTTTCAGGATATTAGGGATAGTGCAATAATAATATTGCTATTGAGCATAGATTTTTCAAATATTGCACTTCCGCCAGTAGGAGTGACATAAGTAGGTGACCTGTTTTGTTGTTGCAGTATTGTCCTGCAATCACTGCTATGTTAGTAATATGTCCACAATTATTTTTTTATAATTATCATTGAAATAATAAAGATTATTATTAAGGTTATAACACATGTGTGTATGTTTTTTGGTGATTTATTGCATGTTGACACACATGTTAAACTACTGGTGTTTTTGTTAATATCAGTGCTTCTTCCCCTGCTCAAACTCCTTATTGTCCTCTGCTCCATTGTGAGGCATCCATAATGGAATGAGAAAACTATTATCGACCAGCAAACCCCCCCCCCCCCCCTTCTCCTGCAAAGTTGTTGGCGGTTCAGTTACTGGAGTACTACTTCGTTTAGTTGTAATGGTTCTGCACCTTCACCAAAATTTTATTCTGCTGTCCATATTTTTTTTTAAACAATTGTTTAAAATAGCAATTCTCACTGTTTGGCGCAGGACCAGCTTCTACAGGCAGGGACAGTACATGTCTTTCATAGCCCACTGTGCCAATGTTTTTCTCTGCAGTGGTGAGGCACCACCCCAGCAACAAGGCCAGGTTCTTTAAACACCTCTACTTTTGTGTCTGTCTGGTTCCACACCAAAGGCTTATCCACCTCTTCCTCCTCCATAGACATCCTCCCATCCCTGGCAGCAGGAGAGAGTGTTACTCCCACCCTTACCCCCTACCATCACATATGTAATGTCAAGTGTTGCCATGTGTAAATACATTAATGGTTTTGTCATGCACTGGACTACCTCAGAAAGTAGCATGTGTTATTTCAAGGTCAGGCAGTGGCAGCTCATCAGAGATGCCTACCCTGTAGCTGTTGGGGACCCACAATGAAAAAGTCCCATAGAAGGAGAATAAGGAGGAGGAGCTGCTACTGGAAGAAGGAGGTGGAGGAGGCGCAGAAGTATGATGATGATGATGATGACACTGGCCAGAACCCCCAATCATCTCAGTGGGAAGTGCAGCTGGAAATAACTGACTGCTTAGGCCTGTTGTCCAGAATGGTGAGTTGCATGCTTGCTTGCTTATGCACTGACAGGCATATTGTTCACATACAGTAAACAGTCTGATTATTACTGGATAGCCATGTTTTTAGACCCTTGCTTTCAAAGAAAAATGGCAAAATGTTTTTCTCTTTCCGAAAGGGAGGCCAATTTACATTATTACCAGGGCAGGAAACACTGTGTGCACAGCTTGCAGCAGCTTTCAGTGGGAAGATGCCTGCTGCCTGCCTGTCTGAAAGGAAGGCCCCTTTTAGCCCCCCCCCCATCCTGGGTCAACAGCAGGAGTCGCTGCCGCCACAGCAGCTGCAGCCAATTCACTTACCTCAACATGACTGAACAGTTTTTCCCTTGCCAAGCTGAGGCAAATCAGCAACCAGAGACCAACTGTCTCCACGCTCAAGTTCAGTCCTACCTTAACTCTGGCCTTTCCCTGGAGGATAACCAGTTCCCTAACCCCATGAACTTCTGGTTAGACTGGAACAGTGGCCTGAACTGAACCAGTATACTCTCTCTGTTCTTTCTTGCCCAGACTCCAGTGTCATGTCAGAGAGGGTTTTAGTGCAGAGGAGGAATGGTGACACCCAAATGGACCAAGTTCTATGCTAATATCCAAAACATCACTGTTGAACCAGGTATGGATCCAGGACGATTTTCACACATCTCCAGCTGAATAGATCTGGCTTTGCTGTCTGTGTCCCATCTTGACACTGTTTCTGCCTGCCTGCCTGCCTGCCTAGCATCATGTTCCATATGGCTCATGCCACTGCCGCCATCATGCCTAGGTCTGTCTGCCAACATGTACCATATGGTTGTTGCTGCCACAACCGCCAAAGGTGCTAATCGACTACTGCAAGCGCTATTAATGCTATTCATCTACCACTACTACTACTAACAATAGACAACCAATCTACTACCTTGTATGTCCCATGCTATGCTGCTACTGCTACCACTATGTTGTAGGCACATGCCACTATTACCTTACACTTTTCACACTGCACTCCAGCTGCTCTCAATTAAAAGGTTAATTATTGTGTGTGTGTGTGTGTGTGTGTATAGATATGGGCATGCATTCTGCCCTTGTTACTGCATAATTTTTGAAGAGTTGGTTCCAATAAACCACTCTTTCTTCTGACAAGTAACACTTGTGCGTGTCATATGGGCAGATAGTCTGGCCCCATTAATCCTTTGGCGTCGAGGCCTATTTTCATTTTTGCATTTTGGATTTTTCCTCTCCACGTTCCAATGACCATAACTTTTATATGTTACCATTCACATAGCTATATGAGCGCTTATTTTTTGTGGGACTAGATGCATTTTTTATGCCACCATTTAATTTACCATATCTTCTATTGGAAAATGGGAAAAAAAGTATTTGTGTGGCAAAATTGAAAAAAACAAAACTGAATTCTGCCAAGGTTTTTGGAGTACGTTGTACGCTAAAAATGACCTGACATCCTTATTCTGAGGCTCAATATAAATGCAGCAACACCAAACTTGTAGTTTTTTTTTTTGTTTTACTACTAAAATTTTCTTTGCATTGCCATTTTCTGACAACCATAACTTTTTTTTATATTTCAGTCTATAGAGATGTATGATGGCTTGTTTTCTGCGTAATTAACTTTATTTTTTAATGATACCATTTTTTTGGTATGTATCTTTTGATCACTGTTATTTAATTTTTTGGGAGGGCTAGATAACCAAAACAATGGCTAATCCGTTGTTTTAAATTTTTTTCCATTACGGCATTCACTGTATAAGTTTTTATTTTATATTTTAAGAGTTCAGACATTTTTGGAGGTCTCTTGGCAGGTTTGCTGTTGTGCCATGTTCTTTGCATTTGCTTATGATAGATTTGATGGTGCTCCTGGGGATCATAAAAGATTTTTTTTTTTTTTTATAACCTAACCCTGACTTATACTTCTCAACAACATTGTCCCTTACTTGTTTGAAGAGTTCCTTGGTCTTCATGGCAGTGTTTGGCCAGTTATGCCTCTTGCTTAGGTGTTGCAGCCTCTGGGGCTTTTCAATAAAGGTGTGTACAGTCGGGGCCAAAAGTTTTGAGAATTACATAAATATTGGAAATTGGAAAAGTTGCTGCTTAAGTTTTTATAATAGCAATTTGCATATACTCCAGAATGTTATGAAGAGTGATCAGATGAATTGCATAATCCTTCTTTGCCATGAAAATTAACTTAATCCCAAAAAAAACTTTCCACTGCATTTCATTGCTGTCATTAAAGGACCTGCTGAGATCATTTCAGTAATCGTCTTGTTAACTCAGGTGAGAATGTTGACGAGCACAAGGCTGGAGATCATTATGCCAGGCTGATTGGGTTAAAATGGCAGACTCAACAAGGAGGGTGATGCTTGAAATCATTGTTCTTCCATTGTTAACCATGGTGACCTGCAAAGAAACGCGTGCAGCCATCATTGCGTTGCATAAAAATGGCTTCACAGGCAAGGATATTGTGGCTACTAAGATTGCACGTCAATCAACAATTTATAGGATCATCAAGAACTTCAAGGAAAGAGGTTCAATTCTTGTTAAGAAGGCTTCAGGGCATCCAAGAAAGTCCAGCAAGCGCCAGTATCGTCTCCTAAAGAGGATTCAGCTGCGGGATCGGAGTGCCACCAGTGCAGAGCTTGCTCAGGAATGGCAGCCGGCAGGTGAGAGCGCATCTGCACGCACAGTGAGGAGAAGACTTTTGGAAGATGGCCTGGTGTCAAGAAGGCTAGCAAAGAAGCCACTTCTCTCCAAACAAAACATCAGGGACAGATTGATCTTCTGCAGAAAGTATGATGAATGGACTGCTGAGGACTGGGGCAAAGTCATATTCTCCGATGAAGCCTCTTTCCGATTGTTTGGGGTATCTGGAAAAAGGCTTGTCCGGAGAAGAAAAGGTTAGCGCTACCATCAGTCCTGTGTCATGCCAACAGTAAAGCATCCTGAGACCATTCATTTGTGGGGTTGCTTCTCATCCAAGGGAGTGGGCTCACTCACAATTTTGCACAAAAACATAGCCATGAATAAAGAATGGCACCAAAACACCCTCCAACAGCAACTTCTTCCAACAATCCAACAACAGTTTGGTGAAGAACAATGCATTTTCCAGCACGATGGAGCACCGTGCCATAAGGCAAAAGTGATAACTAAGTGGCTCGGGGACCAAAACTTTGACATTTTGGGTCCATGGCCTGGAAACTCCCCAGATCTTAATCCCATTGAGAACTTGTGGTCAATCCTCAAGAGGCGGGTGGACAAACAAAAACCCACTAATTCTGACAAACTCCAAGAAGTGATTATGAAAGAATGGGTTGCTATCAGTCAGGAATTGGCCCAGAAGTTGATTGAGAGCATGCCCAATCGAATTGCAGAGGTCCTGAAAAAGAAGAGCCAACACTGCAAATACTGACTCTTTGCATAAATGTCATGTAATTGTTGATAAAAGCCTTTAAAACGTATGAAGTGCGTGTAATTATATTTCACTACATCACAGAAACAACTAAAACAAAGATCTAAAAGCAGTTTAGTAGCAAACTTTGTGAAAACTAATATTTGTGTCATTCTCAAAACTTTTGGCCACGACTGTATATGTAATGACAGATCGTGTGACACATAGATTGGACACAGGTGGACATCATTTCACTAATTATGTGACTTCTGAAGGTAATTGGTTAAACCAGAGCTTTTTATGGGCTTCCTAACAAAGGGGGTGAATACATACTCACATGCCAATTTTTTTATTTTTATTTCTGAACAATAGTTTTATTTATATTTTTTTCTCATTTCACTTTACCAACTTAGACTATTGTGTTCTGATCCATCACATAAAATTCAGATTAACAAAACATTGAACTTAAGGCTGTAATGTAACAAAATACGAAAAAAGTCAAGGGGGTGAATACTTTTGCAAGGCACTGTAAATGGTTTGCGATAGCCTATAGGGACAGATTACATATGGATATACTGTATGAACTTGGCAAACAGTTTTAAATGCACTGTCTGATCTTCATGGATGATAACAGTTATGACACTTTTTTATTCTTTCTGTCCTTGGTGTTGTCCTGGCTAGATTTGGAGAAATTGCTCTACAGAGGGATCATTTAAAAGAGCGGCACATAAAATGACTATGAAATACACATATTGAATTAACATCACAAGCAGCTTATGTGCAAGTCAGAAAGATAAAACAGTAAAACAGCAACCTCAAATACACAGATATTTAAAATATATTTGCACATCTTATTAAGACAACTCCGTCCATTTACCCTACTAGATCCTATCTCCCTTTTGCAAAAAAACAAACAAAAAGAAAACAATAAGGAAAATGAGAATTCATCTGCTAAACGAAAAGTGGAAATTGACAACACAAGTTTTTTAAAATATTTAAAAGATTAAAATGCTTTATAGATTTTTTTTTTAAACTCATATCTCTCCTATTTCCTGTCTATGACATGGAGGAGAAAAGTAATAACTGAGATAATATAATTACCAGACTAATTTAATAATGACTGCAGGGCCAAAAGAAAAAATACTTAGATTTTCCATGTTTCATTTCATATTTTGCTTATTTTCTATCATAGTCTACATAGCAATTGAGCCCATGCCATATGCAGAGTGTGTCAGATGTATATTAGAATTGATATTCTGATGCAGTGGCCAGGATCAAGAGTATTTCAATGTCATGGTTAGTGATAGGCGAAGTATTCATAAATTAGATTTGGCTGCTTCGACAAATTTAAAAAAAAAATCCGCTTCATGACGAATTGCTTTGTCACGCAGAGCATTTCTTTGTGAGTAGTAGGTGCAATGACAGATGTGGTACTTGCGCTTCAACCTATCATTGTACCCCTCAGATTCCGCATTCATACATGATCGAGGCATTTAATATTAAAAACAGAGCGTGAAATAAAATAATAAAAATATCTTGCTTGACGGTCTGGTGCGAAATCTCACATGGCCTGTGGTGACGTCATGTCACCGCACAAGGGATTTCACCCTAGATCTTCACGCAAGATGGGGGTGGCTGGCCCGTCGGGAGAAAATGGATCAGGTAAGTATTATATTTTTTGTTTTTTACACTAGTTCAGTTTAAAGTGATTCGCTACAACAAAGCATGGGGAAATTCAGCTTTGAGGCAAATCAAATTTATCCTGAAATTTGGATCGAAGCCCATGTTCATCACTGTTCATGGTTAGTAGTGACCATGGCATCTATGCAATAAGATAAAATGGTTGACTCCCCTTTTCTCCCCATGGGCCCTGTGATACAATAGCAGGGAGCCTATTGATTATCATTAGAGATGAGCGAATTTTAAAAAAATTGGATTCAGTCGGATCGTCGAATGTTTTGAAAGAATTTGATTTGATCAGAGTTAATTTGTGGCGAATTGCATTAAAAACGGATATTTCCTGGCTGGAGAGAGCCTTTATAGTGGCATAGAACACTGTGCCTTGCAGTAACACGCATAGGGAGTCTGCTATGGTAGCGAAATAATACTGTGAGTCAGTATGACATGCAAATGACAGGCGTCGCTCTTAGAATCACTGCACACTTCACCTATTAGGGCAGTCACGGGGCCAAAACTGGCCAAATAACTCAAGTATGAACTCCAGCCTTACAGGTCGATGTTAGCGCCAAGAAGAAGCGTACTCCTTTTGCACCGTCGTCAGCTGATTCCACGTAGATGTCTATTAAATGCTTATACAAGAAGAGCCCCCCAGTGGAGAGGGTGTCATTAGTATGTGTGTGTTGACGTTACTGATTATTTTGCCCTTGCTCTGATCCTTCAGAACAATAACCCACAAAAAACTGATCCTGTCTGTCAGCATTTGGTCAGTAATCCATCAGTATTGCTATTGCCAAAAAAAACTGGAGTGGATCCAAACCAGAGATAACATGTGAATGGAATATTTGCATGTCTTCTGTGTTTTTTACCCACTCCTGCTTTTGGCTACCAAATCATAAGCCAATTCTGATGGGACCATACAGGACTTACAGGTGCTACACAGACAGGATCCATTGTTCATCTCATTTTTACTTCCTTCTGACAGATCAGAAGGGTCAAATAAATGATAATGTCAGACAGGCCGAAAGGCAAAATGGTGGCCCAGTCATGAAGTGGGGAGGGTGGGAACAGCATGAGAAGTCCACAGATTGGCCCTATGACATAGAAGTGAAGTGAAAGCAGCAAGAGGAGACCACAGAGTGTCCCAATGACTGAGTCTGAGGTGGAGGCAGCATCCGGAGGAGGAGGCAGCAGAGTGGCACAATGACAGTGTGGAGGTGGCGGCAGCATCAGGTGGCCACAAAGTGGCACAATGACATAGTGTGGAGGTGGCGGCAGCAGCAGCATCAGGAGGAGGCCACAAAGTGGCACAATGAAAGTGTGGAGGTCGCAGCAGCAGCATCAGGAGACCACAGAGTGGAAAGGTGACATAGTGTGTAGGTGACAGCAGCATCAGGAGACCACCAAGTGGCAAGGTGACATAGTGTGGAGGTGGCAGCAGCATCAGGAGACCACAGAGTGACCCGGTGACAGAGTGAGGAGGTGGGTGGCAATACGAGTACCAGCTGAAGATGGTGGGAGAAAGAAGGAGCATTTGGCATCAGATGTGTGTCATCAGGCGGGTGGCAGCATCAGAATAGTAGCTGAGATAGGTAGCCAGAAGAAACCGGTCTCTTTTGTCTAAGTGTTGGTGTGGCACCATGGATGATCTAGTCTGATGCATCAGTCATTGGTGGGTGGAAATCCTGAGGTAACTATGGCCCCACCGCACTTAACACCTGCTCTGATGCCACACTACTGGCCGGGCAGAACAGCTTTTCTAGGGCAAACTCTGCTAGTTGTGGCCACAAATCCAGTTTGACTGCCCAGTAGTCCAGCGGATCTTCAATGTGGGGTGGCAGGGTACACTCCAAATATGCTACCACCTGCTGGTTTAGGTCTAGCTGCTGCTGCTGATGGTGAGTAGTTTCTTCACTAGGCGGGTGAAGAAAGTTGCTTATCAGTGACTCTAGACTCAAGTTGCTGCTGATAGAGATGGTACTGCTCCTACCCCTTCACCCTGCCACAGCAGCCATGGCAGAGGAACGTGAGTGCAGAGGGCTCCCCCGGTCAGACCTGCGAGAGGATGGACGATGGCACAGATAGGCAGTGGCCAACTGAATACATAGGATGTCTCTATAGTAGTTCAGTTTGTACTCCCTCTCAGTGGGTGTAAAATAAGCACCCATTTTGGACCAGTAGCGAGAGTCCAGCAAGAAGGTAGAGTCAGAAGTGATCCCTCTACCGAATGCTGATAATTCGGCTGTCACTACGCAAGCAAGTGACATGCAACAGGTCATTTGTGCAAGTGACTTGGAGGGACTCTCTGCTTTCATCTCCACTGCATAAGGCCACAGTGTGTCTGGGTCCTCTGCCTAGTCTTCTTCATCGCCCTGTAGCTCCTCTGACTGCTCCCGCTCATCCTCTCCTGTCACCTGTGTAGAAAAACCACCCATTTTGCTACACATTGCTTGTGCTCCAATGTCCTCCTTCTCCTCCTCCAGTTCAGCCCCCACAGGGCTCATGTGGCCATGAGATCTAGGTGCCATGTCTCCAGTCCCCCGATCATCCAGATTTAGCAGCATCTGTTCCAGGACATGAAGCAGTGGAATGATGTTGTGATGTCATCCCGTAGTCCTGGCTACTGCAAAATACTGCTGTGTCTTGATGCAGATAAACTGTTTATTCCATAAATAGAAATGGTCCTACAACCAGGACGCGTTTCAGCAATGTGCCTTCATCAACAGGTATATCCAAGTGTGATAAGAGCAAGATATACAGTACAGACCAAAAGTTTGGACACACCTTCTCATTCAAAGAGTTTTCTTTATTTTCATGACTATGAAAATTGTAGA
The DNA here is from genome assembly GCF_905171765.1 of Bufo bufo. Lineage (NCBI taxonomy): Eukaryota > Metazoa > Chordata > Amphibia > Anura > Bufonidae > Bufo > Bufo bufo. The sequence goes on along the minus strand of NC_053390.1, from coordinate 268,961,445 downwards.
TTCACACTGAAGGCATCAAAACTATGAATTAACACATGTGGAATTATATACATAACAAACAAGTGTGAAACAACTGAAAATATGTCATATTCTAGGTTCTTCAAAGTAGCCACCTTTTGCTTTGATTACTGCTTTGCACGCTCTTGGCATTCTCTTGATGAGCTTCAAGAGGTAGTCCCCTGAAATGGTTTTCACTTCATAGGTGTGCCCTGTCAGTTTAATAAGTGGGATTTCTTGACTTATAAATGGGGTTGGGACCATCAAATGCGTTGAGGAGAAGTCAGGTGGATACACAGCTGATAGTCCTACTGAATAGACTGTTAGAATTTGTATTATGGCAAGAAAAAAGCAGCTAAGTAAAGAAAAACGAGTGGCTATCATTACTTTAAGAAATGAAGGTCAGTCAGTCAGCCGAAAAATTGGGAAAACTTTGAAAGTAAGGGCTATTTGACCATGAAGGAGAGTGATGGGATGCTGCGCCAGATGACCTGGCCTCCACAGTCACTGGACCTGAACCCAATCGAGATGGTTTGGGGTGAGTTGGACCGCAGAGTGAAGGCAAAAGGGCCAACAAGTGCTAAGCATCTCTGGGAACTCCTTCAAGGCTGTTGGAAGACCATTTCAGGGGACTACCTCTTGAAGCTCATCAAGAGAATGCCAAGAGTGTGCACAGCAGTAATCAAAGCAAAAGGTGGCTACTGTGAAGAACCTAGAATATGACATATTTTCAGTTGTTTTACACTTGTTTGTTATGTATATAATTCCACATGTGTTAATTCATAGTTTTGATGCCTTCATAGTCATGAAAATAAAGAAAACTCTTTGAATGAGAAGGTGTGTCCAAACTTTTGGTCTGTACTGTATATATACAAAGGTACCGCCCACAGGGATGGAAGGCCCATCCCACAAGGGGAGTGGTCACAAAGGGATACAAAACATCAATATAAATCAGCATACTACAATAACAAAAAACAAAAAGCACTATGATAGTAAAACTGTCTTACATGTTGTAGTCTAATCCCATGGTAGATAATTAAATAGTTGACGCCTGAAAAAAAATATAAACAATAAATGAATTATAATCAATGAAAAATAATAAATAAATATATGTTACAAGTGCATAACCTCATATTCCCTATTCAGGCCTCTCGGGTGCAATGTATCCAAAGTATGGACCCAGATGGCTTCTCTCCGTAGGAGGATTTTCTTAATATCACCCCCCCTACATGGTCTAATCACCTGTTCCAAAACCTGGAACTTCAGCTGGGCTATGGAATGTCTACATTTATCAAAGTGACTTGGTATAGGTAACAACAAGTTTTTTGTCCTGATGGTTGACTTATGTTTATTAATTCTGTCTCTCACTGCCTGCATTGTCTCTCCAATGTATAGCAGACCACAAGGGCATTTAATAAGATAGATAACATCAGAAGATTTGCATGTAAAGAAACCCTTTACTTCAAATGAACGTCCAGTATGTGGATGATAGAATGTAGGGACCTTTATGATGTGTGAACATTGGAGACAATGCAGGCAGGGGAAAATGCCTTTACGTGGTGTTGACAGTACACTCTGGCGTGATATACATTTGGTGCCTTCTATATCTGTATTAACTAGCATGTCCCTATAACTAGGGTTCTTTCTATTGCAGATTAAAGGTGGACTTTTAAACTCCATAACCTCTGGATAGGCCTTACCCAACAGGTGCCAATGTTTCCTGACAATATTGTCAATCTCTGTGTTAAAAGGATGAAATTTGTGTATAAATGCTACCCTGGCGGTGTCCCTTTTATTAGGGTTAATTGTCACAACAGATTGGTGAACACCACTACTGGCTAGTATGTTTAAGGGATATCCTCGTTCCTTAAATCTAGTAGTCATTTCCTCAAGTCTCTGGATCCGAAACAATCCGTTTCACCCACTGATATTGAGATTTAAGTATAGATTTATTTAAAGAGGGTGGATGTGCACTCGTATAGTGTAGAATGCTATTTCTATATGTCTCCTTCCTGTAAAGGTCAGTGGACAGCTGACCCTCTTGGTTTTTAATGACCATTGTATCCAAAAAGCTGACCATGTCCCTGTCACATGACATGGTGAACTGTAGACCATCACAACCTGTGTTTAAGTTATCAATGAACATCAACAGGGTCTCACGTGGCCCCGCCCATATGCAAAAAATATCATCAATTAATCTTTTCCAAATGAGGACATTATTTCTGTATAAGTCATTAGTGTAAACACATGTTTCTTCAAATGAAGCCATGAATATATTTGCATAGGGCAAATATATTCATGGCGAGTGAGTGCTGGCTTCTTCATACTCATCATTGGATTTTTTGAACCATGCACCGCTATTTCCAAATGAATACTGCGGCTTCCACATTGAGCTTTGATACTGCAGAAGCAGAAAGGATCCTCTCACAGGTGACATCAACGTCAGAATTCCTTAACCCCTTAAGGACCTAGGACGTACCGGTACGCCCTATTTCCCGAGTCCTTAAGGACCGAGGACGTACCGGTACGTCCTGACTTAAAATCGGAACTCCGGCGCCGCAGGGGTTAATCGGAACGGGATTTTGGCTGAAATCATTCAGCCGGCATCCCGTAACAATGCAGGGGGGGGTCATTTGACCCCCCCGTATCGGCGATCGCAGAAAACCGCAGGTCAATTCAGACCTGCGGTTTTCTGCGTTTCCGGTCCATTCGGGTGTCCTGTGACCCGATGAACCGGAAAAAGACTGCGATCGGTGGCGTAATTATACACCACCTATCGCAGTCCGAGGATTTGGAGAGGCGGTGCTGGCCCTGGTGCTGAATGCCGCTGTCCAGGGTGCTGATTGGTGCAGGGGAGAGAGGCGCGAGATTCAAACTTCCTGCGCTCCTCTCTCCCCTCCTCTTCCTGTCCAGCACCCTGACCGTGCAGCATCGTCCAGCACCAGCTCCTGTGTCCCCCTAATCGGAATCCATCACCCTCCTGCACCCATCGCCACCCAGGTAGGTTAGGGTCAGTGAGGGAGAGGCACCGTTAGGCAGGGAAAGAAGGGAAAAGTAAGTTAGAAAAAAAAAAAAAAAAGTACTTTTATTCCAAACTTCCAAACTTCCATCTAACCCTAACCCAGACCCCTCCTGCCACTTGCCCCCCCACCCACCCCCCACCAGCCACTTCCCCCCCCCCCCACCTGCCTCCCCCCCCCACCCACCCCCCACCAGCCCCCCCCACCCCCCACTCACCACCACTTTTTTTTTTCTGCGTGCGCTGACTGGCCGGCACTTTTTAGCGTCCGTCCACTGTTAGCGCATCGCCCGCCCCACCACCCCACCGACCGCTGATCAGCGTTGTACCGCTGATCAGCAAGTTTTAACTTTTTTTTTTTCTAACACTTGCCCATTTTTTTGCCTGGACTTTTTAGTACGCGAACACCCGTTGCCCCCACACACACGCACATATAATAAAGTTTGCCACACACGCACACCTACACGCACACACACCCATGGCCCGCCGGATGTTCTCGGCCGAGGAGGCATACGCCCAGATTGCCTCCGACTCTGAGAGCCCCAGTGAGGATGAGGATGACCCCACATTCCTTTTATCATCCGCATCCTCCTCATCATCATCTGATGACGATGAGCCACCAAGGCGGCGGAGACGCCGCCAGGCGGAGCCAGGGGCCCCACATGCTAGGGATCCTGTGGCCCACCCTAGTACGAGCCGCCCTGGGGTTCGTACTGGTTTCCCGGCCCACCAAATAAGTCCACCGGAGCCCCCTGCCGATGAACTTAGCTGGTGTCCCCCAGTGGACTTTGAGCCTGAGATTCCGGATTTTGCTGGCAATCCTGGAATCCAGATTCCCACAGTGGGGTTTACTGAAATAGACTATTTTAGTTTTTTTTTCAGTAACTCACTGGTGAATTTGATGGTGGAGCAGACGAATCTGTACGCCCAACAGTTCGTCGCTCAAAACCCAGGCTCAGTTTTGGCTAGACCCGGTGGCTGGACGCCGGTCAGTGCAGCCGAAATGAGGACATTTTGGGGCCTCGTGCTGCATATGGGTCTAGTCCAAAAACCCAGTGTCAGGCAATACTGGAGTGGGGACGTCCTATACCAGACCCCACTGTACAGTATGGTCATGATACGTCACCGGTTTGAGGCCATCCGGAAATGTCTGCATTATTCCGATAATGCAGCATGTCCCCCCCGAAGTGATCCTGCCTATGACCGGCTGTATAAGATACGGCCGGTCATCGATCACTTTGGGGCCACATTTTAGCAGGCCTACGTACCTGGAAGGGAGGTCGCGGTTGATGAGTCTCTCGTTGCGTTCAAGGGGAGACTCAGTTTCCGCCAATACAATCCCACAAAGCGGGCGAGGTATGGCGTGAAGCTATACAAAATTTGTGAGAGTGCCTCAGGGTACACTTACAAATTTCGTGTGTACGAGGGGCGAGATTCCCGTATTGAACCCCCAGAATGTCCCCCCACTCTGGGTGTTAGCGGGAAACTCGTGTGGGACCTTATGTACCCACTGCTGGATAATGGTTACCACTTGTACGTGGATAACTTTTATACCAGCATTCCCTTGTTCAGGTCCCTTGCCGCCAGATCCACGTTCGCTTGTGGGACCGTGCGGAAAAATCAACGCGGCCTCCCTGCCTACCCCCTCCAGGTACCTATCCCCAGGGGTGAGACCCGTGCCCTTACCAGTGGAAACCTGTTGCTGGTCAGGTATAAGGACAAGAGGGATGTCCTTATGCTGTCCACAATCCACGGTAACGGCACCACCCCTGTCCCTGTGCGAGGTACCGCGGCAACGGTCCTCAAGCCCGATTGTATCGTCGACTACAATCGGTATATGGGAGGAGTTGATCTCTCTGATCAAGTCCTCACGCCATATAACGCCATGCGCAAAACCCGGGCATGGTACAAAAAAGTTGCGGTCTACTTGGTACAGGTTGCCATGTACAACTCTTTTGTACTATCCCGAAGCGCTGGCAGCACAGGGACATTCCTCCAGTTCTATGAGGCAGTCCTCAAAGACCTGATCTTTTCGGACCGGGAAAGAGCAGGCCGGAGTACCTCGGGAATTGGAGGCGCCCGGATCGTCCCTGGCCAACACTTTCCAGGTGTGGTCCCCCATACTGGAAAGAAGGGACGAACCCAAAAAAAGTGCAGAGTGTGTCACAAGAGGGGGATACGGAAGGACACCACTACTCAATGTGACACTTGCCCCGATCATCCGGGCCTCTGCATTATCAATTGCTTCAGGGAGTATCACACTTCCATGGAGTACTAAATTTTTATAATCCTCAACAGTCCACTAGAGAACATAAAACACTATGGCTCTCAGACTTTGGAGACACGGAAACAATTTTTCTTTCCCCAAAAAATATTAGTTTTAGAGCAGGCATCCTCAAACTGCGGCCCTCCAGATGTTGTAAAACTATAACTCCCAGCATGCCCAGACAACCTACAGCCATCAGCAGGGCATGGTGGGAATTGTAGTTTTACAATATCTGGAGGGCCGCAGTTTTAGGATGCCTGCTTAGTGTCTCCAAAGTCTGAGAGCCATACATATTAGGCATCGTCGCGTGCGTAAAAGTCGTCGCTATAAAAATAACTTTTGACCAAACGCCTCGGATGAACGGTGTTAAAAATATAAAATAAAAACTGTGCCAAAACACCAATTTTTGGGCAAAATTTCAATTTGAATCAATTTTGCCGGTAATAAAGCAGGGGTTAACAGCCAAACAAAACTAAATATTTATTGCCCCGATTCTGTAGTTTGCAGAAACACCCCATATGTGGTCGTAAATGGTTATATAGCCGCACAGCAGGGCATAGAACGAAGGGAACTCCATATGGTTTCTGGAAGGCAGATTTTGATGGACAGTTTTTTTTTTGACACCATGTCCCATTAGAAGCCCCCCCTGATGTAGCCTAGACTAGAAACTCCAAAAAAGTGACCCCATCTAAGAAACTACACCCCTCAAGGTATTCAAAAGTTACTTTACAAACTATGTTAACCCTTTAGGTGTTCCACAAAACCAAATAGTGAATGTAGAAACAATTTTAGAATTACATTTTTTTGTTACATTGCCTCAAAAAAGACTAATATAGAGCAACCAAAAATCAAATTTACCCCAAAAATAGTCGCAAAACAACAACCACCTTATCCCGTAGTTTCCTAGATGGGGTCACTTTTATGGAGTTTCTACTCTAGGGGTGCATCAGGGGGCTTGAAAGGGTACATGGTGTCAATAAACCAGTCCAGCAAAATCTGCCTTCCAAAAATGACGTTCCCCTTCTTCTATGTCCTGCCGTTTAGCCAAATAGTAGTTTACGACCACATATGGGGTGTTTTTGCAAACTACAGAATCAGGGCAACCCATTTTGAGTGTTGTTTGGCAGTTAACCCTTGTTTTACTCCTGGAAAAAATTGATTATATTGGAAAATTTTCCAAAAAATAGAAATTTCAAAATTGTTTCTCCATCTGCCATTAACTCTTGTGGAACACCTAAAGGGTTAACAAAGTTTGTAAACCCAGTTTTGAATACCTTGAGGGGTGTACTTTCTTAGATGGAGTCACTTTTTTGAAATTTCTATTCTAGGGGTGCAACAGGGGGCTTCAAATGGGACATGGTATAAACAAAACCAGTCCTGCCAAATCTGCCTTCCAAAACCCATATGGTGTTCCCCTCCTTCTATGTGCTACCGTTCGGCCAAACAGTAGTTTACAACCACATATGGGGTGTTTATGAAAACTACAGAATCAGGGCAACCCATTTTGAGTGTTGTTTGGCAGTTAACCCTTGTTTTACTCCTGGAAAAAATTGATTATATTGGAAAATTTTCCAAAAAATATAAATTTCAAAATTGTTTCTCCATCTGCCATTAACTCTTGTGGAACACCTAAAGGGTTAACAAAGTTTGTAAACCCAGTTTTGAATACCTTGAGGGGTGTACTTTCTTAGATGGAGTCACTTTTTTGAAATTTCTATTCTAGGGGTGCAACAGGGGGCTTCAAATGGGACATGGTATAAACAAAACCAGTCCTGCCAAATCTGCCTTCCAAAACCCATATGGTGTTCCCCTCCTTCTATGTGCTACCGTTCGGCCAAACAGTAGTTTACGACCACATATGGGGTGTTTTTGCAAACTACAGAATCAGGGCAACCCATTTTGAGTGTTGTTTGGCAGTTAACCCTTGTTTTACTCCTGGAAAAAATTGATTATATTGGAAAATTTTCCAAAAAATATAAATTTCAAAATTGTTTCTCCATCTGCCATTAACTCTTGTGGAACACCTAAAGGGTTAACAAAGTTTGTAAACCCAGTTTTGAATACCTTGAGGGGTGTACTTTCTTAGATGGAGTCACTTTTTTGAAATTTCTATTCTAGGGGTGCAACAGGGGGCTTCAAATGGGACATGGTATAAACAAAACCAGTCCTACCAAATCTGCCTTCCAAAACCCATATGGTGTTCCCCTCCTTCTATGTGCTACCGTTCGGCCAAACAGTAGTTTACGACCACATATGGGGTGTTTTTGCAAACTACAGAATCAGGGCAACCCATTTTGAGTGTTGTTTGGCAGTTAACCCTTGTTTTACTCCTGGAAAAAATTGATTATATTGGAAAATTTTCCAAAAAATATAAATTTCATAATTGTTTCTCCATCTGCCATTAACTCTTGTGGAACACCTAAAGGGTTAACAAAGTTTGTAAACCCAGTTTTGAATACCTTGAGGGGTGTACTTTCTTAGATGGAGTCACTTTTTTGAAATTTCTATTCTAGGGGTGCAACAGGGGGCTTCAAATGGGACATGGTATAAACAAAACCAGTCCTGCCAAATCTGCCTTCCAAAACCCATATGGTGTTCCCCTCCTTCTATGTGCTACCGTTCGGCCAAACAGTAGTTTACAACCACATATGGGGTGTTTATGAAAACTACAGAATCAGGGCAACCCATTTTGAGTGTTGTTTGGCAGTTAACCCTTGTTTTACTCCTGGAAAAAATTGATTATATTGGAAAATTTTCCAAAAAATATAAATTTCAAAATTGTTTCTCCATCTGCCATTAACTCTTGTGGAACACCTAAAGGGTTAACAAAGTTTGTAAACCCAGTTTTGAATACCTTGAGGGGTGTACTTTCTTAGATGGAGTCACTTTTTTGAAATTTCTATTCTAGGGGTGCAACAGGGGGCTTCAAATGGGACATGGTATAAACAAAACCAGTCCTGCCAAATCTGCCTTCCAAAACCCATATGGTGTTCCCCTCCTTCTATGTGCTACCGTTCGGCCAAACAGTAGTTTACGACCACATATGGGGTGTTTTTGCAAACTACAGAATCAGGGCAACCCATTTTGAGTGTTGTTTGGCAGTTAACCCTTGTTTTACTCCTGGAAAAAATTGATTATATTGGAAAATTTTCCAAAAAATAGAAATTTCAAAATTGTTTCTCCATCTGCCATTAACTCTTGTGGAACACCTAAAGGGTTAACAAAGTTTGTAAACCCAGTTTTGAATACCTTGAGGGGTGTACTTTCTTAGATGGAGTCACTTTTTTGAAATTTCTATTCTAGGGGTGCAACAGGGGGCTTCAAATGGGACATGGTATAAACAAAACCAGTCCTACCAAATCTGCCTTCCAAAACCCATATGGTGTTCCCCTCCTTCTATGTGCTACCGTTCGGCCAAACAGTAGTTTACGACCACATATGGGGTGTTTTTGCAAACTACAGAATCAGGGCAACCCATTTTGAGTGTTGTTTGGCAGTTAACCCTTGTTTTACTCCTGGAAAAAATTGATTATATTGGAAAATTTTCCAAAAAATATAAATTTCAAAATTGTTTCTCCATCTGCCATTAACTCTTGTGGAACACCTAAAGGGTTAACAAAGTTTGTAAACCCAGTTTTGAATACCTTGAGGGGTGTACTTTCTTAGATGGAGTCACTTTTTTGAAATTTCTATTCTAGGGGTGCAACAGGGGGCTTCAAATGGGACATGGTATAAACAAAACCAGTCCTACCAAATCTGCCTTCCAAAACCCATATGGTGTTCCCCTCCTTCTATGTGCTACCGTTCGGCCAAACAGTAGTTTACGACCACATATGGGGTGTTTTTGCAAACTACAGAATCAGGGCAACCCATTTTGAGTGTTGTTTGGCAGTTAACCCTTGTTTTACTCCTGGAAAAAATTGATTATATTGGAAAATTTTCCAAAAAATAGAAATTTCAAAATTGTTTCTCCATCTGCCATTAACTCTTGTGGAACACCTAAAGGGTTAACAAAGTTTATAAACCCAGTTTTGAATACCTTGAGGGGTGTACTTTCTTAGATGGAGTCACTTTTTTGAAATTTCTATTCTAGGGGTGCAACAGGGGGCTTCAAATGGGACATGGTATAAACAAAACCAGTCCTGCCAAATCTGCCTTCCAAAACCCATATGGTGTTCCCCTCCTTCTATGTGCTACCGTTCGGCCAAACAGTAGTTTACGACCACATATGGGGTGTTTTTGCAAACTACAGAATCAGGGCAACCCATTTTGAGTGTTGTTTGGCAGTTAACCCTTGTTTTACTCCTGGAAAAAATTGATTATATTGGAAAATTTTCCAAAAAATATAAATTTCAAAATTGTTTCTCCATCTGCCATTAACTCTTGTGGAACACCTAAAGGGTTAACAAAGTTTGTAAACCCAGTTTTGAATACCTTGAGGGGTGTACTTTCTTAGATGGAGTCACTTTTTTGAAATTTCTATTCTAGGGGTGCAACAGGGGGCTTCAAATGGGACATGGTATAAACAAAACCAGTCCTACCAAATCTGCCTTCCAAAACCCATATGGTGTTCCCCTCCTTCTATGTGCTACCGTTCGGCCAAACAGTAGTTTACGACCACATATGGGGTGTTTTTGCAAACTACAGAATCAGGGCAACCCATTTTGAGTGTTGTTTGGCAGTTAACCCTTGTTTTACTCCTGGAAAAAATTGATTATATTGGAAAATTTTCCAAAAAATATAAATTTCATAATTGTTTCTCCATCTGCCATTAACTCTTGTGGAACACCTAAAGGGTTAACAAAGTTTGTAAACCCAGTTTTGAATACCTTGAGGGGTGTACTTTCTTAGATGGAGTCACTTTTTTGAAATTTCTATTCTAGGGGTGCAACAGGGGGCTTCAAATGGGACATGGTATAAACAAAACCAGTCCTGCCAAATCTGCCTTCCAAAACCCATATGGTGTTCCCCTCCTTCTATGTGCTACCGTTCGGCCAAACAGTAGTTTACAACCACATATGGGGTGTTTATGAAAACTACAGAATCAGGGCAACCCATTTTGAGTGTTGTTTGGCAGTTAACCCTTGTTTTACTCCTGGAAAAAATTGATTATATTGGAAAATTTTCCAAAAAATATAAATTTCAAAATTGTTTCTCCATCTGCCATTAACTCTTGTGGAACACCTAAAGGGTTAACAAAGTTTGTAAACCCAGTTTTGAATACCTTGAGGGGTGTACTTTCTTAGATGGAGTCACTTTTTTGAAATTTCTATTCTAGGGGTGCAACAGGGGGCTTCAAATGGGACATGGTATAAACAAAACCAGTCCAGCCAAATCTGCCTTCCAAAACCCATATGGTGTTCCCCTCCTTCTATGTGCTACCGTTCGGCCAAACAGTAGTTTACGACCACATATGGGGTGTTTTTGCAAACTACAGAATCAGGGCAACCCATTTTGAGTGTTGTTTGGCAGTTAACCCTTGTTTTACTCCTGGAAAAAATTGATTATATTGGAAAATTTTCCAAAAAATAGAAATTTCAAAATTGTTTCTCCATCTGCCATTAACTCTTGTGGAACACCTAAAGGGTTAACAAAGTTTGTAAACCCAGTTTTGAATACCTTGAGGGGTGTACTTTCTTAGATGGAGTCGCTTTTTTGAAATTTCTATTCTAGGGGTGCAACAGGGGGCTTCAAATGGGACATGGTATAAACAAAACCAGTCCTACCAAATCTGCCTTCCAAAACCCATATGGTGTTCCCCTCCTTCTATGTGCTACCGTTCGGCCAAACAGTAGTTTACGACCACATATGGGGTGTTTTTGCAAACTACAGAATCAGGGCAACCCATTTTGAGTGTTGTTTGGCAGTTAACCCTTGTTTTACTCCTGGAAAAAATTGATTATATTGGAAAATTTTCCAAAAAATATAAATTTCAAAATTGTTTCTCCATCTGCCATTAACTCTTGTGGAACACCTAAAGGGTTAACAAAGTTTGTAAACCCAGTTTTGAATACCTTGAGGGGTGTACTTTCTTAGATGGAGTCACTTTTTTGAAATTTCTATTCTAGGGGTGCAACAGGGGGCTTCAAATGGGACATGGTATAAACAAAACCAGTCCTACCAAATCTGCCTTCCAAAACCCATATGGTGTTCCCCTCCTTCTATGTGCTACCGTTCGGCCAAACAGTAGTTTACGACCACATATGGGGTGTTTTTGCAAACTACAGAATCAGGGCAACCCATTTTGAGTGTTGTTTGGCAGTTAACCCTTGTTTTACTCCTGGAAAAAATTGATTATATTGGAAAATTTTCCAAAAAATATAAATTTCAAAATTGTTTCTCCATCTGCCATTAACTCTTGTGGAACACCTAAAGGGTTAACAAAGTTTGTAAACCCAGTTTTGAATACCTTGAGGGGTGTACTTTCTTAGATGGAGTCACTTTTTTGAAATTTCTATTCTAGGGGTGCAACAGGGGGCTTCAAATGGGACATGGTATAAACAAAACCAGTCCTGCCAAATCTGCCTTCCAAAACCCATATGGTGTTCCCCTCCTTCTATGTGCTACCGTTCGGCCAAACAGTAGTTTACGACCACATATGGGGTGTTTTTGCAAACTACAGAATCAGGGCAACCCATTTTGAGTGTTGTTTGGCAGTTAACCCTTGTTTTACTCCTGGAAAAAATTGATTATATTGGAAAATTTTCCAAAAAATATAAATTTCAAAATTGTTTCTCCATCTGCCATTAACTCTTGTGGAACACCTAAAGGGTTAACAAAGTTTGAAAAAACAGTTTTGAATACCTTGAGGGGTGTAGTTTCTAGAATGGGGTCATTTTTGGGAGGTTTCTATTATCTAAGCCTCACAATATGACTTCAAACCTGAACTGGTCCATAAAAAGTGGGATTTTGAAGATTTCTGAAAATTTCAAAATTTGCTTCTAAACTTCTAAGCCTTGTAACATCCCCAAAAAATAAAATATCATTCCCAAAACAATTCAAGCATGAAGTAGACATATGGGGAATGTAAAGTCATCACAATTTTTGGGGGTATTACTATGTATTACAGAGGTAGAGAAACTGAAAATTTGAAATTTGCTAATTTTTCAAAATTTACGGTAAAAATTGTATTTTTTTATGCAAAAAAATTAACTTTTTTGACCCAATTTTAGCAGTGTCATGAAGTACAATATGTGACGAAAAAACAATCTCAGAACGGCCTGGGTAAGTCAAAGCGTTTTAAAGTTATGAGCACTTAAAGTGACACTGGTCAGATTTGCAAAAAATGGCCTGGTCCTTAAGGTGAAAATGAGCCCGGTCCTTAAGGGGTTAATATTCCTACAAGTGAATACAAAAAGCGCCACTTGGAAAGAGAACTAAGGAGATTAACCTCATATGAACTCCATGTGGCTACATTAGCCGAATATTACAAGGTGAATAGAATCCCAAGAGGTCTTAGGGTGCATTTGTGTCCCACCTTTTTTCTGATGACAGTGAATATTGCAAGGACTTTGAACGTATTATCAATAAATGTTTATATGATCTCATCCTGCTTACCATTAATCGCATCCAGAAGGCGATCGGTGAAATCAAGGAACAAGTTCGAGCTACAGAACAGCAATTACGAGACTCATTGACCCTTAAAGAAACTGTGGATACTCATATCGCATCTTATAAGAAAGAAACAGAGGTTAGGAAGCAATCTAAGTTTCTGCGAGATTGCGAGGATTATCACCTGAACAAGGTTTACAGATGGCAAGACACATCATTCCGCTTGCGGCCAGGATTCAGAAAGCCCGCGAGATCTGGATCTTTCACTTCAAGCTCCGGCAACAAATCGACTGGCGCACGAGAGGCCCGCCCTTTTCAGAGAGGCAGACGGCGTCCGTGTGGAGAAGGCAGAAGCGAGCAGGCCGTAAACATCGCCGACACCACACCGGAGACAGGACTGAATCAAGTGCAGACTCGGTCACAGTCAATCAGTAAGAGTCAATCACTGATAATGAATCTGTCGTCCCGGTGTTTAAGTAGCCAGCAAGTTGAAGCACTACAGAAAGGCCTGTCATTTAGCCCCTCACGCAGATTTGATAGCTTTCAATTGGACATTGACATACAACAATTATTTTGCAAAGGGAGGCTGAAAGCCCACTTTGCCCAACCGGCCACATCTTTTCAGCATACTGATATTGGATCTGAGAAAACATGTTTATGTTTAAAAGATCTTGGACTGAGCAACAAGTCCACATTTATGCCCCCGAAAATATACCATCCAGTGGAAACGTACGTACAGCTGGTAACTAAAGAAGTAAGGGAGCATTGTGATAAGATTAAGAATGGTGGACTTTTCATGACATAACATAACAAGAGAAGAAAAAGGAGCGATCAGGGCCCTCATGGAGGACAATGCTTTAATGATAAAACCTGCTGATAAAGGGGGTTCAATTGTGGTGATGGATAAGGAGAAATATATAAGTGAAGTCATGAGACAGCTGTCTGATTCTCAAACATACCAACTCCTTGACAGAGACCCGGTCTTTAGAATTAAAGAGAAGATTACCACCATGGTCTAGTATATGAAGTCATGAGACAGCTGGGACGATTGACCAAAATAAGAGTAGATTTCTGATAAAACAGTCTCCAATCACCCCGGTGCTATATATACTACCAAAGGTGCATAAGACTCTTGTAGACCCCCCAGGAAGCCCAATTGTGTCCTCAGTGGATTCTATTTTAAGTCCATTAGCTATGGTCCTAGAGAAGGCCTTGACGCCGCTTGTAAAAAATACAAAGTCGTTCTTATTGGACACACCCCATTTTGTGAGGATGATTAATGATTTGGGTCATGTTCCTGGAGATAGCCTCCTAGTGACCATCGATGTTGTTAGTTTAAACACATCGATTGGTCACAGGGAGGGCATTCAGGCAGTCTCCATGATCTTAGAAACCAGTGAATACTCGCCATCTATACGTGATTTCTTTGTACAGCTGTTAGAGATTGTTCTGAAGGAAAATGATATTTTGTTTGGGGATAATTATTATCTGAATGACACGGTATTAATTATACCAACACACAGTGAAGATGCGTTTGCGGTATATGTTCACACCCAAATATAACTAAACGTATTGTGAATAGGAATTTTAAAACATAACATTTACTAAATCATTTAAAATAAATGCCACTTGGTGAGAAACATTAAGGACAAATATCTCCACTATAGCATAGATAAATAAAGGGTGGATCTTACCCCGTTTGGTGGGTTCCACAGCCTGTGGAGGACGGTTCAGGTAGTAGGTGGACCACCGGAACCTGTGTGACCAAGGTGCTGATGTCTATAGGCAATATGGCACTCCTGTATAACCCTATTATGTCTTTCCTACCTACACACAGATGGGGGGCTAATCGAGCAGCTGCCTAGCACACATGGAGCACCCGCCCCGACAGGGGCGACCCCATACCGATCCTATCCCTCAGTATGGGCCTTGTGCTATATTTATCCTAATACAAAACCCTACATGCCATGTTTCGGTCCTAGACTCCAGACCTCCGCAGGGGTTTCATAGACGTATTCAGGGGTAACTAGAAATAATTTTTTTCGGTTCCCTGTGTGTTGTTCTTTGTCTGATTCTGACTGGTCTGTTTCTGTTCATGAAAAGTCAGTATCTCTTTCGGTTAACCTTCTTCTATCAAATGTTTGTACATATACCTTATTTTCCTTAAAATCGGCCAAATCACGGTTAAATTGTTTATGTTTTCGCTCCTTGAGGTGATATTGGAATTTATCCAAAGAGGTCTGGAGTTGTTTCTCCCTTGTCCCAAAGTCCGTCTCTTGTGAAAAAGACTGAGTAATAGCAATCTGATCACGTAATTTAATATCCAAATTAATCAAAGTCTGCTGTTCCTGTTCAATTAGTAGTCTCATGAATCTCAACGAACTATTGGTGGCCTCCAGCTCCCATTTACTCATTAAGGAGGTATTTCTACATCGGGTTGCTGGGGTCAAATTAATTCGTAGACCACGTGGGACAATGTTGTTTTCCAGGTAATGTTCCAAACTTTGCACCTCCCACCAGGACACTATCTGCTCTTTATACACTTTTTCCAGCTCCTTGAAGGATGCCCCATAAGATGGAATGTATTTCCTCTGACAGAAGACTCTGTCAGAAAAAACCTCCTTGGCCTCTGTCAACCAACTACCAGAGTCGAAGCCAGTGCTCAAAAATCCTGCCAAATCCAAAAATATATATGAATGACACGGTATTAATTATACCAACACACAGTGAAGATGCGTTTGCGGTATATGTTCACACCCAAATATAACTGAACGTATTGTGAATAGGAATTTTAAAACATAACATTTACTAAATCATTTAAAATAAATGCCACTTGGTGAGAAACATTAAGGACAAATATCTCCACTATAGCATAGATAAATAAAGGGTGGATCTTACCCCGTTTGGTGGGTTCCACAGCCTGTGGAGGACGGTTCAGGTAGTAGGTGGACCACCGGAACCTGTGTGACCAAGGTGCTGATGTCTATAGGCAATATGGCACTCCTGTATAACCCTATTATGTCTTTCCTACCTACACACAGATGGGGGGCTAATCGAGCAGCTGCCTAGCACACATGGAGCACCCGCCCCGACAGGGGCGACCCCATACCGATCCTATCCCTCAGTATGGGCCTTGTGCTATATTTACCCTAATACAAAACCCTACATGCCATGTTTCGGTCCTAGACTCCAGACCTCCTCAGGGGTTTCATAGACGTATTCAGGGGTAACTAGAAATAAATTAACAAACACACACTAAATATAGGTCACATATAAAACTGAGTTGCCAATGTTCATAGATTGGATTCAAACTCAGGTTACTTACTGAAAGAAGATCGTTTTTGCCTCCTACTTTCAATCCGGATCTATGGTGTATGGTATCCGAGCCTTAGCATGAGAAGTGTCCCAAGCAAGTGCTGTGTCTCACCTCAAATAGTGGCGATTTGGGTGAGCAATTTGTGGTTGTTACTCACCTCCTTATATTACCCCACTTCCTAGTGGGTGTACGCCCCCCTGTATATCCAACTCACCTGTCCATAGCAGTCACAGCATGTGTGACTGCCTGTGGAACGCACGCCACTCGCGTGCGTTCCACCGGACCGGAAGTTGTCATCACATGGTACGGACAAACCGGAAGTCAGGTAAGGACCTGCTTCCAAGCGTCGCCGGTTGCATGGCAACACCTGAAACACGGCCCTAAATGCCGCAAATGATAACTTGCAATCGATTTTCATTTTTGCTGGATCGCAATTTGGATATTAACTGGCAGGACACCTAAACACATACCCCGGCTCCACCGCAATTGTAGCAGCAAGCCAAGGAGGGAATACTATTCTGCTACAGGTAGCAGTATTTTCACAAGTGACATCTACCTGTTTATTAACCCCAACATGCCCAACGCGCTCAAATTCTAGAGCACGTGCGCATGTAGGGAAACATGAACAACCAGATATCAACGCATTAGTTAGATACAGCCCTCATTCTTGCACATAATCTGAGGATATGTCGCACCATATATATGTATGGCACATCGTCACAAAAAACAGCTATAGTTTTGTTGCTCATTTAGACCCGCAGGATGCACTGTCTTTAGGTAGAAAATCCATTTTGCTTCGCATTGGAGGATTCTCCTATCGAAGTCCCCTCGTCTGATGCCTGGCTTAATTTTCTCAATACCCATGAAGGAAAGACAGTCAACTCTTCCATCATGTTCGGTATTCACGTGTCTAGCCACGGGTGTATCTCTAGCATTTTTAATGTCGCCGACATGTTCTCCTATTCTCCTCCTAAATTCTCTGACTGTCTTTCCAACATACTCTTTCCCACAAATACATGTAATTTTGTAGATTACTCCCCTGCTTTTGCAGTTGATAAAATCACTTACATTGTATGTTTTTCCCGTGTTATTGCTCTTAAAAGTTTTCGTCTTGGTCATAAAGGGGCACGCCACGCACCCTCCGCATTTGTGGTTACCACTAATCCCTCTCTCAAGCCATGTTTTTACAGGGGCTGCTGGTGTATAGTGGCTATGTACCACAAGGTCACGGATGCTTCTACCGCGCCTGTAGGTGATGCTGGGGTGCTCCTTTACCACCTTACAGATATCACGGTCCATTCGTAGGACGTGCCAGTGTCTCGAAATGATGTCTCTAACTGCAGATGAGCAGCCATTATATGTGCTGATGAGACGGATCTCTCTGTCTTCCTTACTTCCCTCATTCAAGGGAGCCTCCTTTCGGGGGGTGAGGAGTGACATTCTATCACTACCTAAAGCATTCTGGTATGCTGGTGTCAATACACTTGCTGGGTAGCCCCGATCCAAAAATCTAGTTCTCAGGTCTCTGGCACGTGTGACAAAGTCCGAGCGTTTGGAGCAGTTCCTCCTTAATCGCAGGTATTGACCCCGCGGTATTCCCTTCCTGAGGGGGTATGGGTGACTACTTTCCCACCTCAGGAGAGAATTGGTGGAGGTGGGTTTACGATAGATTGTAGTCTCCAAATGACCACTCGGACTTATGCCCACGCAGATGTCCAAAAATGGAAGTTGGGTTGGGTGGCATTCTGATGTAAGGTGTAGGCCTATATCGTTCTTATGTAATAATAGGACCCAATCTGAGAAAGTTTCCATACTCCCTTTCCAGATGACAAACACGTCGTCTATGAAGCGTGCCCACTTTTGAACACACTGCAGTTCTACCATAGACTCATCTTTGAATACTATGGTAGAAGTGCTGGCAGACGTAAAGCTGGCAGACGTAAAGCTGTTACAAAGCTTAACTACTGCTAACAAACCAGCTCCAGGTGAGGGACCCTTTTCATGTTTTAAGAACAAGAGTAAAAAGATGCCCCCTATAGGTGAGATTAATTGTGTGGATGTGTTCCTCAAATTGGTTAGTACTGACCTCGAGACTACTCACCTGTACTCAGCACCAAACAATTGTATTCAGGATGAACTGTGTGGACTGGACAGTTTGTCCAAAAACAAAAACATTGTTATTAAACCATCAGACAAAGGTGGTAACACCGTCATCCTGAGTACAAAGGTTTATGAATCAATGTGTATGAACCTATTGGCTCCTCACGATTGTTATGAAATACTTCATGTGGACCCCACTGTGGTCTATAAAAAGGAACTTAAAAGTATCCTAGATAAAGCCAAATTTGCTAAATTAATTAATCAGGAAGAATACGATTTTTTGTATCCCCAGTGTCCACAAATTGCTACGTTCTATAGCCTCCCGAAGGTTCACAAGGGCTGTGTGCCCCTCAAGGGGCGACCAATAGTTTCGGGGGTGGACAGCCTCAGTCAAAACCTGGGAATATATATAGATAGAATCTTGGCCCCGTTTGTCCTCTCCCTCTCCTCCCATGTCAAAGACACGGGTGATCTCCTCAGACAACTGGAAGGTATCCATCTTGATGAGGGCTGCATACTAGGTAGTGTAGATGTGGAGGCACTATACTCCTCCATCCCACACAAGTGGGGTTTGTATGCAGCATCATATTTTTTATCTACAAGAGGAAGACACTTTCAGGCCCACAGTGACTTTGTACTTGAACTACTTGAGTTCTCATTGACAAGGAATTATTTCCTCTTTAATGGGCAATTCTACCACCAGCTCAGGGGCACTGCGATGGGGAGCCCTTGTGCCCCATCGTATGCAAATTTGTTTCTGGGCTGGTGGGAGAATACCATAGTATTCAAAGATGAGTCTATGGTAGAACTGCAGTGTGTTCAAAAGTGGGCACGCTTCATAGACGACGTGTTTGTCATCTGGAAAGGGAGTATGGAAACTTTCTCCGATTGGGTCCTATTATTAAATAAGAACGATATAGGCCTACACCTTACATCAGAATGCCACCCAACCCAACTTCCATTTTTGGACATCTGCGTGGGCATAAGTCCGAGTGGTCATTTGGAGACTACAATCTATCGTAAACCCACCTCCACGAATTCTCTCCTGAGGTGGGAAAGTAGTCACCCATACCCCCTCAGGAAGGGAATACCGCGGGGTCAATACCTGCGATTAAGGAGGAACTGCTCCAAACGCTCGGACTTTGTCACACGGGCCAGAGACCTGAGAACTAGATTTTTGGATCGGGGCTACCCAGCAAGTGTATTGACACCAGCATACCAGAATGCTTTAGGTAGTGATAGAGTGTCACTCCTCACCCCCCGAAAGGAGGCTCCCTTGAATGAGGGAAGTAAGGAAGACAGAGAGATCCGTCTCATGAGCACATATAATGGCTGCTCATCTGCAGTTAGAGACATCATTTCGAGACACTGGCACGAACTACGAATGGACCGTGATATCTGTAAGGTGGTAAAGGAGCACCCCAGCATCACCTACAGGCGCGGTAGAAGCATCCGTGACCTTGTGGTACATAGCCACTATACACCAGCAGCCCCTGTAAAAACATGGCTTGAGAGAGGGATTAGTGGTAACCACAAATGCGGAGGGTGCGTGGCGTGCCCCTTTATGACCAAGACGAAAACTTTTAAGAGCAATAACACGGGAAAAACATACAATGTAAGTGATTTTATCAACTGCAAAAGCAGGGGAGTAATCTACAAAATTACATGTATTTGTGGGAAAGAGTATGTTGGAAAGACAGTCAGAGAATTTAGGAGGAGAATAGGAGAACATGTCGGCGACATTAAAAATGCTAGAGATACACCCGTGACTAGACACGTGAATACCGAACATGATGGAAGAGTTGACTGCCTTTCCTTCATGGGTATTGAGAAAATTAAGCCAGGCATCAGACGAGGGGACTTCGATAGGAGAATCCTCCAATGCGAAGCAAAATGGATTTTCTACCTAAAGACAGTGCATCCTGCGGGTCTAAATGAGCAACAAAACTATAGCTGTTTTTTGTGACGATGTGCCATACATATATATGGTGCGACATA
Organism: Bufo bufo; assembly: GCF_905171765.1. Taxonomy (NCBI): domain Eukaryota; kingdom Metazoa; phylum Chordata; class Amphibia; order Anura; family Bufonidae; genus Bufo; species Bufo bufo. The sequence continues at coordinate 268,941,198 of NC_053390.1, read as the reverse complement.
TCCTCAGATTATGTGCAAGAATGAGGGCTGTATCTAACTAATGCGTTGATATCTGGTTGTTCATGTTTTCCTACATGCGCACGTGCTCTAGAATTTGAGCGCGTTGGGCATGTTGGGGTTAATAAACAGGTAGATGTCACTTGTGAAAATACTGCTACCTGTAGCAGAATAGTATTCCCTCCTTGGCTTGCTGCTACAATTGCGGTGGAGCCGGGGTATGTGTTTAGGTGTCCTGCCAGTTAATATCCAAATTGCGATCCAGCAAAAATGAAAATCGCTTGCAAGTTATCATTTGCGGCATTTAGGGCCGTGTTTCAGGTGTTGCCATGCAACCGGCGACGCTTGGAAGCAGGTCCTTACCTCACTTCCGGTTTGCCCGTACCATGTGATGACAACTTCCGGTCCGGTGGAACGCACGCGAGTGGCGTGCGTTCCACAGGCAGTCACACATGCTGTGACTGCTATGGACAGGTGAGTTGGATATACAGGGGGGCGTACACCCACTAGGAAGTGGGGTAATATAAGGAGGTGAGTAACAACCACAAATTGCTCACCCAAATCGCCACTATTTGAGGTGAGACACAGCACTTGCTTGGGACACTTCTCATGCTAAGGCTCGGATACCATACACCATAGATCCGGATTGAAAGTAGGAGGCAAAAACGATCTTCTTTCAGTAAGTAACCTGAGTTTGAATCCAATCTATGAACATTGGCAACTCAGTTTTATATGTGACCTATATTTAGTGTGTGTTTGTTAATTTATTTCTAGTTACCCCTGAATACGTCTATGAAACCCCTGAGGAGGTCTGGAGTCTAGGACCGAAACATGGCATGTAGGGTTTTGTATTAGGGTAAATATAGCACAAGGCCCATACTGAGGGATAGGATCGGTATGGGGTCGCCCCTGTCGGGGCGGGTGCTCCATGTGTGCTAGGCAGCTGCTCGATTAGCCCCCCATCTGTGTGTAGGTAGGAAAGACATAATAGGGTTATACAGGAGTGCCATATTGCCTATAGACATCAGCACCTTGGTCACACAGGTTCCGGTGGTCCACCTACTACCTGAACCGTCCTCCACAGGCTGTGGAACCCACCAAACGGGGTAAGATCCACCCTTTATTTATCTATGCTATAGTGGAGATATTTGTCCTTAATGTTTCTCACCAAGTGGCATTTATTTTAAATGATTTAGTAAATGTTATGTTTTAAAATTCCTATTCACAATACGTTCAGTTATATTTGGGTGTGAACATATACCGCAAACGCATCTTCACTGTGTGTTGGTATAATTAATACCGTGTCATTCATATATATTTTTGGATATGGCAGGATTTTTGAGCACTGGCTTCGACTCTGGTAGTTGGTTGACAGAGGCCAAGGAGGTTTTTTCTGACAGAGTCTTCTGTCAGAGGAAATACATTCCATCTTATGGGACATCCTTCAAGGAGCTGGAAAAAGTGTATAAAGAGCAGATAGTGTCCTGGTGGGAGGTGCAAAGTTTGGAACATTACCTGGAAAACAACATTGTCCCACGTGGTCTACGAATTAATTTGACCCCAGCAACCAGATGTAGAAATACCTCCTTAATGAGTAAATGGGAGCTGGAGGCCACCAATAGTTCGTTGAGATTCATGAGACTACTAATTGAACAGGAACGGCAGACTTTGATTAATTTGGATATTAAATTACGTGATCAGATTGCTATTACTCAGTCTTTTTCACAAGAGACGGACTTTGGGACAAGGGAGAAACAACTCCAGACCTCTTTGGATAAATTCCAATATCACCTCAAGGAGCGAAAACATAAACAATTTAACCGTGATTTGGCCGATTTTAAGGAAAATAAGGTATATGTACAAACATTTGATAGAAGAAGGTTAACCGAAAGAGATACTGACTTTTCATGAACAGAAACAGACCAGTCAGAATCAGACAAAGAACAACACACAGGGAACCGAAAAAATACAAATAAAGGTAGAGGCCGAGGTAGGAGAAATCAAAACCGGGGAGGCTCATATAACAGAGGAGGACCAGGTTTTTTAGACCAGAGCTCGACCTACCCCGTAAGGAATCGAGCACAACAGCAACCTCAGGGAGTGGGAACCATACCGGCCCAAAAATAATTAACCTATCATCTCACATTCTAACAAATACGGAAACAAGGGTTCTTGAAAGAGGTCTCTCCTTTGTCCCAACGTCTCAATATAATCCTTTTAAGACTGCAGTGGACCTGCACCTCTTTGCACGGAAATTGCGGTGGTATAAGCACTTCTGCAATCTTGAGAGGAAACAAAGCATAGAGATGGGTGTCCCTGTGGAAATGCTGGCAGACGTAAAGCTGTTACAAAGCTTAACTACTGCTAACGAACCAGCTCCAGGTGAGGGACCCTTTTCATGTTTAAAGAACAAGAGTAAAAAGATGCCCCCTATAGGTGAGATTAATTGTGTGGATGTGTTCCTCAAATTGGTTAGTACTGACCTCGAGACTACTCACCTGTACTCAGCACCAAACAATTGTACTCAGGATGAACTGTGTGGACAGGACAGTTTGTCCAAAAACAAAAACATTGTTATTAAACCATCAGACAAAGGTGGTAACACCGTCATCCTGAGTACAAAGGTTTATGAATCAATGTGTATGAACCTATTGGCTCCTCGCGATTGTTATGAAATACTTCATGTGGACCCCACTGTGGTCTATAAAAAGGAACTTAAAAGTATCCTAGATAAAGCCAAATTTGCTAAATTAATTAATCAGGAAAAATAAGATTTTTTGTATCCCCAGTGTCCACAAATTGCTACGTTCTATAGCCTCCCGAAGGTTCACAAGGGCTGTGTGCCCCTCAAGGGGCGACCAATAGTTTCGGGGGTGGACAGCCTCAGTCAAAACCTGGGAATATATATAGATAGAATCTTGGCCCCGTTTGTCCTCTCCCTCTCCTCCCATGTCAAAGACACAGGTGATCTCCTCAGACAACTGGAAGGTATCCATCTTGATGAGGGCTGCATACTAGGTAGTGTAGATGTGGAGGCACGATACTCCTCCATCCCACACAAGTGGGGTTTGTATGCAGCATCATATTTTTTATCTACAAGAGGAAGACACTTTCAGGCCCACAGTGACTTTGTACTTGAACTACTTGAGTTCTCATTGACAAGGAATTATTTCCTCTTTAATAGGCAATTCTACCACCAGCTCAGGGGCACTGCGATGGGGAGCCCTTGTGCCCCATCGTATGCAAATTTGTTCCTGGGCTGGTGGGAGAATACCATAGTATTCAAAGATGAGTCTATGGTAGAACTGCAGTGTGTTCAAAAGTGGGCACGCTTCATAGACGACGTGTTTGTCACCTGGAAAGGGAGTATGGAAACTTTCTCCGATTGGGTCCTATTATTAAATAAGAACGATATAGGCCTACACCTTACATCAGAATGCCACCCAACCCAAGTTCTATTTTTGGACATCTGCGTGGGCATAAGTCCGAGTGGTCATTTGGAGACTACAATCTATCGTAAACCCACCTCCACGAATTCTCTCCTGAGGTGGGAAAGTAGTCACCCATACCCCCTCAGGAAGGGAATACCGCGGGGTCAATACCTGCGATTAAGGAGGAACTGCTCCAAACGCTCAGACTTTGTCACACGGGCCAGAGACCTGAGAACTAGATTTTTGGATCGGGGCTACCCAGCAAGTGTATTGACACCAGCATACCAGAATGCTTTAGGTAGTGATAGAGTGTCACTCCTCACCCCCCGAAAGGAGGCTCCCTTGAATGAGGGAAGTAAGGAAGACAGAGAGATCCGTCTCATCAGCACATATAATGGCTGCTCATCTGCAGTTAGAGACATCATTTCGAGACACTGGCACGTCCTACGAATGGACCGTGATATCTGTAAGGTGGTAAAGGAGCACCCCAGCATCACCTACAGGCGCGGTAGAAGCATCCGTGACCTTGTGGTACATAGCCACTATACACCAGCAGCCCCTGTAAAAACATGGCTTGAGAGAGGGATTAGTGGTAACCACAAATGCGGAGGGTGCGTGGCGTGCCCCTTTATGACCAAGACGAAAACTTTTAAGAGCAATAACACGGGAAAAACATACAATGTAAGTGATTTTATCAACTGCAAAAGCAGGGGAGTAATCTACAAAATTACATGTATTTGTGGGAAAGAGTATGTTGGAAAGACAGTCAGAGAATTTAGGAGGAGAATAGGAGAACATGTCGGCGACATTAAAAATGCTAGAGATACACCCGTGGCTAGACACGTGAATACCGAACATGATGGAAGAGTTGACTGCCTTTCCTTCATGGGTATTGAGAAAATTAAGCCAGGCATCAGACGAGGGGACTTCGATAGGAGAATCCTCCAATGCGAAGCAAAATGGATTTTCTACCTAAAGACAGTGCATCCTGCGGGTCTAAATGAGCAACAAAACTATAGCTGTTTTTTGTGACGATGTGCCATACATATATATGGTGCGACATATCCTCAGATTATGTGCAAGAATGAGGGCTGTATCTAACTAATGCGTTGATATCTGGTTGTTCATGTTTCCCTACATGCGCACGTGCTCTAGAATTTGAGCGCGTTGGGCATGTTGGGGTTAATAAACAGGTAGATGTCACTTGTGAAAATACTGCTACCTGTAGCAGAATAGTATTCCTTCCTTGGCTTGCTGCTACAATTGCGGTGGAGCCGGGGTATGTGTTTAGGTGTCCTGCCAGTTAATATCCAAATTGCGATCCAGCAAAAATGAAAATCGCTTGCAAGTTATCATTTGCGGCATTTAGGGCCGTGTTTCAGGTGTTGCCATGCAACCGGCGACGCTTGGAAGCAGGTCCTTACCTCACTTCCGGTTTGCCCGTACCATGTGATGACAACTTCCGGTCCGGTGGAACGCACGCGAGTGGCGTGCGTTCCACAGGCAGTCACACATGCTGTGACTGCTATGGACAGGTGAGTTGGATATACAGGGGGGCGTACACCCACTAGGAAGTGGGGTAATATAAGGAGGTGAGTAACAACCACAAATTGCTCACCCAAATCGCCACTATTTGAGGTGAGACACAGCACTTGCTTGGGACACTTCTCATGCTAAGGCTCGGATACCATACACCATAGATCCGGATTGAAAGTAGGAGGCAAAAACGATCTTCTTTCAGTAAGTAACCTGAGTTTGAATCCAATCTATGAACATTGGCAACTCAGTTTTATATGTGACCTATATTTAGTGTGTGTTTGTTGATTTATTTCTAGTTACCCCTGAATACGTCTATGAAACCCCTGAGGAGGTCTGGAGTCTAGGACCGAAACATGGCATGTAGGGTTTTGTATTAGGGTAAATATAGCACAAGGCCCATACTGAGGGATAGGATCGGTATGGGGTCGCCCCTGTCGGGGCGGGTGCTCCATGTGTGCTAGGCAGCTGCTCGATTAGCCCCCCATCTGTGTGTAGGTAGGAAAGACATAATAGGGTTATACAGGAGTGCCATATTGCCTATAGACATCAGCACCTTGGTCACTCAGGTTCCGGTGGTCCACCTACTACCTGAACCGTCCTCCACAGGCTGTGGAACCCACCAAACGGGGTAAGATCCACCCTTTATTTATCTATGCTATAGTGGAGATATTTGTCCTTAATGTTTCTCACCAAGTGGCATTTATTTTAAATGATTTAGTAAATGTTATGTTTTAAAATTCCTATTCACAATACGTTCAGATAATTATTATCTCCAGAAACGTGGGACCGCGATGGGGTCGAACGTGGCCCCGCCCTATGCAAATATATTCATGGCTTCATTTGAAGAAACATGTGTTTACACTAATGACTTATATAGAAATAATGTCCTCATTTGGAAAAGATTCATTGATGATATTTTTTGCATATGGGCGGGGCCACGTGAGACCCTGTTGATGTTCATTGATAACTTAAACACAGGTTGTGATGGTCTACAGTTCACCATGTCATGTGACAGGGACATGGTCAGCTTTTTGGATACGATGGTTATTAAAAACCAAGAGGGTCAGCTGTCCACGGACCTTTACAGGAAGGAGACATATAGAAATAGCATTCTACACTATACGAGTGCACATCCACCCTCTTTAAATAAATCTATACCTAAATCTCAATATCAGCGGGTGAAACGGATTGTTTCGGATCCATTATATACAGAACCAGAGACTTGAGGAAATGACTACTAGATTTAAGGAACGAGGATATCCCTTGGGCTACTTTCACACTAGCGTTCGGGTGTCCGCTCGTGCGCACCGTTTGAAGGGGCTCACGAGCGGCCCCGAACGCATCCGTCTGGCCCCATTGCATTCTCAGTGGAGGCGGATCCACTGAGAATGCATCCGCCTGCCAGCGTTCAGCCTCCGCTCCGCTCAGTGAGCGGACACCTGAACGCTGCTTGCAGCGTTCGGGTGTCCGCCTGGCCGTGCGGAGGCGAGCGGATCCGTCCAGACTTATAATGGAAGTCAATGGGGACGGATCCGCTTGAAGATGACACTATATGGCTCAATCTTCAAGCGGATCCGTTCCCCATTGACTTTCAATGTAAAGTCTGAACGGATCGGCTCAGGCTACTTTCAGACTTAGAAAATTTTCTAAGTAATAATGCAGACGGATCCGTTCTGAACGGATGCAAACGTCTGCATTATCGGAGCGGATCCGTCTGATGAAACATCAGACGGATCCGCTCCGAACGCTAGTGTGAAAGTAGCCTTAAAAAGTCCACCTTTAATCTGCAATAGAAAGAACCCTAGTTATAGGGACATGCTAGTTAATGCAGATATAGGAGGCACCAAATGTATATCACGCCAGAGTGTACTGTCAACACCACGTAAAGGCACGTTCCCCTGCCTGCATTGTCTCCAATGTTCGCACATCATAAAGAGCCCTACATTCTATCATCCACATACTGGACGTTCATTTGAAGTAAAGGGTTTCTTTACATGCAAATCTTCTGATGTTATCTATCTTATTAAATGCCCTTGTGGTCTGCTATACATTGGAGAGACAATGCAGGCAGTGAGAGACAGAATTAATAAACATACGTCAACCATCAGGACAAAAAACTTGTTGTTACCTATACCAAGTCATTTTGATAAATGTAGACATTCCATAGGCCGGCTGAAGTTCCAGGTTTTGGAACAGGTGATTAGACGACGTGGGGGGGGGGTGAAATTAAGAAAATCCTCCTACGGAGAGAAGCCTACTCGATCCACACATTGGATACATTGCACCCAAGAGGCCTGAATAGGGAATATGTGGTTATGCACTTGTAACATATATTTATTTATTTATTTATTATTTTTTATTGATTATTATTGATTTATTGTTTATATTTTTTTCAGGCGTCAACTATTTAATTATCTACCATGGGATTAGACTACAACATGTAAGACAGTTTTTCTATCATAGTGCATTTTGTTTTTTGTTATTGTAGTATGCTGATTTATATTGATGTTTTGTATCCCTTTGTGGCCACTCCCCTTGTGGGATGGGCCTTCCATCCCTGTGGGCGGTACCTTTTGTATATATATCTTATTATCATCACACTCGGATATACCTGTTGATGAAGGCACATTGCCGAAACGCATCCTGGTTGTAGGATTCTATTTATGGAATAAACAGTTTATCTGCGTCAAGACACAGCTGCTGAAAGTCTTTCTTAATTGGCTACTGAAGTCCTGTCTGCCATGGCCGGTAACACTGCAGCAATATACTTACATGCGCTGCGGCTGCCCGGTTGCTCCTTCTCGTAACTCATAGGTCTGTGCAGCGCATTGCTATAAGCATAAGCAATACGCTGCACAAACCTGTGAGTTACAAGAAGAAGGAGCGCCGGGCTGCCACAGCGCATGTAAGTATGCTGCTGACTAACTGACCATGGCAACCAGACAGGACTTCAGTAGCGTCCTGGCTGCCATGGTAACTGATCGGAGCCCCAGCATTACACTGCTGGGACTCCAATCGGAACTGCTGCTGCCACCAATGATTTTAATACTGGGTAGGGCGCACTGCCCACCAATGATTTTAATACTGGGGAGGGGGGGCGCACTGCCCACCAATGATTTTAATTCTGGGGAGGGCGCACTTCCCACCAATGATTTCAATACCGGGGAGGGCGCACTTCCCACCAATGATTTTAAGACCGGGGAGGGCACACTGGGGGCTGATGGAGAGGCTACTGGGGGCTGATGGAGAGGCTACTGGGGGCTGCTATGAGGCTACTGGGGGCTGTTATGAGGCTACTGGGGGCTGCTATGAGGCATGGGGCTATTATCTGAGGTCTGATTGGGGGTCATTCATATTGGGGGTCTGAGCTGAGGTGTGATCTGAGGTCTTTTTGGGGTCTTATTAACATTGGGGATATTATTGGGGCTGTTAGCTGAGGTATGATTAACATTGTGGTCTGATTGGTGGTCTGACCTCAGGTGTAATGAAAAAGCCAGCCAGCACCCCTGGGGCCAAGCCAGCCAGCACCCCTGAGACCAAGCCAGCCAGCACCCCTGAGGCCAAGCCAGCCAGCACCCCTGAGCCAAGCCAGCCAGCACCCCTGAGTCTTCAAAACTGTAAGTAAATTATATATAAGAGGAGCTTATAATATGAAAGAGAAAAATTATGTCTGAACAGACATAGCACAAAGTCCAGTTTTTGTTTGCACTGAATTTTCTGCCAAATATATATATTTTTTCTTTTGGGGGGTTGGGGTGGCAGTGGATCTTGGGTGAGTTCCCACACTTTTTTTCCCAGGACTTGACCCCTGCCAATGACAAGTACGGTTTGCTGGAATTAGGCTACTTTCACACTAGCGTTTAATTTTTCCGGTATTGAGTTCCGTCATAGGTGCTCAATATCAGAAAAAATGCTTCATTTTTGTCCCCATTCATTGTCAATGGGGACAAAACTGAACTGAACAGAACGGAATGCTCCAAAATGCATACTGTTCTATTTAGTTGCGTTCCCAGACCGTAGAGCAAACTGCAACATGCTGCATTTTTCTTTCTGTCCTAGGATGCGGAGCAAGATGGATACGGCATCACCCCCAATGCAAGTCAATGGTGACGGATCCATTTTCTCTGCCACAATCTGCTACAATAGAAAATAGATCCATCCTCCATTGACTTTCAATGGAGTTCATGACGGATCCTTCTTGGCAATGTTAAAGATAATACAACCGAATCCATTCATAACGGATGCAAATGGTTGTATTATCAGTAACTGAAGCTTTCTTGCTGAACTCTGCCAGAACCAGCAAAAAAACGCTAGTGTGAAAGAAGCCTTACAGAGCTGTATAATGGCAATTTGGATTCCCAGTCAGTGCAGCAAGGTGTAATAGGATTGTTCCTATTATCCAGGCCGTAAACTCCCCTACTGAACCCTGTTCTGCTTCAATACTGTGGAATGATTCCTCCCTATTCTTTCCCTGAACTTCTATACAGCAAAATAAAAGTTTTAAAGTCTTTTCTGCCACTGTCACTAGTGCCTGCTGATGACTCTCCCCGCACTAAGTACACTGGAAAATGGCTGAATCCAAGATGGCTGAGGCTATTCATAGGGCTGTGACAACACAGGGCTGGCTGGCTGCTGATTGGCTGCATGCATGGCATTGTGGGTGATCCCTCGTTCCCAGAGTTACATGCTCCATGTCCTAACACGTGAAGCAGAAAAAAAATGCTATGCTGCCACGACGGGGAGTGGGGGAAACCCCCCACCGTGTGGTGTCAGAGGGTAAAGGGGATCAGCCTGGCCAAAAGGAGTAATAAGGGAGCAGGTTACCTCCTACCACGTCCCTAATCCTCTCCCTGACTCCTCACTGTATGAGCGGACCCCGATGGTAGGACAAATCATACTCAGGATTCCTAGAAACCCTAAGTCGCCCTGGTAATCCCTCACTTAGGAGCAGGAGAGTGTCACTACCAGAGCTTTGGGACGTTCTCACAGCTCTGTTTCTCCACCCCTGTGATGATGTCACTACTAGAGCTGGGAGGCGTTCTCACTACTCTGTTTACTTCTGGTTTCTTTCACCACAGCTGTCCTTCATGTGTTTGATTTCCCTCTCTTTATATCACCCCTCCTCCTATGATAGGATGTGGATTATAGTTCTCACTTCAGTTGTGGCTCTTGCTTTGGTTTCTTCACTTGTAGCTATCAGTCCACTGGACCTGTGTTCTGCTGCAGCTAGCACTCCGGATTTTGCCAGCCTGTCCTTGGATCCGTCTTCTCTGCGGCTACAACACCTTCAGCTAAGTCTGCAGACATTGTTGTATTCCTGTTTGTTTTCTGACTGGATCTGAGGTGGCCACGGTTCCCTCCATATACTGAGTAGGGCACTGGTGGCCGTGCCCCTTCCACTATTGTAGGGGTTACAGTGGTCATTAGTCTTAGGCACGTGGGCATGCCTCGTTCCACCTTTTGGATCCGGGCATGTGCTTTAGCAGAATAGGGAAAGCGTTGAGGGTCGGACAGGGGTCACCCTTTATCCTCCCTAGTTCTGGGTCCAGTCAGTTGCTCTGTACTGTGAATTACTATCGTTGCTCACATACACTCGTGACATTATAATCCACCAAAACCGTCCTTTTTTGACATGGATCCGCTTTCTGGCCTGGTTGACCGCATGCAGGGTCTTTCTTTGGAAGTAGCGGATCTCCGTCAATCTATGACCCAGCTTCAAGCATTGGGCCCTGCTCCGGCTCATGGAGTCTGTTGCGAGCCAAAAGTCTCACTTCCGGAGACGTTCTCCGGGGGCAGTGAGAATTTTGTTCGTTTCAGAGAGGCATGCAAACTCCATTTTTGCTTGTGTCCTCACTCTTCTGGTAATCAAGAGCAGAGGGTGAGGATTGTCATCTCCCTGCTCAGGGGTAATGCTCAGACTTGGGCTTTTTCGCTGCCATCAGGGGATCCCTCCCTTCGATCCGTGGAGGGATTTTTTGTGGCCCTGGGGCAGATTTATGATGACCCGGATCGTGTTGCTCTGGCCGAATCTAACCTACGTGTTTTATGCCAGAACAAACGGTCTGCGGAGCTTTATTGTTCTGAATTTCGGAGATGGGCAGCTGATTCGGGTTGGAATGATGCTGCACTCCGGAGTCAGTTCTGTCATGGTCTCTCGGAGAGATTAAAAGATGCGTTTGCTTTCCATGAGAGACCAACGTCCTTAGAGTCTGCCATGTCATTGGCGGTACGCCTTGACAGGCGTCTAAGAGAAAGAAACGAGACCTCTCTGTCCAGCCATTGTCAGTCTAGGGGCAGTGGTGCGGACTCATTCAGTGTGCAGGAGCCTCATCCTGTCTCGCTCCCCTCTGGAGAGGAGCCCATGCAGCTAGCTCGACTTGCCCCTGATAAAAGAGGATTTAGTCCTCAGAGTATGGTCTGTTTTTGTTGTGGGGGCATAGGTCATTTGGCAAATGTTTGTCCGTCTAGGAGATTCTTGAACCGTACTAAGAGCGATAATAAGAGAAAAATCTCAAAAGGTAAATCATCAAGTTCTGCTTCATCTGCTACTTTGGGCAAAGTTGATGTAGGATTTGATGCTTTTCCTCTGACCTGCAGTTCCCGTTTTCTCCTGTCTGCCAGGGTGGCGCTAGAGAGCAAAGTCATTTCTTGTGAGATTTTTGTCGATAGTGGAGCGGCCGTCAATCTTATTGACACTCAATTTGTAGCCATGCATGGTTTTCAGGTTTGCACATTAGATAAAGATATACCTGTTTTTGCTATTGACTCTGCTCCACTCTCACAGAGATCTCTGAAGGGCATTGTTCACAATATCCGGCTAGCTGTAGGTGACACTCATGTGGAGGATATATCTTGTTTTGTCCTTAACGGATTGCCGTCTCCTCTAGTTTTGGGGTTACCCTGGCTCACTAGACATAACCCCACTATTGATTGGCAAGGAAGGCAAATAAATGAGTGGAGTGATTTTTGTAGAGAGAATTGTCTCACAGCGACTTTTGCAGAGGTGTCTACTAAAACGGTGCCATCATTTCTCTCTGATTTCTCGGACGTGTTTTCCGAGAGCGGTGTTCAGGAGCTACCTCCTCACCGGGAGTTTGACTGTCCCATTAACCTCATTCCCGGCGCCAAGCTGCCAAAAGCACGCCTCTACAATCTCTCACAATCGGAAAGAATCGCAATGCGAACTTACATCTCCGAGAGTCTCGAAAAGGGGCATATTCGTCCCTCAAAGTCACCTGTGGCCGCGGGTTTTTTTTTTGTTAAAAAGAAAGATGGCTCTCTGAGACCTTGCCTAGATTTTAGGGAGCTGAACCGTATCACGATTCGCGATCCCTATCCCCTTCCTCTGATCCCGGACCTCTTCAATCAAATTGTTGGGGCCAAGGTGTTTTCCAAATTGGATTTGAGAGGCGCGTACAACCTGGTCAGGGTCAGAGAGGGGGATGAATGGAAAACGGCCTTTAATACCCCTGACGGGCATTTCGAGAATCTCGTTATGCCTTTCGGCCTGATGAATGCTCCGGCCGTCTTTCAGCATTTTGTTAATAGTATTTTCTATCATTTAATGGGGAAATTCGTATTGGTATATCTTGATGATATTTTGATTTTTTCCCCTGATGTTCAGACCCATCAGGATCATCTTTTTCAGGTTCTGCAGATTCTGCGGGAAAATAAATTGTACGCCAAGCTGGAGAAATGTCTTTTTATGGTATCGGAGATTCAATTTCTGGGTTTTCTCCTCTCTGCTTCTGGTTTTCGCATGGATCCCGAGAAGGTCCGTGCTGTACTTGAGTGGGAGCTTCCTGAGAATCAGAAGGCATTGATGCGCTTTCTGGGTTTTGCGAACTATTACAGAAAGTTCATTTTGAATTATTCCTCTGTTGTCAAACCCCTCACTGACATGACAAAGAAGGGGGCGGATTTTTCCTCTTGGTCGGAGGAGGCGCTTGCAGCCTTTTCTAAGATTAAAGAGAATTTTGCGTCTGCTCCCGTCTTGGTGCATCCCGATGTTTCCTTACCTTTTATTGTTGAGGTGGATGCTTCCGAGGTGGGTGTGGGTGCGGTTTTGTCCCAGGGCCCTTCCCCTGCCAAGTGGCGACCCTGTGCCTTTTTCTTTAAAAAACTCTCCCCGGCAGAGAGAAACTATGATGTGGGAGATAGGGAGTTGTTGGCCATCAAGTTGGCTTTCGAGGAATGGCGCCATTGGTTGGAGGGGGCCAGGCACCCTATCACCGTTTTTACCGACCATAAGAATCTGGCATACTTGGAGTCGGCCAGGCGTATGAATCCGAGACAGGCCAGATGGTCTCTGTTCTTCTCCAGATTCAATTTTGTTGTTACATTCCGACCTGGGATAAAAAATGTGAAGGCTGATGCTCTCTCTCGCTGTTTTCCGGGAGGAGGAAACTCCGAGGACCCGGGTCCCATTTTGGCGGAGGGGGTAGTTGTTTCTGCTCTATATTCCGATTTGGAGGCCGAGGTCCAGGCTGCCCAGACTGAGACACCTGCCCGTTGTCCTTCTGGGAAGTTGTTCGTGCCTCCTGAGCTACGTCACAAACTCTTTAAGGAGCATCATGATACGGTTCTTGCTGGACACCCCGGGAGTAGAGCCACGGTGGATCTCATTGCTCGGAGATTTTGGTGGCCGGCTCTTCGTAAGTCGGTGGAGGGTTTTGTGGCTGCTTGTGAGACGTGCGCTCGCGCTAAGGTCCCTCGTTCACGGCCTTCAGGTTCCCTTCTCCCGTTACCCATTCCTTCCCGTCCTTGGACACACCTGTCCATGGACTTTATCACGGATCTTCCTCGTTCCTCGGGGAAGTCGGTGATCCTGGTGGTGGTGGACCGTTTTAGCAAGATGGCTCATTTCGTACCTTTCCCTGGTTTACCCAATGCTAAAACGTTGGCGCAAGCTTTTGTCGACCATATTGTTAAATTGCACGGCATTCCCTCTGATATTGTTTCCGATAGAGGCACGCAGTTTGTGTCCAGGTTCTGGAAGGCTTTCTGTTCTCGCCTGGGGGTTCGGCTGTCCTTCTCTTCTGCTTTTCATCCGCAGTCGAATGGTCAGACTGAGCGCCTCAATCAGAATCTGGAGACATATTTGCGCTGTTTTGTTTCAGAGAACCAGGAGGATTGGTGTTCATTTCTCCCTCTTGCTGAGTTTGCTCTGAACAACCGTCGTCAGGAATCTTCTGATAAGTCACCATTCTTTGGTGCATATGGGTTCCATCCGCAGTTTGGTACATTCTCGGGAGGGGCTCTTTCTGGTTTACCTGAGGAGGAGAGATTTTCCTCGTCTTTGTCTACCATTTGGCAAAAGATTCAGAGTAATCTTAAAAAGATGAGTGAGAGGTATAAGCGTGTGGCTGATAAGAGACGTGTGCCTGGTCCGGACCTGAATGTGGGTGATCTGGTGTGGTTGTCTACTAGAAACATTAAGTTGAAGGTTCCCTCCTGGAAATTGGGTCCCAAGTTTATTGGGCCTTATAAAATCTTGTCAGTCATCAATCCTGTTGCCTTCCGTCTTGATCTTCCACGGGTTTGGAAGATACATAATGTATTTCACAGATCTCTCTTAAAACCATATGTCCAGCCCACGGTACCCTCCTCTTTGCCTCCTCCTCCGATTTTGGTTGATGGCAATCTGGAGTTTGAGGTTTCCAGAATTGTGGACTCTCGCATGGTCCGCGGTTCTCTTCAGTACCTCGTTCATTGGAAGGGTTATGGTCCTGAGGAGAGGATGTGGGTTCCGGTGTCGGACATTAAAGCCACTCGCCTCATCAGGGCATTTCATAGGGCTCATCCTGAGAAGGTGGGTCCTGGGTGTCCGGAGTCCACCCGTAGAGGGGGGGGTACTGTCACTACCAGAGCTTTGGGACGTTCTCACAGCTCTGTTTCTCCACCCCTGTGATGATGTCACTACTAGAGCTGGGAGGCGTTCTCACTACTCTGTTTACTTCTGGTTTCTTTCACCACAGCTGTCCTTCATGTGTTTGATTTCCCTCTCTTTATATCACCCCTCCTCCTATGATAGGATGTGGATTATAGTTCTCACTTCAGTTGTGGCTCTTGCTTTGGTTTCTTCACTTGTAGCTATCAGTCCACTGGACCTGTGTTCTGCTGCAGCTAGCACTCCGGATTTTGCCAGCCTGTCCTTGGATCCGTCTTCTCTGCGGCTACAACACCTTCAGCTAAGTCTGCAGACATTGTTGTATTCCTGTTTGTTTTCTGACTGGATCTGAGGTGGCCACGGTTCCCTCCATATACTGAGTAGGGCACTGGTGGCCGTGCCCCTTCCACTATTGTAGGGGTTACAGTGGTCATTAGTCTTAGGCACGTGGGCATGCCTCGTTCCACCTTTTGGATCCGGGCATGTGCTTTAGCAGAATAGGGAAAGCGTTGAGGGTCGGACAGGGGTCACCCTTTATCCTCCCTAGTTCTGGGTCCAGTCAGTTGCTCTGTACTGTGAATTACTATCGTTGCTCACATACACTCGTGACAGAGAGACAACCTGTTCATCCCAGTCATGGAGGAACAGGACTCCCTATCTGAGGCCAGGCTGCAAGGAGTGAGGAACACATACGGCTGTAGGGATGGCAGGTAAGCGAGACTAGTAACACACTTACCTGCCACAGACACACTGACTGGAACCATGGGCGTCCGCAGAAATTTTTCCAGGGGGGGCATCATTTTATTGACATTGAAACGGGCACGTGTATGAAGCCTAACTGCAGATATAAGAGGGTGGAACGGAACCCCGTTTGTGTACAGGGACTAAACTTTAAAATAGGAAGCCACCACAAAAGGAAAGACCAATTCTTATTTCACTTGAATGTCTATTAATTCTATATTATTTTTGCACCCTTTGTTATAGTCTCAGCATTCAGCAATATGTTAATTTGCATTTTGTCACCAACAAATGAAATGTTGTGTTCTGTACCTGAACGCTTCCAGGCTTTTGTCATATGTAACTTACAAGCAGATGGTCTGCAGTATACCAGGCTTACCACCAGTATTACCGCCTGCCTGCCTGGTCACCCTGACCAGGTGGGCAGGCGGTATATGAATGAAGGGGCAATATTGCCTGGTATATGGACAGCAGAGATGGCATCCTCTGGGCAGTACGGTCTATGATCATCCTTCAACAGCACCCTGACTGCCACCTGCTTGGCCTGGCTCTCTTGGCACTTCACTGCCTGCTGCTTGGCTATCAGTGACTCACCCCACACCTAACACTCAGGGTCAGGGAGTGACTCCGTAGTCACACTGACACTGACTGACTGTCACTCACTGATAGCCAAGCAGGGGGCAGTCAGGGTGCTTGTGAAGGATGAATTGACCATAGACAGTACTGCCCAGAGGATGCCATATCTGCTGTCCATATAATACCAGTATTGCCCCTTCATATACCGCCTGGTCACCCCACACCTAACACTCAGGGTCAGGGAGTGACTCCGTAGTCACACTGACACTGACTGACTGTCACTCACTGATAGCCAAGCAGGGGGCAGTCAGGGTGCCTGTGAAGGATGAATTGACCATAGACAGTACTGCCCAGAGGATGCCATATCTGCTGTCCATATAATACCAGTATTGCCCCATCATATACCGCCTGGTCACCCCACACCTAACACTCAGGGAGTACTGTCATCAATAAAAACAATAATAGGTTTAATCGTGGCTGGCCCACACATCTGGTTCATCAATCAGTTTGGAGATTTAATTTGTGGACGTTCATACAGAAGAAACTGTATATTGTGTGGCACAGTGTAAGCTATATGTGTATAACATAAATATATTTTACATGAAAACTTACAATTACTTGGCTTGGCCCTTGGGGATCTCGGACGCCACTTCCACACTTGGCCGGGGGCTCGGCGGAGCTGATGGGTTTTATCCTAATGAGAAAGATTTCATAATAAGGATTTAGAGAAGGGACAGAGGGATAGCAGAGCAGGGGGTCATACCATGGGGGAGTAATAAAGCCCACCATAATGCCCCCCAGTAGAAATAATTCTCCTTATAATGTGCAAAACATACCCCCTTGTAATGCCCCCAGTTGAGCTAATGTCCCCATAGTGCCCCCATAATGTACCAGTATAAAATACCCCTATATAGTGCCCCCAGTAAATGCTGCATAGTGCTCCTCTCCCCCCTTCCTCCTAGTGCCCCCATAATGTACCAGTATAAAATGCCCCTATATAGTGCCCCAGTAGATGCCCTCAGTGTCCCCCATAATTTGCAATCATAAAATACCCCTTCGTAGTGCCCCCCGTAGATGACCCCATAGTATTCCTCTCCCCTTCCCCATAGTACCCACCATACTGTGTCCCAGTATAAAATACTACTGTACAGAGCCCTCCATATAACATACCACTTCTTTGTAGCCTCGCCCTAAGTAGATGCCCCTATAGTGCCCACCAATAATGTGTTGGCAAGAAGTGCCCCCATAGTGCCCCCCAATAATGTGCCAGTAAGAAGTTACCCCATAGTGTAACCTAATAATGTGCCAGTAAAAAGTGCCCCCAATGATGCCCCCCCGAGCCTCGGCCTTAATGTCACATTTCTCCCCCTCCATGTCACGTGACCCCTCATCACCCCCTTCTTTTTACATCACCCCCTTCTCGTCACATTATTTCTCCCCCTCTCCATCATGGCAGCACACTTCCCACCCGTGACCCTCCACCCCCCCCCCCCCCCCAACCTGAATGCCACATTTCTCCCCCTCAGGCTCGGGCCCCTCCATGGGCCAGTGTCAGCAGAACATCTCCCCCCCCCCCAGGCACATTTCTCCCACACTCCATCTCATGGGCCAGACCAGTGGCAGACATCGGATCCATTATGGATCCCATGTCTGCCACTGGTCTGGCCCATGAGATGGAGTAGGAGAAATGTGCCTGGGGGGAAGGAGAGATGTGCTGCTGACACTGCCATCATCCACCATGTTGTCATGATGATCCATCATATATCCACTTGTTGTTATGATGTACTTATGTTGTGAATCTGATTTATCTTTCTTTTTCTTTGTACAATATAAAGGCGGTAATAATGTTAACTTACTACTTCTGTGACTGTTGGACAGTTGGAAAGGAATAGGAGACTTCACTTGGAACTTGTTGGAGCCGTTACCGAACTTGGCTCAGGGTCAGTGACAGGCAGGCTCTCTTCTGGGGGCGGAGCTCACTGGCAACATCACGTTCAGTGCCTGTGCTGTGCGGCAGCTGCGAGCCTGCGGCACGCTCCAGCAGCCACTGTCTGAGACTAGAGTGTAGACAGGCAGGCCAGGCAGCAGAGCTCAGAGCGGCTCACTCTTTCAGGCCGGGCGTGCGCTCAGTCAGTGTGCTGTCAGCTGTTGTTAGCAGCCGGCGGCCGCCCGCGCCCCGCAACTAATTAGTAGTAACTTTCTTACTTAATAGTACTGGGTTAGCTGCGACGCCAGGGGGGGGGGCACTTGCCCCCCCTTGCCCCCTCCTGCGGACGCCCATGACTGGAACCCGTGCACTAGTGCTGGTGTCCACACCAACATTAAAAGGACACAGCACACACCACAAACCACACAGGAACCCAGGACACCCATAGCTGCATTAACGTAAGACACCACAAGAACATCTTAACATCTTCTATGACCACAAGGGTGGCCCTCACTGGACAGATGGAATATGAAGACCAGGAGGATAGCTCCAGCATACACCATGGCTGGAGTACCCCTCAGCTTCAGGCATCCAGCTGAGGCTAAATAGCCCAAGCAGCCACACCCACACACACAAACCCAGTGTTAAAACACTAGGAAGGGAGTTAACCCTTCCAACACCAGAGAAGGGGAGGAAGCCACTTAAAGGGGAAGTGCACACACAAGCATGGAAAGCTACACATTGCCGTAGGCAACAACATGCGTGGCAACCATGTCACGGCAATCACCCAGAAGGCCGAGACACTGCCACCGCATGCTCACACGGCAACACGTTGCCGCGGGCAACCGCAAGTGTAGCAACAGTGTCACAGCGCACACCATAGGCCGTGACATATGCGTTACCATGAAGTGAGGAATTTTGGATTTGGTGCAAATCAACTTTTTCATGAAATTCGGATCGAATTCCACTTCTTCAACTTTGATTCGCTTATCTCTAGTGGTAAAAATTTGATTTGCAACGTATGCTCGCGCTTCATGGTAGCGAATTACATTTTTACTAAAAGGGCGGCTACACGAGTGAGTACTGAGGACATCGGGCAAGGAACTCTGAGAAGGCGGGATCACCCAGATTGACATGCCTGTATGCAGCCAATCAGCAGCCAGCCCTGTGATGTCACAGCCCTATAAATATGGCAGCCATTTTACAGTCAGACATTTTCCAGCATTTAGACTGCAGAGACAGACGTGTGGAGGCGCTAGGGACAGCAATTAGAAAAACCTGATTTTTGAAAAAAGAGACAAAAAAAACGATTTAGAAGGATAGGGAGGAAACATTTCACAGCATCTTATGCAGGGAGAGACGTCAGAAGGGGCTAGGGACATTGATAGGAAAGCGATTTACAAGTGCAGGGAAAGATTATTTGTGGATCCAAATAGCCATTAGACAGCTCTGTCATTCCAGCTACAGTATTTGCTATTGGGCTGCAAGTGATATGTTGAAGAGCCTTTAGTGGCTGATATCTTAGTATCTTTAGTATCTTATATGAATATTATAAGAAAAATATATACGCATTTTACTTCTGCAGTTATTTCTGGTGAAAGTTTATAGGGGCGTATTATAGTAAAAAAAGAAAAATATATATACGCAATATAACGTTGTCGTTATTTTTGTTGAAAGGGTATAGGGCCGTATTTCAGTACTACAATAAAAATATATACGCATTTCACTCTCAGTTTTTTCTGGTGAAAGCATATTGTCGCCTATTTCAGTCTAACAAGAAAAATATATTCTCAGTTCACTTCTGCAGTTACTTCGGTTGAAAGCATATAGGGACGTATTACAGTAAAAAAAGAAAAATATATACGCACTGCACTGTTGCAGTTATTTGTGGCAAAAGCATTCAGTGGCCTATTTCATTAAAGAAAAAATATATATACGCACTTCACTGGTTCAGGTATTTGTGGCAAAAGGGTATAGTAGCCTATAGAGAGGGTCTTGCGGTTTGCCCGGCGGTCGTTTTGCGGCGATATTTGCTTGTTCGTGATTCACCAAACATGCGAACATATGGCGATTAGTGAAGGACGAACATGTTCGCGAACCGCAAGTTTGCGGCGGGTCCCATTCATTTTAATGGCAGACGAACCTGAAAAACCTTCAGCTCATATTTGCAGCCAAGAAATAATTACTAGAAGTGCACAAACAGTCCCACAACATGGACATACCACATGTATTATTATTCGAATTTGTGATCTCCATTCATAATTTTTTTTCAATGCAAAATATCGGCAATATAATTTTCGCGTACCCGCATGCGCAAATGCACTATACAGTACTCAAATGCACTATAAAGAAAGTATATTGGTATCTAACACCCCGCTTTAGGCCTCCTGCACACAAACGTATTTTTTTGAGGTCCGCAAAAACGGGTCCCGTTTTTCCGTGATCCGTGACCGTTTTTTTCGTCCGTGGGTCTTCCTTGATTTTTGGAGGATCCACGGACATGAAAAAAAAGTCGTTTTGGTGTCCGCCTGGCCGTGCGGAGCCAAACGGATCCGTCCTGAATTACAATGCAAGTCAATGGGGACGGATCCGTTTGACGTTGACACAATATGGTGCAATTTCAAATGGATCCGTCCCCCATTGACTTTCAATGTAAAGTCAGGAGTTAATATACCATCGGATCTGAGTTTTCTCCAATCCGATGGTATATTTTAACTTGAAGCCTCCCCATCACCATGGGAACGCCTCTATGTTAGAATATACCGTCGGATTTGAGTTACATCGTGAAACTCAAATCCGACAGTATATTCTAACACAGAGGCGTTCCCATGGTGATGGGGACGCTTCAGGTTAGAATATACTAAAAGAACTGTGTACATGACTGCCCCCTGCTGCCTGGCAGCAGGGGGCAGCCCCCCCCCCTGTAGTTAACACATTGGTGGCCAGTGTGGCTGGCCCCCCCCTCCCTTCCCTGTAGTTAACTCATTGGTGGCCAGTGCGGCCGGCCCCCCTCCCTCCCCTGTAGTTAACTCGTTGGTGGCCAGTGGGCCCCCCCTCCCTCCCCTGTAGTTAACTCGTTGGTGGCCAGTGGGCCCTCTCCCCTCCCTCCCCCTCCTAATTAAAATCTCCCCCCCATCATTGGTGGCAGCGGAGTGTACCGATCGGAGTCCCAGTTTAATCGCTGGGGCTCCGATCTGTAACCATGGCAACCAGGACGCTACTGCTGTCCCGGTTGCCATGGTTACTTAGCAATTTGTAGAACCATTATACTTACCTGCAAGCTGCGATGTCTGCATCCGGCCGGGCGCTCCTCCTACTGGTAAGTGACATGACCTGTCACTTTCCAGTAGGAGGAGCTCCCGGCCGGACACAGAGATCGCAGCTCGCAGGTAAGTATAATGGTTCTACAAATTGCTAAGTAACCATGGCAACCGGGACAGCAGTAGCGTCCTGGTTGCCATGGTTACCGATCGGAGCCCCAGCGATTAAACTGGGACTCCGATCGGTACACTCCGCTGCCACTAATGATGGGGGGGAGATTTTAATTAGGAGGGGGAGGGAGGGGAGAGGGCCCACTGGCCACCAACGATTTAACTACAGGGGAGGGAGGGGGGCCGGCCGCACTGACCACCAACGAGTTAACTAAGGGGAGGGAGGGGGGCCCACTGGCCACCAACGAGTTAACTACAGGGGAGGGAGGGGGGCCCACTGGCCACCAATGAGTTAACTACAGGGGAGGGGGGGGCGGCCGCACTGGCCACCAATGTGTTAACTACAGGGGGGGCCCACTGGCCACTAATGTGTTAACTACAAGGGAGGGAGGGGGGGGGGTGCGGCCGCACTGGCCACCAATGTGTTAACTACAGGGGGGGGCCCACTGGCCACTAATGTGTTAACTACAAGGGAGGGAGGGGGGGGCAGCCGCACTGGCCACCAATGTGTTAACTACAGGGGGGGGCCCACTGGCCACTAATGTGTTAACTACAGGGGGGGGGGCTGCCCCCTGCTGCCTGGCAGCACCTGCCAGGCAGCAGGGGGCAGTCATGTACACAGTTCTTTTAGCATATTCTAACCTGAAGCGTCCCCATCACCATGGGGATGCCTCTGTGTTAGAATATACTGTCGGTTCTGGTTTTCACGAAGTGAAAACTCAGCTATAAAAAAGCTTTTATGCAGATGGATCTTCGGATCCGCCTGTATAAAAAGTAACCTACGGCCACGGATCACGGACACGGATGCCAATCTTGTGTGCATCCGTGTTCTTTCACGGACCCATTGACTTGAATGGGTCCGTGAACCGTTGGCCGTGAAAAAAATAGGACATGTCATATTTTTTTCACGGCCAGGAAACACGGATCACGGATGCGGCTGCAAAACGGTGCATTTTCCGTTTTTTCCACGGACCCATTGAAAGTCAATGGGTCCGCGAAAAAAAACGGAAAACGGCACAACGGCCACGGGTGCACACAACGGTCGTGTGCAGGAGGCCTTAATCAGTTTTTTTTGGAGGACGACTGGTATATCACACCAGTAGAAATTATTTGTTCCAATAACGCTTGTCCCTCTATATACCTGCAGTATCGCAGCAGAACCGCACACAACTGCCGCACAATATAAATGCACTATAATATACTTTCTAACATTGTACAAGGAAGGCATCCATTAGAATATACATAAAGATAAAACGTAACCTTTAATAATGTTACTATGAGGGTCCATTCACACGTCCGTAAGTGTTTTGCAGATTCACAAAACACGGACCCCGGCAATGTGCATCCCACAATTTGCAGACCGCACATCGCCGGTACTATAATAGAAAATGCCTAATCTTGCCTGCAATTGCGGACAAGAATAGGACATGTTCTATTTTTTTGCAGAAACGGAAGCACGGATGCGGAATTGCGGATCCGCAAATGCGGATGCAGACAGCACATTCTGGCCCCTTTGAAAATGAATGGGTCTGCCCCCGTTCCGCAAAATTGCGGAACGGATGCAGACCTATTTTGCGGACGTGTGAATGGAAAAGATATCCCTCAAAATGAAAATAAATTAAATTATTAAAGTTAAGCAAAATGCATAGATGTGGTAGGAAATAACAAGTGCTCGGCAGATCTAAATCAGGTGCTCGGCGGCACAAAATCAGAAACCATATGTCCTACCACAATCTGGAGGGTTCCAGTGCACATCCATGAATCCCAGAGGTAAAGCAAAAAAAATCTATCCCTGGGGTCGTTTTGCGGCGATATTTGCTTGTTCGTGATTCACCAAACATGCGAACATATGGCGATTAGTGAAGGACGAACCCTCCGGATGATGTGGTATTGAAGGACAGGGTGGGCAAAGAACTGTCCCTGATATTGCCCTACAGGGGGGTGCTATTCTGGCCCTGATAGCCTAATCACAGACCACCCGCCCTGATAAGAGCCACCCCGTCCGGAACCTTACCATATATAACAATGGCCCTAGTAAGCCCCTAGCCCCTAGGCCCCTGACTTCCAGGTGATCACTATATAGATCTATGTGTTTTTGACTCATTATAAAAGTATATTATAAGTATATCGCACCCCTCTGTGTATCACAACTATCGATAGCACACCTATATCAGTCCTTGAAAGGACTTTTGTGGCCCTATTCGCTAGCGTTTGGTGTCCCTAACAGCCTGTCCCTGCTCCACACAGCAACCTCTCCCTACACTTGCAAAACACTGAATTTAAAATGGCGGCCAGATCAGGTTTATTTATAAGGTAGGGGGTATGTCTATGTGCTGAAACGTCTCAATAGGCTGTCCTGTACCACCTGATGGATGTGTCATGGGTCAAAGTTCTTCACAATGTAAAAGAATATGACGGGTGTGAATATCTCCATATGTTCGCATGTTTGGCGAATCGCGAACATGCAAAGTTCGCCGCAAAACGACCGCCGGGCGGACCTCAAGGTCATCTCTAATGGCGATATTCGCGCGCGCCATATTTTTTTTCTTAGTGCCGAAATTTAACCTTTACATATCCATCAGGTAGGACAGGACAGCAAATTGAGATGTTTCAGCACATGGACACACCCCCATTCTATAACACAACCCGATCTGGTAGCCATTTTACATTCTGTTTTTTTGCCAGTGTAGGAAGAGGATGCTGTGTGGAGCAGGGACAGACTGTTAGGGGCACCAAACGCTAGTTAATAGGGCCACAAAAGTCCTTTTAAGGACTAGTATAGGTGTGCTATCGATAGGTGTGACATACTGAGGGATGTGATATACTTATAATATACTTTCTAAGATAAAAATTATATTATAGTGTATTTGTATTGTGCAGCAGTTGTGTGCAGTTCTGCTGCGATACCGCAGCTAGATAGAGGGACAAATGCTATTGGAGTAACTAATTGCAACGGGTGTGATATACCTTTTTCCCCCAAAAAAACTGGTTGAGGGCTGCGATATACCTACTTCCACAAAATCCTGATTGAGGGGTGCTATATACCTGTTTCCGCCAAATACTGATTGAGGGGTGCTATTTACCAGTTAACGCCAAATACTGATTGAGGGGTGTTATACACCATTTTACGCCAAATACTGATTAATGGGGTTTCATATACCTTCTTCCATTAAATACTGATTGAGGGGTGCTATTGCTATATACTTTCTTCCACCAAATACTGATTTAAGTGTGCAATACACCTACTTCCACAAAATACTGATTGAGGGGTGCCATATTCCTGTTTCCGCCAAATACTGATTGGGGAGCTATATACCTGTTTCCGCCAAATACTGATTGAGGGGTGCCAGATACCAATTTCGACCAAATACTGATTGAGGGGTGCTATATACCTGTTCCCGCCAAATACTGATTTTGGGGTGCTATATACCTTCTTCCACTAAATATTGATTGAGGGGTACTATTGCTATATTCCCTCTTCCACCAAAAAACGATTAAGGGGTGCAATACACATTTTTCCTCCAAATACTGATTGAGGGGTGCCATATACCTTTATCCACTAAATACTGATTGAGGGGTGCCATATACCTTCTTCCATTAAATACTGATTGAGGGGTGCAATACACCTGCTTCCAGAAAATATTGATAGAGGGGTGCCATATACCTGTTTCCGCAAAATACCGATTGGGGACTGCAATATACCTTCTTCCACAAATACTGCTGCCTACTCCGAGATGTCAAATGTCAGTGGTGCTGAAGGTGACGATGATGACGTGTCAATGAACGTCACGTGGGTGCCCACAAGAGAGGAAGAGGAGGGGAGTTCAGAGGGAGAGACGGAGCAGCAGATAGGGAGGAGAAGGAGGAGAAGCAGGCAGAACTCGCAGTGCACAGGAGGCAAAAAGAAAACTGCAAATGTATCTGGAGCGAGCGATCCACCATGCACGGTCACATCTTGCGCTCCCAGGAAGCCGGCACATGGCTCCGCAGTGTGGGCTTTTTTTAATTAGTCAGCTGCTGATAATAGTGCTGCCAATCTGCAGCCTGTGCTGTCAACGCATAATTCGCGGTTAGCCCAACACTCACCTAGAGATGACCGCCTTAAGAAGGCACCTTGCCTCCCATCACCGAGCCCAGTGGGAGAAACGCTGTCAGAACCCACAAAGCCACACTCCCAGCGCTCCACATCCTGCCTCTTCTCCTTCCCCTCTCTCCTCCCAATTGTCCTCCACTCCACTTTCCATTGTATCATTGTTGTGTTCAACTGGCACAAGGCAGGCTTCCGTGGCCCAAATGTTCGAGCGTAAAAAAAATGATGACGCTGGATACACCTCTTGACCATCGGCTGAAAGCTAGCTTGTCAGAAAACTGCTAGCCTGCCAACTACTGCCATATAAATTGATGGACTCGGAGGCCTTTCGAAAATTTGTGGTCATTAGCACAACACAATGAAAGGTCCCCAGAAGGAAATATTTCTCCCAGAAAGGCATCCTTAAACTATATGGCCACTTTCAGTGGCAAGTTAATATATCTCTGCACACAGTGTTGGTGCCAAGATACATCTGACCACAGACACGTGGTCTAGCAAACATGGACAGGGAAGGTACATAACTTTTACTGCCCACTGGGTGAACCTTCTGACTGCCGTCAAGCATATAATTTGTAGCACCCGTGTGGATTTGGTGTTACCGCTACGGATTGCATGCAGGCCTGCCTCTTCTTCTCCATCTCCTACTCCATCCTCCGTCTCCTCCTCGGCTAACTCCTCCTTTTCCACTGCTACCGCCTCTTCCGCTGCACCCCCCAAGCTCCCCAGAACCTATTTGACGTGCCAGGTGAGACGTTGAGATTCTGTGCTGCGGTCATTGTGCCTGGAAGCCAAGAGCCACACTGGTCCTGCACTGCTTTCAGCTCTGCGGTCACAGGCCAATCAGTGGCTATCCCCGCTCAATTTCACAGTTGGTAAAGTTGTGTGCGACAACTGTGCCAAACTGCTGAGTG
Source organism: Bufo bufo (assembly GCF_905171765.1). Classification (NCBI taxonomy): domain Eukaryota; kingdom Metazoa; phylum Chordata; class Amphibia; order Anura; family Bufonidae; genus Bufo; species Bufo bufo. Next base: position 268,914,669 of record NC_053390.1, on the reverse strand, counting down.
TGCTGAAGCAGGGCAAAATGACACAAGTGCCATTCATGGCACACATCCTGAACTTAGTCATGCAGTGATTTGTTGCCAAATAGTCCAGGGTCCAGGACGTCTTGCGGCAGGACAGGAAAATCTCTGGCCATTTTAGAAGATCTTACACGGCCATGGGTCGCCTTGCTGACGTTCAGCGGCGATACCACTTGCACGTCAGACGTCTTATTTGTGACAGCGCAACGCGCTGGAACTCCATCTTGTATATGCTTGATAGGCTGCTCCAGCATAAACGTGCCGTTAACGACTACCTGTATGAAATCTGTAGCAGAACAGGTTCTGGGAGCTTGATTTCTTTTCACCGCACCAGTGGCTGCTCATGCGCGATGCATGCAGACTTCTGCGGCCATTTGATGAGATCACCAAACTGGTCAGTCTCACCCAAGGCGCCATCAGTGACATCGTACCTTATGCCTTCTTTCTGGAGCGTGCATTGCGTTGTGTCATTGATCAAGCTGTCGAGAAGCATTAGCTGGAAGATGAGGAAGTTGCAATGCTGAATGAATTTCCAGTGGGGGCTAATCCATCTGAGACAAGTCAGCAGGAGTCTGAAGAGGAGTCAGAGGAGAATGGTGCCTGGGGGGAGGAGGAGGAGGAGCAAAAAGAGCAGGATTTAAACTTTTCTGGGATCCCTGGTGTTTTCCGTGGCTGGGGGGAGGAGACCGAGGACGACATTCTCCTAGGTGATAAGCAGCAACCAGGGCGCTCCACTGCTTTCAATTTAGTGCAAATGGGGGCCTTCATGTTCCAGTGTTTGAAGAGGGACCCTGTATAAAAAGCATAAAGGTCAAGGACCAGTACTGGGTGGCAACGTACTTATACCCCCAGTACAAACACAAAATTGCAGACATGTTACCCGCATCACAGATGGCTGTCAGAATGTAGCATTTCCAGGCCTTGCTGCAAGAGATGCTGCATTCTGCTGTTGTGGGCAATAAAGAGGAATTTCCACCCACAGGGAAACAGTTGCGGGTACCAATCCTACCGTGCCTGCAAAAAGAGGGCGGTTTGAAGATGTGTTGGTCAATTTGCAAATGAGATTATTCTTGCAACCAACCCATCGACAGCCGTCCTCCGGATCCAGCCTCAGGGAACGCCTAGACTGACAGGTGTCCGACTACATCGGGTTAACAGCCGATGTGGACGCTCTGAAAAATGAGAAAACAAAGAGGAGGGGGTCAGCACATCTCAATACGCAGGTGTACGTTGCTATGGCTGAAAATACATATAAACAACACATAGTGCAACAGCATTCTACAAACCAAATAAAGTACAAATGTATATTATATTGCTCATGCTATGCTAATAAATTAGAGATGCTTAGCAAATACATTTTGTACAAAATTATTTGAGCCCGTCTGCCGCACGCCAAGGCGATCTCTATAAGTCGGGTCCTAACACTAAACTCACCTGATGGGTGCCAAAACAGCGACCATGAAATTCAGGAAGTGTAGGTCCCACATGCATGCTGGGACTCTTTTGGTTTATATCTCTATGATGCCAAAATGGCCTCCAATGAATCCAGGGACTACAAATACCACCATGCATGCTGAGAAAACGATGTACTCAAGCTAATTAAAATCAGTCCATGACGCAAAACAGGCCACAGGAGTGCACGACCAAATAGGAGTCAGCCACTACTCCCATACAAACTACAAAACAAAGAGGGGGATCAGCACATCCCAATGCGCAGGTGCACGTTGCTATGGCTGAAAATACATATAAACAACACATAGTGCAACAGCACTCTACAAACCAAATAAAGTACAAAGGTATATTATATTGTTCATGCTATGCTAATAAATTAGAGATGCTTAGCAAATACATTTTGTACAAAATTATTTGAGCCCGTCTGCCGCACGCCAAGGCGATCTCTATAATGAGGAACACATTGACTACTGGGTGTGCAGGCTTGACCTGTGGTTAGAGCTGGCACATATTGCCATGGAACTCTTGGCATGCCCCTCAAAGAGAGCCCACACATATCCGCCACCACCCAGAACAAAGAATGGTCCATGCCTTTTGTTTTTACATCAGCATAAAAGGACTTTTATGTCAGATGAATGCCTAATTTTTGTGGCCTGTACTGGCCGACAGTTACATTTTTATCCTGTGTCCGCCTAATGTACCTCCAGCCACAGAATCCTACAAAGTTCTTTGCTGTCAGGTGAATGCCTATTAGCTAATTTTTGGGGCCTGTGCTGGCCGACAGTTAAATTTTTATCCTGTGACCGCTTAACGTACCTCCAGCCACAGAATCCTACAAAGTTCTTTGCTGTCAGGTGAATGCCTATTGGCTATTTTTTGGGGCCTGTACTGGCCGACAGACACATTTTTATCCTGTGACCTCCATTTACCTGCTGTTATGTTTTGGCCTTATACTACAGCGTTACCATTTACCTGCTGCTGTCAGAGGTGTTTAAGTTTATTTTAGGTGTTTCCCCGATCTGGTAGTGGACCATTCCTGGGAACACATTCCTGCTAAGAACCTGCTGCTGTCTGTTCCTGCTGAGTTTTGTGGAATTATGGGTAGGCCTTATAGTCAACCGTTACCTTTACCTGCTGATGCTGCTGTCTGTTCTGATCCTGATGAGTTTGCCCTGGACTAAAGGGGCCTTACTGTAACCTTATCATTTAAAAATACACCAAAACATAACAATATTTAAAAAACGAAAGCACACGTTATAAACGAAAAAACTATTTTTGAACAATTTTACTAAAATAACATGCCTTTATGGCAATTTTTTAAGTTGGTCCAGCAGGTCTAGCACCTCTTGCATACCAGTGCGGTACTGCTCATCCAACTTTTGCACCTTGTGCACAAATATCATTCGCTGCACCCGTATCCTGCGCTGCAGCTCCTTAATTTTCAGCTCCTGTTGCTCCTAGAGTCCTTGATTGCTTTTTGGTGCTCCTGCTGCAGCTTTTTTATTTTCACATTTATTTTCTTAATTACTGTTAGGATTAAAAAAATATATAAATATTACTTGCAATTCAGATTAAGAGCAAATTAGTTCATTGGTGGAGTATTTTTTATGTTGTTCCCTCATTGTTGGCCCTTTTAATGTTTATATACATGTTATGGATACATAATCATATTGCTCTGTGCACATATTTACCCTCCTGGAGGGTCCAGCAGTTTCCGCCTCCATCTTCACCACTTCACCAACCTCTGTTGGGGGTGGCACATCCACATGATGGGAGGGTCTGGCCTCCTCTCCCTCCTCCGCGGAGACCTCCACCACCTCCAAATCCTAGGAGAAAAGCCTGCAACGGACTGAGGTAATAGGAACATCTGTAATCACACAATGTTCAGAATTTAGAAAAACAACTCAGAAATTATAACAACTTTAAATATCCAGAAATTACAATATGGAGGGATCTGCATGGGATTAGGATTACCCAAATGGGGGCTTAGGCTGGTTTTGGCGGTACATTACCTACCAAAACAAGTGGTAAAGATGGCTAAAAATGGCCTGTTGATAGGTAGGATGAGTTAGCAGGGGATTGGTTAGGAAGGTGTCCTATAGTGTACTGTTGCTGAGTTATTGAGGTTTAGGGGACCCCAGCAACAATAAGGACATTAGATAAGGGTTGTATAATTTCTATGGTAGGTATATAATTGCAGTGGCTGCCAGCGTTATGCTGTTTGCCAAGCCGTATTTTGAAGATCTGCTACCCGCCCACCCTCCCTGTTGATCTTTTTGTCACTGTCACTTTTTTGGAAGGAGGGGTAAAGTCGCTTGCCAATAAGTGGCAAACGGAGTAGATGTTTTTATGGTATTTTTTCAAAGCTTATGGCTGGTCTATTCAGTGGTTAATATGTCTAACTATTCTTTAATAACGTTGGCCGTGGCCTAATTTATCCATTTATATTAAGTGTCCATGTTTCTTATTTTCTTATTGGTTTATGAGGTTAAGTAACTGTGTGTGTGTATATATACAGTCAGGTCCATAAATATTGGGACATAAACACAATTCTAACATTTTTGGCTCTATACACCACCACAATGGATTTGAAATGAAACAAACAATATGTGCTTTAACTGCAGACTGTCAGCTTCAATTTGAGGGTATTTACATCCAAATCAGGTGAACGGTGTAGGAATTACAACAGTTTGCATATGTGCCGCCACTTGTTAAGGAACCAAAAGTAATGGGACAATTGGCTTCTCAGCTGTTCCATGGCCAGTTGTGTGTTATTCCCTCATTATCTCAATGACAATGAGCAGAGAAAAGGTCCACAGTTAATTTCAAGTGTGCTATTTGCATTTGGAATCTGTTGCTGTCCACTCTGAATATGAGATCCAAAAAGCTGTCACTATCAGTGGAGCAAGCCATCATTAGGCTGAAAAAACAAAACAAACCCATCAGAAAGATAGAAAAAACATTAGGCGTTGCCAAAAAAACTTTTTGGAACATTCCGAAAAAGAAGGAATGCATTGGTGAGCTCAGCAACACCAAAAGACCTGGAAGACCACGGAAAACAACTGTGGTGGATGACGGAAGAATTCTTTCCCTGGTGAAAAAAACACCATTCAAAACAGTTGGCCAGATAAAAAACACTCTCCATGAGGTAAGTGTATATGTGTCAAAGTCAACAAGAGAAGACTTTACCAGAGTGAATACAAAGGGTTCACCACAAGATGTAAACCATTGGTGAGCCTCAAAAACAGGAAGGCCAGATTAGAGTTTGCCAAACGACATCTAAAAATGCCTTTACAGTTATGGAACAACATCCAATGGGCAGATGAGACCAAGATCAACTTGTACCAGAATGATGGGAAGAGAAGAGCATGGAGAAGGAAAGGAACTGCTCATGATCCTAAGCATACCACCTCATCAGTAAAGCGGTGGTGGTAGTGTCATGGCGTGGGCATGTATGGCTGCCAATGGAACTGGTTCTCTTGTATTTATTGATGATGTGACTGCTGACAAAATGATAAATTCTGAAGTGTTTTGGGCAATATTATCTGCTCATATTCAGCCAAATGCTCAGAACTCATTGGACCGCATTTCATAGTGCAGATGGACAATGACCCAAAGCATACTGCAAAAGCAACCAAAGAGTTTTTTATGGGAAAGAAGTGGAATGTTCTGCAATAACCATATCTATCACCTGACCTGAATCCGATTAAGCATGCATTTCACTTGCTGAAGACAAAACTGAAGGGAAAATGCACCAAGAACAAGCAGGAACTGAAAACAGTTGCAGTAGAGGCCTGGCAGAGCATCACCAGGGATGAAACACAGCATCTGGTGATGTCTATGTGTTCCAGACTTCAGGCTGTAGTTGAAAATTTAAAAAGTGAAAGTTTGATTTATGATTATTATTCTGTCCCATTACTTTTGGTCCCTTAACAAGTGGGAGGCACGTATGCAAACTGTTGTAATTCCTACACCATTCACCTGATTTGGATGTAAATACACTCAAATTAAAGCTGACAGTCTGCAGTTAAAGCACATCTTGTTACTTTCATTTCAAATCCATTGTGGTGGTGTATAGAGCCAAAAATGTTAGAATTGTGTCGATGTCCCAATATTTATGGACCTGACTATATATATATATATATATATATATATATATATAAAAAAGTCACAGCAGCACAAGTCCAGAGACCACGGGTGCAAATCCTCCCAGCCGCAGGCTCAAACGGCTATAGATGAGTATAGTATCCAAAGAATGAGGCAGCCCTCCAGGTAAATAGAAAAAAGTGGATCCTTTATTCCCCTCTATGCAACGTTTCAACCGTCTCAATGCGGTCTTTCTCAAGCATATCACATGGTGTCAAACACGGGTATATATACCCACAATTCATAGCAAAAAATACAAGTGGCAATTATACAATATTGGATGTGATCCCATAAAAATACAATATACAATGTATCAAAATTATCATAATTCGTGTGTCCTGACACTTTACATGGTCCGGTATCATGCACAGTGCAATATAGTATACATATACATACTGATCATAGTAACAACGTGACTGTAAGTTAATTGACCATAATCAACTTCATCAACATAATAGTATAACACCTGAGTGCATAAACCCAGTGAATAATTCAGTGAAATTAAAAGCAACTCACACTGCTGTGCATGGACAAGCGCGCCAAAGTCCGCGTCCTCACTACTGAACCACGCATGCCCAGAGTCCTCGTCACGTCACAGAGGCAACATCCCCAAGGAGGGGCCAAGCGCCGTCACCATGGGCACACGTAAACACATGACCAGCGCGACCGTCACGTGACACCTCCAGAGGATATGCCGGGCGGGACCACGCCCACGAAGCCGGACTAGCGTCGCCAGGCAACAATGTACACACTGTTGACTGCGCAGACGCCAGCCCAGCAATGCGCGCAGAGGGCCGCCCTCAAACAAAGGACAGATCCGGACAATCGGCAGCAATGGTCAGCAAGCGGAGAGGGAAAATACCAATAATGGGAAACACAGAGGGCACTGTAACATGAGAATAACTAAATGAATAGATAAAGGGAACTCATAGGTTCCCCAAAGGGTTACTGTATCCATAGTATATTATAAAGGAGTGACCGTGGTTTATTAAAGTATATCAGCACTAGATAAATACCTTTATAATCCGTGCCATACTATTTTTGTAAGACAACAGGACGGGGGCCATAGGATCACGCCGCTCTCACGATAGAGATCCCAGGTCCATTGAGGGTATGGGGTCAGGGACACTTCCATGCCACAGGACCCCTAAACCCTACAGCCGACCATTCAGTCTATTATTCAAAATGAAAACAACCACCACTCCAAATGAACAGTATAATCACAGTTAACCCACATATTTTATTGTATATTATAGTATAAACAATGTACATGTGCCCCACAGTTCTCCCCCATCAGGCAAATTCCATCAATTAGACGTAGGGCAACAGGCACACAGCCCATGAACACCACCAGTGGAGTATCAAAGATCTAGAGAAAGAAAATAAATATTAGCAAAGAAACAGTAAAAACTGTATACATATAGATAAAAGTAAAAGTAAATCACTCAATTAATGACACCAGTAAATAATTTACATACACCAGGGCAGAACAGGGCGAGGAACACAGGAGAATAATAAGCAGCCACATCCTATACCACACTCCACTTGAAATCAACATTGAGACCATGAGGTCTCAGTGTGTTGAGACGGTGGATCCATCTTAGCTCACGTTGTTTGAGAGCCAATGTCCTGTCTCCACCTCTTCTAGACAGAGTGATATGGTCCACCAACATGAATTTTAAATCCTTCTCCTTATGGTTAGCCTCAACAAAATGTTTAGGAACAGGTAGATCTTTTCTTTTTTGTCGTATGGAGAACCGGTGGTTATTTAAACGTGCCTTCATGTCACAAGTGGTCTCCCCAACATAAAGGAGGCCACAAGGACAGGAGAGCACGTAAATAACGAACGAACTGTTACATGTCAAAAAATGACCAATCTCATACTGGATCCCCGTAGCCGGATGGGTAAACCTATCCCCCTTGGTCATATAGGCGCAATTAACGCAACCAAGACAGGGATAGGAACCCCTCCTACGCGGGCCAATATGAGACTGTACCAAAGTCCTAGCAGAAAGATCAGCCCGAACTAACTTGTCTCGAAAATTAGCAGAACGCCTATATGAAAGCAAAGGTGGCGTAGTCAAAGCAGTAATGTCTGAGAAGTTACTCTTGAGTATTGACCAAAGTTTACGGATAATATGGGCAATTTGAACACTTTGTTCCGAAAATGTTGATATAAACGGTATCCTCTCAACTTTTTAATCCACTTTTTTATGTGTATCAACTAGTGTTGCCTGATGTGAGTCAGTTACCCTGGTCAAGTGTTTTTCAATCACCCTAGCCGGATAGCCACGTTCCTTGAACTTATGTGCCATCTGTGAAAGACGAGTGGGGAGTAGATCTGGCTCCTGTACCACCCTTTTCACCCTAAGGAGTTGACTGTATGGCACAGAATTAATGATAGACCTCGGGTGACAACTGCTGTAGTGTAGCAACGTATTACAATCAGTGGGCTTAGTATAAATATCCGTAGATAAATGATCACCCACTATTGTGACAGTGGTGTCAAGAAATTAGACCTGGGTGGTCGAGTGCACAAGGGTAAAAATGATGTCCGGGTCCATGTGATTCAAAAAATCATGAAAACTCTCCAAAGAAGTAGTATCACCATACCAGATGAGGAAGACGTCGTCTATGTATCGCCACCACCCCAGAACTTTGCTGAAGTGGTGGGACACATAGACAAGGTCTTCCTCGAGGGCCGCCATGAAGACATTGGCATAAGTGGGTGCCACATTAGACCCCATGGCGGTCCCTCGTAGCTGGAGATAAAAACTATCCATAAACAAAAAATAGTTGTTTCTCAAAACCACTTCCAAATGATGAATGATAAAATTCTGACAAGGTAAAGAATAAATGCTGCCAGATAGCTGTCTCCGGACAGCAGACACCCCCCTATCGTGATCAATGGAGGTGTACAGACTCGTGACATCAAAGGATGCCAGGAGACAACCATCTGGCAGCACAATGTCAGAGATCCTATCCAAAAAGTCACCAGTGTCCCTGATGTAGGACCTGGCGCTGATCGCATAGTGTCGAAGTAGTCGATCTAGGAAGATGGAAATATTAGAAAAGATGGATCCCGTGCCCGCAACAATGGGGCGACCAGGCGGGTCTATCAGTGATTTATGGATTTTTGGGAGTACGTATATAACAGGTGTGCGTGGCTGTGACACAGTTAAAAAGGAATGAAGCTCACCATCAATAATGTCCTGACCCAATGCTGTGTCAAGGACCTTCTTGATGCGTCTCACTATGTCGAACCTCGGATCACCAGTTAATACCCTGTAAACACTCTGATCACCCAGTTGTCTCATAATCTCCTGAATGTATTTGGAGGTGTCCATGACAACAACCGCACCACCCTTATCAGCTTGTTTGATGGTGAGGCTGCTGTCACGGCACAAACCCTCCAAAGTGACAACCTCAGAAGTAGTCATATTAGGGTGTCTAAAAGACATATTGGTAACCGTTTCACGCAGGGAGGCTATATCATTAGAAACAGCCCTCCTGAATGTGTCCACTGCAGGTGAATTACTACGTGGTGAAAAATCGCTCTTATTGAACAACCCAAAGGATTTCAATCTCAGTTCAGTACCAGCAATTCCTACAGTCGACTGGTCCACTGGAGGGCGACCTGCAAACCAAACCTTAAGTTCAATATTCCTATACAGGCGCTGCAGGTCAACCTCCAAATGGAACCAGTCAACCTTGGTAGAAGGACAAAATGATAGGCCTTTAGACAGTACATTAATTTGTATATCAGACAAGGGCACAGAAGAAATATTTACCACAGTGGAAACATTGCTATTCATCATTGGGCCTGATTCGCCTTTCTGCGCAACGACATGGGTTTGGTCAGTTCTGGAAGTTTGGAATTTCCGCCATCTGTGGTGTCTTCTGCCACCCTGTCTGGTTCTCTGGCTGTCACAGGGCCCACCCCTAAAAAAGGCTTAGTGGATACAGGGTTGCTGACAATATTGGTGGTCACTGGCCCAGGTTGTCCCGACTGCTGATATTTCTGGCGTTGTGGAGGAAACTGTCGCTTAGACGTGTCGTATTGCCATGTATAGATCCTACCCTTGGCATAATCATCTGCGTCCCGCTGCCATTTTTTTCTTTTAGTGGACTCTTGATCCTTAGTAAATTTGGACAGATACTCCATGCAACTGTCATCATACTTTTTAAATTCATCCGGCCCCAACATGGTTTCCAAAGCGGTTTTGGTCAGATTTTGCCGCAACCTAGTATCCGCCAGTTCCTGTTGCAGGTATTCCAGGTTCAGGAGAATAATATCATACGCATACTTATTTGAAATCTGGATAAATTTCTGCGCATAGATGGATTCAATGGGAAAAAGATTTGGTTTGAGTTGTGAGCGGATCCCTCTGGGGATTCTATGCTCCTTAAAGTATTGACCAAGGGTCATTAAATGTAAATCAGTGGACACAATTTTCTTGGCATCTGCCTCAAAGCTTCTTTTTAAGTCAAAGTGGGTGTAGATAAAAATGCAGGCTCACTCACCAAGCCCTGCAGAATCCTGTCCTGATCCTCCCTGGTGTTTGTAAAAACGTCGAGAGGATCCATAACAAAAGTCCAGAAAAAAAGATAATAATACGGTGCAAGCTGGGTGAGTCCAAATAGACAAAAACCAAAAAAGTCACAGCAGCACAAGTCCAGAGACCACGGCTGCAAATCCTCCCAGCCGCAGGCTCAAACGGCTATAGATGAGTATAGTATCCAAAGAATGAGGCAGCACTCCAGGTAAATAGAAAAAAAGGGATCCTTTATTCCCCTCTATGCAACGTTTCAATCCTTCTCAATGCGGTCTTTCTCAAGCATATCACATGGTGTCAAACACGGGTATATATACCCACAATTCATAGCAAAAAATACAAGTGGCAATTATACAATATTGGATGTGATCCCATAAAAATACAATATACAATGTATCAAAATTATCATAATTTGTGTGTCCTGACACTTTACATGGTCCGGTATCATGCACAGTGCAATATAGTATACATATACATACTGATCATAGTAACAACGTGACTGTAAGTTAATTGACCATAATCAACTTCATCAACATAATAGTATAACACCTGAGTGCATAAACCTAGTGAATAATTCAGTGAAATTAAAAGCAACTCACACTGCTGTGCATGGACAAGCGCGCCAAAGTCCTCGTCCTCACTGCTGAACCACGCATGCCCAGAGTCCTCGTCACGTCACAGAGGCAACATCCCCAAGGAGGGGCCAAGCGCCGTCACCATGGGCACGCGTAAACACATGACCAGCGCGACCGTCACGTGACACCTCCAGAGGATATGCCGGGCGGGACCACGCCCACAAAGCCGGACTAGCGTCGCCAGGCAACAATGTACACACTGTTGACTGCGCAGACGCCAGCCCAGCAATGCGCGCAGAGGGCCGCCCTCAAACAAAGGACAGATCCGGACAATCGGCAGCAATGGTCAGCAAGCGGAGAGGGAAAATACCAGTAATGGGAAACACAGAGGGCACTGTAACATGAGAATAACTAAATGAATAGATAAAGGGAACTCATAGGTTCCCCAAAGAGTTACTGTATCCATAGTATATTATAAAGGAGTGACCGTGGTTTATTAAAGTTAATCAGCACTAGATAAATACCTTTATAATCCGTGCCATACTATTTTTGTAAGACAACAGGACGGGGGCCATAGGATCACGCCGCTCTCACGATAGAGATCCCAGGTCCATTAAGGGTATGGGGTCAGGGACACTTCCATGCCACAGGACCCCTAAACCCTACAGCCGACCATTCAGTCTATTATTCAAAATGAAAACAACCACCACTCCAAATGAACAGTATAATCACAGTTAACCCACATATTTTATTGTATATTATAGTATAAACAATGTACATGCTTGGCCCCTCCTTGGAGATGTTGCCTCTGTGACGTGGCGAGGACTCTGGGCATGCGTGGTTCAGCAGTGAGGACGCAGACTTTGGCGCGCTTGTCCATGCACAGCAGTGTGAGTTGCTTTTAATTTCACTGAATTATTCACTGGGTTTATGCACTCAGGTGTTATACTATTATGTTGATGAAGTTGATTATGGTCAATTAACCTACAGTCACGTTGTTACTATGATCAGTATGTATATGTATACTATATTGCACTGTGCATGATACCGGACCATGTAAAGTGTCAGGACACACGAATTATGATAATTTTGATACATTGTATATTGTATTTTTATGGGATCACATCCAATATTGTATAATTGCCACTTGTATTTATTGCTATGAATTGTGGGTATATATACCCGTGTTTGACACCATGTGATATGCTTGAGAAAGACTGCATTGAGACGGTTGAAACGTTGCATAGAGGGTAATAAAGGATCCACTTTTTTCTATTTACCTGGAGTGCTGCCTCATTCTTTGGATACTATATATATATATATATATATATATATATATATATATAAAATCTATAGTCTCATGCAAATTAAGTGGGGAATGTACGAAATCAGTCAGTTACATCATACATCTCCCTCGCTGTATGTATAAATGTGTATATATATATATATATATATATATATATACAGTTGCAAGAAAAGGTATGTGAACTCTTTGGAATGATATGGATTTCTGCACAAATTGGTCATAAAATGTGATCTGATCTTCATCTAAGTTACAACAATAGACAATCACAGTCTGCTTAAACTAATAACACACAAAGAATTAAATGTTACCATGTTTTTATTGAACACACCATGTAAACATTCACAGTGCAGGTGGAAAAAGTATTTGAACCCTTGGATTTAATAACTGGTTGAACCTCCTTTGGCAGCAATAACTTCATCCAAACTTTTCCTGTAGTTGCAGATCAGACGTGCACAACGGTCAGGAGTAATTCTTGACCATTCCTCTTTACAGAACTGTTTCCGTTCAGCAATATTCTTGGGATGTCTGGTGTGAATCGCTTTCTTGAGGTCATGCCACAGCATCTCAATCAGGTTGAGGTCAGGACTCTGAATGGGCCACTCTAGAAGGTGTATTTTCTTCTGTTTAAGCCATTCTGTTGTTAATTTACTTCTATGCTTTGTGTCGTTGTCCTGTTGCAACACCCATCTTCTGTTGAGCTTCAGCTGGTGGATAGATGGCCTTAAGTTCTCCTGCAAAATGTCTTGATAAACTTGGGAATTCATTTTTCCTTCGATGATAGCAATCCGTCCATGCCCTGATGCACCAAAGCAGCCCCAAACTATGATGCCCCCACCACCATACTTCACAGTTGGGATGAGGTTTTGATGTTGGTGTGCTGTGCCTCTTTTTCTCCACACATAGTGTGGTGTGTTTCTTCCAAAAAACAAAACTTTGGTTTCATCTGTCCTCAGAATATTTTGCCAGTACTACTGTGGAACATCCAGGTGCTCTTGTGCAAACTGTAAACGTGCAGCCATGTTTTTTATGGACAGCAGTGGCTTCCTCTGTGGTATCCTCCCATGAAATCCATTCTTGTTTAGTGTTTTATGTGTCGTAGATTCGTTAACAGGGAGGTTAGCATATGCCAGAGACTTTTGTAAGTCTTTAGCTAAAACTCAAGGATTCTTCTTCACCTCATTGAGCAGTCTGCGCTGTGCTCTTGCAGTTATCTTTACAGGACGGCCACTCCTAGGGAGAGTAGTATCAGTCCTGAACTTTCTCTATTTATAGACAATTTGTCTTACCGTGGACTGATGAACAGCAAGGCTTTTGGAGATACTTTTATAACCCTTTCCAGCTTTATGCAAGTCAACAATTCTTAATCGTAGGTCTTTTGAGAGCTCTTTTGTGCGAGGCATCATTCACATCAGGCAATGCTTCTTGTGAAAAGCCAGAACTGGTGTGTGTTTTTTATAGGGCAGGGCAGCTATAACCAACACCTTCAATCTCATCTCATTGATTGGACTCCAGTTGGCTGACACCTAACTCCAATTAGCTCTTGGAGATGTCATTAGTCTAGGGGTGCACATACTTTTTCCACCTGCACTGTGAATGTTTACATGGTGTGTTCAATAAAAACATGGTAACATTTAATTCTTTGTGTGTTATTAGTTTAAGCAGACTGTGATTGTCTATTGTTGTGACTTAGATGAAGATCAGATCACATTTTATGACCAATTTGTGCAGAAATCCATATCATTCCAAATGGTTCACATACTTTTTCTTGCAACTGTATACTCATGGCGAGGTAGAGATGTATGATGTAACCTGCTGTTTTTCTACGTGTCACACCAGGTACTAAGTAATCATTTGTAAAGGGATGAAATACTTATTTGAATAGCTGTATATATACATTACAGAGTGTTGGTGAGAGATACAAAAGTAATGTACGCATTGTACCTGGGCATGTTCGGTCTCGGATCTCTCTGATCCGCTCTGGATTCCTCTTTAAATCGGACCACTTTTTTTTATAAGGGCCATTTTGTGGTGCTTAACTTTGAACTTCTGCAACAGCTCGTTGCCTAGTTCACGGACTATCCTCTGTTTTTCAGCATGGGCCCGGGTCAGATGATATCCCTGCCCCAACATGTGCTGCAAGATATAGATGCATGCATATAATCCCAATTTTTTAAAATATTAGTATTGAAAATAATGTCTTAAATACTTTTTGCTGTTTTGTTAAAGTCTTTTAAGGGGAAATATTAGATTTACTGTTACGGTTAGAAGATCGAATTGTATTGTGGTTGTATGTGTGTGGGGTCTAGTGAAGGGACGGTACGGTATGTAAAGCTGGTTCTCCTTCCCGTGGTGCACCCTGGGTAACTCTAAATGAACCAGCAAATACTGGCGGTCTGACAAATAAAACTTCTCCTGAGTCCTGACCAACAGGACACAAACTATAATCTATAGACTGTGTGTGTATGTGTGTGTGGTATATAGTGTGCGACATGAAAATGGATGTGCAATGTCCATGTGAGAGATATTTCTCTGCTGTCCATACATACATGCTACAGACATAGTGCTGTGATGTTACAACAATAATTAGTGCACCAATCACTAATATCTACTGAGACCTTATCAAATGTGAAGTTGTGTGTACTGCAAAAAAAAATCGTGTCATTAGGGATTTTCACAATGGCGCATATTTTTAAACACTGTATCTGCATACAAAGCGATTGTTCTGACATGCATGTGAAATGTAATCAAATGCACTGCTTTAAAGGGGTTGTCTGGGTTCAGAGCTGAACCCGGACATATCCCCATTTTCACCTGGCAGGCCCCCTGACATGAGCATCGGAGCAGTTCATGCTCCGATGCTCTCCTTTGCCCTGCGCTAAATCGCGCAGGGCAAAGGCATTTTTAGGAGTTCCGGTGATGTACCGGGGCTCTCCATGGGGCTGCCAGGAAGCCGGGTGACGTCACCGGCACTGATGGGCGGCCTTTAGCGCTGCCCTAGCCAGTAAAATGGCTAGGGCAGCACTAAAGCCCGCCCATCAGAGCCGGTGACGTCACCGAACACACTGCCGGGCGGAAGCTTCCACCCGGTAGTGTGTTATGACAAACAAAAGAGCCCCTGCCCTGAGCAATCTAGCCTAGGGCAAGGGAGCGCATCGGAGCATGAGATGCTCCGATACTAGCCTCAGTGGGGCTGCCTGGACAACCCCTTTAATGTCAAATTACTTACAGTGATCAGGAGTTCTTCCTCAACGTCGCGAAAATTGCTGCCAACCATCGTTTCTGATCGCATCCAACTTCGGGTCGGTGGAAACCAGTTGCTGTAGTAGGCCACGCCTATTTTGCGCATGCACGTACGGGGAAATTAAATTGCCGATATTTCGCAATAAAAAAATAAATGGAGATCACAAATTTGCATAATACATCTGGTATGTCACTGTCCATGTTGTGGGACGATTTGTGCACTTCTATTAAGTATTTGGTGGCTGCAAATATGACATGAAGGTTTTTCAGGTTCGCCTGCCATTATAGTGAATGGGGCCCACCGCAAACTTGTGGTTCGCGAACATTTGATCGCGTTTGCGAATCGCCCCGGCCGATGTTCGTCCATCACTAGTTATATGTTCTAAACCACTTTTTGGCGTGTATTAGTGGCAAAATTTTTTATATTCTTTGTTGTACAGCTGTGCAGTTATATGTTCTAAAGTTCTTTTTGCCGTGTATTAGTGGCAAAAAAATATAAATTTTCCATTCAGCGGTGCAGTTATATGTTCTAAAGCCCTTCTTGGCATGTATTTCAGTACAGAAAGAAAAAAATATATGCACTTCACTGGTGCACTTATTTGTGGCAAAAGCGTTCGGTGGCCTATTTCATTGTAGAAATAAAAAAATATACGCACTTCACTGGTGCAGTTACAGCGTATTTGTGGCAAAAGTTTTTTTTTTTTATTATTCTTTATTTTATTGTGTCACACATATCTTGTACATACAATAGAATACCATTAATTTTTTTTATTTTTCCTCTTATTTCCCAGCCAACCACCCCCTTGTCTACCAAAAAAAAAAAAGCTTTCTCCATCTCTCCTACCACCCTCTCCCTCCTCTTACATCAACCACCTCCCCCATGTCTTATCGAATTTCTCAATTTTTTTCTTTGATTTTATATGCAGTTTTTCACAGGCCACAAAGCATTTTACAAGTCTCTCCCAGCTTTTTATCAATGGAGCCCTTTTTTCCACCCAATGTTTGACTATGCATCTTCTATCCTGAAATAGTAGCTTAGCTACCAGCTCTTGGGTCATCGCATCACCCAAATTGCCCAGCCCTTCCCAAAATATTCACCTCAAAACTATTGGGGATTGCTATCTGATGGATTTTCCGAATTTGTAGTAACAGCTCTCCCCAAAACTTTTGTATTAATGGGCAACTCCATAATAGATTTATATCGTTTACCCCAATTTCCTCACATTTTCTACATTTAAATTCTTTATTTTTATAAAATTTCATTAACTTTGCCGCTATAGTAAAGACGATGAACCACGAAAAACGTAAGTTAATCTGTGGGCAGGATTTGAAGAAAGTTTCCGTAACGCCTGATATATACAATCCCATTCCTCCGGGCCCATCTGTATTCCTACTCCCTCCCATACTTTTCTTTTAATATTAGAGTTATACCTTGTCCTATTTTGCGTAGTTAGTATATTATATATTAAAGCTATTTTATTTTTCTCTACTGTTAGTTCAGAAATTTTTCTTAATGGAGTAGGAAGTTTCATTACTCCCTGGCTTTCTCTTAGGCATGACCTAATAGCATGTTTTAATTGTATATATATTTAAAAAAAATCTTTATCCTGAAAACCAAACCAATCCCTAAGATCTTGAAAACCTATTACTTGATTGGTTTGGAGGATCCGTCCAAGCCTATATATACCATATTTTACACAGGGCACTTTTTCAATTGTTTTAAGCTCTTTTAGATAAGTATTATTCCAGATCAGGGTGTCATCATGAAACTTTGTGTTCTCCCAAAAATCTTTAATAGTCATCCAAATATTCTGCATAAATTTCACCATCATGGAACCATTGAATTGCCCCTGTAAATGTATACCGGCCTCCAATGCTTGACATATAACATAATTTGAAAAAAATGTATCAATGGTAGCCACCGTTGATCTATAGAGCAGTAATTTACCTCACTCTTGAATATTTTTAAGTTGTCCTGCCAAAAAATAATTAATTATATCGGGGATAGAAAGACCCCCCTCCTTTTTGGGACAATGCATCATTTGAAGTCTCATTCTGGGTTTCCTCCCTCTCCAAATCAATGGCAAAAGGGTTTAGTGGCCTATTTCATTATAGAAAGAAAAAAATATACACACTTCACTGGTGCAGTTATTTGTGGCAAAAGGGTTTATTGGCCTATTTCATTATAGAAGGAAAAAATATACGCACTTCATTAGTGCACTTATTTGTGGCAAAAGTGTTTAGTGGCATATTTCAGTACAAAAATAAAAATATATACGCACTTCAATGGTTCATTTATTTCTGCTGAAAGCGTTTAGTGGCCTATTTCAGTACAAAAATAAAAATATATTCTTAGTTCACGTTGGCGGTTATATGTGTTGAAAGCATGGCTGGGAGTCAGCAGAGTGGCAGCAGTAGACCTCCTTCTTCTCAGCAACCTACCTACCTGGGAAGTAGTGGTGGAGGGGTTCACGGAAATAGCGGCGGTAGCAGTCAGTCAGTGCGGCAGTTATATGTGTTATTTTGTATTTCAGTACAAAAAGAAAAATACATTCTAAGTTCACGACGGCGGCGGTAATATGTCTTGAAAGCGTTTAGTGGACTATTTTAGTGCAAACAGAAAAATACATTCTCAGTTCACGTCGGCTGCGGTTATATGTGTTGAAAGCGTTTAGTGGCCTATTTCAGTACAAAAAGAAAAATACATTCTCAGTTCACATCGGCGGCGGTTATATGTCTTGAAAGTGTTCAGTGGCCTATTTCAGTACGAAAAGAAAAATATATTCTCGGTTCACATTGGCAGCTATATGTGTTGAAAGCATGGCTGGGAGTCAGCAGGGTAGCAGCAGTGGGAGGTCAGGAGCCAACCGTGCCCGGGGTAGAGCACCTGCTTTGCAGCAGCCTACCTACCCTGGAAGTAGTGGTGAAGGGGTTCACGGAAGTAGCGGCAGTAGCAGTCAGTCAGTGCGGTGGTTATATGTGGTAAAATCTTTATTGAAGTATTTCGGTCGAAAAACAAAATGTATTCAGCGGTCAGCGTTGCGGTTATATGCGGTAAAATCTTTATTGATGTATTTTGGTGGAAAAACTAATTATATTCAGCGTTCAGCGCTGCAGTTATATGTGGTAAAATCTTTTGAAAAACAAATTGTATTTGATGTTCAGTACTGTTATAATATGTGGTAAAAATCTTTTGAGACAAATTTCGGTCGAAAAACAACAGTTATTCAGTGTTCAGCGCTGCAGTTATATGTTCTCTGGCAATTTGGTATAATATTTCTCATCAGATAGGATACAATAGTAATGGTAGAGAGGATGGAGTTAATGGTATGGTTCTTTAATATGTAATGGTGTTTAAGTGTCAACTTACGTATATATTGATTTAGGTCGACAAACAGTTCAAACATATCGGGCCCTCTGGAGGGGCAGAATGACAGACCCCTCGAGAGGACCTCTATTTCACTTCTATTTAGACTATAGTTTGAAAGATTGAATATACCTTTCTCCTTCAAACCTTCAGTAGATTGCTCCCCACCACCCATGGTTCTGGACGTGCTTTTTTGGTGTCTGGACCTGCACCTTCTCCCCTCTCTGCATCCTCTTTGCCTGTTTTTGCGTGAGAGCGGTTGGATGGGGCTGAAAAATTGAGTAATTTTCAAGTTTTGCTGTGGGCGCAGGTTTTGAAAAGGGTTAGGTTGTACAGGTGAGGACTTGATGAGGTAGGGTGATAATAACTGAACACTCGAAAGGACTGGTCTGGACTCTGTCATTGGGCCAATCTGTAGTCTCCTCATGCTGCTGCCGCCACCTCCACACTCGGTCATTGTGCCACTCTGTGGCCTTTTCCTGATGGTGCTGCCACCTCCAGACTCATTCATTGTGCCACTCTGTGGCCTAATTATTTACAATTGGTCACTAAAACCAGTGATTTTCTCTTGTTTGACACGCGTTATTTATTATCTAAAAATTTACATTTATTTCTAGTCATTAAAATACCTTAACTATAACTACCTTAAAACTATCAGCCGTATCTGCACTACCGCTGTGTAATTATCTGGATTGAGCTGTGTGGCTAGCTGGAGGGTAACTGATTCGCTTGGCTGCCTGGCTCACTTTTGTATTCAATCAGAGTCCACCGTACTATGTTTGGTGCGCTCTGTTTGTTTCACAGTGCGCTACCCACTAGTTGTGATTGCCTTCCTTGCGCTCACCACATGCTCACAACTGTATAACGCTATTTGCTTTTGCAGAACTGGCTGTCTAAAACATGAAGATCACACCTCCCGACATGTTTCGCCAAACACTTGGCGTCTTCAGGCGAATGGGCAGTTTGGGCTCTCTGTGGCCTCGTCATGCTGCTGCCACCTGCATACTTTACAGTTGTGCCACTCTGTGGCCTACTCATGCTGCTGCCACCTCCAGACTCGGTTATTGTGCCACTCTGTGACCTACTCATGCTGCAGCCACCTCCAAACACTGTCGTTGTGCCATTCTGTGGCCTACTCATGCTGCTGCTACCTCCAGATTCGGTCATTGGGCCACTGTATGGCCTCCTCCTGATGCTGATGCTGCTGCCACCTCCAGACTCTGTCATTGTGCCACTCTGTGGCCTACTCATGCTGCTGACACCTCCAGATTCTGTCATTGAGCCACTCTATGGCCCACTAATGCTGCTGCCACCTTCAAACTCGGTCATTGTGCCACTCTGTGGCCTACTCATGCTGCTTCCACCTGCATACTCGGTCATTGAGCCATTCTGTGGCCTACTCATGCTGCTGCCACCTCCAGACTCTGTCGTTGTGCCATTCTGTGGCCTCCTCCTGATGCAGCTGCCACCTCCAGACTAGGTCATTGTGCCACTCTGTGGCCTCCTCCTGATGCTGCTGCTGTCACCTCCAGATTCTGTTATTGTTCCACTCTGTGGCCTACTCATGCTGCTGCCACCTCCAAACTCTGTTGTTGTGCCATTCTGTGGCTTCCACATGCTGCTGCCACCTCCAGACTTGGTCATTATGCCACTCTGTGGCCTACTGATGCTGCTGCCACCTCCAGATTCAGTCATTGGGCCATTCTGTGGCATCCTCCTGATGCTGCTGCCACCTCCAGACTCTGTCATTGTGCCACTCTGTGGCCTAATCATGCTGCTGCCACCTCCAGACTCTGTCATTGTGCCATTCTGTGGCTTCAACATGCTGCTGCCACCTCCAGACTCGGTCATTGTGCCACTCGGTGGCCTCCTCATACTGCTGCCAACTCCAGACTCGGCCATTGTGCCACTCGGTGCTTCCTCATACTGCCGCCACCTCCAGACTCTATCATTGTGCCACTCGGTAGCCTTCTTCTAATGCTGCTGCTGCCGCCACCTCCAGGCTCTGTCATTGTGCCACTAGGTGGCCTCCTCATACTGCTTCCACCTCCAGACCCTGTCATTGGACCACTCTGTGGTCTCCTCATGCTGTTCTCACCCTTCTCCACTTCACTGGTCCACTATTTTGGCTTTTGGCCTGGCTGACATCATCATTTATTTGACCTTCTTCTGATCTGTCAGAAGGAAGGAAAAATTTGATGCAGAACGGATCCTGTCTGTGTAGTAGCTTTAAAGCCTATATGGTCCCATCAGAATTGGCTTATGATTTTGTTGCCAAAAGCAGGAGTGGGTACAAAACACAAAAAACATGCAAATATTCGGTTCACGAGTCATCTCTGTTTTAGATCCACTACAGTTTTTTTTTTTGGGATTAGCAATACTAATTGATTACTGACCAAATGCTGACCTAGTGAAGGCAAATGCTCAAAAGACAGTATCCGTTTTTTTGAGGGGTTATTGTTGTGATTGATCAGAGGAAGGGCAAAATAATCAGAGACGTCAACACAAACTTACTGCTGACACCCTCTCCACTCTGTCAGGGGGGCTCTACTTTTATAAGTGTTTAATAGAACAGGTTCTGTAGACATCTATGTGGAATCAGCAGATGAGGGTGTAAAAGGAGTGCTCTTCTTCTTGACACTAACATCTTCCTGTAAGGCTGAGTTGATACTTCAGTTATTTGGTTAGTTTTTGCCCAGTGACTGCACAAATAAATGAAGTATGTAGTGATTCTAAGAGCGACACCTGTCATGTGCTTGCCATACCGACTCACAGTACTGTTTCACTACCACAGCAGACTCCCTATGCGTGTTACTGCAAGGCACAGTGTTATACACCCCTATAAAGGCTCTCTACAGCCTGGAAATAGCAAATCGGCCGAATCTAATTTTTGAAAAATGTGGTCATCTCTAGTGGTTACAAATTGCATTTTTTTCCGAAAATCGCTGCTGCACGTTTTAGGACATGGAGTGAGGAACTCTAGGAATGATTGATCACCCACAATGCCATGCATGCAGTCAATTAACAGCCAGCCATGTGATGTCAAAGCCCTATAAATAGCCTTAGCCATCTTGGATTCAGTCATTTTCCAGTGTACTTAGTGCAGAGAGAGACGTCAGCAGGCGCTAGGGACAGTGATAGACTTTAAAACTTTTATTTTGCTATATAGAAGTTCAGGGAAAGAATAGGGAGGAATCATTCCACAATATTGAAGCAGAACATGGTTCAGTAGGGAAGTTTACAGCCTGGATAATAGGAAGTATCCCATTACACCTTACTGCGCTGACTGCGGATCCAAATTTCCATTATACAGCTCTGTAATTCCAGCAAACCGTTCTTGTTACTAGGGTGCAATTGCTGTTTGATACAGCCATTAACAGGGTTTATTACAGGGAAATAATTCTGCGTCTTATTTGCCCTTGTGCAGTGCATATTTTATCAAGCATTTTTTGGCTTGTTGCCTTCAGGGGTGCATTTATAAGTTCTAAAGCCATTTTTGGCATGTATAAGTGGCAAAAAAATATATATTATTTGCTGTTCAGCAGTGCAGTTATATGTTCTAAAGCCCTTTTTGGCGTGTATTAGTGGTAAAAATATATATATTATTTGCCATTCAGCAGTGCAGTTATATGTTCAAAAGCCTTTTTTGGCGTGTAAAAGTGAAAAAAGTAAGGGCCTATTTGCCGTTCAACGGTGCAGTTATATGTTCTAAACCCATTTTTGGTATGTATTAGTGGCAAAAAAATATATATTATTTGCCGTTCTGCGGTGCAGTTATATGTTCTAAATGCATTTTTGGCGTGTATTAGTGGCAAAAAAAAATTATTTTCCGTTCTGTGGTGCAGTTATATGTTCTAAAGCATTTTGTGGCGTGTATAAATGGAAAAAAGTAAGGGCCTATTTGCTGTTCAGCGGTGCAGTTATATGTTCTATCGACTTTTTTGACGTGTATTAGTGGCAAAAAAATATACAGTATATTATTTACCGCTCAGCAATTCAGTTATATGTTCTTAAGACCTTTTTGGCGTGTATTAGTGGCAAAAAAATATATTATTTGCCATTCAGCGGTGCAGTTATATGTTCTAAAGCCTTTTGTGGCATATATAAGTGGAAAAAAGTAAGGGCCTTTTTGCCATTCAGCGGTGCAGTTATGTTCTACAGCCCTTTTTGGCGTGTATTAGTGGCAAAAATATATTATCTTTTTGCCGTTCAGTGGTGCAGTTACAGATTCTAAAGCCTTTTGTGGCGTGTATAAGTGGAAAGAATTAAGGGCTTATTTGTCGTTAAGCAATTCAGTTATATGTTCTAAAGCCTTTTTTGGCGTGTATTAGTGGAAAAAAGTAAGGGCCTATTTGCCGTTCAGTGGTGCAGTTATATGTTCTAAAGCATTTTGTGGAGTGTATAAGTGGAAAAAAGTAAGGGCGTATTTGCAGTTCAGTGTTGCAGTTATATGTTCTAAAGCTCTTTTTTGAGTCTAATAGTGGCAAAAAATATATATTAGTTGCAATTCTGCGGTGCGGTTTTATGTTCTAAAGTCTTTTGTGCTGTCTATAAGTGGAAAAATGTAAGGGCCTATTTACAGTTCCGCGATGCAGTTATATATTCTAAAGCCTTTTGTGGCTTGTATAAGTGGAAAAAAGTAAGGGTGTATTAGTGCCAATAAAAATATATATTATTTGCCGTTCAGCGGTGCAGTTACATGTTCTAAAGCCCCAAAAATATTTATTATTTGCCGTTCTGCGGTGCGGTTAGATGTTCTAAAGTATTTTGTGGCATATATAAGTAGAAAAACGTAAGGGCCTATTTGCCGTTCAGCTATGCATTTATATGTTTTGCAGCCCTTTTGAGCGTGTATTAGTGACAAAGAAACATATATTTCATTTGCCGTTCAGTGGTGCAGTTATATGTTTTAAAGCCTTTTGTGACGTGTATAAGTAGAAAGAATTAAGGGCTTATTTGTCGTTAAGCAATGCAGTTATATGCTCTAAAGCCTTTTTTGGCTTGTATTAGTGGAAAAAAGAAAGGGCCTATTTGCCGTTAAGCGGTGCAGTTATATGTTCTGAAGCCTTTTGTGGCGTGTATAAGTGGAAAAAACTAAGGGCCTATTTGCAGTTCAGTGGTGCAGTTATATGTTCTAAAGCCCTTTTTGGCGTGTAATAGTTGCAAAAAATATATATTATTTGCCATTCTGTGGTGTGGTTATATGTTCTAAAGCCTTTTGTGGCGTGTATAAGTAGAAAATGTAAGGGCCTATTTACCGTTCAGCTGTGCAGTTATACAGTACAGACCAAAAGTTTGGACACACCTTCTAATTCAAAGAGTTTTCTTTATTTTCATGACTATGAAGGCATCAAAACTATGAACTTTGAATGAGAAGGTGTGTCCAAACTTTTGGTCTGTACTGTATGTTCTAAAGCCTTTTGTTGCTTGTATAAGTGGAAAAAAGTGAGAGCCTATTAGCCGTTTAGCAGTGCAGTTATATGTTCTAAAGGCCTTTTTGGCGTGTATTAGTGGCAAAAAAATATATATTATTTGCCGTTTAGCGGTGAAGTTATATGCTCTAAAGCCTCTTGATCAGTGTAAAAGTTTAAAAAAGTAAGGGCCTATTTGCCATGTTCTAGAGCCCTTTGAAAAACTACTTTCTGGCGTGTATTAGTGGCAAACAAATATATATTATTTTCCGTTCTGTGGTGCGGTCATATGTTCTAAAGCCCTTTTGTGGCGTGTATAAGTGGAAAAATGTAAGGGCCTATTTACCGTTTAGCGGTGCAGTTATACAGTGGGATGCGAAAGTTTGGGCAACCTTGTTAATCGTCATGATTTTCCTGTATAAATCATTTGTTACGATAAAAAATGTCAGTTAAATATATGATATAGGAGACACACACAGTGATATTTGAGAAGTGAAATTAAGTTTATTGGATTTACAGAAAGTGTGCTATAATTGTTTAAACAAAATTAGGCAGGTGCATAAATTTAGGCACCACAAAAAAGAAATGAAATCAATATTTAGTAGATCCTCCTTTTGCAGAAATTACAGCCTCTAAACACTTCCAGTAGGTTCCAATGAGAGTCTGGATTCTGGTTGAAGGTATTTTGGACCATTCCTCTTTACAAAACATCTTTAGTTCATTCAGGTTTGATGGCTTCCGAGCATGGACAGCTCTCTTTAAGTCACACCACAGATTTTCAATTATATTCAGGTCTGGGGACTGAGATGGCCATTCCAGAACGTTGTACTTGTTCCTCTGCATAAATGCCTTAGTAGATTTTGAGCAGTGTTTAGGGTCGTTGTCTTGTTGAAAGATCCAGCCCCGGCGCATCTTCAGCTTTGTCACTGATTCCTGGACATTGGTCTCCAGAATCTGCTGATACTGAGTGGAATCCATGCGTCCCTCAACTTTGACAAGATTCCCAGTCCGTGCACTGGCCACACAGCCCCACAGCATGATGGAACCACCACCATATTTTACTGTAGGTAGCAGGTGTTTTTCTTGGAATGCTGTGTTCTTTTTCCTCCAGGCATAACACCCCTTGTTATGGCCAAATAACAAAATTTTAGTTTTATTAGTCAACAACACCTTATTCCAAAATGAAGTTGGCTTGTCCAAATGTGCTTTAGCCCACCTCAAGCGGCACTTTTTGTGCTGTGGGCGGAGAAAAGGCTTCCTCTGCATCACTCTCGCATGCAGCATCTACTTGTGTAAAGTGCGCCAAATGGTTGAACGATGCACAGTGACTCCATCTGCAGCAAGATGATGTTGTAGGTCTTTGGTGCTGGTCTGTGGGTTGACTCTGACTCTCACCATTTGTCGCTTCTGTCTATCTGAGATTTGTCTTGGTCTGCCACTTAGAGCCTTAACTTGAACTGAGCCTGTGGTCTTCCATTTCCTCAATATGTTCCTAACTGTGGAAACAGACAGCTGAAATCTCTGAGACAGCTTTCTGTATCCTTCCCCTAAACCATGATGGTGAACAATCTTTGTCTTCAGGTCATTTGAGAGTTGTTTTGAGACCCCCATGTTGCTACTCTTCAGAGAAAATTAAAAGAGGAGGGAAACTTACAATTGACCCCCTTAAATACTCTTTTTCATAATTGGATTCACCTGTGTATGTAGATCAGGGGTCACTGAGCTTACCAAGCCAATTTGAGTTCCAATAATTAGTTCTAAAGGTTTTGGAATCAATAAAATGACAACAGTGCCCAAATTTATGCACCTGCCTAATTTTGTTTAAACAATTATAGCACACTTTCTGTAAATCCAATAAACTTCATTTCACTTCTCAAATATCACTGTGTGTGTCTCCTATATGATATATTTAACTGACATTTTTTTATCGTAACAACCAACAATTTATACAGGAAAATCATGACGACTAACAAGGTTGCCCAAACTTTCGCATCCCACTGTATGTTCTAAAGCCTTTTGTGGCTTGTATAAGTGGAAAAAAGTAAGGGCATATTAGCCGTTCAGCAGTGTAGTTATATGTTCTAAAGTCCTTTTTGGCGTGTATTAGTGGCAAAAAATATATATATTATTTGCCGTTCAGCAGTGCAGTTATTTGTTCTAAAGCCTTTTGTGGCGTATATAAATGGAAAAAAGTAAGGGCCTTTTTGCCGTTTAGCGGTGCAGTTATATGTTCTAAAGCCCTTTTTGGTCTGTATAAGTGGAAAAATATATATATTATTTGCTGTTCTATGGCACAGTTATATGCTCTAAAGCCATTTGTGGCGTGTATAAGTGGAAAAAAGTAAGGGCCTATTTGCCGTTCAGCGGTGCAGTTATATACGTTCTAAAGCCCTTTTGAGAGTGTTTTAGTGGCAAAAATATATATATTTGCCATTCAGATGTTCAGTTACATGTTCTAAAGCCCTTTTTGGCATGTATTATTGGCAAAAAAAAATATATTTGCCATTCAGCGGTGCAGTTATATGTTCTAAAGCCTTTGTGGTGTGTATAAGTGAAAAATAATTAGGGCCTATTTGCCTTTTAGCAGTGCATTTATATGTTTTAAAGCCCTTTTTGGCATGTATTAGTTTAACAAAAGGGCTTATTAGATGTTGTGTGGTGATGTGTGAAAATTACAGACTTTATTTTTGGTATTTAAATTTTTATTTTTATTTATTTATTTGATCTAACAGTATGTCAGACAGAGAAGTGCCAGGCCCTGCACAGTGCAGTGGCAGAGGCCTAAATGTTTCTTGCGCAGGCACAGGTCGCAGCAAAGAAAAGGGGCGTGGAAGCAGGAGTCGCAGCAAGAGGCCACAGCTCACAGTGTCATCTAGCGATCGTGTCTTGCCCAGCAACCCAGGGGTTCTTGAATAGTTGACTCAGTCATCCATTTCATCCTAAGTAACATCAGAAACACCCAGTCAAGAGTCAGTGTTTTTTTCAGACACAACCCTTAGTTGGCATGGCTCGGGAGCATGCCCTGTGCCCTCACATGTCCTCAACCTGCCTCTGTCCTTTTCTGTTCCCTGAGCCAGAGAGGTATTTAATGTTGTGGGTTCAACTCCACTATACAATGAGGACGAGCTACTAGACTACAGTCAGCAGCTACTGACCAGCCAAGATGTGGAGGAGACATCTGCCGCTTCCTCCGGTAGGCGGGCAAGTAGTGAGAGTAGCATGGGAGATGGTGTTGTGAATGGTCAGGCTCCTGACCCAGAGACCGTTGAGGAGGACATCAGCGACATACAGACAGTACTCGATGATGATGTAGCTGATCGCACTTGGGAGCCGGGTGAATTATGGGCTTCATCATAATCGGGAGAAGAGGGCAGCGGCTGAGCCAGTGTCACACCCATGTTTATGGTCGTGACTCCTAATCCGCATGCTGTTGCTTGCGGTTTGGTTTTATTGTCAACCACATGGTGAGGGCTGCTTGTATGTTGCCTCACGTGTGGTTGCCGCTGGCAACATGATTGTACTTGGCAGTATAGCAGCCTGAGCTGTTGCTAGGCAGCTTGCTGTCAAGTGCATGCGGTTACACCTGGTTGTGTGTGTGTGTGTGTGTGTGTGCACTTTCCCGGTTTGTTGTGCATGAGGTTATGTTTGTATGCACTGTGACACTTTCCCTTTGAGTGGCTTTTTCCCTTGCCTGGTGTAGGAAGGGTTAACTCCCTTCTTAGTGTGTGAACACTGGGTGTGTGTGTGGGTGTGGCCACTTGGGGCTATTTAGCTCCTGCTGGATGCCAGACTCTGAGGGGTACTTCAGCCATGGTTAGCTGATGTCATCCTCCTGGTTATATACCATCTGCCAGTGAGGGTCACCCTTGTGGTCATAAACTTTATGTCTGATGTTAGATGATGTCTTTATGGTCTATCTGTTTATTGCAACTATGGATGTCCTGGTTACCTGTGTGATATGTGTTGTGTGCTGTGTCCATTAGTGTTTTGTGGACATCAGTAGTCATGCACGGGTTCCAGTCAGCGTGGCAGGTAGGTTTGGAACTGCTTTTGTTCTCCTGCCATATCCTTATGTTGTATTTGTTCCCCTTTCATTGCAGCTTGGCCTGTGAGACTCCTGTTTGTCCGCACCTAGGAGGAACAGGTCGTCTTACCCTGCTCCTAGTTCAGGGCCACCCTGAGGGCTTGTAGGGACCCCAAGGTTTCCGGTATATGAGCCCTCCCACCATCAGGGTTGGCTCATATGGCTAGGAGTCAGGGTCAGTATTAGGGACGCGATAGGAGGTGACCTGCTCCCTGATCCTGTGGTCCTGGCCGAGCAGCGACCAAACATCTTCTAGCATCGCACGGCTGAGGGTTTTCCCCATCCTCAGCCATGACAGCCAGCAAGTTGTTAGTGTGGCTGGGAGTCAGCAGGGTGGCAGCAGTGGGAGGTCAGGAGCCAAATGTGCCCGAGGTAGACCACCCACTTTGCAGGAGCATACCTGCCCAGAAAGTAGTGGTGCACGTGTTCACGGAAGCAGCGTTGGTAGCAGTCAGTCAGTGCGGAGTGTTGGGGTAAAATCACCTACTGGGCAGTTTGGCAGTTTTTTGTTAAGCCGTCAGAGGAGGTTAACATGGTCTTTGTAGAATCTGGAAGCAGAAGGTGAAGTGTGGCCAGGGCACCATGGCCCTGCGTCAACATATGCAGCATCACCTTAAAGTGGCCTGGGAGAACCGTGGTTCCGATGTGGTGGTCCAGCCTGCCGCAGCAACCATTGCATCACCCAGTGGCACGCACCCAATTTCAGGCAGTCAAGGCTCCACCACCTCAGCTGAAGGTAGCTGTCTGTCCTTCCCATCATCTGCTGGTCCTGATGCTCTTGCTTCACTTCCTACTCCTCGTCAGTCATTCCGTCAGCAATCAATCACCGAAATGATTGTCTAGAGACAACAGTATGAGTGCACTCATCCAACGGCGCAGAAGCTGAATGTGCTCCTGGCCAATTTGCTGGTGCTGCAGTCCCTCCCTTTCCAATTGGTGGACTCTGCCCTTTCCAATTGGTGGACTCTGTATCTTTTAGAGAACTGATGTCTTGTGCCAAGCCGAGGAGGAGAGTCCTAAGCCGTCATTTCTTTGCCAAAAAGGCAGTACCAGCCCTGCACACGTATGTAGAACAGAAGGTGGGCCAGTCCTTGAGCCTGTCGATGTCTGCCAAAGTGCATGGCAGAGCCAAGGTGTGGAGCTCTAACTACAGTCAAGGACAATATATGTCCTTTACAGCCCACAGGGTGAATGTGTTTCCTGCACAGCCACACCAGCAACTTGGCCAGGTGACGCCGCTTCTGCCTCCATGTTCTCATGCCATTGGTCCTGCGACAATGTCCGCCTCTGCCTCCTCATCCTCCACTGTGTTCTCAACCTCTACTGCAGGGACAATTCACAGTGCCCCTCCAGCATACCACGTGTGCAGGGCACGGCGGTTTCATGCTGTTCTGCACCTCGTTTGCCTGAGCGAACGTAGTCAAACAGGGGAGGAATGCTCCGTGTCCTTCATCAAGAAATTGAATCCTGGCTTTCTCCGCGACAACTTAAAATTGGAACCATGGTGGCCGACAAGGGGAAAAACATGGTGTCAGTGCTGCATCAAGGAGGGCTGAGTCATGCGCCCTGCATGGCACATGTGTTCAATCTGGTTGTCAAGCGGTTCCTGAATTCTTCTACCCATCTGCAAGACATCATAAAAATGGCCAGGAAACTTTGCATACACTTCAGCCACTCGTACACCACAAAGCAGACCCTCCTTGAGCTGCAGCAGCAGAACGGTGTGCCCCAACATAGGTTGATATGCAACGATTCCACCCTTTGGAATTCCACCCTCCATATGTTGGACTGACTATACGAACCAAGAAAGGCCATAAATGATTTCTTGATGATCCAAGTGGACAGGACTACTCCCTTGTGTAACTTCGATGTCAGCCAGTGGCAGCTCATGCGTGACACCTGCCGTTTGCTCAGGCCCTTTGAGGAGGCCATGTTATTTGTCAGTCGCCAGGACTACGGGATAAACAATGTCATTCTATTGCTTCATGTCCTGGAACAGATGCTGGTAAATCTGGCTGGTCAGGGGACCGGAGACGTGGCGCCTAGATCTCACGGCCGCATAAGCCCCATGGGAGCTGAACCGGAGGGAAAGGAGGAGGAGGACATTGGAGCACAAACAATGTGTTGCAAAATGGGTGGTTTTTCTACACAGGTGACAGGAGAGAAGGAGCCGGAGCAGCCAGAGGATCTACAGGACAATTAGGAATACAAGGCAGATGATCCAGACTCACTGTGGCAGTATGCAGTGGAGATGGAGGCAGGGAGTCCCTCCGAGTCACTTGCACAAATGGCCCGATGCATGCTCACTTGCTTACGCAGTGACAGCCAAATTGTCACCATTCGGCAGAGGGATGACTTCTGGCTCTCCACCTTGTTGGATCCTCGATACCAGTCCAAAATGGGGTCCTATCTTACACTTACTGAGAGGTAGGACCAACTGAACTACTATAGAGACATCTTATGTAGTCAGTTGGCCGCTGCCTATCTGCGTCATCGTCCATCCTCTCGCAGGTATGACCGGGGGGGGGGGGCTTTCTGCGATCACGTTCCTCTGCTATTGCTGCGGTGGCAGGGTGAGGGTGGGGGGTTGGAGCAGTTCCAGCCAAATTGGATTTGTGGCCGCCACTGGCAGAGTTTGCCCTGGAAAAGCTGTCCTGCCTGGCCAGTAGTGTGGCATCAGAGTGGGTGTTTAGTGCGGTGGGGGCCATAGTTACCCCAAGAATAACTCGCCTGTCCACCCAAAATGTGGAGAGACTGACCTTTGTCAAGATGAATCAGGCATGGATCAGCCAGGATTTCCACCCACCAATGCCTGATCCATCAGACTATATCATCCATGGTGCCACACCAACACTTTGACAAAAGAGACCAGTTTCTTCTGGCTACCTGCCTGTCACGGTCCCTCCCGTGACAGATGTGAGAAGATCAGATAGACTTGCTGCACGTGAGGCTATCTGACAGGTCTCTCTGTTTTCCTCTTTGTATATTGTTGTTTGGCAGGATATCACCTCTCCTCAGGTGCTGCTTGTTATCAGTGATGAGGCTCTATTTAGGTCTGCCTCATGCTGCTGACCATGTGGTTGATATTTCCTCTTGGAGTTGCTAGAGCTTGTTTGTCTTGGATCTCCGGCTTCTCCATACATCTCAAAGCTAAGTATAAGTTGGCGGTTCTGTTTGTTGTTCTCTGGTGTGTTTTGGTTCTAGGCCTCAGGGAGACACGGGTTTCTTCATCTAGGAAGGAACCAGCTGTCTCGTCTCCTGCTTCCTATCCTAGGGCTCGGCAGTTTTAGCAAGGCATAGGTATCCGGCATATGAGCATTTCCACCATCAGGATCTGCTCATACTGGCAGGAGTTAGGGAAAGGCATAGGGATTATTAGGAATTCACCATCCCTCTTCCTTAGCTTTTGAGGCCTAGACTGTTGTCTAGTTCTTTTGTGTGTATCTGGTGTTTTCCCCTTCCCCATTATCCGTGACATTATCAACCGCAAAAAAATAAAAATGCTATCCTTTGTGTTTTTCAGTGCAGCTATGGATACTGTTTCTGCACTGGTTGATCGTATGCAGGGGCTGTCTTTGGAGGTAGCTGACCTCCGTACAGCCGTTGCACAATTTCAGAGACTACAGGCGGTGGGTTCCGGCAGCGGGAACCAAGCCTGCCCTGAACCTAAGGTCGCTCTCCCGAATAGGTTTTCCGGGGGAAGTGACAACTTTGTTCGGTTCAGAGAGTCGTGCAAATTATATTTTAGACAACGTCCTAACTCTTCTGGGGACGAGAGTCAAAGAGTGGGGATTATTATTTCATTACTTAACCACCTCAGGACCGCCGTACGCAGGATTGCGTCTTTGCGGCGGTCCTGTTGTTCTGGGTGGACGCGCCAGTGCGTCCTCTCGCGAGACGCGAGATTTCCTGTGAACGGAAGGTAAGCGAGTGGATCTCCAGCCTGCCAGCGGCGATCGTTCGCTGGCAGCCTGGAGATGTGATTTTTTTAACCCCTAACAGGTATATTAGACGCTGTTTTGATAACAGCGTCTAATATACCTGCTACCTGGTCCTCTGGTGGTCCCCTTTGTTTGGATCGACCACCAGAGGACACAGGCAGCTCAGTAATATGTTGCACCAAGCACCACTACACTACACCCCCCCCCGTCACTTATTAACCCCTTATTAGCCCTTGATCACCCCTGATCACCCCATATAGACTCCCTGATCACCCCCCTGTCATTGATTACCCCCCTGTCATTGATCACCCCCCTGTAAAGCTCCATTCAGATGTCCGCATGATTTTTACGGATCCACTGATAGACTGATCGGATCCGTAAAAATCATACGGACGTCTGAATGCAGCCTTACAGGGGAGTGATAAATGACGGAGGTGATCACCCCATATAGACTCCCTGATCACCCCCTGTCATTGATCACCCCCCTGTAAAGCTCCATTCAGATGTCCGCATGATTTTTACGGATCCACTGATAGACTGATCGGATCCGTAAAAATCATACGGACGTCTGAATGGAGCCTTACAGGGGAGTGATCAATGACAGGGGGTTGATCACCCCATATAGACTCCCTGATCACCCCCCTGTCATTGATTACCCCTCTGTCATTGATCACCCCCCTGTAAAGCTCCATTCAGATGTCCGCATGATTTTTACGGATCCACTGATAGACTGATCGAATCCGTAAAAATCATACGGACGTCTGAATGGAGCCTTACAGGGGAGTGATCAATGACTGTGGTGATCACCCCATATAGACTCCCTGATCACCCCCCTGTCATTGATTACCCCCCTGTCATTGATCACCCCCCTGTAAAGCTCCATTCAGATGTCCGCATGATTTTTACGGATCCACTGATAGACTGATCGGATCCGTAAAAATCATACGGACGTCTGAATGCAGCCTTACAGGGGAGTGATCAATGACTGTGGTGATCACCCCATATAGACTCCCTGATCACCCCCCTGTCATTGATTACCCCTCTGTCATTGATCACCCCCCTGTAAAGCTCCATTCAGATGTCCGCATGATTTTTACGGATCCACTGATAGACTGATCGGATCCGTAAAAATCATACGGACGTCTGAATGCAGCCTTACAGGGGAGTGATCAATGACTGTGGTGATTACCCCATATAGACTCCCTGATCACCCCCCTGTCATTGATTACCCCTCTGTCATTGATCACCCCCCTGTAAAGCTCCATTCAGATGTCCGCATGATTTTTACGGATCCACTGATAGACTGATCGGATCCGTAAAAATCATACGGACGTCTGAATGCAGCCTTACAGGGGAGTGATCAATGACTGTGGTGATCACCCCATATAGACTCCCTGATCACCCCCCTGTCATTGATTACCCCTCTGTCATTGATCACCCCCCTGTAAAGCTCCATTCAGATGTCCGCATGATTTTTACGGATCCACTGATAGACTGATCGGATCCGTAAAAATCATACGGACGTCTGAATGCAGCCTTACAGGGGCGTGATCAATGACAGTTGGGTGATCACCCCATATAGACTCCCTGATCACCCCCCTGTCATTGATCACCCCCCCTGTCATTGATCACCCCCCTGTCATTGATCCCCCCCCCCCCCCTCTGTAAGGCTGCATTCAGTCTTTTTTTTGGCCCAAGTTAGCGGAATTTTTTTTTTTTTCTTACAAAGTCACATATTCCACTAACTTGTGACAAAAAATAAAATCTCACATGAACTCACCATACCCCTCACGGAATCCAAATGCGTAAAATTTTTTAGACATTTATATTCCAGACTTCTTCTCACGCTTTAGGACCCCTAGAATGCCAGGGCAGTATAAATACCCCACATGTGACCCCATTTCGGAAAGAAGACACCCCCAGGTATTCCGTGAGGGGCATATTGAGTCCATGAAAGATTGAAATTTTTGTCCCAAGTTAGCGGAACGGGAGACTTTGTGAGAAAAAAATAAAAAATATCAATTTCCGCTAACTTGTGCCAAAAAAAAAAAATTTCTATGAACTCGCCATGCCCCTCATTGAATACCTTGGGGTGTCTTCTTTCCAAAATGGGGTCACATGTGGGGTATTTATACTGCCCTGGCATTCTAGGGGCCCCAAAGCGTGAGAAGAAGTCTGGTATCCAAATGTCTAAAAATGCCCTCCTAAAAGGAATTTGGGCCCCTTTGCGCATCTAGGCTGCAAAAAAGTGTCACACATCTGGTATCGCCGTACTCAGGAGAAGTTGGGGAATGTGTTTTGGGGTGTCATTTTACATATACCCATGCTGGGTGAGATAAATATCTTGGTCAAATGCCAACTTTGTATAAAAAAATGGAAAAAGTTGTCTTTTGCCAAGATATTTCTCTCACCCAGCATGGGTATATGTAAAAAGACACCCCAAAACACATTCCCCAACGTCTCCTGAATACGGCGATACCAGATGTGTGACACTTTTTTGCAGCCTAGGTGGGCAAAGGGGCCCACATTCCAAAGAGCACCTTTCGGATTTCACTGGTCATTTACCTACTTACCACACATTAGGGCCCCTGGAAAATGCCAGGGCAGTATAACTACCCCACAAGTGACCCCATTTTGGAAAGAAGACACCCCAAGGTATTCCGTGAGGGGCATGGCGAGTTCCTAGAATTTTTTATTTTTTGTCACAAGATAGTGGAAAATGATGATTTTTTTTTTTTTTTTTTTTTTCATACAAAGTCTCATATTCCACTAACTTGTGACAAAAAATAAAAACTTCTATGAACTCACTATGCCCATCAGCGAATACCCTGGGGTCTCTTCTTTCCAAAATGGGGTCACTTGTGGGGTAGTTATACTGCCCTGGCATTCTAGGGGCCCAAATGTGTGGTAAGGAGTTTGAAATCAAATTCTGTAAAAAATGACGAGTGAAATCCGAAAGGTGCTCTTTGGAATATGGGCCCCTTTGCCCACCTAGGCTGCAAAAAAGTGTCACACATCTGGTATCTCCGTACTCAGGAGAAGGTGGAGAATGTGTTTTGGGGTGTCATTTTACATATACCCATGCTGGGTGAGAGAAATATCTTGGCAAAAGACAACTTTTCCCATTTTTTTATACAAAGTTGGCATTTGACCAAGATATTTATCTCACCCAGCATGGGTATATGTAAAAAGACACCCCAAAACACATTCCCCAACGTCTCCTGAATACGGCGATACCAGATGTGTGACACTTTTTTGCAGCCTAGGTGGGCAAAGGGGCCCACATTCCAAAGAGCACCTTTCGGATTTCACTGGTCATTTACCTACTTACCACACATTAGGGCCCCTGGAAAATGCCAGGGCAGTATAACTACCCCACAAGTGACCCCATTTTGGAAAGAAGACACCCCAAGGTATTCCCTGAGGGGCATGGCGAGTTCCTCGAATTTTTTATTTTTTGTCACAAGTTAGTGGAAAATGATGATTTTTTTTTTTTTTTTTTTTTTTCATACAAAGTCTCATATTCCACTAACTTGTGACAAAAAATAAAAACTTCCATGAACTCACTATGCCCATCAGCGAATACCCTGGGGTCTCTTCTTTCCAAAATGGGGTCACTTGTGGGGTAGTTATACTGCCCTGGCATTCTAGGGGCCCAAATGTGTGGTAAGGAGTTTGAAATCAAATTCTGTAAAAAATGACGAGTGAAATTCGAAAGGTGCTCTTTGGAATGTGGGCCCCTTTGCCCATCTAGGCTGCAAAAAAGTGTCACACATCTGGTATCTCCGTACTCAGGAGAAGGTGGGGAATGTGTTTTGGGGTGTCTTTTTACATATACCCATGCTGGGTGAGAGAAATATCTTGGCAAAAGACAACTTTTCCCATTTTTTTATACAAAGTTGGCATTTGACCAAGATATTTATCTCACCCAGCATGGGTATATGTAAAAAGACACCCCAAAACACATTCCCCAACTTCTACTGAATACGGAGATACCAGATGTGTGACACTTTTTTGCAGCCTAGGTGGGCAAAGGGGCCCATATTCCAAAGAGCACCTTTCGGATTTCACTCGTCATTTTTTACAGAATTTGATTTCAAACTCCTTACCACACATTTGGGCCCCTAGAATGCCAGGGCAGTATAACTACCCCACAAGTGACCCCATTTTGGAAAGAAGAGACCCCAAGGTATTTCGTGATGGGCATAGTGAGTTCATGGAAGTTTTTATTTTTTGTCACAAGTTAGTGGAATATGAGACTTTGTAAGAAAAAAAAAAAAAAAGAAAAAAATCATCATTTTCCGCTAACTTGTGACAAAAAATAAAAAGTTCTATGAACTCACTATGCCCATCAGCGAATACCTTAGGGTGTGTATTTTCCGAAATGGGGTCATTTGTGGGGTGTTTGTACTGTCTGGCCATTGTAGAACCTCAGGAAACATGACAGGTGCTCAGAAAGTCAGAGCTGCTTCAAAAAGCGGAAATTCACATTTTTGTACCATAGATTGTAAACGCTATAACTTTTACCCAAACCATTTTTTTTTTACCCAAACATTTTTTTTTAATCAAAGACATGTAGAACAATAAATTTAGAGCAAAATTTATATATGGATGTCGTTTTTTTTGCAAAATTTTACAACTGAAAGTGAAAAATGTCATTTTTTTGCAAAAAAATCGTTAAATTTCGATTAATAACAAAAAAAGTAAAAATGTCAGCAGCAATGAAATACCACCAAATGAAAGCTCTATTAGTGAGAAGAAAAGGAGGTAAAATTCATTTGGGTGGTAAGTTGCATGACCGAGCAATAAACGGTGAAAGTAGTGTAGGTCAGAAGTGTAAAAAGTGGCCTGGTCTTTCAGGGTGTTTAAGCACTGGGGGCTGAGGTGGTTAAAGGTGACACTCAGTCTTGGGCTTTCTCCTTGCCAACCAGATCACAATCCCTCTGGTCAGTAGATTAATTTTTTTCAGTGCTCTGGGACTTATTT
The DNA here is from genome assembly GCF_905171765.1 of Bufo bufo. Lineage (NCBI taxonomy): Eukaryota > Metazoa > Chordata > Amphibia > Anura > Bufonidae > Bufo > Bufo bufo. Next base: position 268,877,590 of record NC_053390.1, on the reverse strand, counting down.
ACGATGACCCAGATCGGGTTTCCCTGGTCGAATCTAAGTTGCGTGGTTTGCGGCAGGGAGAGCATTCTGCAGAGTTATATTGCTCTGAATTTAGGAGTTCGGGATCTGATATGGAGTGGAATGACCCAGCTTTCCGTAGTCAATTCTGTCAAGGACTGTCTGAGAACCTGAAGGATGCCTTGGCATTTCACAAAAAATCTAGAATCATTGGAGGCGGCCATGTCTCTAGCTGTACGTATTGATAGACGCCTGAGGGAGAGATCTAAAGTTCCCTTCGCCCGGGATGTACTATCATATGGGGAAGCAGCCTCTTCTGACACTCTGGGTAAAGAGACATTCGAGCTCATGTCTGGTGATGAGCCAATGCAATTGGGGCAGGTCACTTCTGGACCAGGTGATAAAAACTTTAGAGTTAAGAGAAGACTTTTATTTGTCTGTGGTAAAAGAGGACATTTTGTTAATGTATATCCTTATGTTAAACATCAAGGTGAAAAATAAAAAAAAATAAAAATGTGTTTAGTCCTCTTCTCACTCTTGGTAGTGTGGGTGGGGAATCTGAGAATGTAATTTTGTCATTTACCGGTAGTACCCAATTTCTCCTGCCTGCCAAGGTGGCGCTAGAATCCAAAACTGTGGAAATGGAAGTATTTATTGACAGTGGGGCAGGGGTTAACCTAGTGGATGGCCAGTTTGTCTGTATGCATGGTTTGACAACAAGCACATTAGACAAAAATATTTCTGTGTTTGCGATTGATTCCACCCCTCTCTCTCTGAAAAGTGTCTGTCTCAAATGGTGCAGGACATTCGCTTAAAGGTGGGAAATTCTCATATTGAATCCATTTCATGTTTTGTGCTGGAGGGTTTGCCTGCTCCTCTGGTGCTAGGTTTACCATGGTTAACCAAATATAACCCTACCATCGTTTGGCAAGCGAGACAGATTCTCAATTGGAGTGATTGCTGCCTTGACAACTGTCTCAGCACGTTGCTTTCTGTTGTAACTACTAAAATGTTACCTTCTTTCCTTTTGGATTTTTCTGATGTTTTCTCTGAGGGTGGAGATTAAGAGTTGCCTCCTCATCGGGAGTATGATTGCCCCGTCAACCTTACTCCCGGATCTAGATTGCCAAAGTCTCGGTTGTATAATCTTTCTGAACCCGAAAGCTTAGCCATGTGAGAGTATATCACCAAGAGTTTGGCTAAAGATCATATTGGACTATCCAAATCACCAGCGGCTGCAGGGTTCTTCTTTGTTAAAAAAAAGGATGGAACTCTTAGGCCATGTTTGGACTTCCGTGAGCTTAATTGCATCACTATCCGTGATCCCTATCCCCTTCCTTTGATCCCAGATTTATTCAATTAGATTGTCGGCGCCAAGGTGTTCTCTAAGTTGGATTTGATGGGGCATATAATCTGATAAGAGTCAAGGAAGGGGACAAATGGAAAACGGCCTTTAATACTCCTGAGGGTCATTTTGAGAATCTAGCTATGCCTTTTGGTTTGACCAATGCTCCTGCTGTTTTTCAACACTTCATCAATGACCTCTTTCATCATCTGTTGGGCAGGTTTGTGGTGGTTTATCTGAATGATATTTAAATTTATTCCCCTGATATGGAGATGCATGAGGATCACGTGAGACAGGTCTTACAGATCTTAAGAGAGAATAAATTGCATGTTAAAATGGAGAAGTGTGTATTTGTGGTCCCAGAACTGCAATTCCTGGGGTACCTACTCTCATCTTCAGGTTTTCGTATGGATCCGGAAAAAGTCTGTGCTGTGTTGGACTGGAATCGACCCAAAGATCTGAAGTCACTCATATGATTTTTTGGGTTCACCAACTACTACTGTGAATTTATCTTGAATTACTCAACTGTTGTTAAACCATTAACTGATATGACTAAGAAAGGCACGGATTTCTCAGTCTGGCCTGAAGAAGCATTACATGCTTTTTCAGTGATAAAGGAATGTTTTGCTTCTGCTCCTATTCTGGTGCAACCTGATGTGTCACAACCATTCATTGTGGAAGTTGACGCATCAGAGGTAGGGGTTGGTGCAGTCTTGTCACAGGGTCCTTCTCCTAGCAAATGGCGCCCTTGTGCTTTTTTCTCAAAAAAAACCTCTCTTCTGCTGAAAGAAATTATGATGTAGGAAATAGAGAATTGTTGGCCATTAAATTGGCTTTTGAGGAATGGCGTAATTGGTTGGAAGGAGCGATTCATCCCATTATGGTAATTACTGATCACAAAAATCTGGCTTACCTGGAGTCGGCTAAACATCTGAACCCAAGGCAGGCCAGATGGTTGTTGTTTTTTACTAGATTTAATTTCATTGTCACTTATCACCCTGGGATTAAAAACATCAAAGCGGATGCCTTGTCGCATAGCTTTCCGGGGGGGGGGGGGGGGGTGTTTCGGAGGATCCTGCTCCGATATTGGCTGATGGGGTGGTTGTATCTGCCCTTTATCCTGAGGAAGAGGTGTTGGAGGCCCAGGAATAAGCACCTGATTCCTGTCCTCCAGGGAAGTTGTTTGTCCCTTCGGAATTACGACACAAGGTGTTTAAGGAACATCACAATGCTGTTCTTACGGGACACCCTGGGAGTAGATCCACTGTGGATCTCATTCCCCGGAGATTCTGGTGGCCGGGGTTATATAAATGTGTTGAGGGCTATGTGGCAGCTTGTGAGACTTGTGCGCGTGCTAAGGTGACTCATACTCGGCCTTCAGGATCTCTACTTCCTGTTGTCTATCCCATCACGACCATGGACTCATTTTTCCATGGACTTTATCATAGATTTGCCTAATTCCTCTGGGAAAACTGTGATTCTGGCAGTTGTTGACCGCTTCAGCAAGATGGCGCACTTTATACCATTATCAGGTTTACCAAATGCCAAACTATCGCTCAAGTGTTTGTCGAAAATATTGTGAAACTACATGGCATTCTCTCTGATGTGATGTCTGATAGAGGGAATCAATTTGTTTCCAGATTCTGGAAGGCGTTCTGTACTCGTCTGGGGGTCTCATTGTCCTTCTCTTCTGCCTTTCATCCTCAGTCGAACAGACAGACTGAGCGCACTAACCAGAATCTGGAGACTTATTTGAGATGTTTTGTCTCTGAGAATCAAGAAGAGTGGTCTTCATTTTTGTCGTTGGCCGAGTTTGCCATAAATAACCGTAGACAGGAGTCCACTGATAAGTCGCCGTGTTTTGGTTCATATGGGTTCCATCCGCAGCTTGGTACATTTTCTGTTACTGAGACTACTGGTATACCTGAAGAGGAAAGATTCTCCTCTTCGTTGTCATTTGGCGGAAGATTCAAAACAATTTAAATAAAATGGGCAAAAAGTATAAAGGTATGGCTGACAAGAGACGTATGAGTGGTCCTGAGAGTGGGTGATTCTGTGTGGCTGTCCACAAGAAACATTAAGTTGAAGGTACCCTCTTGGAAGTTGGGGCCAAGGTATATTGGGCCATACAAGAGCTCTGCCATTATTAATCCGGTGGCTCTTCGTCTTGAACTTTCGCAGGCTTTGAAAATTCATAATGTGTTTTACAAGTCATTGCTTAAAAGATATGTCAAACCTGCTGAACTGTCCTCCCTGCCACCCCCTCCCATCATGGTGGATAGTAATCTTGAGTTTCAGATTGCCAGAATAGTGAACTCACGTATACTTCGTGAATCTCTTCAATATCTCGTGCACTGGAAGGGTTACAGTCCAGAGCAAAGAATGTGGGTTCCGGCGACCGACATGAATGGCAGTCGCCTTGTGAAGGCCTTTCACAGGGCGCATCCTGATAAAGTCGGTCCTGGGTGTCCGGAGGTCACCCGTAGAAGGGAGGTACTGTCACTGTCCCTCCTGTGACAGAGGTGAGAAGATCGGATAGACTTGCTGCACGTGAGGCTATCTGACAGGTCTCTCTGTTTTCCTCTTTGCATGTTGTTGTTTGGCAGTATCTCACCTCTCCTCAGGTGCTGCTTGTTATCAATGAAGAGGCTCTATTTAGGTCCGCCTCACACTGCTGACCATGTGGTTGATATTTCCTCTTGGAGTTGCTAGAGCTTGTTTGTCTTGGATCTCCGGCTTCTCCATACATCTCAAAGCTAAGTATAAGTTGCCGGTTCTGTTTGTTGTTCTCTGGTGTGTTTTGGTTCTAGGCCTCAGGGAGACACGGGTTTCTTCATCTAGGAAGGAACCAGCTGTCTCGTCTCCTGCTTCCTATCCTAGGGCTCGGCAGTTTTAGCAAGGCATAGGTATCCGGCATATGAGCATTTCCACCATCAGGATCTGCTCATACTGGCAGGAGTTAGGGAAAGGCCTAGGTATTACTAGGAGGTCACCATCCCTCTTCCTTAGCTTTTGAGGCCTAGACTGTTGTCAAGTTCGTTTGTGTGTATCTGGTGTTTTCCCCTTCCCCATTATCCGTGACACTTCCTCAGCTACTATTCTGATGCTTCCACCTGCCTGATGCCACACATCTGATGCCAAGTGCTCTTTCTTTCACCCACTATCTTCAGCTGGTATTGGTATTGCCATCCACCTCCCCACTCTGTCAATGGGTCACTCTGTGGTTTCCTGATGCTGCTGCCACCTCACCAATCAGTTTCCTGATGCTGCTGCTGCCACCTCCACACTGTTATTGTGCCACCCTGTGGCCTCCTCCTGATGCTGCTGCTGCCGCCACCTCCACACTTTGTCAGTATGCCACTCTGTGGCCTCCTGATGCTGCTGCCACTTCCACAATGTCATTTTGCCACTCTGTGGCCTCCTCCTGATGCCGCTGCCACTTCTACAATCTGTCATTGGGCCACTCTGTGGTCTCATTATGCTGCTTCCACCTCACCACTATGTCATAGGGCCACTCTGTGGACTTCTCATGCTGTTTCCACCCTCCCCACTTCTGACTGGGCCACTATTTTGCCTTTTGGCCTGGCTGACATCATCATTTATTTGACCCTTCTTCTGATCTGTCAGAAGGAAGGAAAAATTAGATGCACAACGGATCCTGTCTATTTAAGAGCTGAAAGGCCTGCATGACATGGTCCCTATTTTGCATTAGAATTGGCTTATGATTTGATAGCCAAAAGCAAGAGTGGCTACAAAACACAGAAGACATGCAAATATTCCATTCACATGTCATCTCTGTTTTAGATCCACTCCTGTTTATTTTGGCTTTAGCAATACTGATGGATTACTGACCAAATGCTGACCGAGTGAAGGCGGATGCTGCACAGACAGGATCCGTTTTTTGGGGGTTATTGTTCTGACGGATCAGAGGAAGGGCAAAATAATCAGTTACGTCAACACAAACTTACTGCTGATACCCTCTCCACTCTGTCGGGGGCGCTCTACTTGTAATAGAACAGGTTCTGTAGAAATTTATGTGGAATCAATAAATTGGTGTAAAAGGAGTGCGCTTTTTCACACTATAGTAGGATCTTGGGCCTCTGCACGGTTCTTTATATCTGGCGCTAACATTGACCTGTAAGGCTAAGTTCACACTTGAGTTATATGGTCAGTTTTGGCCCCGTAATGCTCAAATAAATGAAGTGTGCAGTGATTCTAAGAGTGACGCCTTTTATCTACATGTCATACTGACTCACAGTATTGTTTCACTACCACAGCAGACTCCCTGAGCATGTTACTGCAAGGCACTGTATTCTACACCACTATAAAAGCTCTCTGCAGCCAGGAAATAGCGATTTTTTTATGCGATTTGCCCCAAATAAATTTGTAACCAAATTTTGAAAGAAAATTAGGCAAACCGCCGGAATCAAATTTTTGAGAAATTCACTAATCTCTAGCAGTGACGTATGAGGTCACCACTCCGCCTGACGTGAAGTCTTTATCACTCGCCGTGCAAGACTTCTTCACGCTCAAATGGATGAGGTGAATACAATTTAATTAACTTATTTATTTTTTAATGAGCAATCCCTAAAATGCTTTAAAATTTATCTCAGATCCCATGATCAGTAATGAACATGGCATCTGAGGTGTTCAATGATGGGGGCGGCGCAATGGAAGTAACCTCACAAAGCTATTTTTTCGTAAAATTCAACGAAGCAGCCAAATCAAATTGTAAAGAATTTTGCTCATCTCTAGCTTCCATTAGAGCTTCAAGTCTTTTGGGGGCTATGTCTCTACCAGCTTTGCACATCTAGAGGCTGACAGTTTCCCCATTCTTCTTTGCAAAATTGCTCAAGCTCAGTCAGATTGGTTGGAGAGTATCTGTGAACAGCAATTTTCAAGTCTTGTCACAGATTCTCAATGGGATTTGTGGAGTACATGACTAATAGTTGTCCTGTAAACAGATTCTCCCACCTGAGCTTTGGATCTCTGCAGCTTCTGCAGAGTGACCATGGACCTCTTGTCTTCTTCTCTATTTAGTGCTCTGCTTTCCTGAGCTATCAGTTTAGGTGGATGGCCATGTCTTGGTAGGTTTGCAGTTGTGCCATACTCCTTCCATTTTTGGATGATGGATTGAACAGTGCTCCATGAGATGTTCAGAGCTTCCACAACTTTATCACTGAGCTTGCTGATATGTTCCTTTGTCTTCATGATGCTGTTTGATCGCTAATGTTCTGTAACAAACCCATGAGTCTTCACAGAACAGCTGAAGTTATAGTGAGAATAAATTACACATAGATGGATTCTATTTACTTAGTAGTACAGGGGCCGAAAACAAGTGCACGCATACTTTTCAGATTTTTATTCATTTATTCACTTTGCACATACCTGCTACTTTGTGTTAATCTATCAAATAAAATCACAATAAAATACATATGTTTGTGGATTTAACGTTAAAAAATGTGGAAACGTTTAAGGGGTATAAATACTTTTTAAGGCACTGTATATCACATAAAAAAAAGGCACAAAAAATGTGCAGATCTGAGTGGGAAAAAAAGTATTTTATAGATTTCAAAGAATTAAAAACATGGAAAATGTGCTTGGTCGCAGAAAGGGGGGGATGGGGTGTTAAATGGCCTAGTCTTGAAGTTCTTAAATATGGAAAATATGTGATATAATATGATATCCAAATCAGGTAACATTGGGGTATATGAACTGCAACCTTTTAACAATGTAGTGATTTTATTTCTTTAATTTTCATTCAGAAAATCAGAATATATTTGTGCCTAGTAAATGTTTTTTTTTCAGTTATATTGACAAATTGATTACTAACTGAGGCTATTTTCTATAGAGACATGTGTTTTAAAGTTTGAGATATCAAAATAATGATTATAACTTCACATTATTCTATTTCTTTATAAAACTGCAATTTTCTTTAATACTGACACTCAAGGGGTAACAAAAAGTGCATTAAGGATCATGTTTTATTTCTTCTAGCTTCCTTTATAATTTCAGCATAAAAACTTATCTGAAACATCAAAATAGGTGCATCCTTCAACTTCAAAGAGGAAGAAGTCTTAGAGTTCCCTTTTCCTTATCTGTTTTCTCTGTTAAGGTGTTTGATCTACAGCAAGCAGTAGTCATCTTTTACAACACTAAATAATAGAAAAATACTTTCCGTATGTTCTAAGGTTACGCAGCATACATTCTTATCAGCAGCAGACATGCAGTGCATTATGGGAGCCAGTCTTTGGAGAGATTTATTATGAAATAAGACGCTGACCAGGTAACCTTTTTGGCCTTGACATTTTCTTAAACATTACATGTTGAATTAGGGAAAGGAGAAAAAAAAAAGAAAGTGAAAAGAAAGCTAGTGGTTACTCCCTAGAGGAATTTCAATCATTGTTCGTTTTATCTTGTTTCATTACACATACAATAGCTAAAACCTGAACCTTTACTTATTGGAATTAGAGATGAGCAAATCCAAGTTGACAAAGTGAAATTCGATCCGAATTTCAGAAAAAATTTGATTTCCATCGAATACGAATTCCCTCACGTTTTGTGGTAAAGAATTGCATTTTCCTTATAATGGCTACTGCGCGTGTTAGGACATGGAGCAAGGAACTCTAGGAACGAGGGATCACCCACAATGCCATGCATGCAGCCAATCAGCAGCCAGATAACCCTGTGATGTCACAGCCCTATAAATAGCCTCAGCCATCTTGGATTCAGCCATTTTCCAGTGTACTTAGTGCAGGCAGAGACGTCAGCAGGCACTAGGGACAGTGGTAGAAAAGACTTTAAAACTTTTATTTTGCTGTATAGAAGTTCAGGGAAAGGATAGGGAGGAATCATTCCACATTATTGAAGCAGAACAGGGTTCAGTAGAGGAGTTGACAGCCTGGGTAATAGGAACAATCCTATTACGCCTTGCTGTACTGACTGGGAATCCAGATTGCCATTATACAGCTCTGTAATTCCAGCAAACCTTTCTCGTTATTGGGGTGCAAGTGCTGTTTTATACAGCCATTTACAGAGTTTATTACAAGGAAATATTTCTATGTCTTATTTGCCTTTGTGCGGTATAGTTATATATTCAAAAGGATTTTTTGGCTTGTATTAGTGCGAAAAAAGGGCTTATTAGCCGTTGTGTGGTGAAGTCAGAAAATTACAGCCCTTTTTGGCGTGTATTAGTGGCAAAAATATATATTTGCCGTTCAGCGGTGCAGTTATATGTTCTAAAGCCCTTTTTGTCATGTATTGGTGGCAAAAAAATATATATTATTTGCCATTCAGTTGTGCATTTATATATTCTAAAGCCCTTTTTGGCGTGTATTAGTGTCAAAAAAAGATATACTATTTACCGTTCAGTGGTGCAGTTATATGCTTTAAAGCCTTTTGTGGCGTGTATAAGTGGGAAAAAATAAGGGCCTATTTGCTAATCAGTAATACAGTTATATGTTCTAAATCCCTTTTTGGCGTGTATTAGTGGCAAAAAAATATATTATTTGTGTTCAGCAGTGTAGTTATATGTTCTAAAGCCTTTTGTGGCGTGTATAAGTGGAAAAAAAGGGCCTATTTGCGATTCAGCAGTGCAGTTATATGTTCTAAAGCTTTTTGTGGAGTGTATAAGTGGAAAAAAGTAAGGCCCTATTTGCTGTTCAGCGGTGCAGTTATATATTCTAAAGCCCTTTTTGGCATGTATTAGTGGCAAAAATATATACATTATTTACCATTCAGCGGTGCAGTTATATGTTCTAAAGCCTTTTGTGGAGTGTATAAGTGGAAAAAATTAAGGGCCTATTTGCCGTTCAGCTGTGCAGTTATATGTTCTAAAGCCCTTTTTGGTGTGTATTAGTGGCAAAAAAATATATATTATTTGCCGTTTAGAAATGCAGTTATATGTTCTAAAGCCTTTTCTGGCGTGTACTATTGACACAAAAAAAAAAAAAGGATTTGCCATTGTGTGGTGAAGTGAAAAAATGACAGCCCTTTATGGCATGTATTAGTGGCAACAATTTTTTTTTTATATTTGCCATTCAGCTGTGCAGTTATATGTTCTAAAGCCCTTTTTTCGTGTATTAGTGGCACAAAAAAAACTATTTGCCGTTGTGTAGTGAAGGGAGAAAATGACAGCTCTTATTGGCATGTATTAGTGGCAAAAAAATATATATTTCCTTTCAGTAGTGCAGTTATATGTTCTAAAGCCCTTTTTGGCATGTATTAGTGACAAAAAAATACATATTATTAGCCTTTTGTGGCGTGGAAAAGTAGAAAAAAAAGGGCCTATTCGCCATTCAGCGGTGCAGTTATATGTTCTCAAGCCCTTTATAGTCGTATTAGTGGCAAAAAAAATAAAAAATTTGCCGTTGTGTGGTGAAGTGAAAAAATTACAGCCCTTTTTGGCGTTTATTCGTTTAAAAAATATATATATTTGATGTCCAGTGGTGCAGTTATATGTTCTAAAGCCTTTTTTAGCGTGTATAAGTTGCACAAAAAGAAGTATTTGCCGTTGTGTGGGGAAGTGAGAAAATTACAGTCCTTTTTGGCGTTTATTAGTGGCAAAAAAATATATATATTTGCATTTCAGTGATACTGTAATATGTTCTAAAGCCCTTCTTGGCATTTATTAGTGGTTAAAAAATATACATTATTTACCTTTCAGCGGTGCAGTTATATGTAGAGATGGCTATGCGGTTCGCCCAGCGGTTGTTTCGCGGCAAACTTTGCTCGTTTGCAATTTGCCGAACATGCGAACATATGAAGATATTCGCACGCGCCATATTTTTTTGCATAGCGCCGAACTTTGACCCATGACACATCCATCAGGTGGGACAGGACAGCCAATTGAGACGTTTCAGCACATGGACATACCCCCTACCCTATAAATAAACCCGATCTGGCCGCCATTTTACATTCAGTCTTTTGCCAGTGTAGGGAGAGGTTGTTGTGTGGAGCAGGAACAGACTGTTATAGAGTAAAGAGACACCAAACGCTAGCCACAAAAGTCCTATTAAGGACTGGTATAGGTGTGCTATCGATAGGTGTGACATACTGAGGGGTGCAATATACATATAATATAATTTCTAACATGGAAAGTATATTATAGTGCATTTGTATTATAGTGCATTTGTATTGTGCAGCTGTTGTGTGCGGTTCTGCTGCAATACTGCAACTATACAGAGGGACAAACACTATTGGAACAATTAATTGCAACTGGTGTGCTATAACAGTTGCCCCCAAATAAATCTGATTGAGGCAGTGGTGTGATATACCTAGAATATAATTTCTATATAGTGCATTTGTATTTTGCAGCATTTGTGTGCGGTTCTGCTGAGATACTGCAGCTATACAGAGGGACAAATGCAATTGGACAACTAATTGCAACTGGTGTGATATACCAGTTGACCCTAAAAAAATCTGATTGAGGCAGGGGTGTGATATACCTATAATATAATTTCTATATAGTGCATTTGTATTGTGAAGCATTTGTGTGCGGTTCTGCTGAGATACCGTAGCTATAAAGAGGGACAAATGCCATTGGAACAACTATTTGCAACTAGTGTGATATACCAGTTGCCCCCCAAAAAACCGATAGAGGCAGGGGTGCGATATACCAAGAATATAATTTCTATATTGTGCATTTGTATTGTGCAGCATTTGTCTGCGGTTCTTCTAAGATGCAGCAGCTATACAGAGGGACAAACATCATTGGAACAACTAATTGCAACTGGTGTGATATACCAGTTGCCCTCGAAAAAATCTGATTGAGGCAGGGGTGCGATATACCTAGAATATAATTTCTATATAGTGCATTTGTATTGTGCAGCATTTGTGTGCGGTTCTGGTGAGATACCACAGCTATACAGAGGGACAAACGACATTGGAACAACTAATTGCAATTGGTGTAATTTTCCAGTTGCCCCCCCAAAAAAAATGATTAAGGGGTTCTATATACCTGCTTCCACAAATACTGCTCTTCTATAGAGACTTTGTCACAGGTTCATTTTGAAAATGACAGGCAGAGGAAGAAGCAGGCCATTCCGCAGGGGTGGTAGTGGTCGAGCAGGTGCACCAGGCCAGAGCCTAAGTGGGAAGTTGGAGAAGGTGCGTGCGATTACGTCAAAGATGCACCAGAGTTGTTTGACTGGCTCACTCAGCCTTCCGCTTCTGCACCCTCCTTGTCCTCTGTATCTGCACCCTCCTCACTCTCTTCTGTGTGCACTCCAAAAGACACCACCATTACCATAGGCCCCTCCACTCGAGTAATTATTTTCCCATCCATTCCCAGACCTTACCAATGCTCAGCCATTCTTGGAATCGGATGAGGAAGAGGAGGTAGCAATGGCCGCCACCCAGTGGTCTGACGACAGTACCCAGATCGGCCCAAGGAGGGTGGTCCCGCTGTTGCTGCCTACTCCGAGATCTCTAATGTCAGTGGTGGTGAAGGTGACGATGCTGACGTGTAAATGAAAGCCATGTGGGTGCCCACAAGAGAGGCAGAGGAGGGAAGTTCAGAGGTAGAGACGGAGCAGCAGATAGGGAGGAGAAGGAGGAGAAGCAGGCAGAACTCGCAGTGCACAGGAGGCAAAAAGCAGACTGCAGGTGTATCTGTAGCGAGCCATCCACCATGCACGGTCACATCTGGCACTCCCAGGACGGCGGCACATGGCTCAGCAGTGTGGGCTTTTTTAACGTGTCAGCTGCTGACAATAGTGTTGCGATCTGCAGCCTGTGCTGTCAATGCATAGGTCGCGGTAAGCCCAACCTAGGGACAACCGCCTTAAGAAGGCACCTGGCCTTCCATCACTGAGCCCAGTGGAAGCAACACTGTCAGAACCCACAACGCCACACTCCCGGCACTCCACATCCTGCCTCTTCTCCTCCTCCTCTCTCTTCCTATTTGTCCTCCTTTCCACCTTCCACCGTGCTGTTGTCACGTTCATCTGGCAAAAGGCAGGCTTCCGTGGCCCAAATGTTCGAACATAAAAAGTTGATGACGCCGGATAACCCTCTTGCCCAACAGCTGACCGCTGGCTTGTCAAAACTGCTAGCCCGCCAACTACTGCCATATGTAAAGATAAATCGGCCAGCACACGCTGAGATGCACGCCGCGCGGGATGGGGACCGGTTCCACGTGTAGTTCAAAGGAAAATCCCAGCAGACGTGACTTGAATGCTCGTAGAATTTTATTCTCATATAACAATATGTCCCATAATAAAGGACGCGTTTCGGCTAGACTGCCTTTTTCAACAAGTAGATGTACATTGTAGGTAACAGATATATATACACACATCAATGATTGAGGATAGGAACCTCCCTATGACGTCAACGCCCAAAAAAAGGCGGTATATTCAAGATAACATAGTAACATAATCAAATTAATCAATCAAGAAGACGGCACAGGTATCAAAACACATATCAATAATTATTAAATGTTATTAAATACCAGTACAGCAGAGAAAATCCTTCATTAGGTAGTCGATATCTAGAAAATAATAATACATAAATTAATATTTGATGGTAAACAGAAAATGCACAGGTAAACAAAATCAGACCTCAAATATGCATAATTTCGTAATCTCTGTTGAGACCCCTTGGATGTAAGGTATCTAGGGTATGGATCCAATAAGCCTCCCGGCGCAATAATAGTTTTTTAATGTCACCTCCCCGCCTGGGTCTGGTGACCTGCTCTATAACCTGAAATTTCAATTGAGCAATTGTGTGGTTATATTTCTCAAAATGGGAGGGAATTGGTAAAAGTAAATTCTTGGTCCTGATGTTAGACTTATGCTTTCCAATGCGATCTCTGACGCTCTGTATTGTTTCCCCAATATATAACAACCCACATGGACATTTTATTAAATATATAACATTGGCTGATTCACACGTGAAGAAGCCATCCACTGGGTAAGTGCGTCCAGTATGTGGGTGATGAATATTGGGCCCTTTGATTATGTTAGAGCACTGGAAGCAATGCAGACACGGAAAAGTGCCCTTCCGCTGTGTGGCCAGTACTCTCTGTTTGAGGGTACCACGAGTACTTCCAATATCCGCAAGTACTAGTTTGTCCCTGTAACTTGTTTTTTTTTATTACAAATGAGGGGCAGATTTTTGAATTCATCAATCTGGGGGTATGCTTTTTCTAACAAATACCAATGTTTCTTTACAATATTATCCAATTTTTGGTTAAAAGGATGGTATTTATGGATCAATGCCACTCTTGGAGTTTTATCTTGTTCTTTTTCAGAACTACAAGGGATTTTAAATTCATTTAAGGTCTTTGTTAGGATTGATGACGGGTACCCTCTTTCTTCAAACCTCATGGTCATTTCTTCAATTCTAAGTTCACGTATTGAGGGATTAGAGATGATCAGTCTTACCCTCTGATACTGGGACTTTGGAATTGCTCTTTTCAAAGAAGGTGGGTGGGCACTGGTAAAGTGGAGGATACTATTCCTGTCTGTCTCTTTAAGGAATAGATCAATGGAAAGGTTACCATTTGAATCCTTAATTACCCTTGTATCCAGGAAACTAACCGTGTGATTATCATACGTGACTGTGAACTGTAAACCAGTGCGCGCATGGTTCAGATGTACGATGAAAGACATTAGGGTCTCATGTGACCCCGCCCATATGCAAAAAATGTCATCGATGAATTGTTTCCACAATAAAATGTGGTTATGGTGCCATTCAGTGTTGTATACAAACTCATCCTCAAATTTCGACATATACGCATTTGCATAGGGTGGGGCCACATTCGACCCCATCGCGGTCCCCCGCAGGTAATAAGAATCTTCGAACATGAAATAGTTTTCATATAAGACAAGGTGAAGCAATCAATGATGGAATAATTACTTCTTTCCAAAAATGACTTAACAGCCTGTATACCTCCACTGTGTTCAATGGAGGTATACAGGCTGACCACATCAATCGTCACCAACAAGCTGTCTGGCGGAACCGGACCTAATTGTGCAATAGTGCTGAGAAAATGTTGTGTATCTGCCAGGAAAGATGGGGTATCCCTTATCAGGGGTGTAAGTATCTTCTCAAGCACCATTGCCAATGGGGACAGGATGGATCCCACTGAGGCCACTATTGGGCGACCTGGGGGGTCAATTAAGGTTTTATGTACCTTGGTGAGCACGTAAAACACGGGTGTTATCGGTGTTTGATTAATCAAAAAGGTATGCATATTATTATCAAAAACACCTAATGTAGCAAAGTGATCTACAATCTTCAGTATTTTTCTTTTAATACGAAAAACCGGATCTGTGGTCAAGAGTTCATATGTGTTATGATCTGAAAGTTGTCGATTCACCTCTGCTACATATTTTGCCCTGTCCATAAGGACAATGGCGCCCCCTTTGTCTGCTGGCTTTAAAACCACACTCTTATCATCCATTAGTGATTTAATAGCAGTCCTTTCTTGTGGTGTCACATTGTATGTAAACCGAAGTTCACCCCTCTTAATCTCGTCTATATGCTTCTTAATGTCCCTGTAGACCAGTTCTATATAAGTCTCAACCGGGTGATAGAATTTGGGGGGCATAAATTTACTGGGGTTCTGCAGACCTAAATCTCTCAAGCATAAGCTATTAGGTCTCTCTCCATCATCCGGACCAGCAGTTCTGTTACCATGATCCAAAAAGTGAGCTTTTAATCGCAATTTGCGAAAAAAATGGTTTAAATCAATATCATACTGGAAAGTGTCAAAATGAGAAGAAGGACTAAATGAAAGTCCCTTCTGGAGGGCCTATATCTGTACGGGACTCAAGATCTGTGAGGAAAGGTTGATCAGGAGCGACTGGTTCTTACCTGCGAGCGGGTTTGAATGGCTTGACTCAGTCCCGACATTGATGCGGTGGCTGCGGTGCTTGCGCCCTGCGCGCCTCCTCCTCCTCGTGGACGCTGACTTCCTCTCCGAAAAAAAGAAGAAGAGCGGGTGTCTTGTGGTCCCATGGACTCGCTTCCGGAGCTGGAGGTAAAGGATCCGGGTCTTGCGGGCCGTCTGAAACCTGGTTTCTGATGCCATGAGGGATCTTGCCATTTGTAAACGCGATTTAAATGATAATCTTCGCTATCACGCAAGAACTTAAACCTTTTCTTTATCTCCGTTTCTTTCCGGTATGTAGAGATATAATTATCCACGGACTCCTTCAATTTCCCGAATTCTTCTGAGGTTAAGGAGTCTCTCAGCTGCTGTTCGGTGACTGCAATCTGTGTCTGTAATTCGGTTACCGCCGTATGTATGCGTCTGATGGTCAGCAGAATAAGGTCATAAGAGCATTTATTAATAATTTTCTCGAAATCACTAGTGTATTCAGGATCGTTGGAGAAGAAAGTAGGGTGTAAATGAACCCTTAAGCCTCTAGGAATCCTTTTGACCTTAAAATACTCTGCCAAGGTGGTCCCATGTAACTCATACGAGGTAAGTCTCCTGCGTTCGCGTTCCCAATGCCGCTTCTGGAATTCGCTTGTGGGGATATTAAGGAATTCAGAGGTGGATGTCACTTGGGAGAGTATCCTCTCAGCATCGACATCTGCAAAACTCAGTGTTGAAGTGTCGGAAGACATCTGTTGATAGCGGTGCACGATCCTGTAGACAAATGTAAAGATAAATCGGCCAGCACACGCTGAGATGCACGCCGCGCGGGATGGGACCGGTTCCACGTGTAGTTCAAAGGAAAATCCCAGCAGACGTGACTTGAATGCTCGTAGAATTTTATTCTCATATAACATCAAATATTAATTTATGTATTATTATTTTCTAGATATCGACTACCTAATGAAGGATTTTCTCTGCTGTACTGGTATTTAATAACATTTAATAATTATTGATATGTGTTTTGATACCTGTGCCGTCTTCTTGATTGATTGATTTGATTATGTTACTATGTTATCTTGAATATACCGCCTTTTTTTGGGCGTTGACGTCATAGGGAGGTTCCAATCCTCAATCATTGATGTGTGTATATATATCTGTTACCTACAATGTACATCTACTTGTTGAAAAAGGCAGTCTAGCCGAAATGCGTCCTTTATTATGGGACATATTGTTATATGAGAATAAAATTCTACGAGCATTCAAGTCACGTCTGCTGGGATTTTCCTTTGAACTACTGCCATATAACCAGGAAAGATTAAAGGACCTTAACATGTATAGCTTGGAAGAAAGATGAGACAGAGGGGATATGATAGAAACTTTTAAATACATAAAGGGAATCACAAAGTAAAAGAGGAGAGAATATTTAAAAGAAGAAAAACTGCTACAAGAGGACATAGTTTTAAATTAGAGTGGCAAAGGTTTAAAAGTAATATCAGGAAGTATTACTTTACTGAGAGAGTAGTGGATGCATGGAATAGCCTTCCTGCAGAAGTAGTAGCTGCAAATACAGTGAAGGCGTTTAAGCATGCATGGGATAGGCATAAGGCCATCCTTCATATAAGATAGGGGCAAGGGCTATTCATAGTATTCAGTATATTGGGCAGACTAGATGGGCGAAATGGTTCTTATCTGCCGACACATTCTATGTTTCTATGTTTCTATAAGCTGTTGGACTCGGAGGCCTTTAGAAGATTTGTGGCCATTGGCACACCGCAGTGGAAGGTCCCCAGAAGGAAATATTTTTCCCAGAAGGGCATCCCAGAGCTATATGGCCACGTTCAGGGGCAAGTGAATGTATCTCTGGCACACAGTGTCGGTTTCAAGATACATCTGACCACAGACACTTGGTCTAGCAAACACGGGCAGGGAAGGTACATAACTTTTACTGCCGACTGAATGAACCTTCTGACGGCGGTCAAGCATGCAACCCATGGCACCCGTGTGGATTTGGTGTTACCGCCACGGATTGCATGCAGGACTGCCTCTTCTTCTCCTCCTCCTACTCCATCCTCCGTCTCCTCCTCGGCTGACTCCTCCTTTTCCACTGATACCGCCTCTTCCGCTGCACCCTCCATCTCTCCAGAACCTATTTGACGTGCCAGGTGAGACATTGCCATGCTGTGCTGTGGCTGTTGTTCCTGGAAGACAAGAGCCACACTGGTCCTGCAATTCTTTCAGCTCTGCGGTCACAGGCCGATCAGTGGCTAACCCTGCCCAATTTGACAGTTGGTAAAGTGGTGTGTGACAACGGTGCCAATCTGCTGAGCGCACTGAAACAGGGCAAAATGACACACTTGCCGTGCATGGCACACGTCCTGAACTAAGGGCTCTTTCACACTTGCGTTATTGTCTTCCGGCATAGAGTTCCGTCGTCGGGACTCTATGCCGGAAGAATACTGATCAGGATTATCCTAATGCATTCTGAATGGAGAGTAATCCGTTCAGGATGCATCAGGATGTCTTCAGTTACGGAACGTTTTTTGGCCGGAGAAAATACCGCAGCATGCTGCGCTTTTTGCTCCGGCCAAAAATCCTGAAGACTTGCCGCAAGGCCGGATCCGGGATCAATGCCCATTGAAAGGCATTGATCCGGATCCGGCCTTAAGCTAAACGTCGTTTCGGCGCATTGCCGGACCCGACGTTTAGCTTTTTCTGAATAGTTACCATGGCTACCGGGACGCTAAAGTCCTGACAGCCATGGTAAGTGTAGCGGGGAGCAGGGGAGCAGCATACTTACCGTCCGTGCGGCTCCCCGGGCGCTCCAGAGTGACGTCAGGGCGCCCCAAGCGCATGGATCACGTGATCACATGGATCACGTCATCCATGCGCATGGGGCGCTCTGACGTCATTCTGGAGCGCCCGGGGAGCCGCACGGACTGTAAGTATACCGCTCCCCCGCTCCCCGCTCCTACTATGGCAACCAGGACTTTAATAGCGTCCTGGGTGCCATAGTAACACTGAAAGCATTTGGAAGACGGTTCCGTCTTCAAATGCTTTCAGTACACTTGCGTTGTTACGGATCCGGCAGGCACCTCCGGCAACGGAAGTGCATGCCGGATCCCAACAACGCAAGTGTGAAAGAGGCCTTAGTCGTGCAGCGATTCGTTGCCAAATACCCCGGGGTCCAGGATGTCTTGCGGCAGGCCAGGAAAATCTCTGGCCTTTTTAGAAGATCTTACACAGCTATGGCTCGCCTTGCTGACGCTCAGCGGCGACACCACTTGCCCGTCAGATGTCTGATTTGTGACTGCCCGACGCACTGGAACTCCACCTTGTACATGCTTTATATGCTTCTCCAGCAGAAACGTGCCGTTAACGACTACCTGTACAAACTCTGCGGCAGGGCAGATTCTGGGGAGCTTGTTTTTTTTTCACTGCGCCAGTGGCTGCTCATGCGCGACGCATGCAGACTTCTGTGGCCATTTGATGAGATCACCAAACTGGTCAGTCACACACAGGGCGCAATCAGTGACATCGTACCTTACGCCTTCTTTCTGGAGCGTGCATTTCATCGTGTCATTGATCAAGCCGTCGAGGAGGAAGTCGCAATGCTGAATGAATTCCCAGGGGGGGCTACTCCATATAAGACTTGTCAGCAGAAGTCTGAAGAGAAGTCATAGGAGGATGGTGCCTGGGGGGAGGAGGAGGAGGAGCAAGAAGAGCAGGCTTTAAACTTTTCTGGGATCCCTGGTGTTTTCCGTGGATGGGGGAGGAGACCGAGGACGACATTCTCCCGGGCAATGAGCAGGAGCCAGGCCGCTCCACCGCTTCCAATAGGGGCCTTCATGCTCCAGTGTTTGAAGAGGGACCCCCGTATAAAAAAACTAATAAATAATAAAGGGAAAGGACCAGTATTGGGTGGCAACGTACTGACCCCCTATACAAACACAATATGGCGGACATATTACCAGCATCACAGAGCGCTGTCAGTTTGCAGCATTTCCAGGCCTTGCTGCGAGAGATGCTGCATTCTGCTGTTGCGGGCGCTGGCAGAGGAATTTCCACCCACAGAGAAACAGTTTTGAGCACCAATCCTACAGCGCATGTGTAATGGTGCAGAACCCCAAATAACCAGACAGAGTTTAAATAATGGTGGATTTATTAAATGACGGCAGTAGAGTCCAGACCAGAAATCATATGCAGGTAAACAATTCAAATAATAACTTTGCACGTGCTTGCCAATCACAGAGTGCCACGTGTTTATTCCTCATAGGCCACATGATTATCCTAATCCCTGACACTTGTGCGGCCTTGGCTGGTCATTGATCACTTAACCCATGCCTGCCCTCTAATCTACTAGAGTTTATGTACAGGTATGGTCCCCATCAGCGGCCAGGGTAACATATAAGATGCGCGTACGTTCAGCCGCGTGACCCTTTGCAAATGTCCTCTGAAGCGTGCATGCGGAGGCTTAACCGTGTCCGCCAGCAAAGGAGTCAGAACTGAAGATTCTGCAGGCACATGCGTGACTTGTCCCGCTACTCCAGTGGGGTCCCCCGCAGGCCGAACCACACGAGAATTCCTGGGGGCCCCAGTGGACCGCGAAACAGGAGAATGTCTTACAGCATGCAAGAAGAGGGTGTTTTGAAGATGTGTTGGTCACTTCGGATATGAGAAAATTCTTGCAGCCAACCCATTGACAGCCTTCCTCCGGATCCAGCCTCAGAGAGAGCCAAGACCGATAGGTGTCCGACTATATCGGGTTAACGTCCTATGTGAAGCTTTGAAAAGCAACGAACTCCTGGACTACTGGGTGTGCAGGCTTGACCTGTGGCTAGAGCTGGCACAATTTGCCATGGAACTCTTAGCTTGTCCCTCGTTAAGTGTCCTGTCCGAAAGGACGTTCAGCGCAGCAGGGGGGATCATGACCGATAAGCACACTCACCTAGCTCACAACAGTGTGGACTACCTCACATTTCTAAAAATGAATGAGGCATGGATCTCGGAGGAATTCAACACCTGTGACGACCAAATTTCCTCATGACAACCTACAAATATCCGCCACCACCCAGGTAAATGCAGCCTTTTCTGTCCAGTGAATGCCTAATGTTTGGGACCTCGGAGAAATTCAACACCTGTGACGACCACAAGTTATCGAATTTCAACTATTATCATTTGGGTTTTTTTCAAGAGGGGGGCTTTTGTTAGCCATGTTTTTAATCCAATTTTATATATTTTTTGTTCTTTTAAACATATGTATTTGACATCTATTTGTATTGGCCAACAGTGAAATTGTTATACGGTGACCGCCTTATGTACCTCCATCCACATTATCAATTGTTCTTTTCTGTATGGTGAATGAATAGTTTTTGGGGCCAGTAGTCCACTGGCCTGCAGTAAAATTGATATCCATTGACCGTCTAATATACCTCCGGCTATATAATCACTTGATCTTTCATGTACAGTGAATGCATAATTTTTGGGGCCTGTAATCTAACTGGCCAGCAGTAAAATTGTTATACGATGGCCACCTAATTTACCTCCAGCCACATTATCATTTGTGCTTTTCTGTACGGTGATTAAATAATTTTTGGGGCCTGTAGTCCACTGGCCTACAGTAAAATTGAGATCCATTGACTGTCTAATATACCTCCGGCAACATAATCACTTAATCATTTATGTATGTTGAATGCATAATTTTTAGGGTCTGTAATCTAACTGGCCAACAGTAAAATTGTTATACGGTGACCGCCTAATGTACTTCCAGCTACATTATCAATTGTTCTTTTCTGTCCGGTGAATGCCTAATGTTTGGGGCCTGTACTACACTGGCCTGCAGAAAAATTGATATTGAATGACCTTCTAATATACCTTCAGCTACATAATTTCTTGTTCTTTTCTGTCCGGTGAATGCCTAATGTTTGGGACCTCGGAGGAATTCAACACCTGTCGATGACGACCATGTGTTATCGAATTTCAACTATTATCATTTGGGGTATTTCAAGAGGGGGGTTTCGTTAGCCATGTTTTTAATCCAATTTTATATTTTTGTTCTTTTAAACATATGTATTTGACATCTATTTGTACTGGCCTGCAGTAAAATTGATATCCAATGACCGTCTAATATACCTCCAGCCACATAATCACTTGATGTTTTCTGTCAGGTGAATGCCTAATTTTTGGTTCCCTTTAAGAGGCATAAAAGTGGCCCCTGATTAAAATACATATTTTTTGTAGGAATTTTTGCCATTTATTCCCCTCTGGTATGTCACTGTCCATGTTGTGGGATGATTTGTGCACTTCTTGTAAGTATTTGGTGCCTGCAATATTGACTTGAAGGTTTTTCAAGTTTTTCAAGTTTGCCTGCCATTAAAGTGAATGCGGCCCGCCACAAACTTGCGGTTCGCAAACATTTGAGCGCGTTCGAGCCATCGTGTTCGCGAATGGTCCCGGCCGATGTTCGTCCATCACTAGTTATATGTTCTAAATCCCTTTTTGGCGTGTATTAGTGGCAAACAAATATGTATTCTTTGCCGTACAGCGTTGCAGTTATATGTTCTAAAGTCCTTTTTGGTGTGTATTAATGGCAAAAAAATATATATTTGCCAATCAGCGGTGCAGTTATATATTCTAAAGCCTTTTGTGGCGTGTATAAGTAGAAAAATAATAAGGGCCTATTTGCCGTTTAGCGATGCAGTTATTTGTTCTAAAGCCCTTTTTGGCATGTATTAGTGGGGGAAAAAGGGCTTATTAGCCGTTGTGTGGTGAAGTGAGAAAATTACAGACTTTTTGGGGGTATTTGAATTTTTATTTATTTATTTGATCTAACAGTATGTCCGGCTAGGCCCTGCGCAGGGGAGTGGCAGAGGCCTAAATGTTTCTTGCACAGTTGGTGATGGTGAGTTCACTAAAAGAGTTCAAGAGGGGCCTGGATGTATTTCTGCAGTGTAATAATATTACAGGCTATAGCTACTAGAGAGGAGTCGTTGATCCAGGGAGTTATCTGATTGCCTGAATGGAGTTGGGAAGCAATTTTCTTTTCCCTTAAGTGGGGAAAATTGGCTTCTACCTTACAGGTTTTTTTTTGCCTTCCTCTGGATCAACTTGCAGGATAACAGGCCGAACTGGATGGACAAATGTCTTTTTTTGGCTTTATATACTATGTTACTATGTTACAGGTCGCAGCAGAGTAAAGAGGCTTTGCAGCAGGAGTCGCAGCGAGAGGCCACAGCTCCTTGTGTCATCTAGCGGTCGTGTCTTGAACAGCAACCCAGCGGTTCTTGAATGGTTGACTCAGTCATCCAATTCGTCCCAAGTAACATCAGATACCCCCAGCCAAGAGTCGGTGGGTTCGTCAGACACAACCCTTAGTTGGTATGGCCGGGGAGCAGGCCCTGTGCCCTCACCTGTCCTCAACCTGCCTCTGTCCTTTTCTGTTCCCTCAGCCAGAGAAGTATTATATGCTGTGGGCTCAACTCCACTATACAACGAGGGTGAGCTACTAGAGGAAAGTCAGCAGCTACAGGCAAGCCAAGATGTGGAGGAGACATGTGCTGCTTCCTCCGGTAGGCAGGCAAGTAGTGATTAGGAGAGTGGCGTGGCAGCTGGTGTTGCGAATGGTCAGACTCCTGACCCAGAGACTGTTCAGGAAGACATCAGTGACGTGCAGACACTACTCAATGATGATGATGTAGCTGATCGCACTTGGGAGCCGGGTGAATTATGGTCTTCATAATCATCGGGAGAAGAGGGTGGCAGCTTGCCCGTGTGGCAGTGGCGGAGCCAGCAAGTCACTAGCATGGCCGGGAGTCAGCAGAGTGGCAGCAGTGGGAGGTCAGGAGCCAAATGTGCCCGTGGTTAACCACCCGCTTCGCAGGAGCCTACCTGCCCGTAAAGTAGTGGTGCACGGGTTCACGAAAAGCAGAGGTGGTAGCAGTCAGTCAGTGCGGAGTGTTGGGGGTAAAATCACCTACTCTGCGGTGTGGCAATTTTTTGTTAAGGCGCCGAAGGAGGTGAACATGACTATTTGAAGAATCTGTGGGCAGAAGGTGAAGTGTTGCCAGGGTGCCAATGTTGGCACCACAGCCCTTCATCAACATATGCAGCGTCACCACAAAGTGGCCTGGGAGAACTTTGGCTCCGATGTGATGGTCCAGCCTGCCGCAGCAACCACTGCTTTACCCATTGGCACACACCCGATTTCAGGCAGTCAAGGCTCCACCACCTCAGCCGAAGGGAGGTGTCTGTCCTTCCCATCATCTGCTGGTCCTCCTGCTCCTCCTACTTCTCGTCAGTCATTCTGTCAGCAATCAATCACCGAAGTGATTGCCAAGAGACAACAGTATGCTTGCACTCATCCAACGGCGCAGAAGCTGCTCCTGGTCAAGTTGTTGGTGCTGCAGTCCCTCCCTTTCCAAGTGGTGGACTCTGCACCTTTCAGAGAACTGATGGCTTGTGCTGAGCCGAGATGGAGAGTCCCAAGCCATCATTTCTTTGCCAAAAAGGCAATACCAGCCCTGCACAAATATAGGTGAAACTTGAAAAATTAGAATATTGTTCAAAAGTCCATTTATTTCAGTAATGCAAATTAAAAGGAATTGCATTAATGCAGCCTAAAAATTTGTATTTTGTGAAAAGGTTCAATATTCTAGGCTCAAAGTGTCACACTCTAGTCAACTAATTAGTCCATACCCCCTGAGCAAAGGGTACCTCAAAATTGTGACTTTGGGGTTTTCATAAGCTGTAAGCCATAATCAACCAAATTATAACAAATAAAGGCTTGACATATCTTGCTTTTCATGCAATGAGTCTATCTCATATATTAGTTTCACCTTTTAAGTTGCATTACTGAAATAAATGAATTTTGCACAATATTCAAATTTTTTGAGTTTCACCTGTATGTAGAACAGAAGGTGGGCCAGTCCTTGAGCCTGTCTGTGTCACGGCAAGTGGGAATAGGAGGAACACCAAGTAAACAAACAGCAACAGGTAAACAGACTAGGCCCCAAAGCTAGGGAGGAGGGAATGGTAACCTCCTAACAATCCCTGAGCCTCTCCATGACTGCTGACAGTATGAGCAAGACCTGATGGTTAGCAAACTCATACGCTGGAACCTAAGCCCTGCTGACACTGTAGCAAACCCTAACATAGGAAGAGGGGAATGAGACAGCTGGTACCTTCCACCATGAAGGGACCAGCCTCTCCCTGAGACCTAGCAGCAACACACGAACAAAGGAGAAAACAGGAGGCCTTAGCTTGAGATGAGCAGGAAGTAGAGGATCCACAAACAACCAGTATAGAACTCCAGGAGGAAATATCAACTACAAAGTAAGCAGTAAGAGGCGGACTTAAATAGAGCCTCTTAAACAGCTATTGTCATGGCTGTGTCATGGTCTGGTGTAGTGGACCATGACACTTTTGCCGTGCATGCTTGTTGCTGGTGGCAACATGTGGTTGTTTTGCATGTTTTGACACTTCACCTTTAAGTTGTGTGTCCCTTCCCATCCTGGTGTGTTCGGAGATAAGATGTGTTCTTGGTTGAGCTGGGTATGGCCTCTGGCTCTTATATAGTGTTGTGAGCCTGAAGGTCAGTTTGTTGTTTGCCTGCATATGTGTAGGAGCTCTGCTCCTTTTTGGATGTCTATCTTACCTGTGTGAGGGCATCCAAGTTGGACATCATTTGTCTCCCTTGTCTCCTTTCCCTTCCTCACCTGTTATGTTGTTTGGTGTGGTTCATGTTGGGGTTTAGTTGTTTATGTCATGTCTGGTGTTCCATGTCAGGTCAGTTTGGTGTTGTGATCTGCATGGATGTTTGATATTTTCCCCAGCCTGTTGTTGAACAAATTAGCCTGTATGCAGCGCTGCCTGGAGCTTCCATGCATCTGGTGTTCGCACGGAGGTCCGGGTAGATGTTTGGCGCCGTCTTTTCATCTCTTCTGCGGCAGGTAAGTGTTGGTTGTTGCTAGTTTTCTGTTGTTGCACTGTGTACTTACCTGCCGTTCAGTTGCTGCTTATGGTCTTTTCCCTTCTGTTACTAGGCCTGTGGGAGACTATAATTTATCTGTGTCGTGGATGAATCGGCCGTCTCTTATCCCTGCAAGGGACTGTTAGGGTCAGTGGGATCTAGGTTTGAGTGTAAGAGCCCTCCCACCTTCAAGGGGCGCTCATTCGGCCAGTAGATCAGGGTCAGGATTAGGGCGGCTATAGGAGGTGACCTGCTCCCTATCCCAGTTTTGTGGCCTAAAACCAGTTCCCATTATACGGTGGGGGGTTTCCCTCACTCCCCACTGTGACAGCTATTGAGCAGAACCTGTGGAGAGGTGGTATCCAGCCCACAACAACAAACAGAAAGGAAGCACAGAAAGACCTGTCAGATAGATTCACGTGCTGCAAGTCTATCCGATCTTCTTAGATCTCTCACAGGGCGGGGATGACAGTCGGTGTCTGCCAAAGTGCATGGCAGCACTGACGTGTGGAACTGTAACTACGGTCATAGACTGTACATGTCCTTTACGGTCCACTGGGTGAATGTGGTTCCTGCATAGCCACACCAGCAACATGGTCAGTTGACACCGCTTCCACCTCCACATTGATACGCCGTTGGTTCAGCAAAAATGTCCGCCTCTGCCTCTTCATCCTCCACCGTGTCCTCAGCCTCCACTGCAGGGACAATTCACAGTGCCCCTCCAGCATACCATATGTGCAGGGCACGAACAGAGTCACACTGGGGAGGAACTGCTCCGTGTCCTTTATCAAGAAATCAAATCCTGGCTTTCTCCCCGACAACTCAAAATCGGAACCAAGGTGACCGACAATGGGTAAAACATGGTGTCAGCGCTGCATCAAGGAGGGCTGAGCCATGCGCCCTGCATGGCACACATGTTCAATCTGGTTGTCAAGTGGCTCCTGAAGTCTTCCACCCATCTGCAAGACATCATAAAAATGGCCAGGAAACTTTGCATACACTTCAGCCACTCATACACTACAAAGCAGCGGCAGAATGGCGTCCCCCAACATAGGCTTATATTCAACGATTCCACTGTCTGGAATTCCACCCTCCATATGTTAGACCGACTATACGAACTGAGAAAGGCCATAAACGATTTCTTGATGATCCAAGCAGACAGGAGTACTCCCTTGTGTAACTTCGAGGTCAGCCAGTGGCAGCTCAAGCGTGACACCTGCCATTTGTTCAGGCCCTTTGAGGAGGCCACGTTATTTGTCAGTCGCCAGGACCACCGGATGAACAATGTCATTCCATTGCTTCATGTCCTGGAAAAGATGCTGGTAAATCTGGCTGGTCAGGGGACTGGAGATGTGGCGCCTAGATCTCACGGCCACATGAGCCCTGGGGGGCTGAACCGGAGGGAAAGGAGGAGGAGGTGGACATTGGAGCACAAACAATGTGTTGCGAAATGGGTGGTTTTTCTACACAGGTGACAGGAGAGGAGGAGCAGGAGCAGCTGGAGTAGCAAGAGGGAGATGAGGAAGAGGCAGATGACCCAGGCACACCATGGCAGTATGCAGTGGAGATGGAAGCAGGGAGTCCCTCCGAGTCAATTGCGCAAATGGCCCGCTGCATGCTCAGTTGCTTGGGTAGTGACAGCCGAATTGTCATCAATCGGCAGAGGGACAACTTCTGGCTCTCCACCTTGTTGGACCCTCGCTACTGGTCCAAAAGGGACCACCCGCTAAGAGGGAGGACAAACTGAACTACTATAGAGACATCCTTTTGTAGTCAAATGAACACTTCCTATCTGCATCATCGTCTATCCTCTCGTAGGTCTGACCAGGGGAGCCCTCTGCGCTCACGTTCCCCTGCCATGGCTGCTGGGGAGGGGTGAGGTGGCAGGAGCAGTACCAGCTCCATCAGCAGCAGCCTGAGTCTACAGTTGCTCATGAGCAGCTTCCTTCAACCGCATAGTGAAGAAACTACTCCCCAGCAGCTAGACATAGAGCAGGACCCAAACCAGCAGGTGGCGGCATACTTGGACAGCACCCTGCCACTCCACATTAAAGATCTGCACGACTACTAGGCAGTCAAATTGGATTTGTGGCCGCAACTAGAGATGAGCGAATCGAATCAGACAAAGTGGAATTTGATCCAAATTTTAGGAACAATTTGATTCGCAACTAATACGAATTTACTCACGCTTCGTGGTAACATATCGCAATTTTTCCTAAAATGGTCACTACAATGGCAGCTACACGTGTGAGGAAATGGGGCAAGGAACTCTTGGAAAGTGGGCTGACCCATAATGCCATACATGCAGCCAATCAGCAGCCAGCCAGCCCTGTGATGTCACAGCCCTATAAATACGTCGGTCATCTTAGAGTCAGACATTTTCAAGCATTGTCAGTGCACGGACAGACGTGAGAAGGTGCTAGGGACAGCAATTGGAAAACCTCTAACTGAAAAAAAACTGAAAAAATAAAATGATTTATAAGTGAAGGGAAAGCATAGGAAGGAATCATTTCACAGCATCTTAGTGCAGGGAGAGACATCAGAAGGGGCTAGGGACAGTGCTAGAAAAGCGATTTACAAGTGCAGGGAGAGATAATTTGGGGATTCAAATAGCCATTATAAAGCTCTGTCATTCTAGCAATTTGTTCTTGTGGTGCAAGTGCTATGTTGAAAAGCCTTTAGTGGCTTATATCTTTTCAAACAAAAATATATTCTCAGTTCATGTCGGCGGTTATATGTGTTGAAAGCTTACAGAAAGAAAAAAATATACACACTTCACTGGTGCACTTATTTGTGGCAAAAGCATTTAGTGGCCTATTTCATTATAGAAAGGAAAAAAAATCGCACTTCACTAGTGCATTTATTTGTGTATTTGTGGCAAAAGTGTTCAGTGCCCTATTTCATTATAGAAAGAAAAATATATACGCACTTCAATAGAGCAGTTATTTGTGGCAAAAGCGTTTGGTGGCCTATTTCAGTGCAGAAAGAAAAAAATCTACGCACTTCACTGGTGCACTTATTTGTGGAAAAAGCGATAAGTGGCCTATTTCATTATAGAAATAAAAAAATATATGAACTTTACTGGTGCACTTAACTGTGGCAAAAGGATTTAGTGCACTTTTTCATTATAGAAAGAAAAATATATACGCATTTCACTGGTACAGTTATTTGTGGCAAATGCATTTAGTGGCCTGTTTCAGTACAGAAAGAAAAAAATAAAAGAGAAAGACAGCTCTCACCTGTGTCTCCTTGTAACGAGCACGGACATAGCACCTGGATTGCGCTATTATTAGAAACCCCAAAAAAAATCTGCGAGTCCAGCTTCAAAAAACTAGGTAAGAAAACTTTATTTCTGCGGTTTAAAAACTTCCAACACACGGATAATCTTGTGACACAGATCACTCTAAATATAGGTCCTTCATCATGACATAAAATAATTCTAAAGATTGCACTATATATGCCCCGCCTACACCTGACCATGCAATCAGGAAATCACGTGACTCGGGCAGCCACAGTGCAATCAGAACAACATGTGATATTTAAAAGTATACCAAATTTAAAATGTGAAC
The DNA here is from genome assembly GCF_905171765.1 of Bufo bufo. Lineage (NCBI taxonomy): Eukaryota > Metazoa > Chordata > Amphibia > Anura > Bufonidae > Bufo > Bufo bufo. The sequence goes on along the minus strand of NC_053390.1, from coordinate 268,848,887 downwards.
AATAGACAAAATGCACTGGATTAGTATTACTAAAACAAATAGTTGCTAAAGGCTGGCAGATAAATAATACCCTAGAAAATATATACCTAACCTAATACTGAAAAATAAGATTCTCAAATTCTCTTTTGATGATATTATGTACTGTAGATGGTGGGAATTTCAAGGTCTTAGAAATTTTACATTGAGGAATATTTTTCTGAAATTCTTCCATGATTTTTAGACACAGTTTTTTGCAGATCGGTGAACCTCTCCTCATCTTTGCTTCTGAGAGACTCTTGCTCTTTAAGGCTACTTTCACACTAGCGTTCTGCTGTCCGCTCGTGAGCTCCGTTTGAAGGGGCTCACGAGCGGAGCAGAACGCTTCCGTCCAGCCCTGATGCAGTCTGAATGGATGCGGATCCGCTCAGACTGCATCAGTCTGGTGGCGTTCAGCCTCCGCTCCGCTCGCCTCCGCACGGCCAGGCGGACAGCTGAACGCTGCTTGCAGCGTTCGGGTGTCCGCCTGGCCGTGCGGAGGCGTGCGGATCCGTCCAGACTTACAATGTAAGTCAATGGGAACGGATCCGCTTGAAGATGACACCATATGGCTCAATCTTCAAGCGGATCCGTCCCCCATTGACTTTACATTGAAAGTCTGAACGGATCCGCTCAGGCTACTTTCGCACTTAGAAATTTTTCTAAGTTATTAATGCAGACGGATCCGTACTGAACGGAGCCTCCGTCTGCATTAATATGATCGGATCCGTTCAGAACGGATCCGATCAAGCGCAAGTGTGAAAGTAGCCTTACATGTTCTTTTTATACCCAGTCATGTGACTTGCAAATTGCTCCTCCAGATGTTTTATTTTTTTGTAATACCACTTACTTTTCCAGCCTGTTGTTGTTCCTATTTTTTTAGGTGAATTGTATTACATAGAAACAGAAACATAGAATGTGTCGGCAGATTAGAACCATTTGGCCCATCTAGTCTGCCCAATATACTGAATCCTATGAATAGTCCCTGGGCCTATCTTAAATGAAGGATGGCCTTATGTCTATCCCATGCATGCTTAAACTCCTTCCCTGTATTTGCAGCTACCACTTCTGCAGGAAGGCTATTCCATGCATCCACTACTCTCTTTACTTTTAAACCTTTGCCCCTCTAATTTAAAACGATGTCCTTTTGTAGCAGTTTTTCTTCTTTTAAATATTCTCTCCTCTTTTACCTTGTTGATTCCCTTTATGTATTTATAAGTTTCTATCATATCCCCTCTGTCTCATCTTTCTTCCAAGCTATACATGTTAAGGTCCTTTAATCTTTCCTGGTAAGTTTTAGGCTACTTTCACACTAGCGTTCGGGGCTCCGCTTGTGAGCTCCGTTTGAAGGGTCTCACAAGCGGCCCCGAACGCATCCGTACTGCCCTAATGCATTCTGAGTGGACGCGGATCCGCTCAGAATGCATCAGTCTGCCAGCGTTCAGCCTCCGCTCAGCAGGCGGACACCTGAACGCTGCTTGCAGCGTTCGGGTGTCCGCCTGGCCGTGCGGAGGCAAGCGGATCCGTCCAGACTTACAATGTAAGTCTATGGGGACGGATCCGTTTGAAGTTGACACAGTATGGCTCAATTTTCAAATGGATCCGTCCCCCATTGACTTTCAATGTAAAGTCTGGACGGATCCGTCTGAAGCTACTTTCACACTTAGAATTTTTTCTACAATATAATGCAGACGGATCCGTTCTGAACGGATCCCAAATCTGCATTACATCAGCGGATCCGTCTGGGCAGACATCAGACGGACCCGCTCTGAACGGTAGTGTGAAAGTAGCCTTATCCTGCAATCCATGTACTATTTTAGTAGCTCTTCTCTGAACTCTCTCTCTCTCTCTGAACTCTCTCCAAAGTATCAATAATAGTATTCTGTATTCTGTGTTCCTTTCATTTTTTTAATATTTTACATACTGTCCCAACTTTTTGCATTTTATCTATTTTCTTTAAAGATAAATCTGTTTCAGTACTTGGGAATCCATCCAACTGCAAGCTTCTGTTGTAGCAGAAAAAAATGATGTTTCATTGTTTTACAAAATCCACAACCTAATTGGGTAAAATATGGTGTAACGGATCCGCTTTCGTTAATGGATGCTTCCTAGCTTGCGCCGAGGACCACAAGCACCGCACTGGACACCACAACCACTGCAGACTCCACAACCGCTGTATCTTAACTGGAGCCCCGCTGTCTTCCTTCCACCCTGAATGAACCTCCAGCATTCAGGACCGTGTGGGAAAGATCTCTCCTCCAGGGAATATGCAGAGCATAGCAATCCCCAGCGTGATGCAGCAATTCCCTCCAATAACGAGACAAGGCTACCCGCCCGTATTTATGCAGGTCCCCACAATGCATCATGGTTTCCTCCTCTCTGCCCTGGAGACACCCGAAGGCAATTCAATTATCTCCCAGGACAAAGGGAAATCACCAATACACATGTGAGAACAACAGGAGAGGAGTCACCACCCAAATACACAAAATCCTCCCTTCTGTCTGGGATATAATTATGGATTAACATAACTATCACAGACAGTAAAAATACAGTTTTTTTTAAACATACACTGTAACTTTAAAACCATACATTCCATCTCCATAAAAATTACATATTTAAACTCAGCTTACATCAAACATAAACACTTCCAAAAATCACACAAATCCCTCCAGCGGATCAAAAGTTTAGTGGAAGTCCTTTATGACCGACCGCAAGCACAATTTCCTGCCCAAAACAGTTCCATAGATTCTTTAGTATACACCGCTGACCGCGTTCGGTCCTAAGAACAGTCCAGACATGCGGCATAGTTCTGTTCTTGAAGGGTAATATGTCCCGGGGCCATAGTCGTAGGGCAGGAGGCTAGCCATAAGTCCTCTACAATGCCCAGTGGCAAATGGCAGTTTGTCACATATGGATATGGCCACACGGTCAGGTTTCTTGATGCAGTTTTGGAAACCAAAATCAGGAGTGACTCTTAAAAGTAGAGAAATTATAAAGAACAGATCTGAGTTCTCTTTGTTTTAGTTTTTTCATTCAATACTGGTTTTGGCTTGCACAACTGCATCAAGAAAACTTTGTCTCATCAGAGCCAATACATCCTAATACTATACGGAGCTCCTGCTACGTATAGTATTATTCGGATGTTTCATCCAAAGTCGATTCACTCATCCCTAATTACTTTATAAATCTATTAGTGTTGAGCGAGCATGTTCGGCCGAACACTAGTTTGGCTCGAGCATCGCAATGCTTGGCACATCGCAGTGTTCGGCCGAATACGTCGTGTGCTCAAGCGTGATGCTCGAGTCAGTGTTTTTAAATCAAATTTAGCCTCTATTTAAAAAAAAAATCTGCCGGGATTTGAACTCACAACCTTGTACATTAGAGGCAAGGACTTTAACCACTCAGCTATAGGGCTGAATGATAAACTGTGTTAGATAAACCTCATAGTAGTTTGTCATGTAGTAAGTATTCCTATATAGCAGAAGTATCATTTCATATTTCAGTGCAAGTTAACATGTAGTTATATAGCGTAATGGTTAAGTTCATTGCTCTAATGTAGAAGGTTGTGAGTTTAAATCCCAGCAGAAACTTTTCAGGAATAGAGGCAAAATTTTATTTAAACATTTATATATATATATATATATATATATATATATATATATAAAATGGAAAATGAAGGCGCAGCACACTAGCGTGCAAGATCAGGCCAATACGAACCGTCACCAGGGTGGTTTATTCACCCAGTGTCAAATAGCAGCGACATTTCAACCGCTTGTTGCAGTCTTTATCAAGCTATGCAGACATGTGTTACATCAGTGATATATAAAGGTGTGGCAATTCATTACATTAAATCCTCCAATTAACCTCCTCAGGACCGCCGGATTGCATCCTGGCGGGGGACCTGTAATTCCTCCTGGACGCGCCGGCGCGTCCTCTCGCGAGACGCGAGATTTCGGGCAGAGCCGGCCCGCGCATGCGCAGTGCGGGTCGGGAATCGTTGCATCAGAAGTTCGTCACCAGCCTGCCAGCCAATGATCATCGCTGGCAGGTTGGTGACTTTTAAAAAATCTAATATTTAACACATTATATTTATAAATTTAAGGTGTTAAATGGCTTCTGTGCTGATCTGCTGGTCCTTTTCGTCGGTTGGTCCCAGCAGAGGAGCACACATCACTGTGAGTACACACCAAACACTACACTTAGCCCCAGATCACCCCCCATCACCCCCAATTAACCCCTTGATCACCCCTGTCAATCACTAGTGAAAGGGAAAAAGTGATCAGTGTAAACTGTCACTTTTTTTCCCCACTAGTATTGATTGTTAGGTTTAGATTAGTTTAGGCCCCTTTGTTAGGTAGTTAGCGTCAGTTAGCGCCCAACCCACCGCACCGCAGTCACTGATTCGCTGATTAGCGTATCGCTAATCAGCATTGGTACTTTTATAGTATCTGTAAGTGATCAGAACTGATCACAGTCAGATCTATAATAGTATTAGTGTCACCTTAGTTCGCCCTCCACCCAAAACGCAGTGTTTGCCCGATCAGGCCTGATCAGTCGCCCACACGTGCGTTCACCCACGCCCGCCCCGCCGCAGTGACAAAAATTATAAATTTTTTTTATCACTGCACAATCACTTTACAAGCGCTGCGGCGATAAAAAAAAAATCAGTTTTATTATTTTTTATCAATCGCAGCGGCTTCCGGTACTTCGCTAGCCTCCCATTTGTAAGACAGGCTTGCTTTTTTTCTTGGGTAGTCTCAGGGAATACCCTCTAAATTTAGTTGACCAAATGGCAAGGAAGGGGTAATTCTTCTGAAGAGGCCTACAGGCTTCTGACCCAGTCGGATGAGGAATGGGAACCCTCATCTGACGAATCCAGCGGGTCAGAATACAAACCTGTAGAAAGCAGTGGCAGTCTGACCCAAAGTTCAGATGAGGAGGTTGAGGGCCCTGATACCACCAGGCGTACCCGGCCCCGTGTTGCTAGACCACAGGTTGCGCAGGATCCGCTTCAAGGGCAGCAGAGTGGGGCTGGCGCTGTCGGATTCCGTGGTGAGGCATACACCAGCAGCGCTGGACCTAGTACCAGCACTGCCGTAGAACATGGTGAAGTAGCGAGCACCAGAAGGGCAGTTGAAGCTGGTACGGTGGAACGTGCATTAGTTCCCCCGTCGCAGCCACCGCACAGACAGGCCCGTAGAGCCCCTAGAGTCCCTGATGTGCTGGCAAACCCTGATTGGCAGCCCCCAACTTCAGCCGCACCAGTAGTTCCCTCTTTCACCGCCCAGTCTGGAGTTCGGGTTGAGACAGCTCAGATCGGATCGGCACTGTTTTTTTTTTAGCTGTTCTTGACTGCGGAGCTCTTGGACATAGTCGTGGCAGAAACAAATTGGTATGCCACTGAATTTATAGCCGCCAACCCGGGAAGCTTTTATGCCCAGTCTTTCCGGTGGAAACCCGTCCAAGTTTCGGAATTTAAAACTTTTCTGGGCCTTCTCCTCAACATGGGCCTGACAAAAAAACATGAATTGTGGTCATATTGGTCAACGAACCCAATTCATCACATGCCCATGTTCTCTGCTGCCATGTCCAGGACACGATTTGAGACCATCCTGCATTTCCTGCACTTTAGCGACAACAGCACCTCCCGTTCCAGAGGCCACCCAGCTTTTGACCGGCTCCACAAAATTCGGCCCCTCATAGACCACCTTAACACCAAATTTGCAGATTTGTATACCCCTGAGCAAAACATCTGCATAGACGAGTCCCTTATACATTTTACCGGGCGCCTTGGCTTCAAACAATACATCCCAAGCAAGCGCGCCCGGTATAGGGTCAAATTGTATAAGCTCTGTGAAAGGGCCACAGGCTATACGCACAAATTTCGTGTCTATGAGGGTAAAGATCAGACCCTGGAGCCGGTCGGTTGCCCTGACTACCTGGGGAGCAGTGGGAAGACAGTCTGGGACTTGGTGTCACCCTTATTTGGCAAGGGGTACCATCTTTATGTGGACAATTTTTACACAAGTGTGCCCCTCTTCAGGCATTTGTTTTTAGAACAGATTGGCTGCTGTGGCACCGCGCGACCTAGTCGCCGGGGCTTCCCCCAACGGCTCGTTACCACCCGTCTTGCAAGGGGGGAGAGGGCTGCCTTGTGTAACGAAGAACTGCTCGCAGTGAAATGGAGAGACAAGCGTGACGTTTACATGCTCTCCTCCATTCACGCAGACACGACAATCGAAATTGAACGAGCAACTGGAGTCATTTAAAAGCCCCTCTGTGTCCACAACTATAATTCGCTCATGGGAGGGGTGTACTTCAATGACCAGATGTTGGTTCCTTATTTACTTTCCCGATGCACCAGACGCTGGTATAAGAAGGTGTCTGTATATTTAATTCAATTGGCGATGTACAATAGTTTTGTTCTCTACAGTAAGGCTGGGAGAACAAGATCCTTCCTCAAATTTCAGGAAGAGATCATCGAGAACCTCCTGTATCCAGGAGGTTCCGTGGCCCCAACCACCAGTGTAGTGAGCCGTCTACACGAGCAACATTTCCCCAGTATCGTTTCTGGTACCTCAAACCAACCGCCACCCCTGAAAAAAAAAATTGTGTCTGTAGCAGGAGTGGAATAAGGCGTGACACCCGCTATTTCTGTCCTGACTGCCCTGACCACCCTGCCTTATGCTTAGGGGAGTGTTTCCGGAAGTACCACACACAGGTACACTTAGCATAGGGATTGCGTTACACAGGACAGGCACACAGGGCTATTAGGGCCCTTTCACAGCTGCTGCAAACCTCTCCTTTCACCTGGGACAAAGTGCATAATGTACTTCGCCACATCTTTGGGCGATTTGCGCTTTGCACATTGTCCTATGGGGAAGGAGAGGTTTGTCCTATAAAAGGTAAAAAAATAAAAAAATAAATCACAGGTAAGCAAAAAAGTTACTGTTCCAAAAGTTCAAAAAAGTTTATAAAAGTTAATGTTCTGTTCAAATGTTATATAAAGTTAATGTTAATAAATTTATTGCGTTGCGGCCTGTTTTTTTTTTTTTTTACCTTCTAGGTGGACCAACCAATGAACAAGCTGCAGCACTGATGTGCATTCTGACAGAAGCATTGCGCTGCTGTCAGATTACACAAAAGTCTGTGTATGCGGCGCTGCAAGACGAGATTTCTCCTCTGCAGTAAAAAAGATACGTTTGCCGAGGTATATGAGCTGAGGGGCGGTGTTTATATGCTTTGGCAAACACTTTGTATATAAAAAAAATAAAAATAAAAATCCCTGCAATGATTTATTCATCCACATCGATTGATGTGAATGGAGAAATCGGGTTTGCCAGGGCATACGGGCTGAGTGGGTTTGGATGTTGGGCGGAGCTCCTATGTCCTGGCAGACGCCTTTCCCCTCCTTTTTTTTTTTTTGGGCAGAGATTTTTTCATCCACATTGATCGATGCGAATGAAGAAATCTGTGCCGTTCATTTTTTATTTCAGCCCAGAGGCTGAACGGAAAAAAAAATAATTTCATTACCCGTATGCTCAATATAAGGAGAATAGCAGAAACTCCTAATGCTGGCCATACATGTAATGATTGTGGAGACCCTCAAATGCCAGGGCAGTACAAACACCGCACAAATGACCCCATTTTAGAAAGAAGACACCCCAAGGTATTCGCTGAGGGGCATATTGAGTCCATGAAAGATTTAACTTTTTGTCCCAAGTTAGCGGAAAGGGAGACTTTTTGCGAAAAAACAAAAAAAATCAATTTCCGCTAACTTTGTCCCAAAAAAAAATCTTCTATGAACTCGCCATGCCCCTCATGGAATACCTTGGGGTGTCTTCTTTCCAAAATGGGGTCACATGTGGAGTATTTATACTGCCCTGGCATTTTAGGGGCCCTAAAGCGTGAGAAGTAGTCTGGAATCCAAATGTCTAAAAATGCCCTCCTAAAAGGAATTTGGGCCCCTTTGCCCACCTAGGCTGCAAAAAAGTGTCACACATGTGGTACCGCCGTACTCAGAAGAAGTAGGGCAATGTGTTTTGTTGTGTCTTTTTACATATACCCATGCTGGGTGAGATAAATATCTCTGTCAAATGACAACTTTGTATAAAAAAAATGGGAAAAGTTGTCTTTTAGAGAGATATTTCTCTCACCCTGCATAGGTATATGTAAAAAGACACCCCAAAACACATTGCTCTACTTCTCCTGAGTACGGCGATACCACATGTGTGACACTTTTTTGCAGCCTAGGTGGGCAAAGGGGCCTAAATTCTAAAGAGCACCTTTAGGATTTCACAGGGCATTTTTTACATATTTTGATTCCAGACTTCTCACGCATTAGGGCCCCTAAAATGCCAGGGCAGTATAAATACCCCACAAGTGACCCCATTTTGGAAAGAATACACCCCAAGGTATTTCGTTATGGGCATAGTGAGTTCATGGAAGTTTTTATTTTTTGTCACAAGTTAGTGGAATATGAGACTTTAGAAGAAAAAAAAAATAATCATCATTTTCCGCTAACTTGTGACAAAAAATAAAAACTTCTATGAACTCACTATGCCCATAAGCGAATACCTTAGGGTGTCTAATTTCCAAAATGGGGTCATTTGTGTGGTGTTTTTACTGTCTGGCCATTGTAGAACCTCAGGAAACATGACAGGTGCTCAGAAAGTCAGAGCTGCTTCAAAATGTGGAAATTCACATTTTTGTACCATAGTCTGTAAACGCTATAACTTTTGCGCAAACCAATAAATATACACTTATCACATTTTTTTTATCAAAGACATGTAGAACAATAAATTTAGAGAAAAATTTATATAGAAATGTAGTTTTATTTGAAAAATTTTACAACTGAAAGTGAAAAATTTCATTTGTTTCCAAAAAATTCGGTAAATTTTGATTAATAACAAAAAAAGTAAAAATGTCAGCAGCAATGAAATACCACCAAATAAAAGCTCTATTAGTGAGAAGAAAAGGAGGTAAAATTCATTTGGGTGGTAAGTTGTATGACCGAGCAATAAACTGTGAAAGTAGTGTAGTGCAGAATTGTAAAAAGTGGTCTGGTCATTAAGGGTGTTTAAGCTAGGGGAGCTGAGGTGGTTAAGATAAAAATAATCACAATTCATAAAAAATATGTCAGTTAAATAAATACATATCAACCTGCAGCAATGTGAAATTATGTATAGTACAAATAAAGTGACAGTGCCTAGTGCAAAAATGCTTTTTACATAACAAAAGTGCATAATCGAATATAATTGATAATTAAAAAATGCACATGTTACCAATACGTGTTGTTAATTAAAAACTTACAAAACCAGTGTTACATTAACAATCAGTGTCGACGGAGCACCACGGTCCCGAGAGCGTTCACATTCAGCTAATGCGCATGTGCGAGATCCATAGATCTCACAATATCTCAAGCGCAAGAGGACTCTATTGGAACCTCATCAAAGATGGCCGATTCTGAAAGTAAATACATGTGCGCATGTCAGAGCAATAGTTGCCACCCAAAGCAGGATCATGTGACCACAGTCACATAATCTTCATCGCAACATGTAAACATGCACAAAGATACATTAAGGATCACAACGACTAGCAGCGAGCCGGGACCGTGTCAACAGTTAACGATTCACTGCTGGTAGATGATGGAAACGTTGCCACGGCTCCCCGCGGAAAAATGTCCCCACCAACCTGCATCACACTGTATAGACCCAAAAGTAAACAAAATGATATACTATAAATAAACCGCTGGATTTGAGGTGTCTCACAGTCAAAAACCGGCCGGGTCAGCAGCCAGGCCATCACTGTTATAGGGAGGTGGAGACGTTGCCACGGGTTACCGTGTCAAACCGTCAACAGCGCCCAAAAGACCTCGATCAATTCTATGCGTATAACAACTGGATAAAAAGGCACGGTATAACCACTGGGACAAGGAGGAAACCGCTACCTCAATGTCTACAGAAAATATCACAAATAATCATCTATGGAGGTATACAAAAATTTGCAATCTACAACATGACACATGTATAATACTTGATATAAATAAATGTGGTCATCCTTTAATTATTGACAATGTATCAAAAGGAGAGCAGAATGTGGATAGCTGATGCAGGGCCGCAATGCTCCAATCTTCACAAAGAGTGTCCACTGGTATTGTAACTCATAGCTGAATCTAAAAAAAATAGGGGTGCACCGAAATTCCGGCAGCCGAAAATATCGGCCGAAAATGCACCTAATCCACTTCGGCCGATATTGTTACATATCGGCCGAAAATATGGGGTGTGGGATTTGTCACCCACCATCTGCGGGCGGGCGGTTTACTTTGTCACTGCATCTTTATTTTACCTTACAATCGTGAGGCTCCAGTAACTAACAACTCTGCAGGCAGAGCGGAGGCCGGCGTAACGTCACTTACTCACGTGACGCGCCTGCTCCGCCTCCTTCATTCATAAAGTGGGCGGAGCAGGTGCGTCACGTGAGTAAGTGACGTTACGCCGCCCTCCGCTCTGCCTGCAGAGTTGTTACTGGAGCGTCACGATTGTAAGGTAAAATAAAGATGCAGTGAGTGATGCTGTGAGCAGCAGGGCCGGGGCTGTTATGGGTAGGGGGATCGGTCTATGGCACTGCTATGGGGAGGGGGGATCTGTGCACTGCTATGGGGAGGGGGGATCTGTGCACTGTTATGGGGAAAGGGATCTGTGCACTGTTATGGGGAAAGGGATCTGTGCACTGTTATGCCCATAACAGTGCACATATCCCCTTTCCATAACAGTGCACAGATCCCCCTCTCCATAACAGCGCCACCCACAGATCCCCCTCTCCATAACAGCGCCACCCACAGATCCCCCTCTCCATAACAGCGCCACCCACAGATCCCCCTCTCCATAGCGCCACCCACAGATCCCCCTCTCCATAACAGCGCCACCCACAGATCCCCCTCTCCATAACAGCGCCACCAACAGATCCCCCTCTCCATAACAGCGCCACCCACAGATGAATTTCATTCATGAAAAAGAATTATTAATAAAATCATTAAAAAAAAGTATTTTAAAAGTATTTGGGCAAAAAGGCAGTTTCGGTTTCGGTTTTCGGTCAAGGGCATCCTGAATTTTCGGTTTCGGTTTCGGACCAGAAGTTTCATTTCGGTGCACCCCTAAAAAAAAATATATAAAAAATTAAGGCCGTTTGGTTTAAGTGTCTTCAAAGTGAATATCCAAAATAATTCTTGCTTTTTGAGGAGAGCCTTCCTGTCACCACCACGTCTGCCCATCTGTACCTGCTCTAGAACACGGAACCTAAGATCTTTTTCAGAGTGACCTGCCTCCTTAAAATGTTTGGAAACTGGCAAATCCATTTTCTCCTTCCTAATAGAGTATCTTTGTTGATTTAATCGTGTTTTAACATCCCACGTGGTCTCCCCGACATACCATGAAGCCCATGGGACGAATCACACGTCAAATATTGAACAATCTTAATTTTCTTGTTTGTCGCTGGATTAAGGAAAGAGTCCCCCTTGAGCATAAGGCAACAATTCACACAATGGTAGCATGGATAGCAACCAGTCCGTGTAGAGCCACAAAATGACCTCACATTGGTTCTATTGCTGCCCACATCAGATCTAACTAACCTGTCACCCAAGTTTCGCCCCCTGCGGTAAGAGAAAAGTGGGGGTGTCCGAAACTCCTCAATCTGAGGAAAACTATTGCCAATAATCTTCCAATGTTTTCTGCTTAAACGCTGTGGGACTGTTGTAGTATTTCCAAAACATAAAATTGAACAGTCTTACCAATGGTTGTGCGAGACAACCTTGTAAAAAGGACTGTCGGCCACCCAGTTGAACAGTGTAGAGTTCCAGTATTTCTTTTGGTCGACAGGTCGTCTTCTCGCTTGGTCGTCTTTGTTAAAGCTCTGTGTAGACACTGCAGGAACAAATGTCCCTAGATGACCGTATTAAACTGGAGGGGAACTATATGCACCCTACCTGTCTACACAGAGCACCCGCCCCGGAATTACCTTATAGGGTTAACTAGGGACTCTGTCCGGATGGGGTCGCCCCTTTCGAGGCGGGTGCTCTGTGTAGACAGGTAGGGTGCATATAGTCCCCCTCCAGTTTCATACGGTCATCTAGGGACATTTGTTCCTGCAGTGTCTACACAGAGCTTTAACAAAGACGACCAAGCGAGACGACGACCTGTCAACCACAAGAAATACTGGAACGCTACACTGTTCAACTGGGTGGCCAACGGTCCTTTTTTCAAGGTTGTCTCACACTACCATCGGTAAGACCGTTCAATTTTACGATTTGGGAATACTACCACAGTCCCACAGCGTTTAAGCATTCTACATGGTGAGCTTTTGTTTTTTTATTCACTAAGGTCCTCTTCATATCACCCCATCGGATTCAGGTCTGGGCTCTGGCTGGGCCATTCCAAAACTTTAATCTTCTTCTGGTGAAGCCATTTCTTTGTTGATTTGAATGTATGTTTTGGGTCGTTGTCATGCTGAAAGATGAAGTTCCTCTTCATGTTCAGCTTTCTAGCAGAAGCTTGAAAGTTTTGTGCCAATATTGACTGGTATTTAGAACTGTTTATAATTCCCTCTAGCTTAACTAAGGCCCCAGTTCCAGCTGAAGAAAAACAGCCATGCTTCACTGTGAGTATGGTGTTCTTTTGGTGATGTGCAGTGTTGTTTTTGCGCCAAACATATCTTTTGGAATTATGGCCAAAAAGCTCAACCTTAGTTTCATCATACCATAACACCTTTTCCCACATGCTTTTGGGAGACTTCAGATGTGTTTTTGCAAAATGTAGCCTGGCTTGGATGTTTTTCTTCGTAAGAAAAGGCTTTCGTCTTGCCACTCTACCTCATAGTCCAGACATATGAAGAATACGGGAGATTGTTGCCACATGTACCACACAGCCAGTACTTGCCAGATATTCCTGCAGCTACTTTAATGTTGCTGTAGGCCTCTTGGTAGCCTCCCAGACCAGTTTTCTTCTCGTCTTTTCATCAATTTTGGAGGGACATCCAGTTTTTGGTAATGTCACTGTTGTGCCATATTTTCTCCACTTGATGATGACTGTCTTCACTGTGTTCCATGGTATATCTAATGCCTTGGAAATTCTTTTGTACCCTTCTCCTGACTGATACTTTTTAACAATGAGATCCCTCTGATTCTTTGAAGGCTCTCTGTGGACCATGGCTTTTGCTGTGGGTTGCGACTAAGAAAATTTCAGGAAAGACCAACTAGAGCAGCTGAACTTTATTTGGGGTTAATCAGAGGCACTTTAAATGATGGCAGGTGTATGCTGACTCCTATTTAACATGATTTTGAATGTGATTGCTTAATTCTGAACACAGCTACATCCCCAGTTATAAGAGGGTGTGTACACTTATGCAACCAAATTTTATTTATTTATTTTGCTTTGTTTTCTTCCCTCCACCTAAAAGATTTCAGTCTGTTTTTCAATTGAGTGGTATAGTTTATAGGTCACATTAAAGGTGGAAAAAGTTCTGAAATGATTTATCTTTGTCTAATTTTTATACAGCACAGAAACCTGACATTGTCACAGGGGTGTGTACACTTTTTATATCCACTGTATGTGTATACTTGTGGTATACTGTGGTAGTATTGACCACCCCTTTAGCAGTGACCTTCATAGTGGCTGTCTCATTAACAGTGACCTCCACAGTACCCGCCCCTTCAACAGTTACTTCCACAGTGCCCGCCCCTTTAACATTGACCTCCGCGGTGCCTGCCCCTTTAACAGTGACAGACAGACGTCTAGACAGACAGAAGCAAATTTATATATATATATATATATATATATATATATAACATATATATACAGTACAGACCAAAAGTTTGGACACACCTTCTCATTCAAAGAGTTTTCTTTATTTTCATGACTATGAAGGCATCAAAACTATGAATTAACACATGTGGAATTATATACATAACAACTGAAACAACTGAAAATATGTCATATTCTAGGTTCTTCAAAGTAGCCACCTTTTGCTTTGATTACTGCTTTGCACACTCTTGGCATTCTCTTGATGAGCTTCAAGAGGTAGTCCCCTGAAATGGTCTTCCAACAGTCTTGAAGGGGTTCCCAGAGATGCTTAGCACTTGTTGGCCATTTTGCCTTCACTCTGCGGTCCAGCTCACCCCAAACCATCTCGATTGGGTTCAGGTCCGGTGACTGTGGAGGCCAGGTCATCTGGCGCAGCACCCCATCACTCTCCTTCATGGTCAAATAGCCCTTACTTTCAAAGTTTTCCCAATTTTTCGGCTGACTGACTGACCTTAATTTCTTAAAGTAATGATGGCCACTCGTTTTTCTTTACTTAGCTGCTTTTTTATTGCCATAATACAAATTCTAACAGTCTATTCAGTAGGACTATCAGCTGTGTATCCACCTGACTTCTCCTCAACGCCACTGATGGTCCCAACCCCATTTATAAGGCAAGAAATCCCACTTATTAAACCTGACAGGGCACAGCTGTGAAGTGAAAACCATTTCAGGGGACTACCTCTTGAAGCTCATCAAGAGAATGCCAAGAGTGTGCAAAGCAGTAATCAAAGCAAAAGGTGGCTACTTTGAAGAACCTAGAATATGACATATTTTCAGTTGTTTCACACTTGTTTGTTATGTACATAATTCCACATTTGTTAATTCATAGTTTTGATGCCTTCAGTGTGATTCTACAATTTTCATAGTCATGAAAATAAAGAAAACTCTTTGAATGAGAAGGTGTGTCCAAACTTTTGGTCTGTACTGTATATATATATATATATATATATATATATATAAATTTGTTTCTGTCTGTCTAGACGTCTGTCTGTCACTGTTAAAGGGGCAGGCACTGCGGAGGTCAATGTTAAAGGGGCGGGCACTGTGGAAGTAACTGTTGAAGGGGCGGGTACTGTGGAGGTCACTGTTAATGAGACAGCCACTATGAAGGTCACTGCTAAAGGGGTGGTCAATGCTAAAGGGGCGGGCACTGTGGAGGTCACTGTTAAAGGGATGGGCATTGTGAAGGTCAATGTTAAAGGAGCAGCCACTATGAAGTCCACTGTTAAAGGGGTGGTTAATGTTAAAGAGGCGGGCACTGTGGGGGTCACTGTTAAAGGGGCGGCCACTGTTTAGATTACTGTTAAAGAAGCAGGCTTCGTGGAGATCATTCTTAAATGGGTGGGGCACTGTGGAAATCAATGCCAAACGGGCGGGCACTGTGGAGGTCACTGTTAAAGGGACGGGCACTGTTAAAGGGGCGGGCATTGTGGAGTTCACTGTTAAAAGGGAGGGCACTGTGGAGGTCACTGGTAAAGGGGCAGGCACTGTAAAAGGGGCCGCCACTGTGGTGATCACTGTAAAAGGGGCGGGCACTGTGGAGATCACAGTTAAAGGGGTGGGCACTGTGAAGGTCACTGTTAAAGGGGTGGTCATTGTTAAAGGTGCGGGCACTGTGGAGGTCATTGTTAAAGGGGTGCTCATTGTTAAAGGGCCAAGCACTGTGGAGCTCACTGTTAAAGGGGCGAGCACTGTGGAGGTCACTGTTAAAAAGGTGGTTATTGTTAAAGGGGCGGCCACTGTGGAGATTAATGTTAAAGCGGCGGGCGCCGTGAAGATCACTGTTAAAGGGGCAGGCACTGTGGAGGTCACTGTTAAAGGGGCAGGCACCGTGGAGATCACTGTTAAAGGGGCAGGCACTTTGGAGGTCACTGTTAAAGAGGCAAACTAACTGGTGGTCCAACTGGACCCATATACGTCTTTTAATCCTGTGCTATTGGATATATATTATTTACTTTTAAAATCCTATATTATTATTTAGGACTAACAGTACTACCACTAACAGTGGTGTGGGTCACTCCATCTTTTTTTAATGTGACAGTGTTATTCCTGTTACATCACAGCAAATATTTAATGCCAATATTGGTTACAGCCTGTATTTGGTTTGTAAATATCTTTCTCTTTTCGCCTAAATTAGCTGTGTATTAACTACTGTTAGGGAGCTCCCTCACTACCACTGAGCTAAGAACATAAACACTCATACACCCTGCATCCCGACATGCTTCGCTGGACAACCAGCGTCTTCAGGGGATTGTGCAGGTATGAGTTTTGGGGGCGGGGACCATATTTTATGAGCTCGTATTCAGTGACGTATTTGCGGCTACCAATGAAATGATGATACATCATACGCATCTTCCTTAGTACCACAACTCCCTCCTGCTGATAGGTTAGTTTGTGCCAGGACTGCCAGTTTTAGATCTTGCGATATGTGATGTAGGTTCGCGCATGCGCGCGGACTTCGAAAAAAAAGTATCTTCCGACATATCGTATTTCATTAGGGCTGCGCATGTGTGTGAACTTAAGAATTTTCTTTATTAGGCAATATTTTGAGTAAGTTCACGCATGCGCATCGACTTAATATAGAAATATTCCACTCTCATCAGTCTCCCTCCAATTAGGCCAGCGCAAGCGTGTGGACTTGAAAGATATTGGTACATTCTTAGATCGTATAAGGACCTCAGGGAAGTAATACCCAGAAATCCATTAATAACCTATAGAAGGGGGAAAAATTTAAAAGAGATCATGGTACATAGCCATTTTCAAAAAAAGAAATGTACCAAAACCTGGCTATCAACACAGGGATCATATCCCTGTGGAGGATGTACATTTTGTAAATATATGTCACCCCAAATTTTTTTTTAAAGCCCTTATGATGGGAAAATATTCAATATAAAAGACTACATCAACTGCAAAACTACTGGCGTAATATATGCGATACAGTGTGACTGTCCAAAAATCTATGTGGGGAAGACGATACAGGAACTGAGAAGGAGGATTTCCAAACATCTCAGCAGCCTCAATACAAATGAGGATACACCTCTGGCAAGACATATAAATAAATACCATAGAGGTAGTCCCTCAGGCCTTAAAATCTGGGGAATACAGAAGGTAAAACCAGGCCCGAGACAGGGAGATATTGACAATAAGCTGCAACAGGAGGAGGCTAAAAGGATCTACCATCTAAAATCTCTATCACCAATTGGAATAAATTAAGGGTTTACCTTCTCTCCTTTTTTGTGAAATAGTGGAACAGCAAATAACAATGCAAAAAAGAAAAAAAATGAATAACAAAAGAATAAATACTATAATAAATAATGATCTAACTAGTATATATAGATAGATAAGGGACCATCCTCTATATATAAAAGTAAAAATATACAAAAATAATTGCATAGTGATAAAACAGAATACTTACCGTTGAGATTGATACCTGTATCTTCCCCAATCTGGGGGGCTCCAAGGGGTGAAGGGGTGGTTGACATCCTGCAACAAATATACCTGGTGGTAATCCTAAAAATAGGGAACAACAAGCACTGAGTATACAAAAAAAAATCTCGGACCCCCAGATATCTGGAGTAAGTGAATAATAATACCATTGGAGAAATGAACCACATACTAAAGTAGAGACCAAATTACTTATATAGCTCCAATCAGTGGCGTAGGGATCGCCATAGCAATCATAGCAGTGGCTATGGGGCCCTACGCCACTGGGGGCCCGTCCGGACCGCATTCATTTATTTTATTTTTTATTAACACACACAGGCAGCCAGGCCCGACCGCCTCGCCCAGTGTAGTGGGCGGGGCGCGGGCGGTCCGCGGCTCTGGCCTGGCTGGGGGGAAGCCAAGGAGTAGTCAGGTCAGGACTGGAGCAGGCGAGCCCGGGGCGCACTGCCGCACGAGCAGAAGATGAGGTAGGCGGTGGAGGGGGCCTGAACGGGGGCGTACCTGTGGGTTGGCCACTCTGTGAGGTCTGCTGTAGTGTGAAGGACCTGCGAGGATGTCACAGTCATGTGATCAATTACAATAGGGGGGGAGTTTAGTGTGGAGGGGATACTAAAGAGTGAGTGAGTGGAGGACCTGTGGTGATGTCACCCGGAGGCGGAGCCAGGCACCAGCGCAGGAAGGAAAGATTTCCTCCTAGTAACTAGAGGGAGGAGGCGGACTCAGGCGGTGGAGGGGGCCGGGCCGGGGGTGTACCTGTTGTGGAGCCGGAGGCCTGGAGGGACTAGGGAGGGAGTGGTCCTGCCGGCCGCCACAGATTTGTGCTCTCTGACTGAGATTGAGTGAGAGAGAGGAACCTCAGTCTCGCACTGCTACTGCTGCCAGCCTGTGCCTGCCTGCGCTGTACTGGACCGGTCCGCTGCTCGATGCTCCTGCCTCCTCCTCAACTGGTCTCCAGTCCTGCCACTCCAGTCTGCGCCTGCTGTGACTCTAAATAAAAGTAAGAAGTCAAAGTGAATTTAAGAAAGTGAGAACTTATGATTTCTGAGATACTTAATCTAAATTCTGAAGTTAAAAAGAGCTGCCTACAGAGTGGGGCCCCCAAGAGAAGCAAGTGGCGCCCTCCTTATCATTGCAGGTCTGCAGGCAGCTCTTTTTAACTTCAGAATTCAGATCATCAGACTCTCACTAATTACAAATTTACAGCACACACCCCTGTAGTGTCCCCCATCAGACAGGGGAGGGAAGAAACCCCAGAACTAGAGTGTGCCTCCCAACTTGGGGGGCACACTGACACTCTAGTTCTGGGGTTTCTTTTCTTCCCTCCCCTGTCTGATGGTGGACACTACAGGGGTGTGTGCTGTAATTAGTGAGAGTCTGATGATCTGAAGTTAAAAAGAGATGCCAGCAGTAATAAGGAGGGCGCCCCTTCCTTCTTTTGGGGGGCACACTCTATTTCTGGGGTTTCTTCCCCCCCCCCCCCTTATATGACAGACTAAGGGTACTATTACACTTGCAGCAGGATGGATCCGGCAGGCTTAAGGTACCTTAAGGTTATGCACAGATATACCTGATAAGAAAACTTCTAAGTGCAGATGCCTGTGATGCTCTAATAGAAGATATACAGCTGGGAGTGAAATATTTCTAATTTGACGCGCATGCGTGAATAGATCGGACAACAAGAATCCTTTCAAGTCCACACGCTTGTGCCGGCCTAATGGAAGGGAGACTGATGAGAGTGGAATATTTCTCGATTTTAAGTCGATGCGCATGTGTGAACTTACACAAAATATTGCCTAATAAAGAAAATTCTTAAGTTCACAAGCATGCGCAGCCCTAATGAAATACAATATGTCGTGAGAGAAAAAGTTTTCTAAGTCCGCGCGCATGCGCGAACCTACATCACATATCGCGAGATCTAACACTGGCAGGCCCGGCACAAACGAACCTATCAGAAGCAGGGAGGTGTGGTACTAAGGAAGGTGCGTATGATGTACCGTCATTTCATTGGTAGCCGCAAATACGTAATTGAATACGAGCTCATAAAAGATGGTCCCCGCCCCCAACACTTATACCTGCATGATCCCCTGAAGACGCTGGTTGTCCAGCGAAACATGTCGGGATGCAGGGTGTATAAGTGTTTATGTTCTTAGCTCAGTGGTAGTGAGGGAGCACCCTAA
This sequence comes from Bufo bufo, assembly GCF_905171765.1. Taxonomy (NCBI): domain Eukaryota; kingdom Metazoa; phylum Chordata; class Amphibia; order Anura; family Bufonidae; genus Bufo; species Bufo bufo. Next base: position 268,829,395 of record NC_053390.1, on the reverse strand, counting down.
CAGGAGTTAATACACAGCTAGAGATGTCGCGAACATAAAATTTTCCGTTCGCGAACGGAGAACGCAAATTTCTGCAAATGTTCGCGAACGGGCGAACCGGGCGAACCGCCATAGACTTCAATAGGCAGGCGAATTTTAAAACCCACAGGGACTCTTTCTAGCCACAGTAGTGATGGAAAAGTTGTTTCAAGGGGACTAACACCTGGACTGTGGCATGCCGGAGGGGGATCCATGGCAAAACTCCCATGGAAAATTACATAGTTGACGCAGAGTTGGGTTTTAATCCATAAACGGCATAAATCACCTAACAAACCAAAATTTTTTTGAACAACGTGGTTTAAAACATCCAGTGTGTGTATACGATCAGGTATAATGTTGTATCGATCAGGTAGTGTAAGGGTTACGCCCGCTTCACAGACATTGACAGACCAAACTCCCCTTTTAATGCACCGCAAACAACCGCAAACAGTCCATTTGCCTAACCGCAAACTCCCCATTTGCACAAGGTTGGATACCAAGCTAGTCATGTCCCGTTGATGTCATTGAAGGTTTCTTCCTCCACCCAGCCACGTACAACACCAAGGGTCCCCGAAAGGTGAATTGAATAGATTTTTCGAACGGGGAGATGGTTAAAAAAAGCGCTGGCTCCCTCCCCTTTGTTTGAATCCACGCCACGGTCACTGCGTCTGCACCGTGCAATTTACTCTCACACCCGATATAAGTGGTATTTTCTGTAGTTCTCTCTTCTCATCAGTTTAATCCCTGTTACGTCCCCAATCTGGGGTCCATTTATTAAATTGATTTTTCGAACGGGGAGATGGTTAAAAAAACGCTGGCTCCCTCCCCTTTGTTTGAATCCATGCCACGGTCACTGCGTCTGCGCCGTGCAATTTACTCTCACACCCAATATGAGTGGTATTTTCTGTAGTACTATTCTCATCCGTGTTTTATCCCTGTTACGTCCCATATCAGGGATTGCCTATTGTGGAAAAAAATTTAGGCCGGGTACCTTCCACTGTGGTGTCCCAATAACGACTAATTTTTTGAAGGCCTCAGACTCCACCAGCTGGTATGGTAAAAGCTGGCGGGCTAAGAGTTCCGTCAAGCCAGCTGTCAGACGCCGGGCAAAGGGGGTGACTCTGTGACATTGGCTTCTTACGCTCAAACATTTCCTTGACAGACACCTGACTGTGGGCAGATGAGATGGAACTGCTGAAGGTGAGAGGCAGAGTGGTGGGTGGTTGAGAGGGGGCAAGGAGGACAGCAGTGGTTGACGTGGCTGAAGATGCTGGACCAGGAGGAGGATGGTGGCTTTGAGTTTGTGTGCTGCTTGTACTCATGTGTTGATCCCATAGGCGTTTGTGATGTGCGATCATGTGCCTTCGCAAAGCAGTTGTACCGAAGTGGGTGTTGGACTTCCCACGACTCAGTTTCTTTTGGCACAGGTTGCAAATGGCATTGCTGTTATCAGAGGCAGACACACAAAAAAAATGCCACACTGCTGAGCTTTACAATGACGGCATTCTTGTGGTGGCAACAGCATGCGTTAATTGGCGTGCTGTCTGGCTGACCCCGGGTGCCGATACATGCTGTCTGACTGTGCCACTAGCTCCTTGCAACGACCTCCCCCTGCTTCCAACTCGTCTCCTCCTTCTCTCTGTCTCCCCTTCTGAACTTTCCCCCTCTTCTTCTTCTCTTCGAGCAGGCACCCACGTGGCATCCACGGACACATCGTCATCATCAACCACTTCACTTGTATCTGACACCTCAGCAAAGGAAGCAGCAGCAGGTACAACATCATCATCATCATCATCACACTGTACGTCCATGTGTGTAATGCTGCCTGACTGAGACATATCCCTGTTATCTACATCCTCTGGCAATAATGGTTGCGCTTCACTAATTTCATCCAACTGATGTGTAAATAACTCCTCTGAGGGATCCATTGAAGCAGCTGTGGTGGCTGTGGTGGTAGTGGTGGTGGTGGCGGCGGCCGGGAGAGTGGTAACTTGAGAGCAGGTGACTAAAGCTGAGCTGGAAGAGGATGGTGCGTCAAGGTTCTTAGCGGAAGCTGTTGAAGATTGGGTGTCCTGTGTAAGCCAGTCAACTATTTTCTCCTAATTTTTTGGGCTCAGCGTACGTGGCCTCTGAACACTGGGCATTATTCCAGGGCCAGTGGAAATCACAGCACCACGACCACGACGGCCCCTGCGGGGTGGCCTGCCTCTGCCTGTCATTTTTAAATAAGTGGTACTATGCGTGCAAGGTACTGTGCCACCCTATATAAGTGGTGGGCAGTGGCCACAATACAGTCTGTGTGGGCCTGACACACACTGGCTTGCAACTGTGATTATATCACAGAAAAATATTAAATTGAATTTTTTTTATCTGCAAGGTATTTGTGAGTGAGTGACACCCTGTAACGGTATGAGTGGTGGGCTAGCCAGTGGCCACAGTACAGTCTGTGGGCCAGACACCCACTGGCTTGCAACTGCTATTACATCACAGAGAAATAATAAATAGATTTTTTTTTATCTGCAAGGTAGGGGCCCACCAATACAGCCGTCCACAAGCGCTTCGATCGGATTGAGTTCCTCTAGAGCGCTATATAAGGACTTAGTAACATAACATAACATAACAAGGTATTTTCTGTCACACCCTGTATGAATGGTGTGCACACAGTACTGTCTGTGACTGAGCCTGCAGCCTCTCACACACGGGCAGGCAACTGCAATATATATAAATATAAAAGGGCTTTTTGGGGTGCTGTCAGGACGCTGTCCTTACAGCAGATGAGTCTGTGGACACAGAACACTGCCCTAGCTAACGCTTTCCCTATTAGATCATCAGCAGCAGCACTCTCCCTCCTCTCACTAAGAATGCAGATTCCGAATGAATCTAAAATGGATGCTGTCCAGGAGGTGGGAGGGTCTGGGAGGGAGGGTCTGCTGCTGATTGGATGGAATGTGTCTGCTGACTGTGAGGTACAGGGTCAAAGTTTACTCAATGATGATGTATAGGGGGCGGACCGAACATCGCATATGTTCGCCCGCCGCGGCGAACGCGAACAAGCTATGTTCGCCGGGAACTATTCGCCGGCGAACTATTCGGGACATCTCTATACACAGCTGAATTAGGCAAAAAGAGGAAGATCTTTACAAACCAAATACAGGCTGTAACCAATATTGGCATTAAACATTTGCTGTGATGTAACAGCAATAACACTGTCACATAAAAAAAGACGGAGCGACCCACACCACTGTTAGTTTTAACTTGTCTATGTACTGTTAGTCCTAAATAATAATATAGGATTTTAAAAGTAAATAATAAATAAAAGTTTTAGATATATCCAATAGCACAGGATTAAAAGACGTATATGGGTCCGGTTGGACCACCAGTTAGTTCGCTAAATTAGTAAACGTCGAGATGTGCTGTAAGGTCATTTATATTCATAGTTGTAAAAGAGGCAGTCACTGTTAAAGGGGCGGGCACTGTGGAGTTCACTGTTAAAGGGGTGGGCACTGTGGAGGTCACTGTTAAAGGGGCGGGCACTGTGGAGGTCACTGTTAAAGGGGTGGTCAATGTTAAAGTGGCGGGCACTGTGGAGGTCACTGTTAAAGGGGCGAGCACTGTGGAGGTCACTGTTAAATAGGCGGGCAATGTGAAGGTCACTGTTAATTTGGCGGTTACTGTTAAAGGGGCGGGCATTGTGGAGGTCACTCTTAAAGAGGCAGTTACTATTAAAGGGGTGGGCACTGTGGAGGTCACTCTTAAAGAGGCAGTCACTATTAAAGGGGTGGGCACTGTGGAGGTCACTATCAAAGGTGGGGTTACTGTTAAAGGGGCAGGCATTGTAAAGGTCACTGTTAAAGGCGCGGGCACTGTGAAGATTACTGTTAAAGGGGCAGGCACTGTGGAAGTCAGTGTTAAAGGGGTGGGCATTATGGAGAACACTGTTAAAGGGGTGGGCACTGTGGAGGTCATTGTTAAAGGGGCGGGCAATGTGGAGGTCATTGTTAAATGGGCAGTCACTATTAATGGAACGGGCAATGTGGAGGTGATTGTTAAAGGGACAGGCACTGAGGAGGTCACTGCGAAAGGGGCTGTCATTGCTAAAGAGGTGGGCATTGTGGAGGTCACTGTGGAGGTGACTGTTAAAGATGCGGACACTGTTGAGGTGACTGTTAAAGGGGCGGTCACTGTTAAAGGGACAGGCAATGTGGAGGTCACTGTTAAAGGGGCAGACACTCCGGAGGCAACTGTTAAAGGGGCGGGCACTGTGGAAGTCACTGTTAAAGGGGCGGTTACTGTGGAGGTCACGATTAAAGGGGTGGTCAATGTTAAAGGGGCGGGCACTGTGGAGGTCACAGTTAAAAGGGGCAGCCATTATGAAGGTCACTGTTAAAGGGGTGGTCAATGTTAAAGGGGCGGGCACTGTGGAGGTCATTGTTAAAGGGGTGGGCACTATGGAGGTTACTGTTAAAGGGGCAAACACTGTGGAGGTCACTGTTAATGGAGCGGACATTGTGGAGGCCACTGTTAAAGGGGTGTGCACTGTGATGGTCATTGTTAAAGGGGCGGACACTTTGGAGGTCATTGTTAAAGGGGCAGTTACTATTAAAGGAACGGGCAATGTGGAGGTCATTGTTAAAGTGTTAAAGGGGCGGGCACTCTGGGGATCACTGTTAAAGGGGCAGGCACTGTGCAGATCACTGTTAAAGATGAGGTCATTGTTAAAGGGGTCGGCACTGTGAATGTCACTGTTAAAGGGGCGGGCACTGTGGAGGTCAATATTAAAGGGCCGGGTACTGTAGAGGTCATTGTTATGGGGGAGACTAATATCTTTTTACGACACCCGGAAACATGAAATTAAATATACCCGTGTGAAGCTGGGTCCTTCTGCTAGTGTATATATATATAATTATATATATATATATATATATATATATATATATATATATATATTAGGGATTTGCTCTGGTAGGCAGGGTATGTGGCTGCAATACAGAGGCAAGTCCAGTGTTTATTCACACAGGGAAGGCAGAAAATAAAAAAAAACTGCTTTACAGGGTCCTGGTGTTAGTTCACACAGCAAGAGTTCCCAAAATAACATAAATCACCTGGCAGTCCACAGCAGGCTTTAGGGCGCCTGACTCCCAGCTGGCAGCTCTCATGCAGCTCTCAGCCTTGTAGTATGGCGGATCTCCTCAGCTCCCCAAAACACAGCGCTTCCACATCTCCACTATCACTTGGATCATCATACCACACCCAGCCGAGCTGCTGGCTAGGTTTTTAAACCCAGCCCAAAACCTGGCCTGGACAGCCACCCACCCTGCTCTTTGGCTGCTCCCAATAAGAACCAGCCCGGATTAGCTTTACAGCCACACTAAGTAAAACATTATCAGCGAGCACTAGATGCCGCTGACACACAAAATTACCGGTTCTTATCTCACCGAGGCCAGGAACCTCGGTGACACGTACCTTCCGTCAGTGACGGACCCTTGCGCCTTCCTACAATATATATATATATATTTTTTTTTTTTTTTTTTTTTTTTTTAGTAATGACCCATTTATTTTGTGCCATAGATTTTTTACAATTATTCAAAAAATATAAATATAAAGTATATAAATTTAATTTAGCCTCTATTTCTATAACGATTTGAACTCACAACCTTCTATATTAGAGCCAAGAACTTTAACCACTACGCTATACAGCTACATGTTAACCTGCACTGAAATATGAAATGATACTTCTGCTGTATAGGAATACTTACTACATGACAAACTACTATAAGATTTTTCTGACATAGTTTATCATTCATCTTTATAGCTGAGTGGTTAAAGTTCACGCCTCTAATGTAGAACGTTGTGAGCTCAAATAGAGGATAAATTAGATTTAAATACACTGGGTGTCCCTAAGCACTGACTCCATATATGCACATAGCCATATATGGAGTCAGAGCAGGGACTCTTAAGCCGCAGACTCACAGTGGGGGATTCCGTCACTGTACAGCGATCTTCTGCATATACCTCAGTGGGACCCAGCACCCTCCCCTCTTCAGAGCAGGGGGTGCCTGGTTTAATGCTCAGTTTCTTCCACTGACTTCCATTGAGCATCGCAAAGTGTTCTACTCGAGCACCTGAGGACTTTTGTGCTCAATCAACACTAATATCTATATGTATAGAGGCTATTAAAAAAGTATGAGCCATTTCCAGGCTGTTTTATTTCTGTTATGTGGTGATTCCTCAAAACTTATACAAAGGAAAAATGAATTGGTTGACCTATAGTTGTTACAATTAACACATACAAAAGTATGTGACAACTCCAGCACTCATCACTGTGGGAGCGCCATGGTCTAGCAATGACAGAATCCGCAGAATCGCGCATGTGCAGTAAGCAATGTGAGGCTAATGCCCTCACTATACACTGTGACAAGCAGACCAAGGAAGAGTGCGGTGAGGTGATATCATCAGCAGAGGGTTATGGCATTGCAGGCCGTTAGGTGCAAATGGGAGAGGTACTGTGAATGGGTGGGCTTGGGCTCGCCGAATAGGCAGGCTTGGGCTCTTAAAAAGTTTGGACACACCCTGCTGGACACTTTGCACCCTAATTTGCATATATAATACACATCATTTTCTGGACATCCACAAAGAAATACCAAAGGTATTTTTTTTTAACCAAGTCTGACTGAACAACAGCATGGTAGCATTACTTATTTAGGGCAAATGGTCACAGATTACCTTTAACGAAGGCTGAAAATGTTCTGGTCTCATGTCCCTTCATCAAAGCTCATGTAGACACTGGATTGCCACAGAAAGAGTGGAAACAATTGCACTAAGCAAGGGGAATGGGGCTTTAAAAAGAAGGACATTGGGCAGATATCATAATAATATCTTATCTCCATATAATGTTTACAGTCTATTGGAGAACATTATCTTAAAGGGCTTCTGTCACCCCCAAAACCCCCTTTTTTTTGGGCTTGTTAAAATCCTTTTATAACGACTATTCCCTTCCCTGGTAGTGAAGTGATTTGCATATTTTAAAAGATCGTTTTTTAAGGAAAAGAAGCCACAGCCAAAGGTAAGAGCCCTATGTAGGGAATAGTCATTATAAAAGGATTTTAACAAGCTCCAAAAAAAAAAAAAAGGGTTTTGGGGGTGACAGAAGCCCTTTAAAGTGTCTAACCCCATGTTTGTGGATATGTCTGCAAAAGCTCTGCAAATAAGGACACTAAAAATCTGCTTACTCCTGAGGATCCTGAACAAAGAATTCACTAACTCCTTTAATACCAAGTTCTCACTACCTTTGTATATACTGTATATTAGGGAAATGCCCCTGATGTATACCGAAAATGTATCCTTGAATATTGTACTTAGCAGACTACTTCACAACTTAAAATCAGAAAACACGGAAAACCAATGGCAATATTGGCATGGCGTTCCATAATATGAGTTGCATTAAATTTATGCAAAATAAAGATGTTGGCTTTGGTTATTAGATGCAAGAAAAACTGTTCTTGGCTAATAGAGTAATAAATAGCTTTAGTTATTTTTTATTATTTGTTTAATAGATTAAAATACATTTCAGAATAAATAATTTTGGCAGCAGTTGGCATTGAATATATTTAAATAATTGAACGTTACCTGCTGTGATGATCATTTGACTAAAATAAATGTTCACAGTTGGTTTAAAGACTAGTGTATTATAATATTTCAGTAAGTTACATCACCCCTCAGCAAGCCACACCATTTTTCATACTTCAATATTTTTTACAGTGCCCCAAGCATTTTTCAGACAGATATGGTGTCCTGTCACAATAAAATAAATACACAGTATATCTTGACTTTATTTAGAACACATTTTGCCAGCCCACAAGATATAAAGATCATTTCCTAGCACTGTGACATAAAGACATGATCACTACTAGACCTACTTAATATGCATGAATCACTGATATAAGATGCATGAAATCAATCATTTGATATACAGATCTGCTGAGGAGTGCAATCATATGATGGGAGCCTCCTGCATATCCCCAGAGATTGCAGGGAAAACAATGTAGGTTTCTTTATTGAGTTCTTGTATACAGTATAATCTAGCAATAGGTGTCTTACAAAATACTTTTGGTTTCCATATGATTGGCTGGGTGTCCAAAGAAATTAAAGTGTCCTATAGAAAAGCTCCAATTACTGCTTTTTAATTGTGTGAATGTGTCACCAACTTTTTTTCTACCAGTCAAAACCATATATATATTTTTTTTTCTAATGTGTTTTTTGTATTGTATAATCTGAACATGATTATGAGGGCTGACATTTTGCCCGAACTAGTCTTAAAGGGGTTGTCCAAGTTCAGAGTTGAACCTGAACATTCCTCCATTTTCACCCAGGCAGCCCCCCTGACTTCAGCATCAGAGCAGGGAAAAGACATTTTTAGGAGATCCGGTGATGTACCGGGCTCTCAATGGGGCCGCCAGGAAGCCCGGTGACGTCACCGGCACTGATGGGCGGGATTAGCGCTGCCCTAGCCAGTAAAACAGCTAGGGCAGCCAGCATTAAAGCCCGCCCATCAGAGCCGGTGACATCACCGAGCACACTGCCGGACGGAAGCTTCTGCCCAGCACTGTGTTATGATAAACAAAAGAGCCCGTGCTCTGCGCGATTTAGTTCAAGGCAAGGGAGCGCATCGGAGCATGAGATGCTCCTATGCTAGCCTCAGGGGGGCTGCCTGGATGAAAATAAGGGTATGTCCTGGTTCAGCTCTGAACCCGGACAACTTCCTTAACAGCATTTAGACATAGGCTTTACCGCAGCTAGATGGGCCATAGACACAAGGGACAGGAGAGGACCTCACTGACTTCTATGGGAGAGTTTGCGACACATACTCTACGACCTGTGCAGCGGTCAGTAGAGAGTTAATAGGAAAAGCAAATTGCTGCACTCTATTAATGTGATACAATTAAGGTATTTTAATTTTTTATCAGGGCTTTTTTTCTCAGAGAAAAGGTGGTGGAACTCACCCCACCTCCCCTGGCCACGCCCCTACCCACCCCTAGGACCGCCCCCTAAAACCGCCCCTTTAGAGAACAGGGATACACTGTGCCACACAATACTGAAAATTGTGTGGCACAGTGTAGAGGTATACTGTGTGGCACAGTGTAGAGGTATACTGTACATTGTGGGGCACAGTGTAGCGGTATACTGTATATTGTGTGGCACAGTGTAGCGGTATACTGTATATTGTGTGGCACAGTGTATGCTATATGTCTATAACATAAACATATTTCACATGAAAACTTACTGTTACTTGGCTTGGCCCTTGGGAATCTCGGACTGTCGGACACCACTTCAACACTTTGGCCGGGGGCTCGGCGTAGCTGATGTTGTGTTTTATCCTAATGAGAAAGATTTCATAATAAGGATTAAGGGGCAGAGGGATAGCAGAGAGAGGCTGGTGCTGCTACTAGGGGGTCATACCATGGGGGAGTAATAAAGCCCACCATAATGCCCCCCCGGTAGTAATAATTCTCCTTATAATGTGCAAAACATACCCCCTTGTAATGCCCCCAGTTGAGCTAATGTTCCCATAATGTGCCAATATAAAATACCCCTTCTCAGTGCCCCCGTAGATGACCCCATAGTGCTCCTCTCCCCCCTTCCCCATAGTACCCACCATAATGTGCCCCATATAAAATACCCCTTCTTTTTAGCCTCTGTAGATGTCCATATAGTGCCACCCAATAATGTGCCAGTAATAAGTGCCCCAATAGATGCCTCCCAATCATGTACCAGTAAGATGTGCCCCCATATCATGTGCCAGTAAGATGTGCCCCCATAGATGCCCCCAATCATGTGCCAGTAATAAGAGCCCCCACCATCATGTGCCAGTAGCCTGAGTGCCCCCCTATCATGTGCCTGTCCCCCCCTATCATGTGCCTGTCCCCCCCTATCATGTGCCTGTCCCCCCCTATCAAGTGCCAGTAGCCCCCCTATCAAGTGCCAGTAGCCCCCCTATCAAGTGCCAGTAGCCCCCCTATCAAGCGCCAGTAACCTCCTATTATGTGCCAGTAGCCCCCCTTATGTGCCAGTAGCCCCCTTTATGTGCCAGTAGCCCCCCTTATCCCTTATGTGCCAGTAGCCCCCCTTATGTCTGTGCCAGCAGCCCCCCTGTCTGTGCCAGAAGCCCCCCTTATGTGCCAGTAGCCCCTCTTATGTGCCAGAAGCCCCCCTTATGTCTGTGCCAGGACTAAAGCCCCCCTTATGTGCCAGCAGCCCCCCTTATGTCTGTGCCAGCAGCCCCCCTTATGTGCCAGTAGCCAGTAGCCCCCTTATGTGCCAGCAGCCCCCCTTATGTCTGTGCCAGCAGCCCCCCTTATGTCTGTGCCTGAACTTAAGCCCCCCTTATGTGCCAGCAGCCCCCCTTATGTCTGTGCCAGCAGCTCCCTTATGTGCCAGTAGCCCCCCTTATGTGCCAGCAGCCCCCCTTATGTCTGTGCCAGCAGCCCCCTTGTCTGTGCCAGAAGCCCCCCTTATGTGCCAGCAGCCCCCCTTATGTCTGTGCCAGAACTGAAGCCCCCCTTATGTGCCAGCAGCCCCCCTTATGTCTGTGCCAGCAGCCCCCCTTATGTGACAGTAGCCAGCAGCCCCCCTTATGTGCCAGCAGCCCCCCTTATGTCTGTGCCAGCAGCCCCCCTTATGTCTGTGCCAGAACTGAAGCCCCCCTTATGTGCCAGCAGCCCCCCTTATATGCCAGTAGCCCCCCTTATGTTCCAGCAGCCCCCCTTATGTGCCAGTAGCCAGTATCCCCCCTTATGTGCCAGCAGCGCCCCTTATGTCTGTGCCAGCCCAGCAGCCCCCCTTATGTCTGTGCCAGCCCAGCAGCCCCCCTTATGTGCCAGGATTGTCATTTTTGATTTTTACATATAAAAAAAAAACTTATACTTACCTTCTCCAGGATGCGATGCAGGCCTCTTCCGGCCTGTGTCCCTCGCTGGCTCAGGCAGCGCGATAACGTAATTGCGCCGCCTGCACCGGCCTCTGATAGGCTGCCGGCCTAGTGCTGGCAGCCTATCAGAGGAACAGGGAGGGGACACACCTTTCCCTGCCCTGCCGCATACAAACATTTGTATTGCCGTCCTGAGGACGGCGATACAGATGAGATCGATGACTTTGAAGATGAGTGAGCACTTCCACAATGGAAGCGCAGCGCTCATCTCCTGCTGTGCTCTGCCGGCGCCCCCCTTCTGACAGAGCCCGAACTAAAGGGGGGGGGGCGGGGTGAGTCGGCAAAATAGGTGGCGGAACGCCGTTCCGGTGCGTTCCGCCAGAAAAAAAGGCCTGTTTTTTCATAATAACGACATTGCAAGTTCTAATCCAGACTTTTATGCAGTATTTTTCCACATATAGGATCACCGAACGTTTCGGCAGAACCTTCCTCAGCAGTAGACCTGTGGTGTATGGCTGCATCAGGGGTAGCTGGATCATCAGGGAGTAGGGAGTTAATAAGCTGTGATATCACCTATTGTGAATGGTGGATCCAGTGTTGTGTGTGTACATATATAATATCTATTATTGTAATCCTGCCTGTAATGAGCAGATAACTGCAGTATAGTGGCCTGTACAGACAAAAAGTAACGCCAATTACTACGCTTAGTGACCAGTGCAAAAACTGCATCATTTTTTTTTATTATAGATATTGACATGGAAAATAAAAATTACTATCAAAAATCCTTTAAAAATCCCATTTAGGTCAAGAGGTTGCCCACTTCATATAACTATTTCCTAAACAACCCTAAACAGTTTTCTATGCCAGAATAAACAGTAAAGCTGCTCACACTCCGTACTTTAGCCCATCTGCTCACTAGAAGGCCTTTGGCTGCTATGTAAGCCATGTTCTCCCTACCCATAGGAAGCAAGATGGTGGTGGTCAATTGATATGTCCATCAGACGCTTTGTTGGAAGTCATCCTCTGCTGCTCAGGCCCTATACTGTAGCTGAGTATATCCTGTACCTGCGCAAAATAGGATGCAGCCAGGGACAGCTGAAAAAGTAGTTCTGTGGCTAAATAACATGACCATTAATTTAATTCTTCTTATGGACAGGAGAATAGCAGCTCTACACTGTTTACATAGCATATAGAGTGGTAACCAGGAGCCTTCTAGCAGGCAACTGGTGTATAAGTATAAGGGGATCTTTAGTTTGACGTGCCACAGCAAACAGTTTAGGGATGTTTGAGAAATGTTTCTATGATGAGTCCAAACAGTTCGATGTTTTATAATCTTGCAACATATTTAAATGATAAATTATAAAACTCTACCTGCCTGGATCCAACAGTGAGAGGTTTCAAGGTCTCACAAAAGGAAATTCTTCTTAAAGCCGACCCTAATCGCATTATTAAATTTTGATATTTAAACACATGCAAGACATGTCATCCATAATATGTTATTTGAGGATCAAACTATAAGAAATAGACCCATTATACCAAGTGAATGAACATAAAGTCAGTTTTAAATGAGGTTGTCTTTTGGCAGACCGTTTTAGTTTAATTTTATTTCAGAGGCTTGGTGCATCTGAGGATCCTAGTACACTAAGAGGCTATTCCAACTTACTACTCATACCACCACCCCTATATGACTACTACTACTACTACTACTATGACTAATAATAATTATACTAATAATAATTGGCCACTAACTGAGAAGTCTTGCAGGCTATGCATAGTATTGCTTTCGTGCACTTTCAGAGTATCAGACACAGTAGAATTACCTTGACAGTAGTTAATGTTTTGTGACACAGCATAAATACTTGTTTAATTCTTGAGAAGGACAAGAAGGGACTCAGTGTAAATATTCAATTAAGCAATCTAACAGCTGAGAATAATTCAGTTTTCTGCTTTGCTGGTTGTGATTCAGCAGAGAATGTGAGGTGACAGAGATGTCGAATATTTACAATAAAATGAGACTATAATTCAGCTCTGATTATAGTAAATATAATTTCAAAGAAATATTGTAATCTTTAACTTTTAAACTGTCTCCAAGAACATATTAGAGAAATTAGTAGGAGGGAAAAATCTACATAGCAACAGAAAACTTTAAAAATTAAATAAAAAATATGTTAAAATATGAAATGCTGTGCAGTTGCAAGACTGCTCCTAAAAATCTGTGCTGTACTGTTCTCCGCTAAGTGTATGCATGTATAGGACATGATAGACAGCCCCACTAATCTGAGAGCTGATAGTCTGGCATCCAAAACCACTGGCAAAAAGTTGATGGGGGAAGTTCTTAATGAATGTAGTGTTAGGGCTTGTTCACACGACCATGTGAAGACCGTGCTCATGCTGTGGACAGCAAATTGTGGTCCGCAATGCACGGGCACTGTCCGTGGGGAAGCCGCATGGGGACCGAATGGTGGCACGGAGCGGAACCCCAGAAAACACTTCGTAGTGCTTATGTAGTGTTCCATTTTTCCGTTCCGCACCATTCGGCATCTCCGGATTTGCGGACCCATTGAAGTGAATGAGTCTGCATCCGTGATGCGAAATGCACACAGAACGGTGCCCGTGTATTGAGGAGCCGCAAATGCAGTCTGCAATACGACAACAGGCATCATATGTTCGTGTGAATGAGCCCTTAGAGCCAAATATATAACATAATATAGAAACAAATGAGAAATTTCTGTCAGAGTGAGAGCTACTGCTTGTTAGCGACTTTTTAAAATTCATTTTAAGGCCTCTTGCACATGACCGTATGGCTTTTTCATTATTTTGCGGTCCGCAATAAACGGATCCACAAAAAATACGGATGACATCCGTGTGCATTATGTTTTTTGCGGAATAGAACAGTTCTATCCTTGTCCGTTATGCGGACAATATTAGGACATGTTCTATCTTTAAACGGAACAGAAAAACGGAAATACGGAAATAGAAGGCATATAAAGTACCTTTTTTTGCGGATCTATTGAAATGAAAGGTTCCGTATACGGTCCGTATACAGAATGCAAAAAAGGGTCCACAAACAGAAAAAAAAGGCAAGAGGCGTCAGATGCAGGACCCTCAATATTCTGGTGGTTATAACAAAAAAGAACATATGTTATTCCATAACCCTGCTATTTATTTATTTATTTATTTATTTTAGCATTCATGATCACACATTAGGAATGAGCAAATTTCTTACATTTTGATTTGGATCTGAATTGGCTGACAGAGTCATCCGTTTTTATATGTGTCCCAATAAATTAGACCGTAATCACAAGTGCCCCAATTGCCTGGGATACTCTCTCCCTCCCTTGCTCCGTTCCTCCCTTGCCCTCTCATTTTCTCTCTTTCGATCAAAACAAATTTTGAATTTTTAAAAAAACTGGTGAAATTCCTGAACTTTAGAACTGATTCACTCATCTCGATGTGCCGAAGGCAAATTGTGCTGTCTAATCACGATCTGCTGCCAGTAAATAACTAGAAAGCAGGGGAATGAGCAATGGCATAATGATTGCTCCTTACCATGCTGTGGAGGCAATCGCTGCATGTAATAGCAGAGGTCTCTTCCTGTCACCACCAGTTCTTTGAGAAGGTCTGGCAGACGTCCTTCTCTACCTCTTGCATTACGTTCTTTGTTTTGGTTTCACTTTATCATCTCCTTTTCCTTCTCCCAGGTGTCACCTATTTAGACTAATCGTCTCCCTTTATATTCCCTCCCATACTGCCTCACTTTGCGGTTTATACTACTTCCTGCAGTGGCGTAGCTAGAAATGAATGGGCCCCACAGCAAATTTTTGAATGGGGCCCCCCTCCTCCAGTAATTTTTTCGCAACCCCTTCCTTTCATGCCACCCCCATTCCTGTGGCTAGTAAAGATCGCTCTCTCAAACCTGTTCCATCCATTTTCTACACTGTCTATACTGCCACTGTATATAATTTCATTTTGTAATACTATTGAGAGGGCCCTGACAAAGTCTTTTAGTCCTCCTCCACCTGGATGGGCCCCTTCTGGGTCAGGGCCTCAAAGCAGCCGCTTCCCCTGCTTCCCCTATAGTTATGCCCCTGACTTCCTGGATGAAATGTTTACTGCTGGAGGCTGCTGCTGCTTGCTCAGATAAGTCTTTTAATGTATTGTGTTTCCTTGCTGGCTTTATTCTAGGTGACCTTGACTCCGTCAGTATTAAGTGCAGGGAGCCGGTGGTCGTGTCCCCTCACTATTATAGGGTTTTCAGGTGTCACACAGTCTTAGGTACGTGGGCATCAATCATCTATTATTGAGACCCGTGCATGGGCATAGCAGTCAGGGAGAGCTCTTAGGGTTTTCTAGGGCTCACCTATATGCTCCTTAGTTTGGGATCAAGCCAGTCGGACGTTTATTCATAAGTTCCAGCTATCTGCAACATCATCCGTGACACCTCCACTAACAAGCAGGTGATTGCTGGTAAGGAACGCTTCCCTCTCAACAATTTCCTGCAGAATCGGCTGGGGTAATATACAGCTTTCACTCACCTCGCAGGGCACCTGTGCTAAGTCCCTGACGGTAGTTGTGGATCAGGAAGTCATGTTTGGTTGCTGGGAAACTGCCACATGCAGCCGTCTCTCTCCTTCTGGCCATTTCTCAGCTGATCCGGCTGCAGCTCTCCTGCTCCCTGCTGAGGGCATGACATGTTACTATGGCAATTGAGGCTCCTCTCTGATGTCACCCAGGTATTCTATGAAAGGAAAACATGTCCATATCACCTTGCATGAAGATTTAGGTGTACCCCTGTGGTTCTTGCTCCTGATTGCTAACTGATAATTATGATGATTCGGACCTTGACTTTGTTCCCAGCTTATACCTCTGCCTTGAATTTTGAATGGAGACTTGGTATCTGTGGTCCCACACCTAGTATTGAGTTCTGGCATTTCTTCTGAATTGAGGATGATCAAATCGATTCATTATGAATTTCACAAAAATGTGTCCATCAAATGAATTGATATTTTGGTGGAAAGAGGGAATAATCACATTATATTATGTGTTCGTAGAAAAAGGTAGGGACTGCACAATTCCTTTCAAAAGTGTTGATGCAAGCGAAATGACATAATAGTCTGTTCAATAATTGTAGAAAAATCGCTGCACTCCAGTGTTATGATGCAATTAAAGTATAGTTTTATTTTTGTAAAGTTATATCAAAATTCCTGATCCAGACAAGTATACGCATATAATCAAAAGGTCCACAATATAAATCACTGGACGATTCAGTCCAGCAGAACCTTCCTCAGCAGTGTAACTTATGTGTAGGTATAATAAAGATAACATAACATATGATAACTGTATCACTAGTATGTCACCCGTGGGTGATATAAGAGACCAGCGCCGTTCTCTTATATCACCCATGGGTGACATATTAGTGATACATATAATTTTCTAATTAAGGGGGACAACAGCACCTTAACAGATCACCGAGCAGCAGAACCTCCATTTATAGGAAGGCCAACGATTTTAGACAACGGCAGCGCAGGGGGATCTCCTATAATTTATTTTACATATGATAGCTGGTACCATCAAATCCTAGATAGGAAACATCCAATTATCCAAGGAAATATATACAGTAACATTCAAAATTTAATATTTACAGAGAAGCTATCCAGCCACCTTACTTAAAGACACTATTTCACAACTTGATAATTTGTCTACATGGAACAATGACAACTCAGATAGACTCGTCTGTGTCACTATCTATCATCCCATAATGCACAAAATACATAAAATAATCAGACGTCATTTGTCAATCTTTTCACAGGCCTATCCAACTATTGCCGGGTTTACTGTAGAAACCCCCTGTTAACCAGCTTTAAGAGACCACCTAATATAAAAGGAAAAACTAGTACAGGCCGATATAGGTAGTCTGCTCAAAGTCCCTAGACAGCAATTTTTGCGCAGCCAAAGACACGGTACATTTTCTTGTCTCAACTGTTCACAATGTTCTAGCGTTATTAAGGGCAATTCTGTTACACATCCACAGACCGGACAACATTTCATGATTAATGGCTTTTTTTTTACATGCGATTCCTCTTTTGTGTTATATCTCCTGAAGTGCCCTTGTGGCCTTGCCTTTGTGGGTGAGACCTCTCAGCATGTACTCGATTGAATTTCTAAACACAAATCCACTATAAGATTAGGCTATACCTTTTTACCTGTACCCCATCACTTTGCGGAATCTAAACACCAAGTATCACAATTGAGATACCAAGTCTTGGAACAGGTAGCACAACCACGCCGTGGAGGCAATAGGACTCCTCTATTATGACAATGGGAATCATATCGCATCCATAAATTGGGAA
Source organism: Bufo bufo (assembly GCF_905171765.1). NCBI lineage: Eukaryota > Metazoa > Chordata > Amphibia > Anura > Bufonidae > Bufo > Bufo bufo. The sequence goes on along the minus strand of NC_053390.1, from coordinate 268,812,103 downwards.
CATTAACACCACGAGGATTAAATAGAGAATGTGACTTTTTTATTAACTTAGAATATTGTAACACTTGTCTTGTTTTTTCTACAGACTCGATGAATTAATTTACATCTGGTGAGAACATCCCCCATTCCCCTTTTCCTGTCCCCCCCCCCCTAGTTTTCTACCCCTCTCCCATTCCCCAGCCCCTCCCCTTTTTTATCTCCCTTTGTCTCCCTCTTTTCTCCCCCTTCTTCTTCCTCCATCTTCTCCTATTTCCCCATTTTTTCTATCAACTTTACTCTACATTTCCCTACTACTTATCATGATTGGGAATTTATTCATATATATATTTTTTTTTCTACATACCTATTCTTATATATACCTATCTTCTTCCCCACATACATTACACATCTTTCATCATTGCCACCGACACCATCATATACTGTTTATCTTGATCAATACAGATTTTTGTGCTCTTTTATTTTTCTACAGATACATGAATTTACATATTATATTGATCCCTACTGTTCCATTAACATGCAGACATATTTCTATTGATCCTTGTCCTTGAGTAAAGCGACTGTATTCGGATCGCAGAGCTTCTGAGTCCGCGTCCTGTTTCCATGATAGTGATGCTACCAGCATTATGCACGTCATCCTGTGACGTGCACATGTCTCCTACCACACCCCCTGCACTGACACTTCTCCTAAGTTTGAGTCCTGCTCCCATGGTAATGACACTACCAACATAATGCACTTCATCAGGTGACGCACACATGCCCACTACCACACCCTTCCTCACAGGCGCACGATACATACAAAGATGCTACTGGCACATTGCCTGCGATCCAGCTCTCTTTCACACCACATGCACACCACTGGTATGTACAGTATAATACACGGCATCTAAATGCAGCCTGTCCATTTACACACATTAACCTTTCAGATTTACTTCACATCATCAGCACTCATGTTCTAGCCATCTGGCGATTATACACTCAGCCTCTACTGTTATTCTGTAGATTATGTACCTCTCTTTAATAACCCCCTTGGAGATTTACCTCTGCTTTGCAATTATCTGCCCCATAGGCAATGTTAATTTATGATTAGGCTGTTTCTTCCATGCTTATTTTATTTTAATTTATTTTGATGTTGTATGTTATATATTTCCTTTGATAATTTGATATTTTATATCTAGGATTTGATGGTACCAGTTATCATATCATTTATTATGTTATCTTTATCATACCTGCACATAGGTTGCACCACTGAGGGAGGTCCCGGTGATTTATATTGTGGACCTTTTGATTATATGTGTATACATGTCTGGATCACAAATTTTGACATATCTTTGCAAAAATAAAACGATGCTTTAATTGTATCATAGCACTGGAGTGCAGTGATTTTTCTACAACAATTTATGATTGTGTGTTGGACATGACTTGGGATCTGGATCAGGGTGCTGAGTAGGGCGGGGGGAGAAGACATCAGAAGACAAGAGTGATGGCTGTGGTGACAATAAAGAGCATAAAAACCTCTAAAAGTACTGCCAGGGTCAGAACTGCTTCTATTGTGGTCAGCTTAGTAACTGGTGCTGCTGATACTATGAGAACAGGCTCAAAACATCCAAGACTACCTCTAGATCTGTGCAAGCGAATCCTGTACGATGGTTTATTCTCCACAAGGGTGGCACACAAAACCACAGCCATGTGCAAGATCCGTAGGATTAAAATAAGCTGTGAACATTAAAACAAAAACAAGTACCATAGAAACATAGAATGTGTCGGCAGATAAGAACCATTTGGCCCATCTAGTCTGCCCGGGACTCATTGCAGCACATGAGGCAGCATCACTATATCCTGTAAGAAATAAAGAACTTCTAGCAGTATAATGTCCTTGTCATCATCATCAGCTACTTCTTCTCCTGCTCAGAATCCTCCTTCCCCTCCTTGTCCTGTGCTCCATCATAAGACATCCATAATAATATGTGGCCACAAGAAAACAATTCTTGACCAGCAATAAGCTTTTGTGCCAGCTGAACTCTCACCTGGCCAATTTGCTAGTGGTTCAGTTGCTGCTTTACCACTTAGTTGTGGTAAATGTGGTATACTTCCATGCCTTAGCCTACATGTAATTTTTCTAGGCTCTGACCTAGGTGGTGTGCTGAGAGTGACTCTTTGCCAGCCAAGCAAGAGTAATGCTGCTATATGAAAATTTGACTTGTCTGTCAGCAAATGTGGCTAACAATTTCATTTTTCTGACGTGTGGCCCGCGCATTGTGCTAGGACTAATTATTGGCCATGCAAACAAGAGTACCACTGCTATTTCCAAGATTTGACTCATCGATCCTCAAATGTGGAACACCTTGGCACCTTTGCCTAAATTATATTTTTTAGGAAATGTGGCACACTTTCTTTCCTTTGCCTGAATTAAAGTTTTCTGGGCTCTGGCCTGGGCAGTGCAGTTACTTTTGGCAAAGCAAGCAATAGTTCCACTGCTATGTGCAAAATTTGACTTGTTGGTAGGCACATTTCTGCTCATTCATCTTAATTTAATTTTTCTGGGCTCATGCACGAGTGGTGTGGTGGGACTTTTGGTTTGTGCGAGTCATATGGGCAGGCATTCTGAACCATTTAAGGCATCGTTTTTGGATGCTTGGCCCCCCAACAATGCACAGATTTTTCCCCATAGCATTGTGTATGTGTTTAAACACCATCTGTCTTCTATAAGGGACAATTTTTGAAAGCCTTATAATTTGAAAAAGCATAAAACATGTGAAGGCACGTGTGTTTTTAAACACGCTGTTCATTAATGCAATCAAACATGCATTTAGCCACTCAGACATGATTTACTATTGTTGTCATTGCGTTCAAGAGCTTAGGGAGCAGGAAGGGAGGAGAGAAAAAGTAAAACTTCATAAAAAATTAAAAAGAGATAAAAAATGTTCCTAAAAAAATTCAGGGGAGACTACAATTTTCAGGGCAATTTGAACAACTTTGGCTTGGGTAGAATCAATTCGGTTCCAAACCAAACTTTTTGACAAATTTGGTGGGCCTAAAACAAACTGAATCTCAAAAAGTTTGCTCATCTCTATTCTAAATATGATCCCTTCTTATTCTCCAGTATTTTGTATCCTGATTGCTTCTCTGCTGAAGATCTCCGGTTTCATTCATGACTACTACAGCACACCCACCACCAATCAGTGACTACTCTGGGAACATGAAAATTTGACCAGGAAAAGCCAGATCTTCTTGTAGGGGTTAAAGGGAACCTGTCATCAACTTTATGCTGACCTCACTGAGGGCAGCATAAAATAGTGCCAGAAATGCTGATTTCAGCTGTGTGTCACTCATGAGCTAAAAGTAAGTGGTTGCTGAGAACCAGCATCATAATCATTGCAGCACAGTCCTTGAAAAGAGTCAAATCTACTTGAGAAGAGTCATGGTTATTCACAATCTCCTGCTCTCCCCATTCATCTGCTGATGGTTGGCAGTTCTCTCCTAGAGAGAAAGGGAGAAAACTAGGTAGAAGACGGTCAATCATCAGCAGGTGGGCAGGGAGAGCAGGAATTCATTAATAACCATGACTCTTCTTAGGTGTTCGTGACTCTTTTCCAGGCCCAGTATGCAATTATTGTGATGTTTGTTCTTGGCAACTAACATATTTTTAACTTTTAAATGACAGACCGCTGAAATCAACTTGCCTGTCACTACTTTATTCTGCCATTAGTATGGGCAGCACAAAGTTGATGACAGGTTCCCTTTAAGCATGAAGAATTGGGAGATGCCGTAGACTATTCTGGTGTAGCCAACATTGAACTGATTGGAAGTTGGAGGATCTACTACTCCAATAAGAAGCATAACAAGGAGTTGCATAATGCAAATGACTACATCATGGTATTCAAAATTGGTACAGATGAAAGATTTATCATTAACCCCTTCCCGACCGCAATCCGTCTATATACGTGATAGCTGCACATACCCCGTGCAGCTACCACGTGTATAGACGTCATGGCAGCTCTTTAATCCAAGCAGTCCAGCAAAATCAGATCAGAGCCTGAAATCAGGTAATGTGTAATAAAGCCCCCCGATCTGTGCCCCCGATCTTTGCCCCCCGATCTGTGCGCCTCCAAACCCCCACCCCTCCTGTGAGCCCTGCCTCCGATGCGATCCTCGCCCCCCCATCCATGTATTGTATCCCTGATGCATGTATCCCTGATGCATGCATCAACCCCCAAATGTGCCTCCTCCTGCTGGCCATGCCCCCCCTTTACAGCGCTGCCCACTATCTGTGCCTCCTGCCCCCGATGCGGTCCCCCTGCTTTATTTGATGTCGGCGGCTCCATTCCTGAGCCGCCGACATCAGCAGCGAGTGTCAGCTGTATGCTGACACTCTGCTGTAACCCCTTAGATGCCGCGGTAGCGGCATCCATGGGGTTAATAGAGGGAGGGGGCTCCCTCTCTCAACCATCGGGGCTGCCGCGCAATGATGGCAGCGCCCGATGGTTGCCATGGCAGCCGGACGCTTTGCAAAAGCGCCCGGTGTTGCCATCTACAGGACATTTGATAGTATTGCAGGTGCTGCACATCTCGTATCTTCACAGCATAGACGATTGCCTTCAGATGATACGAGATGTGCAGCACCTGAAACTACGGATACTGGAAGCCTGTGCTAGCATTTCTCCTGCGGTGTTGCTTTCAGTGTGTGAAGAGTGGGAGAAAAGGGTTGCATTGACAATCCAACACAATGGGCAGCACATTGAACACATTTTGTAAGTGGTCAGAAACTTGTAAATAACTCATGAAAGAATAAAACTACGTTAAAACCAAGCACACCATTGTTTTTCTTGTGAAATTCCCAATAAGTTTGATGTGTCAAATGACCCTCTTCCTATTAAAAAAACAAAAGTTGGATTCAAAATGGCCGACTTCAAAATGGCCGCCATGGTCACCACCCATCTTGAAAAGTTTCCCCCCTCACATATACTAATGTGCCACAAACAGGAAGTTAATATCACCAACCATTCCCATTTTATTAAGGTGTATCCATATAAATGGCCCACCCTGTACTTTCAATTTCCACTGTTCTATAGATGGAAGAGATGTTGATAACCAGTATTTTGGGACCAACAGGCGAGCTGCAATAAGTAACTGTCCAAATAGAAAGGGGGGAGGGTGGGAGTCATTTGACTCTTTCGAATCATAGAAGCTAAGTAGCGCTTTGAGAGGTGACATAGGCACTGAAGTTCGGCAAATTAGGTTACTTAGGCGAAATATTTCCTTCCACCATTCCTTCACTAAGGGGCATTCCCACCAAATGTGAAAAAAGGAACCTCTATCACTTAGACACCTCCAACATCTATCTGATGATGAATCAGAAAAAAGGCAGGTGATGTCTGGGGGTTTAATACCATCTGGTTAATAGTTTATATCCGTTTTCTTGAATGCGGACACATCTGGATGCAGTATGGGGGGTTAAAAAGATGTCTGGTAATCTATCAGGCGGAAAGATTCGTCCCAGATCTTTTTCCCAATGGCAAATGTGGGCGGGTTTGACAAGTAAAGGAGGTGAGTTTAGTCTATGGAAAAGTTGGGAGATAAGTTTTTTTGTCGGATTTGGGTTCTTGATGAGGGCTTCAATCCAAACTAAGGGTCAGTGAAAGTCACCTCCAGAGGTGTGTTGGGATAGGTATGAATGAAGATATGATATTGGAGACAAGTGCTGATGATGGGGAGTGAGCAAATTTCAGAGCTCTGAAATGGGTAATACCTGACCCTCCGAGTTAAAGAGGGAGGAGACTGGTATGTCTGAGTCTCTCAGTGATCTAGGGGTACACTCAGATACCGTAGGGAGAGCTGTGCCCAAGATATCTCTCATAGACAGAAGGGGGGATGGAAAGGTTATTGAGCAATGGGTAGTTTGGAACCATTTCCATGCCTTCAATGTGGCCTGGATAATTTGGTATGGTGAAGAAGGTATATTAATATGACAAGAGTTTCCCAGTAATATGGATCGTAGTGATTTTCCTAAAAGTTCCTGCTCCATATTTACCCATGGTTTAGGGTTTGTGCTCCTAAGCCATTCCACTACCCTGGACATCAGGACAGCCTTTCCATACAGTTCGGGATCAGGAAGAGCCATCCCACCGGATCGTTTGGGGCGAGATAATGTGTCGTATGAAATTCTGGGTTTTTTGTCGTGCCACAGAAATTTACGGAACAGTTTCCTAAGGGAAGTATAATATGTTTTAGGTATATGTATGGGTAGAACTTGCTGCATATATGTGAGGTGTGGAATAACCAAGGACATAAGGAGGTTTTTCCTTTCAAACCATGAAAGAATATGAGTATTTAAGCTATAAACTTGAGGAGATGGATTGCAAAAGAGGTAAATAATTAAGGTCGAAGAGATCAGTTATATTGGGGCTAATCTTTATTCCTAAGTAAGTGAGGAAAGGGGATGACCAGTCAAAAGCTGAGTTGATTTTTAAGCGAGTTTGCGTTTTTTGGGGGATACTAAAGCATATGATAAGCGATTTTTGTTTGTTAATTTTAAAATTGGAGAAAGCACTATAGTTATCTAAGTGATGTTGAATCGCTGACAGGGATATTTCCGGATTTGAAGTCATGATCATGATGTCATCCGCGAAAACAGCAAGTTTGTGTTCTCGACCCCCCAAGACTATCCCCTTTATAATTGGATCTGCTCTCAGACAGGTTAGAAGAGGTTCAAGGGCTAAAACAAAAAGTAAGGGTGATAAAGGGCAACCTTGGCGGATACCATTCCTTATGCTAAAGGGGTCTGATAGATCACCATTTACTAGGATCAAGGCTGAGGCCTGATGGTACATGGCAAAGGTGGCTTGTACAAAGGGACCAGGTAGGCCAAATCCCCTCAAGACTAGGTTCAGATAGGACCAGTTAATCCTATCAAATGCTTTTTCCGCATCTCTACTGAGTAAAAATAGAGGTTTCGATCTGAGGGCTGCATAATATGTAATATTCAGAACTCTAGAAGTATTATCTCTTCCCTCCCTACCTCGGACAAAGCCTACCTGGTCACCCTGCACCAATGACGGAAGAACCATAGCCAGGCGATTTGCCAACATCTTTGCCAGTAATTTAAGATCAATGTTGAGGAGTGAAATGGGTCTGTAGTTAGCACACTGATCGGGGTTTTTTCCTTCTTTTGGGATTAACGTTATGTGAGCTATTGTCATGTCTTTTGAGAGCTGGTTCCCTTGTAAGGTCGAGTTACATACTGAAAGTAAATGGGGGAGTAGGATTTGTTGGTAAGTTATGTAGTATGAGACAGTTAAACCGTCTGGACCTGGACTTTTACTAGAGGGTGCTTGCTTTAGGGCTGTTGATAGTTCTGTCAAAGAAAATGGGGAGGATAACTGCTGTTGAATATCTGGAGAGAGAGAAGGGAGATCCAGCTTATCTAAAAAGGAGGAAGTTAGTGTGGAATGTGAATCTGGAGTAAGTGAGGGGTGTATATTATATAAAGATTCGTAAAATTCCTTAAAGCGGGAAGCAATCAACTTAGAAGAATATAGTGGAGTGCCCTGGGGGGAATCAATTTGGTGGATATAGTTTGCAGCTTTTCTTTTTTTAATCCTATGCATCATGAATTTTAAAGCTTTGTCTCCATGTGCAAAAAATTTATGCTGCAAGTTCAAAAAGTATTTTGTGGTTGAGTGTTGGAGTAGTGATTTAATTTCTGCTCTGTGGTTACAAAGTTCCTGTAGGTGGGAATCTGATAGAGAACGTTTGTGTAGGGATTCTAATGTTTTAATTTTTTGACATAAGGCATCAAATTTTTTACCCCTCTCTTTTTTAAGGAAAGAACCCAGGCTAATAAAATGCCCTCTAATAAATGATTTATGGGCGTCCCATAAAGATAGGTTCGATGTTTCTGGATTATGCAACAATTTTAACTATAACTAATATACTTTCTTATGGCTATTATGGCATGTAGCTCTCTTTGGTATTAAAATGTAGCTATTTTTAGGACTTTCATTGTAAGCTCAAAAGTTTTGCACAACACATACTGTATATATACCGTAAGTAGTATGTTATTTTACTAATGGCATCTAAGTAGCCTAGTCTATTAACCATAGAAAACTAACAAGTGGAATCTATATTGTAAAGCAGCCATTTTTGTAGATGTTAGCATTTATTTTAAATTTAATTTCTTCTCAAAACAGAAACATTTTGGGTACACATTATGCTGATATGTTAATCTTTATGTTGGTGGTATAATGAAGAGTTAAAAAGGCTATATATAAAGCTTGAACAATTTAGAGAAAGGCTGTTAGGTAACTAAGTGTTCTTTTCTAAAGCATTGCCCTGCGGTCACATCCTTTTATAATTAAAAAGTAGCCCGTTACACAGAGTACAAGAAATGCATGGTGAAGTAGAAAATAAATTGTGTTTGTCAAGTATAAATGAAGTACATGTCTGCATTTTTATGCTTTTGGATACACAGCATTTTCCATTATACATGTAGTTGTGCCCCAGCTCTGATAGGTAAAATAAAATCAGAACAGACTTCTTTTTAAGTTTGGCCACTAGAAAATGACAAATTTAGAGTCACATACAAAAGATAATATAAAATAAAGTGAAGACTGCAATTTGATAGATGAAGGAAAGGCTGTGCAATTTCCGAGATTCAATTTTCTAAAGAGCTTGCTTATGGGAAAAAGCTATGTAATACTTTGTGTGTAATTGTCTAATTGGTTGTTGAAGAAAAAGGTATTTATTATAACACTCCAAGTGAATGCATAAAGAAGATAAATGACTGTCTGGGGTACAATAAAGGATGAGTTTATAATTTTGTTTCCAAAATGCAAATTTTTGAGGGGTTAACTGTTTAGTTTTTGGATCGGCATTTCATTATATCATTAATGCCTTCATGATGCAGCGATTTTCTGTTTTTGTTTTTCACTCCCTACCTACCCAATACCATAACTTCTTCTACTTTTACTGTTCACATAGCCGTAAGAGGACTTCTTTTTTGCCGGACAGGTTGTACTTTCTAATGGCACTATTTAATATTACATAGGATGTAGTGGGAATTGAAAAAAATGCAATTGCATCATAGTTTTATGGGTTTAATTTTTATGGCGTTTCTTATGCAGTAAAAGTGACCTGTTCCATAAATTTTCTGGGTCAGTATGATTACAGTGATATCAAATTTATATATCTTTTCTTGTATTTTAATATTGAAAAAAAGATAAAACTTTGGAAAAAAACTTTTTTTTCTTTGCATCTCCATACTCTGGGAAAGCTGTCTTATTAGCCCCGGGAGTCTGATGTGTGAAAAGCTGACACTGGCGCATGTTGTCATGGGGTTAATAAAAAAATAATGCAACATGCTTATACAAACCATATTATTTCAACAAGGCATAATTTTATAATTCAATATTATTGCAACATTACTTTTATGTAATTTATTTAAATAGGGTAATAGTAAAATATTGTAAAAATAAAATAGTGTGTGATAAATTGTTTCACAAATCTAAAATTCACTCCCATCATGCTTTAAAAAAAAATCACATATGACAAATTTGTGTTACCCTGGAAAGGCATCTATCCTCTGGTAATTTAATCGGCCTACAAAATCATGTACTTTATGTGAGCTGCCAAGAGGAGTAGAGAAGGAAAATGAAAACAGCTCCAACCATATATTTAGCCCAGAAACAAAAAAAGTTGAATAACTTTCTACACAAGTACTATTATAATCAGGGCAACCTCAGGGCAGCACAGGACAAATTAATATTTGTGAGGGTCTGGGCTTTAATACCCTAATTCATTTATTATGTTTGCAAGGGGTCAATATGTTGTAGTTTTTTGGACCGTTCTACAGTATATACTGTATATCTGAATGGTGTTTGCACAGATCCACGTATGGTACTTGCTCAGTGATGGCTACCGTTTTTTTATGGGCCTTTAGGCGATAAGATGTCAGTGGGCTCCTTTATGGTTAAATTAGGAGGATAGGTCATCAGAATGAAAATATCAGAAAACCTCTTTAATTCACTTCTACTAAATATGGATACAAGAAAGTGGCAGGTCCTAACCCCTAGGCTTAGTTCTTTCCTGTGTAAGTTAGTATAGTGCTGGTAGCTGAAGAGTATGCAACTCAAACAGTCTTGTAGTAGTGACATACACCCGATGGGGACCTGAGGAAACAGACCAGGCAGCACCCTAGTGAGTGAGGAACAGTATTATTAAGAAGGTTAAGCAGCCATATAAAGAGGGTTTGTGCATGCAAATAGCCTGTAGAGGTAACACTTGTTTATAGCTCCTGGAATTCACTGTCCCATGGCTGGGTTTAAATGGCTTTTGGCTTCCAGTCATTAGAGATGTCGCGAACATAAAATTTTCCGTTCGCGAACAGCGAACCCGAATTTACGCAGATGTTCGCAAACGGGCGACCGGGCGAACCGCCATAGACTTCAATAGACAGGCGAATTTTAAAACCCACAGGGACTCTTTCTGGCCACAATAATGATGGAAAAGTTGTTTCAAGGGGACTAACACCTGGACTGTGGCATGCCGGAGGGGGATCTATGGCAAAACTCCCATGGAAAATTACGTAGTTGACGCAGAGTGTGGTAAGTTGAATTCGCAATGCGATTAATATAACCTGTATTAATCGCATTGCGATTACAACTTAGATCTGAGTTCCTAATGGTTGTATTGTTAGAATTGACTAATATAACAAATATAGCACTATATTCTCAATCTTCGTTATAGTTTGGGACATCTCTACCAGTCATATCCATGAGACAGAAAAAGTTTTGGTCTTATGGTCTGCACCCTGCAGTTGAGCATTATAGACAAAAGTTCTTCGAGAATTGCACTCCACAGCTGAATTGGGAAGTAAATGACTGATTATTTGAAAGTGCCTTGGGGAGCTCCCGGGATAAATCATTTTAGTCAGCCTCAGGAAAGTTTTGCAATGTTCAAGAATTATGGGAATCATTTATGATTAGATATGCCACTTTTTGACGTATATCTGTTGCAGATTTCGGTGCAAAAGTTGTTTACATTATATAATATAATGTGGTCTCAAAAAGCAGGAAATGCTCAACCCTATATGCAGTTGTGCATTTATAACCGAAGGAGCAAATCCTGCACTTCTGGTCCGTTGCTAATGGCGATCCCCAGCAAGAAATGCGTACAATGGAGGATGCCCGCAGCGGACTACAAGTGCCACATAGACATCCTACACCAGATAACAAAATGTGTGGATGTAATTGACTATATCAAATAAACATTTAGAAGAATAGGTGCACTACTGTGGTGGATGCGATCAACTAAATTTGACTAAACCCTCACACTGATGTTAAAAATGAGACTTTAGCCAATATATCCTTATATGAAGGACATACCAGAGCCCGCGCACCACGTTACGGTATCTCAGGTGGCACGGGACCTAACGCTAACCTACCTGTGCCATATGGGCAGTACCAGTGGCCAGTGGGCAAATTACCGAAGCATAAGGTCCGACTCACAGCAAACAGCTCCCAGTTGCCTCCAGTGTGAAACCACACATGCAATGGGAGGAGGGAGGAGGCTGCGAGTCCCACCCAGAGCTGACTGATATGATGCAGGCCACACAGGTGCACCGAATGCTGCCTATAGATTAAAATCAGGCACATTCAAATTTGGAGTTTATATACCTCCAGACATACATATACAAATTACATAATAAAACGTGGTCTCAAAAAGCAGGACAAGATCAACCCCATGTGCCATTAGCAACGGACCACATGTGCAGGATTTGCTCCCCCCATTATAAATGCACAACTGCATATGGGGTTGAGCATTGCATGTGTGGTTTCACACTGGAGGCAACTGGGAGTTGTTTGCTGTGAGTCGGACCTTACGCTTCTGTAGTGCACCTATTCTTCTAAATGTTTATTTGCAAAATCTGCAGCAAAATCTGCGACTTTTTGACCACTTTACACCACTCACACCAGTGTAAAAAAAAAAGAGGGTGTGGTATGAGCGTGTAAGAGGGTGGGCTGGCAGGTCTGTCTCATTTATCATTTTCTACGCCAGTTTTTGGCATAGAAAAGCAAGGGAGCTGGCGTAGATTTAAGCTTAGTGTATGCTGGCTGATCATGCACCAAAATTATGTAGAGGCTGGAACCTCCACATAACTTCGGCCCATCCACTGCCAGAGCAGGGGTATTAAGACCTAAATCTATATCTTCATTTTGTGTGGATGAACATGGAACTATTACATTTTTTTGCGAAGACTTATTATACATGGAACCTCACCAGACTACCTTCTCATTTCCTTCATGTGGCTTTTTGCTTTGCACCTAACAAACTACCAACATCAAGGCCAACCCACCTTCCAACAAGCAGGAGAACTCAAGCCAGGTTCACCCCTTCTTCATAATGCATGTTCCAGGAAGCATTGGAGCAGAATGACTACCATGGTGAGGAGCCCAACCATCTGTCTGATTGAGTAGCCCATAATAAACATTTTTTCCATTTATATAAAATGAAAAAAGATAAGGCAGAATCTTATTGCTTGCTAAGGGTGACTCCTCCAATTCTCCTTTTCATTGATCCCTTTTTACTGTATAACATTTATTGGGACATATATACCTGGTGTATGATGATATATCTTTACAGGAAGAAGTAGGCGATACTTACACATATAAAAAACAGCATAGCAGAGATTTTAGCCACTGCATTTTTATTCTATTTTATTTAGGCAATATTGGTCGCTACACCTGTTGTGTTCTCAGAGATTTCTGTATGGCAGTGCAGCCATTGAACTGAATGGGATCACAACATGAGTCACTTGTTGCTTCAACCACAATTACAGAATCGAAAAAATACAACACTGCTGGATTTTAGGAGATTATGCAGTGCAGTGCACTAGAGAGATCATTGGGTGTCGTGGCCAGGATCAGAATGTATCCACAGCCTGACATGGAGTACAGCTATTTTACTAAAAGAGCATCTGCAGAAATTTGCTTTGTAATCTGTATATATGTGAGATCAGAAAACAACCTACATAAAACAATCTTTGTAACATGCTTTGTAACATGTGCAACAGTTTCTGTCTGGTGGAAAGAGAGGTAGAAACATTTAGCTTTAGGCTGCCAGTACATACTCAGATTTTATCTGGTTTTACTCAGATTTTGATGCACTACTTATAGCTAAAACCATGAATGAAGAGAATCTTATATTCTTTATTTTCCTTTATGACTCGCACCTGGTTTTGGCTTCAAATTTTAATCAAGCAAAAGCTGAAAAAGTGTCAGGCTATTGTGAGGTAATAGGAGCCAACATTATTTAAAGGGGATGTCCAGAATTAGATAAATATGGCTGCTTTTTTCAAAAGCCAGCCTCACACCTGAAATGAATGGGGCTGAGCTATTCTACTGCATACAACAGGTGGACTAATGTGGTCCTGTTTTTGGAAGAAAGCAGCCATGCTTTTCTAATCCTGGACAGCCACTTTAAGTATTTTTTTTTTGTATGCATAGCGAAAAATTATTTAAAAAATGTGTTTGACATGAAAAAATCCGAAAAATATATATTTTCTTATATTTAATCTAAATCTAGTAGTTAAGTTAAGCCAAATGTGGCCTATAGACACGGAAAGCTCATATGCCAAATGTAAACTATGTTAAAAAAACAGAATATATATTATATATCTACTTGCACAGTGGCGTACTGTATGATCAGCGACTGGACCGCAGGGAAAATATGTGTGAGTTATGGTGGGCCGATGGGGGTAGTAGCAGTTTTACTCATGGTTAGCAGAGCTCCATGGGCCGACATGCAGAGAATGGAAGGACAGCACCAGTTCCTTCGGGGCACACTTTTGTCCAGGGACTCCTGCCAGATGGTGGTTGAAGTGCCCTTGGTGGTGTGGTTTTTAAGGTGCCGTGGAGGCAGGGACCCTGGTGTTCGTGACGCCAGCACCGTAAAGGTGTGATTGGAGGATGGCGAAGAATTTTCTGTACTCCTTCCATGGGGTCCAGATCTGGAGGAAAACATGTCTAGTTCGTAACTCCCAGTGAGAAATTTCTTCTAACCTATAGATTTGATCAAGTCGATTTGTCCATTGCTCTAGACTAGGGAGATCAGGGGAGAGCCAATGTTTAGGTATCAATAGTCTGGCAGCTGCTAGCATGAAGGAAAAAAGGATTGACTTGTGAGAGTTCGCTCTCCCAATTCCCAATGAGAGTAGCGAAGTCTCAGGGTTGCAAGGGAGGGAAGACTGACAGGTCTCACACTTAGGGTGCATTCACACGTCAGTATTTTTACCTTTCCAGATAAACGTTCCTGTTTTTTGCGGATCCGAAAATCTGGATGACATGAGGATGCTTTTAGCATGTCATCCGATTTTTTGACGGATCCATTGACTAGAATGGGATGACGGAACGCAAAATCGGACAAATAGTAGGACAGGGTATATTTTTTTTCCAGGATCCGAATAACGGAACCCACGGAACGGAACGGAATCACGGAATCAGAGAGCACCATGAGTGCTCTCCGATTATTTGCGGATTCCATTGAAAATAAATGGATCCGCATAACGTTCCGTTTTTAATCGGAACGGATGCGGAACACCAAAACGGACGTGTGAATGGACCCTTATCTTGACCTTCTGGAAAGTGCCCAGGGGGCACACATCAGCAGCTACATGCTCTCCTCTCCTCCACTAACCTCTAAATTAATCTCCTGATCCTGGTCTGCTAATTTATATATGGTCTGATAACACCACCTAGTGGTGACTAGATGTAACAAAACTACCAGCCTGTTGTAGGGAATTTGCAGCTTAAAACATAAGAAATACAATGGCATAAGATGACATACATGAGATTTAAGGGGCCAACTTCCAACACAGAGTAGGACACTGCATATGTTGAGCCTTCCATAAATAGCATAAGTCAGGAAATCCTTCTGAAGTACTGTATTCTGTACCTCAGAAAAAGGGGGCAAAATGTAATGCTTTAAATTAAAACATTTTTAAAAAATCTAATGTTAAATGTTTTATCTAGAATAATGTATCGTATACTTGTGCTCAGGTGTTTCGACAAAATATCTGTGTGTTTAGGTTAAGTACAGTGAGTGGAAAATGACCATTTCTTGGTTTGCCAGCTTGATATTACACCCATTTGTTTTGGAAATCAATTACATGGTGGATGTCTAAAACAATTCCTACTTCAGCTCATTTGCATGTATTTCCTATGCTACACATATGCCACATCATTTTATCTTTTGCTTCTCCTTGTTTAGAGCACTTTCCTTGGATTTCATGCTCACCATTTAAGTAAATGGAAAGTAGACAGCATGTCAAAATCTGACAGTATATGACATGTTTTGATGGTGCTTCTTAATGTAATGCAAATAAACAAAGTGATTTAACAAATAAAAACAAAATATTTTTACATCTGGAAGCTGCAGTGAAAAGACTGATATAATCAAGAAAGAAGATTGTTGCCGTGGTGATAGTCATTCTCTGAGAATTCTGTTTATAAGTTTTAAAAGCATTGAATATTATACTTGTGTGATTATATCCTGGGTAGAGTATGGTTAAAATAAGTGGGCTCATGTTTCCCTCATTTATCTAGTGTCATAGTCATCATCAAGGGAAAATAGTTTGTTACTGCAGACAAAACAATCTAAAACAATATATCTACAATCAGGTCCATAAATATTGGGACATCAACACAATTCTAAAATCTTTGGCTCTATAAACCACCACAATGGATTTGAAATGAAACGAACAAGATGTGCTTTAACTGCAGACTGTCAGTTTTAATTTGAGGGTATTTATATCAAAATCAGGTGAACGGTGTAGGAATTACAAAAGTTTGCATATGTGCCTCCCACTTGTTAAGGAACCAAAAGTAATGGGACAATTGGCTTCTCAGCTGTTCCATGGCCAGGTGTGTGTTATTCCCTCATTATCCCAATTACAATGAGCAGATAAAAGGTCCAGAGTTCATTTCAAGTGTGCCATTTGCATTTGGAATCTGTTGCTGTCAACTCTCAAGATGAGATCCAAAGAGCTGTCACTATCAGTGAAGAAGCCATCATTAGGCTTAAAAAACAAAACAAACCCATCAGAGAGATAGCAAAAACATTAGGCATGGCCAAAACAACTGTTTGGAACATTCTTAAAAAGAAGGAACGCATCGGTGAGCTCAGCAACACCAAAAGACCCGGAAGACCACGAAAAACAACTGTGGTGGATGACCGAAGAATTATTTCCCTGGTGAAGAAAACACCCTTCACAACAGTTGGCCAGATCAAGAACACTCTCCAGGAGGTAGGTGTATGTGTGTCAAAGTCAACAATCAAGGGAAGACTTTACCAGGTAGGCCAGATTAGAGTTTCCCAAACAACATCTAAAAAAGCCTTCACAGTTCTGGAACAACATCCTATGGACAGATGAGACCAAGATCAACTTGTACCAGAATGAAGGGAAGAGAAGAGTATGTAGAAGGAAAGGATCTGCTTACTATCCTAAGCATACCACCTCAACAGTGAAGCATGGTGGTGGTAGTGTTATGGCGTGGGCATGTATGGCTGCCAATGGAACTGGTTCTCTTGTATTTATTGATGTTGTGACTGCTGGCAAAAGCAGCAAGATGAATTATGAAGTGTTTCAGGCAATATTATCTGATCATATTCAGCCAAATGCTTTAGAACTCATTGGACGGTGCTTCACAGTGCAGATGGACAATGACCCAAAGCATACTGCAAAAGCAACCAAAGAGTTTTTTAAGGGAAAGAAGTTATGCAATGGCCAAGTCAATCACCTGGCTTGAATCCTATTGAGCATGCATTTTACTTGCTGAAGACAAAACTGAAGGGAAAATGCCCCAAGAACAAGCAGGAACTGAAGACAACTGCAGTAGAGGCCTGGCAGAGCATGACCAGGGATGAAACCCAGCGTCTGGTGATGTCTATGCGTTCCAGAGTTCAGGATGTAATTGACTGCAAAGGATTTGCAACCAAGTATTAAAAAGTGAAAGTTTAATTTATGATTATTATTCTGTCCCATTATTTTTGGTTCCTTAACAAGTGGGAGGCACATATGCAAACTGTTGTAATTCCTACACCGTTCACCTGATTTGGATGTAAATACCCTCAAAATAAAGCTGACAATCTGCAGTTAAAGCACATCTTGTTTGTTTCATTTTAAATCCATTGTGGTGGTGTATAGAGCCAAAAATGTTAGAATTGTGTCAATGTCTCAATATTTATGAACCTGACTGTAAGTGGTATTGCAATATTAAAGCTGTTAATGTAATAATACAATTTATCATTCAGCAACCATCATCATGTAGATGCCACAGGTTAACTGAACAGTCTTGCTGACCATGTGCATCATCTTTGGACACATGCTACTCACCTTCTAAGACTACATTCACATCTGCCTTAGTTGGAAGTTCTGTGAAATATGACAGCACTATTCTTGCCTTCTGAAATCTCAAAAAAAAAAAAACATTTGTAAGATATAGGGAAAAGTCCATCAACAGTAGGGTTCATCAAACAATGGATTAGTCAACAGAAGTTACAAGACAGATATAAACATCACTCTGGTGGATGGTGAACCATAATTCATCATTGCAGAGCATGCATATTTACTCTCAGTGGAGATATGCTGTCCAGTAATAGGGTGCTTCACATCACTGTAACAAATAGTATTGTTAAAAGGACATATCACATAACCTGCTAGGTTCAAGGTCTTCCTCTAAAAGCAAGAGCAGACAACAGCTACCAAGATCATCTCTTGCTCTGAAAGATCCAGCACATCTGCACATTGCATGGACAGCCAACTGGTTTCAATGATAAATGTAAAATTTTAAAGGAGTTTTCTGGGTTCACAGATCCTTATGCAAAACTCATTATCAAATCAAATTAGTTGGATTCCGGATTTTGATAATTCTGCTGATCAGCTCTTTGAAGCAGCACATATTTTGGTCAAGGGATGCAGACTCTTTATGTTCTACTATGCATATCATCTACATGGTAGCTGCTGTGCCAGGCATTGCAACCTTGTCTCATTTATCTGCCCATTGCTCTTTGTCAACCACAATGACCTATTTATTGTTTGCACTGCATAGCATCTACTTAGTAGTGACTGTTGTTAGTATTGCAGCTTTGTCACATTCACATGAATTGTACAAAGCTGCAAAACTCTAAACAGTCAGTATTAAGTAGACACTATGCAGTGCAAACAATAAATCGGATATAGTACTGGACCAAATCCCAGCCTCAGAAGAAGCTGAGCAATGAGAGTGCTCGGAGTAAAACCACCACAGATCTACATTCAGCATTACTGCTCCACCCAGCTTTCCCCAAGTCTAACTACCCAGATTTCAAACTCATTATGTCCTCCTTTGAACAACCCTCGTATGTCTGCATTCAGAATTACTGCTACGCCCAGCTTTCCCCTAGTTTAACTATCCAGACTACCCTGGTACAGGATATCTACATTCACAATTTCAGTCTTTATTTTCCCTGCTATATTTATAACCTATTTGTTTACATTGACTATTTTAGCCTGTTTCTGGTCCTCCGTTGATTATTTCCTGATTAAAGCAATGTAGCATGCTCCCCTCTTATTCACACCTGATTGAACCGATAGATCTTCTTAGACCTTGGTATTCTACAAGTCACATCATTTAAGTGCCACTCTTTAAAGTACACATAATCAAATTATACCAGAATTGAACCAGATGGGAACTAAATGCGACTAAATAAATCACTGTGAACAATGTTTCTGCTTCTCACAATCATCACACCTATTGTCCTATACTTCTAAAAATAATTCTAAACCCCTGCACCCAGCAAAGACCTATTTACCTCTCCTTCCATCTTACTCACCCATCTGGCCTTCTCCTCACATTTGTTCTAAACATAGAAGCTTTTCTCTCTAAACACACACAGTCACCTCATGTCCTCTGCTACTACCATCTACTAACACTTTCTCTGCTTCTCCTTATTGCTGGCGATATACACTCACATAAAGAGTTATTAGGAACACCATACTAATACGGTGTTGGACCCCCTTTTGCCTTCAGAACTGCCTTAATTCTACGTGGCATTGATTCAACAAGGTGCTGATAGCATTCTTTAGAAATGTTGGGCCATATTGATAGGATAGCATCTTGCAGTTGATGGAGATTTGAGGGATGCACATCCAGGGCACAAAGCTCCCGTTCCACCACATCCCAAAGATGCTCTATTGGGTTGAGATCTGGTGACTGTGGGGGCCATTTTAGTACAGTGAACTCATTGTCATGTTCAAGAAACCAATTTGAAATGATTCGAGCTTTGTGACATGGTGCATTATCCTGCTGGAAGTAGCCATCAGAGGATGGGTACATGGTGGTCACGAAGGGATGGACATGGTCAGAAACAATGCTCAGGTAGCCCGTGGCTAGAGTTGAGCGAACACCTGGATGTTCGGGTTCGAGAAGCCCGTACTTTTGGGCACTAAAAAGGCTGTAAAACAGCCCAGGAAAGAGCTAGAGGGCTGCAAAAGGCAGCAACATGTAGGTAAATCCCCTGCAAACAAATGTGGATAGGAAAATGAATTAAAATAAAAATAAAAAAAATAAAAATGACCCAATATCAATTGGACAGAGGTCCCATAGCAGAGAATGTGGCTTCACGTCAGCAGAGAATCAGTCTCTTCATGCCATAGCAGAGAATCTGGCTTCATGTCACCCACCACTGGAAGAGGCCACTGTCACATATTTAGGCCCAGGCACCCAGACAGAGGAGAGCGGTCCCGTAACAGAGAATCTGGCCTTATGTCAGCGCAGAATCTGTCTTCATGTCATAGCAGAGAATCAGGCTTCACGTCACCCACCACTGGAACAGGCCACTGTCACACATTTAGGCCCAGGCACCCAGGCAGAGGAGAGAGGTCCCGTAACAGAGAATCTGGCCTTATGTCAGCGCAGAATCTGTCTTCATGTCATAGCAGAGAATCAGGCTTCACGTCACCCACCACTAGAACAGGCCACTGTCACATATTTAGGCCCAAGCACCCAGGCAGAGGAGAGAGGTCCCGTAACAGAGAATCTGGCCTTATGTCAGCACAGAATCTGTCTTCATGTCATAGCAGAGAATCAGGCTTCACGTCACCCACCACTGGAACAGGCCACTGTCACACATTTAGGCCCAGGCACAGGATAGAGGTCCCGTAACAGAGAATCTGGCCTTATGTCAGCGCAGAATCTGTCTTCATGTCATAGCAGAGAATCAGGCTTCACGTCACCCACCACTAGAACAGGCCACTGTCACATATTTAGGCCCAGGCACCCAGGCAGAGGAGAGAGGTCCCGTAACAGAGAATCTGGCCTTATGTCAGCACAAAATCTGTCTTCATGTCATAGCAGAGAATCAGGCTTCACGTCACCCACCACTGGAACAGGCCACTGTCACACATTTAGGCCCAGGCACCCAGGCAGAGGAGAGAGGTCCCGTAACAGAGAATCTGGCCTTATGTCAGTGCAGAATCTGTCTTCATGTCATAGCAGAGAATCAGGCTTCACGTCACCCACCACTGGAACAGGCCACTGTCACACATTTAGGCCCAGGCACCCAGGCAGAGGAGAGAGGCCCCGTAACAGAGAATCTGGCCTTATGTCAGCGCAGAATCTGTCTTCATGTCATAGCAGAGAATCAGGCTTCACATCACCCACCACTAGAACAGGCCACTGTCACATATTTAGGCCCAGGCACCCAGGCAGAGGAGAGAGGTCCCGTAACAGAGAATCTGGCCTTATGTCAGCACAGAATCTGTCTTCATGTCATAGCAGAGAATCAGGCTTCACGTCACCCACCACTGGAACAGGCCACTTTTACACATTTAGGCCCAGGCACCCAGGCAGAGGAGAGAGGTCCCGTAACAGAGAATCTGGCCTTATGTCAGCGCAGAATCTGTCTTTATGTCATAGCAGAGAATCAGGCTTCACGTCACCCACCACTGAAACAGGCCACTGTCACACATTTAGGCCCAGGCACCCAGGCAGAGGAGAGAGGTCCCGTAACAGAGAATCTGGCCTTATGTCAGCACAGAATCTATCTTCAAGTCATAGCAGAGAATCAGGCTTCACGTCACCCACCACTAGAACAGGCCACTGTCACATATTTAGGCCCAGGCACAGGAGAGAGGTCCCGTAACAGAGAATCTGGCCTTATGTCAGCGCAGAATCTGTCTTCATGTCATAGCAGAGAATCAGGCTTCACGTCACCCACCACTAGAACAGGCCACTGTCACATATTTAGGCCCAGGCACCCAGGCAGAAGAGAGAGGTCCCCTAACAGAGAATCTGGCCTTATGTCAGCACAGAATCTGTCTTCATGTCATAGCAGAGAATCAGGCTTCACATCACCCACCACTAGAACAGGCCACTGTCACATATTTAGGCCCAGGCACCCAGGCAGAGGAGAGAGGTCCGTAACAGAGAATCTGGCCTTATGTCAGCACAGAATCTGTCTTCATGTCATAGCAGAGAATCAGGCTTCACGTCACCCACCACTGGAACAGGCCACTTTCACACATTTAGGCCCAGGCACCCAGGCAGAGGAGAGAGGTCCCGTAACAGAGAATCTGGCCTTATGTCAGCGCAGAATCTGTCTTTATGTCATAGCAGAGAATCAGGCTTCACGTCACCCACCACTGGAACAGGCCACTGTCACACATTTAGGCCCAGGCACCCAGGCAGAGGAGAGAGGTCCCGTAACAGAGAATCTGGCCTTATGTCAGCACAGAATCTGTCTTCATGTCATAGCAGAGAATCAGGCTTCACGTCACCCACCACTGGAACAGGCCACTGTCACACATTTAGGCCCAGGCACAGAAGAGAGGTCCCGTAACAGAGAATCTGGCCTTATGTCAGCACAGAATCTGTCTTCATGTCATAGCAGAGAATCAGGCTTCACGTCACCCACCACTGGAACAGGCCACTGTCACACATTTAGGCCCAGGCACCCAGGCAGAGGAGAGAGGTCCCGTAACAGAGAATCTGGCCTTATGTCAGCGCAGAATCTGTCTTCATGTCATAGCAGAGAATCAGGCTTCACGTCACCCACCACTGGAACAGGCCACTGTCACACATTTAGGCCCAGGCACCCAGGCAGAGGAGAGAGGTCCTGTAACAGAGAATCTGGCCTTATGTCAGCACAGAATCTGTCTTCATGTCATAGCAGAGAATCAGGCTTCACGTCACCCACCACTGGAACAGGCCACTGTCACACATTTAGGCCCAGGCACCCAGGCAGAGGAGAGAGGTCCCGTAACAGAGAATCTGGCCTTATGTCAGCACAGAATCTGTCTTCATGTCATAGCAGAGAATCAGGCTTCACGTCACCCACCACTGGAACAGGCCACTGTCACACATTTAGGCCCAGGCACAGGAGAGAGGTCCCGTAACAGAGAATCTGGCCTTATGTCAGCGCAGAATCTGTCTTCATGTCATAGCAGAGAATCAGGCTTCACGTCACCCACCACTAGAACAGGCCACTGTCACATATTTAGGCCCAGGCACCCAGGCAGAGGAGAGAGGTCCCGTAACAGAGAATCTGGCCTTATGTCAGCACAGAATCAGTCTTCATGTCATAGCAGAGAATCAGGCTTCACGTCACCCACCACTGGAACAGTCCACTGTCACACATTTAGGCCCAGGCACCCAGGCAGAGGAGAGAGGTCCCCTAACAGAGAATCTGGCCTTATGTCAGCGCAGAATCTGTCTTCATGTCATAGCAGAGAATCAGGCTTCACGTCACCCACCACTGGAACAGGCCACTGTCACACATTTAGGCCCAGGCACCCAGGCAGAGGAGAGAGGTCCCGTAACAGAGTATCTGGCCTTATGTCAGCGCAGAATCTGTCTTCATGTCATAGCAGAGAATCAGGCTTCACGTCACCCACCACTGGAACAGGCCACTGTCACACATTTAGGCCCAGGCACCCAGGCAGAGGAGAGAGGCCCCGTAACAGAGAATCTGGCCTTATGTCAGCACAGAATCTGTCTTCATGTCATAGCAGAGAATCAGGCTTCACATCACCCACCACTAGAACAGGCCACTGTCACATATTTAGGCCCAGGCACTCAGGCAGAGGAGAGAGGTCCCGTAACAGAGAATCTGGCCTTATGTCAGCACAGAATCTGTCTTCATGTCATAGCAGAGAATCAGGCTTCACGTCACCCACCACTGGAACAGGCCACTTTCACACATTTAGGCCCAGGCACCCAGGCAGAGGAGAGAGGTCCCGTAACAGAGAATCTGGCCTTATGTCAGCGCAGAATCTGTCTTTATGTCATAGCAGAGAATCAGGCTTCACGTCACCCACCACTGGAACAGGCCACTGTCACACATTTAGGCCCAGGCAGAGGAGAGAGGTCCCGTAACAGAGAATCTGGCCTTATGTCAGCACAGAATCTGTCTTCATGTCATAGCAGAGAATCAGGCTTCACGTCACCCACCACTGGAACAGGCCACTGTCACACATTTAGGCCCAGGCACAGGAGAGAGGTCCCGTAACAGAGAATCTGGCCTTATGTCAGCGCAGAATCTGTCTTCATGTCATAGCAGAGAATCAGGCTTCACGTCACCCACCACTAGAACAGGCCACTGTCACATATTTAGGCCCAGGCACCCAGGCAGAGGAGAGAGGTCCCGTAACAGAGAATCTGGCCTTATGTCAGCACAGAATCTGTCTTCATGTCATAGCAGAGAATCAGGCTTCACGTCACCCACCACTGGAACAGGCCACTGTCACACATTTAGGCCCAGGCACCCAGGCAGAGGAGAGAGGTCCCGTAACAGAGAATCTGGCCTTATGTCAGCGCAGAATCTGTCTTCATGTCATAGCAGAGAATCAGGCTTCACGTCACCCACCACTGGAACAGGCCACTGTCACACATTTAGGCCCAGGCACCCAGGCAGAGGAGAGAGGTCCCGTAACAGAGAATCTGGCCTTATGTCAGCGCAGAATCTGTCTTCATGTCATAGCAGAGAATCAGGCTTCACGTCACCCACCACTGGAACAGGCCACTGTCACACATTTAGGCCCAGGCACCCAGGCAGAGGAGAGAGGTCCCGTAACAGAGAATCTGGCCTTATGTCAGCGCAGAATCTGTCTTTATGTCATAGCAGAGTATCAGGCTTCACGTCACCCACCACTGGAACAGGCCACTGTCACACATTTAGGCCCCGGCACCCAGACAGAGGAGAGGTTCATTCAACTTTGGGTTGCCCCGCAATATAATGGTAAAATGAAATTAAAAATAGTATTGAATGAGGAAGTGCCCTGGAGTAGAATAATATATTGTTAAGGGGAGGTAGTTAATATCTAATCTGCACAAGGGATGGACAGGTCCTGTGGGATCCATGCCTGGTTTATTTTTATGAACGTCAGCTTGTCCACATTGGCTGTAGACAGGCGGCTGCGTTTGTCTGTAATGACGCCCCCTGCCGTGCTAAATACACGTTCAGACAAAACGCTGGCCGCCGGGCAGGCAAGCACCTCCAATGCATAAAAGGCTAGCTCTGGCCACGTGGACAATTTGGAGACCCAGAAGTTGAATGGGGCCGAACCATCAGTCAGTACGTGGAGGGGTGTGCCACAGGTACTGTTCCACCATGTTAGTGAAATGTTGCCTCCTGCTAACACGTTCCGTATCAGGTGGTGGTGCAGTTAGCTGTGGCGTGTTGACAAAACTTTTCCACATCTCTGCCATGCTAACCCTGCCCTCAGAGGAGCTGGCCGTGACACATCTGCGTTGGCGACCTCTTGCTCCTCCTCTGCCTTCGCCTTGGGCTTCCACTGGTTCCCCTGTGACATTTGGGAATGCTCTCAGTAGCGCGTCTACCAACGTGCGCTTGTACTCGCGCATCTTCCTATCACGCTCCAGTGTAGGAAGTAAGGTGGGCACATTGTCTTTGTACCGGGGATCCAGCAGGGTGTCAACCCAGTAGTCCGCACACGATAAAATGTGGGCAACTCTGCTGTCATTGCACAGGCACTGCAGCATGTAGTCGCTCATGTGTGCCAGGCTGCCCAGAGGTAAGGACAAGCTGTCCTCTGTGGGAGGCGTATCGTCATCGTCCTGAGTTTCCCCCCAGCCACGCACCAGTGCTGGGCCCGAGCTGCTTTGGGTGCCACCCCGCTGTGAACATGCTTCATCCTCATCCTCCTCCACCTCCTCCTCATCCTCGTCCTCCTCGTCCTCCAGTAGTGGGCCCTGTATGGCCACATTTGTACCTGGCCTCTGGTGTTGCAAAAAACCTCCCTCTGACTCACTTCGAAGAGACTGGCCTGAAAGTGCTAAAAATGACCCCTCTTCCTCCTCTTCCTCCTGGGCCACCTACTCTTCCATCATCGCCCTAAGTGTTTTCTCAAGGAGACATAGAAGTGGTATTGTAACGCTGATAACGGCGTCATCGCCACTGGCCATGTTGGTGGAGTACTCGAAACAACGCAACAGGGCACACAGGTCTCGCATGGAGGCCCAGTCATTGGTGGTGAAGTGTGTCTGATCCGCAGTGCGACTGACCCGTGCGTGCTGCAGCTGAAACTCCACTATGGCCTGCTGCTGCTCGCACAGTCTGTCCAGCATATGCAAGGTGGAGTTCCACCTGGTGGGCACGTCGCATATGAGGCGGTGAGCGGGAAGGCCGAAGTTACGCTGTAGCGCAGACAGGCGAGCAGCGGCAGGGTGTGAACGCCGGAAGCGCGAACAGACGGCCCGCACTTTATGCAGCAGCTCTGACATGTCGGGGTAGTTGTGAATGAACTTCTGCACCACCAAATTCAGCACATGCGCCAGGCAAGGGATGTGCGTCAAACCGGCTAGTCCCAGAGCTGCAACGAGATTTCGCCCATTATCGCACACCACCTGGCCGGGCTTGAGGCTCACCGGCAGCAACCACTCGTCGGTCTGTTGTTCTATACCCCGCCACAACTCCTGTGCGGTGTAGGGCCTGTCCCCCAAACATATGAGTTTCAGAATGGCCTGCTGACGTTTCCCCCGGGCTGTGCTGAAGTTGGTGGTGAAGATGTGTGGCTGACTGGATGAGCAGGTGGAAGAAGAGGAGGAGGAAGCTGAGTAGGAGGAGGAGGAGACAGGAGGCAAAGAATGTTGCCCTGCGATCCTTGGCGGCGGAAGGACGTGCGCCAAACAGCTCTCCGCCTGGGGCCCAGCCGCCACTACATTTACCCAGTGTGCAGTTAGGGAGATATAGCGTCCCTGGCCGTGCTTACTGGTCCACGTATCTGTTGTTAGGTGGACCTTGCCACAGATGGCGTTGCGCAGTGCACACTTGATTTTATCGGACACTTGTTTGTGCAGGGAAGGCACGGCTCTCTTGGAGAAGTAGTGGCGGCTGGGAACAACATACTGTGGGACAGCAAGCGACATGAGCTGTTTGAAGCTGTGTGTGTCCACCAGCCTAAATGACAGCATTTCGTAGGCCAGTAGTTTAGAAATGCTGGCATTCAGGGCCAGGGATCGAGGGTGGCTAGGTGGGAATTTACGCTTTCTCTCAAATGTTTGTGAGATGGAGAGCTGAACGCTGCCGTGTGACATGGTTGAGATGCTTGGTGACGCAGGTGGTGGTGTTGGTGGTACATCCCATGTTTGCTGGGCGGCAGGTGCCAACGTTCCTCCAGAGGCAGAGGAAGAGGCCGAGGCGGCGGCAGCAGCAGAAGAGGCCGAGGCGGCAGCAGCAGAAGAGGTAGCAGGGGGAGCCTGAGTGACTTCCTTGTTTTTAAGGTGTTTACTCCACTGCAGTTCATGCTTTGCATGAAGGTGCCTGGTCATGCAGGTTGTGCTAAGGTTCAGAACGTTAATGCCTCGCTTCAGGCTCTGATGGCACAGCGTGCAAACCACTCGGGTCTTGTTGTCAGCACATTGTTTGAAGAAGTGCCATGCCAGGGAACTCTTTGAAGCTGCCTTTGGGGTGCTCGGTCCCAGATGGCAGCGGTCAGTAGCAGGCGGAGTCTCTTGGCGGCGGGTGTTCTGATTTTGCCCACTGCTCCCTCTTTTGCTACGCTGTTGGCTTGGTCTCACCACTGCCTCTTCCTCCGAACTGTGAAAGTCAGTGGCACGACCTTCATTCCATGTGGGGTCTAGGACCTCATTGTCCCCTGCATCGTCTTCCACCCAGTCTTGATCCCTGACCTCCTGTTCAGTCTGCACACTGCAGAAAGACGCAGCAGTTGGCACCTGTGTTTCGTCATCATCAGAGACGTGCTGAGGTGGTATTCCCATGTCCTCATCATCAGGAAAAATAAGTGGTTGTGCGTTAGTGCATTCTATCTCTTCCACCCCTGGGGAAGGGCTAGGTGGATGCCCTTGGGAAACCCTGGCAGCAGAGTCTTCAAACAGCATAAGAGACTGCTGCATAACTTGAGGCTCAGACAGTTTCCCTGATATGCATGGGGGTGATGTGACAGACCCATGGGCTTGGTTTTCATGCGCCATCTGTGCGCTTTCTGCAGAAGACTGGGTGGGAGATAATGTGAACGTGCTGGATCCACTGCCGGCCACCAAATTGACTAATGCCTGTACCTGCTCAGGCCTTACCATCCTTAGAACGGCATTGGGCCCCACCAAATATCGCTGTAAATTCTGCTGGCTACTGGGACCTGAGGTAGTTGGTTCACTAGGACGTGTGGCTGTGGCAGAACGGCCACGTCCTCTCCCAGCACCAGAGGGTCCACTAACACCACCACGACCATGTCCACGTCCGCGTCTCTTATTAGATGTTTTCCTCATTGTTCCCGTTCACCACAATTTTGAGAATGGCAAATTTGGGAATAGTTTTTCAACCCAGAACAAAAAGTGTGCTTTTACGGTCACTACAAATAACTTGACCAGCTAAAACAGTACAGATTTGGTTGAATAGAAATGTGAGGCCTGGTTTTTTTGCGCTGTGTGACAGGTATAGGTTTAATCACAGAATTAGACTTCTATTTGCACGGTAGCGTGTGTCTTAGGTTTTTCTGAATGACACTATCAGCACCTTCAATGTAAGATATCCTTTTTGGGATAGATTTCAAGTAGGCCTCAAATACCAGAAACTAGTTATTTTGAGAATGGCAAATTTGGGAATAGTTTTTCAACCCAGAAAAAAAAAAGTGCTTTTACGGTCACTACAAATAACTTGACCAGCTAAAACAGTACAGATTTGGTTGAATAGAAATGTGAGGCCTGTTTTTTTTTGCGCTGTGTGACAGGTATAGGTTTAATCACAGAATCAGACTTCTTTCTGCACGGTAGCGTGTGTCTTAGGTTTTTCTGAATGACACTATCAGCACATTCAATGTAAGATATCCTTTTTGGGATAGATTTCAAGTAGGCCTCATATACCAGAAACTAGTTATTTTGAGAATGGCAAATTTGGGAATAGTTTTTCAACCCAGAACAAAAATTGTGCTTTTACGGTCACTACAAATAATTTGACCAGCTAAAACAGTACAGATTTGGTTGAATAGAAATGTCAGGTCTATTTTTTAGGCGCTGGGTGACAGGCTCAACTTGCCCTTGATGTAGTATATGGCCAAAAAATAACCACACTGTTGATGGTTAAATGCACTTGGGTGACACAGGCTCAGCCTGCACCAGATGTAGTATATGGCCAAAAAATAATCAGACTGTTGATGGTTAAATGCACTTCGGTGACACAGGCTCAGCCGGCAGCTGATGTAGTATATGGCCAAAAAATAACCAGACTGTTGATGGTTAAATGCACTTCGGTGACACAGGCTCAGCCTGCAGCTGATGTAGGATATAGCACAAAATAACCACACTATTGATGGTTAAATACACTTGGTGATAGCTTGTGCTGGCCCACCACAAGTCACAAAATGGCCACCGATCACCCCAGAGAAAAAGTGATCTAAAAATGCTCTGGGCAGCCTCAAAAAAGTGAGCAAGTCAATATTAGCACTTCAATCATCCACAGCTGCAGATCGATCACAGAATGAAGTCTTTTGGAGGAGTTAATCTGCCTAATCTAGCCCTAACGTCGCAGCTGCAACCTCTCCCTATGCTTGAATCAGCAGAGTGACGTGCAGCGCAACGTGACCCAAGCTTATATGGAGGCTGGGTCACATGCTGCACTGGCCAATCACAGCCATGCCAATAGTAGGCAAGGCTGTGATGGCCTCTTAGGGCAAGTAGTATGACGCTTGTTGATTGGCTGCTTTGCAGCCTTTCAAAAAGCGCCAAGAAAGCGCCGAACACCGAACCCGAACCCGGACTTTTACGAAAATGTTCGGGTTCGGGTCCGTGTCACGGACACCCCAAAATTATACAGTTCGGGTTCGCTCATCCCTACCCGTGGCATTTAAACGATGCCCAATTGGCACTAAGGGGCCTAAAGTGTGGCCAGAAAACATCCCCCACACCATTACACCACCACCAGCAGCCTGCACAGTGGTAACAAGGCATGATGGATACATGTTCTCATTCTGTTTACGCCAAATTCGGACTCTGCCTGCCTTTAAGAAGACTTAAAGGCAGGCAGACAATGTCATAGAGCAGCAGGAAATGCTAGCAGAATGCTTGGGTGTATAGGGAGAGGCATTACTAGTAGAAAGAGGGAGGTGCTCATGCCGCTCTACAGAGCACTAGTGAGACCTCATTTGGAGTATTGTGCTCAGTACTGGAGACCATATCTCCAGAAGGATATTGATACTTTGGAGAGAGTTCAGAGAAGAGCTACTAAACTGGTACATGGATTGCAGGATAAAACTTACCAGGAAAGATTAAAGGAACTTAACATGTATAGCTTGGAAGAAAGACGAGACAGAGGGGATATGATAGAAACTTTTAAATACATAAAGGGAATCAACAAAGTAAAAGAGGAGAGAATATTTAAAAGAAGAAAAACTGCTACAAGAGGACATAGTTTTAAATTAGAGGGGCAAAGGTTTAAAAGTAATATCAGGAAGTATTACTTTACTGAGAGAGTAGTGGATGCATGGAATAGCCTTCCTGCAGAAGTGGTAGCTGCAAATACAGTGGAGGAGTTTAAGCATGCATGGGATAGGCATAAGGCCATCCTTCATATAAGATAGGGCCAGGGGCTATCCATAGTATTTAGTATATTGGGCAGACTGGATGGGCCAAATGGTTCTTATCTGCCGACACATTCTATGTTTCTATGTTTCTATGTTTCTATGTTTCTATGTTTCTACCATTTGAATGTCTCAACAGAAATCGAGACTCATCAGACCAGGCAACATTTTTCCAGTCTTCAACAGTCCAATTTTGGTGAGCTCGTGCAAATTGAAGCCTCTTTTTTCTATTTGTAGTGGAGATGAGTGGTACCCGGTGGGGTCTTCTGCTGTTGTAGCCCATCCGCCTCAAGGTTGTGCGTGTTGTGGCTTCACAAATGCTTTGCTGCATACCTCGGTTGTAACGAGTGGTTATTTCAGTCAACGTTGCTCTTCTATCAGCTTGAATCAGTCGGCCCATTCTCCTCTGACCTCTAGCATCCACAAGGCATTTTCGCCCACAGGACTGCCGCATACTGGATGTTTTTTTCTTTTCACACCATTCTTTGTAAACCCTAGAAATGGTTGTGCGTGAAAATCCCAGTAACTGAGCAGATTGTGAAATACTCAGACCGGCCCGTCTGGCACCAACAACCATGCCACGCTCAAAATTGCTTAAATCACCTTTCTTTCCCATTCTGACATTCAGTTTGGAGTTCAGGAGATTGTCTTGACCAGGACCACACCCCTAAATGCATTGAAGCAACTGCCATGTGATTGGTTGACTAGATAATTGCATTAATGAGAAATAGAACAGGTGTTCCTAATAATTCTTTAGGTGAGTGTATATCTCCAAATCCTAGCCCTCCTCAGCAGATCCCCACTATCATATCTACCTCCCACTATCAATCTCCTGAAACAGATTTCTTCCACCCCTCAAGTTTTCAAAATATTTCCCTGGCCCCTGCTTCCTCATCCTTCTTACAAGAGCATTACAGAATGCTTGCTCTGTCCGCAACAAACTTTTTGATCCCTTACAAAGTTTCCTTCCTGGGTTTGACAGAGATATGGCCCACATCCCCTGACACAGCTTTACCTGCTGCACTCTCTTAGAGCGGATTTGCCCGGGCAGCAAAAATGGATTGGGAGTTGGTCTTCTCCTATCGAACTGCTTCTTCAGCCAAACTCCACTTCTACTCTCTATTATGCTCCCTTCATTTGAAGTGCTAACCTGGTCTCCCTCTAACCTCCAAGTAACTGTCATCTATAACCATCCAGGCCTGACACTTGGCTCCTACACTTTGTTTCTGCTGACATCATCATGGGTGACTTCAATATCCCCATTGACGCTTGCCACTCAGCTGCCTCTAAGCCTCTATCACTCATTTCCTCCTTTGACCTCTTACAATGGTCCTCCACTGCCACCCAGAGATACTCTAACACTGGATATTATCTTTACCCACCACTGTTCCCTATCTAACCTCTCTAACTTGTCTCCCCCCTATCTGAACACAATCTACTAACATTCTCTTCACTGATCTCTTCACCTATCCACCCCCCTCCACCCATCCACACACTAGCATACCCTGAAAGGAACCTTAAACAACTTGACTTTTGTTTTCTTTCTGACTCCCTTCTGCCACTCTCTATCTATGTTCCCTCCATGATGCAAATGCTGCTGACACCTTGTATAACACCACATTAACTACAGCTCTCAACACTCTCATACACACAACCTGAAAAATCGGTAGGCAACCCAGGCATACCACACTGACCAAAAAATTGAGACAAGCTACCAGGGTTGCAGTGCGATGATGGAAGAAATCTCATTCTAAGGAGCACTACATCACATACAAAAAAATTCTCCTCAATTTTAAGTCAGCATTTGCTGCTGCAATATAGGCATACTCCACATCTCTCACAATCCTAAAAAACTTTTTTTTTTTTTTTTTGATTTTCAAAAAAGCTTTATTTGTAAAAGCAAGAATACACATAACAGAGGTGCGTAGGAGAGTTATGACAGGTCTCCATGCACCACATAAAAAATACAGATCACAAACATTATGATGTATTTTGATCACAAGATGAATATAAGACATTACAACGTTTATTTTTATTATTAGTATTATTCCAATAATAATATTTCAATAATAGGTAACTACTGTTCTGGTAAAAGGACTATATTCCAAGAGAGGTGTCTCAACCCTGGACCAACTTCTCGAGCCAATGCGACTACTTTCCCACGTAATTTTGTGATTGTGTTTATGTTATACCGAATGGGGAAGGAAATGTGAGAAATGAGAGAGTCCCCACTACCCCTGAGCGACCGGTATCTATTCCTTCCTGAAACCTCTATAAGTTTCCCAAGCCAGCCAGATGGATCTAAATTTATGAATAGATCTACATTCCCAGTTGGATATTTCCTCAAGCCTATATATCTGGTCCACTCTAGAACACCATTTTTCAATCGACGGGACTTCTGGTGACAGCCAATTAAGTGGGATCAGGAATCTAGCTGCATTAATCAGTTGTTTATATAAGCCTATGTTTAAGGTTTTAGTGGCTGTAGGAAATAAATTTAACAAAGCTATCTCCGGTTGAGGAGCCAGGGAGAAGGAGCACACTTTGTTACATAACCTAAATATCTTTTCCCACCATTCTTTTAAGGGAGGACACTCCCACCAAATATGTATGAAAGAACCTCTAGCTTTTAAACATCTCCAACAGGTGTCGGATGCTGATGCAGAGTACAGACATGTTTTGTCCGGTGTTTTATACCACCTGGCCATTACTTTAAAGCAATTTTCTTGGATTCTAACACATCTTGAAGCTCTGTGTGGAGATATCAGTATCTTATCTATTTCTTGTCTGGAGAATGTTTTGTTTAAATCTCTTTCCCAAAGTCTAATGTACGCCGGGGTAAAGAGAGCCTTTGACACTCTTAGTTTCTCGTATAGCTGGGAGATTATTTTGGTTGGATATTGTGCACTATCTAAAAGGTTCTCTACCCAGACTGGTGAACGGGAGAAATCTTTATTATTTATATTTTGTTGAAGATACGATTTTAGGAAAAGTAGAGGGGAGGTATTTGTATGGTTATATTCGAGCTTGGCTTTCAGGTCTGTTATGGAATAGGAGTTAGAGTCGCTCACTATGTCCCTAACATAAATTGTGGATTTTTTAAGTGAACCCCTCACGCTATCCATTAAGGCCTTAGGTGCCGCGTTCATAATATCTCTAATTTGCAGGGTTATGGAAGGGAAGGGTATACAATGTTGTGAATCTTTAAGCCACTTCCATCCCGAAAATGTGGCCCTCATTAATGAGGATGCTAGTGGGGGTAAAAATTGAACAGTTCTGTGGCCTAATAAGAAAGCCCTAAAGTTGCCACCCAATAGATCTTTTTCCATAGAGACCCAAGATTTGCCGGGGGTTCCCTCAACCAATCTATCGCTCTGGCCAGAAGGACTGCTTTACCGTAAATTTCAGGGTCTGGGAGGGCAATACCGCCCCATTTTTTTGCTCTGTTCAAGGACTTGTAAGACAATCTAGGTTTTTTATTAAACCAAATAAATTAGCTAAACAGGGTTCTCACTTTTTTATAAAATAGCGAGGGGACCTGTATAGGAAGAGTTTGTTGTAGGTATGTTAGTTTCGGAAGGATTAATGAGGCTAAAATATTTTTTCTCCCAAACCATGAAAGTATTGGCAATTCCAAGTTTTTAATTATCTTAGTTATTTCCACTAGCAGAGGGTCATAATTCAGAGCAAACCATTGCGAAGGGTCTGTGCTAATTTTAATTCCTAAATAAGTCAAGAAAGGAGCTGACCAGTTAAAAGGGGATCCCTGTGCTAGTTTTTGTTTTGTAGAGGATGATAAGCCCGAGGATATGATAAATTATTTGCTATGGTTTATTTTAAAATTGGAGCAAATTCCATAGTTCTCCAGATGTTGATAGATATTAGGCAGTGCGGTTTTTGGATTGCTGATCATAATAAGCATATCATCCGCGAAAGCTGCTATTTTATGTTCCTGGTCTCCGAGTGATATTCCTTTGATAGTAGAGTCGTTTCTGATAGTTTGAAGAAGGGGCTCAAGAGTCAGGACAAATAGCAAGGGGGACAATGGGCACCCTTGTCTAGTACCATTTTTTATTTTAAACGGGTGTGATATTGTACTATTAACTGAGACAGAGGCGGAAGCATTAATGTACATGGCATCTATTGCGTGTAAAAAGGCATGTGGAAAGTTCTGTGTTATAAGGACTTGCTTCATGAAGGACCAGTTGACTCTGTCAAAGGCTTTTTCGGCGTCCGTGCTGAGAAGTGCCACTTGTAATGATTTCTTTTTTGCATAGTGTAAAATATTTAGGACTCTAGCCGTATTATCCTTTCCTTCTCTGCCTTTGACAAAGCCAACTTGGTCCCTATGAATAAGCGAGGGGAGAATTTTCGCAAATCTATTGGCTAATAGCTTTGCTAAAAATTTAAGATCCATGTTAAGGAGCGAAATGGGCCTAAAATTTTGGCATTGAGTGTGGTCTTTGCCTTTCTTTGAGATAAGGATAATATTAGCTTTTGTCATATCGGTCGAAAGGGGAGTGTTCCTTAGAGATTCGTTGTAAATTGGCAGCATATATGGGATCAAAGTGTCGAGAAAGGCTAAATAATAAGGGGTCGTGAGCCCGTCTGGACCTGGGCTTTTCCCTTTGGGTGAATTTTTTATAACTTCTAACAATTCCTCTTTGGTAAATGGGGTTTGAAGGGATATTCTATTTTCTTCTGAAAGTTTTGAGAGTGAAAGGTCTTTCAAAAACGCCTCACATGGATTCTTATCCGGAGTATCGTTTGTATTTTTTTGGGGGGGATCTAAGTTATATAAGGCCTCATAGTAATTTCTAAATTGAGATGCGATTTTTGAAGAATCAAAGATCCAAGCTCCTGATGCCCCTTTTAATTTGTGGACATAGTTATCTAATTTTCTTTTTTTTATTCTCTGTGTGACAAACTTTGAGGTTTTATCGCCATGCGCAAATATCTTCTGTTGTAAGTGCAGAAAGTATTTAGCCGAGGCTGTGTTTAATAAGTTTTTGAGAGAAGTTCTAAGTTTGCTAAGTTCTTCTAGGTGGGTATTGAGAAGCGAGCTTTTATGTAAACCCTCTATCTTTCTAATTTGTTCATAAAGCAAGTCTAGTTGTTTTTCTTTTTTCTTTTTAAGGTAAGAGCTGAGATTTATACATTGGCCCCTAATGAAAGCCTTGTGGGCGTCCCACAAAGTCTGAGGCGAGATGTCTTGAGTGTTATTTAGAGTAAAATATTCCTCTAGTAAGAGATGAAGACGTCTTTTTGTCTCTGGGGTCCCCAATAGGGATTCATTCAGTCGCCAGGATTTGTTAAAATCTCTTTGTTGAGGTGCCAGTATTGATAAATAAATCAGAGCATGGTCCGACAATAGGATAGATCCCACTTCTGCTTCAGAACATAACCCAATGTGATTTTTAGTAATAAATAGGTAGTCCAAGCGTTTATATGAATTATGGGCATAAGAATAAAAGGTATATTCCAAAGCTTCTGGGTATAGTGTTCGCCATGTGTCTATAAAATGTGAGTTCCAAAGACAGTTTGATAAAGAGCTAAGGGCTTTTTGAGAATGTACCGAATTACGTGAAGAGGAGTCTAGTAATGGGTTTATTGCTACATTAAAGTCGCCCCCCAGTATAGTGATACCTTCTTGAAAGGGAGTGGCTAAGGACAAAACTTTTTTGAGCCAAATTGTTTGTTTAATGTTCGGTGCATAAACATTAATGAATGTGTATGACTGTGGTCCTATTTTCCCTTTTATCATTAAGTATCTCCCTTCCGGATCAATAATCTGATCGCTAAAGAGAAAGGGGATATTCCTTTTAAAGCCTATGCTTACTCCTTTTGAGTTAGAGGAGGGGGATCCGCAGTGGTACCAATGAGGGTATTGAGAAAATGAAAGGTTAGGGAGTTTGTTTGTCTTTAGATGGGTCTCTTGAAGGAATAAGACATTAGCTCTGTCTCTCCTCAACACCCCAAATATCTGGCGCCTCTTGGATGGCGAGTTAAAGCCATGAACGTTATATGATGCTATCCGTAAGTCCGCCATTGGGGGAGTGGAGGAGAGCCCGAACCGTCTAAATAAGCAAAGGTATGGTGTAATGTGTGAAACATCTTACGGTAGTTTACTGACCAGATTGTAGTATTAAGGAAGACATGGAGTCGTTTGTCTCTCTCTTGGAATTTTCCTTGTGATCTAGGATCATACATAACACAATAAACAACGTAAATAACATGAACCAAATAATAAGCAGGATCAATGATCACTTTAAAGGGGGGGAAAGAGATTCCACTCATTTAGGAATCCTTCCCTACTTAGTATAATGTGTCTGGTGGTAGGGGCTAATCCATAAATATATAGACAGCCCCCTCCCCAGGTACCCGACCGTATGCAAATAAATAATCGGAATTCTTAGAAGGATAGTATTCGCAAACTGCCTGAGAATACATTAACAGATAGTAGAAACACCCTCTGGCAAAAAACTTGGGTATTACGCCTACCAATAAAAGTATCCTGAATTGGGAGCAGGGGAGGCAGGGAGGTTGTGAGAATATTATGTAAATAATATAGCTGCAGGATATAGGGGGGGGGGGGGAGAGGGATAAGGGAAGGAGGATTGAAGTGAATAGTTACAGATGACCTTAGGTGAGTCTACATCAGGAAATATATCTGCGAACATGCGTTATATACTAGCCAGACAAACTAGAATTGTACCGCAACCTAGGGGTTAACATAGAAAACAAACATGTTTATTTGTCTTATAGCGAGATTAACTATGGGCCAAGGGCCTACCACAAAAGTTGAATATAAGGAGGCTATGGGGCAACAAATGAAGCAAAAATTTTCAAAGTAATACTACCAGTCCCCTAGTACGTAGATGGATGGCACATCAAGGGACAGGAATCTCGGATTTTCCTCAAGGAGTATGCGGTTCCCGGTCAGAAATAGTCCGCGTTGATCCTCCTGGGTGTCAGAGGGGAGTTCTTCCTCTTCTGGCGTTGTGCTTTGGGTGTTCTTCTGGTTTCAAATGGTGCTGAGTATTGGATCGGCGGGAGCGCTGCAAGGTCTTGTATGCTGTCCCAGTTCTCGATCTTCAGAGGTTGCATCTCCAGATACTCGAACAGGTAGGCCCAGATCTGCATGCGATTGGATGTTGAACCTGCGACCTTCTATGGCAAATGAAAGACCGAACGGAAAAGACCAGCGGTATGGAACTTTCTGAGCCCTCAGCCAATCCGTCAAAGGTTTGAGGGTCTTCCGTTTCTTTAAGGTCACTGGAGCTAGGTCTTGATATATGTTAATGGTAGCTCCATTGTAGTTTAATTCTGTGGCGTTGCGGGATTTAAAGAGGACCGCTTCTTTATCTTTATAGTTGAGGAAACTGCAAATTACGTCTCTTGGCGGTTCTGAGGCGTTAGGTTGAGGCCTCAGGGCTCTATGGGCCCTCTTTAGGATGATTTGCGATGGGTATTCCGGGCCTACGATGTCGGAGCAGATAGCTAGGATTGCTGCTGGGATCTCTGAGGCCATAACGGTTTCTGGCACTCCTCGAAACTGGAGGTTGTTCCTCCTGCCGCGGTTTTCTTGATCTTCAAGTGCTGTGTGTACCGCATTCATATGGTCTTGGCATTTCTTGAAGCTCTCTGATGCCGCCATTTGCCACTCCTGCATGGAGGTTTGGGCCGTTTCCAGATTTTCCACTCTGCCTCCGATGTGTCTCATTTCTTGCCTGAGGGAGGCCAATTCATGTGCGACTGGTTCCAGGGCTCTCGCTAACGTCTTCTTCAGGAACTTCCTGGATATCGGCAGGCTTTGAGACCCTCTCGCCTCTTCATTTTCGCTGTCAGCCTCAGATGCTTCTTGCTCGCTCATGGCATCAACAGCTTGCGGAGCAGGCGCCATTTTGGATTCTCTCGCGGCGCATATCGCCGCCGCTTTCTTTATGAATTTATCCATGTCACCCTCTCCAGACGTGGATTTTTGGTGGCGGGTAGCTTCCCCAGCTTTAGGGTTCCCGATTTTCACCATGGTATGTCGGGTATGCTAGCGTAGGCTATGTAGGGAGAGACTCGATGTGACGGAGCTCAAGCACTTGCGACCATTCCCTTCCGGCGCTAGCTCCGCCCCCCCCTAAAAAACTTTTTAACACTTTCCCCTCTCTGTACCCCGGTGCCTCCTCACTCACCCCTCATCATAGCTGAGGACTTTGCCACATACTTCAAACAAAAGATTGACAACATCAGATAAAGCTTTAACCTACAGTCCCTGCAGCCCCTCTACACATTTAATTCCTCTTCCCCTAAAGCCTGCTTCTCCACCATTACAGAGAAAAACCTTTCCACGCTACTCTCCAGATCACATCTCTCCTTCTGTGCACTTGACTTAATTCCATCTCACATTCTCCCCTACCTCACCACAGTGTTTATCCCTGGCCTAACATAACTCAATCTATGAATAACCACTAGTGTCTTCCTCTCCTGTTTTAAACATGTTACCATTACACTCATCCTCAAAAAGCCTTCCCCGTCCCCTCTTCTTTGTCTAGCTATCACCCTATATCACTTTCCCAATATGCCTCAAAGCACTTTAACAACATGTCCACTTTGAATTAACCTCCCACCTTTCTTCCTGCTCCCTCTTTTACTGACTACAAACCAGCTCTTGACCCCACCACTCAACTGTAACTGCTGTAGGAGAGTACCTGGGGTGGTGGTAGACAGGAGGTACGTGCCACCGGGGGTCCTGGCCCCGGTGGAGTAAGAGCCGGAAAAGTGCATTTTGCAGCAGTTATGCTGTTAACACAGCGGATCCGGGCCGGCTCTTATTGGGAGCAGGCAGATATGCGGGCAGGTGCCTGTCTCCCCACGGTCCAGGCCAGGTTTTGCAGGGAAGGGTATAAACCCGACCAGCAACAAGGGTGTGGTGCGCAATGTGGAGCTTCTGTGTTCTCTGGCTGTGAGAGTAAGAAGTGGAGGTGAGCTGGGCTGCGTGCTGAGGCCTGTAAAGGAGTGTGCAGGGACCCGCAGCTGAAGCCAGGAGGGATCCGTGTCCTGTGGCTAGAAGCAGAACCCATGGACTTAATTCACCAAGGAGAAAAGGTGTCATTACTCCTGGCTTTAAATAGACTTTGCTTTATGTGACTGAAACAGGCCTCAAGTAGCCTGCAGCAGGGACTTGCTGTGTTTGAACTATTATTTTGCTGTGTGTGACCACCCTCCCTATGAACTGCACCGTCTTTCAAAAATATGCACTGTGTGAATAAACAAAGCATTGTATTTTCCACCAAGACCGGTCTGTGTTGCCTCTATACTGCACTCGCTACCACTGCCTACCAGAGCAGATCCCCACAATTGGTGGCTTCAGCGGGCAAACAGCAGTGAGGCCGAAAAATTGTGTTGTTTGGACTGTATGTCATATATTAAGCCGGCAAGTTTTGTGGCTCCAGATAAGATGGAGGAGTCTATTGGACACTTGGTGCAAAGTAATGAGGAGGCTACTCGAAGACATGAGGAAGCCCTGAGAGACCAGCGGCAGTTGAATAGTCTACTGGCCCAGCAACTGGCGACTATGAAGGAGTCCATGCGTGTGTTACAATAACAAGCCGTCCCGGGGGCAACCGCAGTCCTACCTGCTGCCCGGGATAAGGTGCGCTCAGCGTTAAGAAAGATGGGCCCCGAGGATGATATTGAGGCGTTCCTGATGGTCTTCGAATGCACTACGGAACAGGAAAGGTTACCTGCAGAACAGTGGGCCGAAGTAGTAGCGCCAAAAGGCCTACTTTGACCTCAGTCAGGAGGAAGCCAAGAGCTATAAGAGGCTGAAGGGGGAGGTGGCTCATCTTGGGGTTAATACCTATGTGCGTGCACATCGAGTCTACCAGTAGGCCTTCTCCGAGTCCCGGCCTGCTCGGTCCCAGGCCTATGACCTGTTACACCTGGTAAAAAAATGGCTGCAGCCTGAGACATTGAGCCCCTTGCAGATGGTGGAACGTGTGGTGGTCGATCGTTTGGTGTGGACACTGCCAAGGGCCATACAGAGCTGGGTTGGTCAGGGAGACCCCGGCAACCTGGATCAGTTAGTAAGCCTAGTCGAGAGGTATGTGGCAAGCCAGGACTTGGTGCGGGACTCAACGCAGGCACGGGAATCCCATCAGGCTCCCTCTCAGGCTAGGGATCCGGAAAAAGGGACCCAACCACAAAGAGGGGGAAGGCTAGTCCTACTCCAGGGAAGAGAGACCGGGGAGGGACCACGGGGATTCAATGTGGGACATAGGGCAGCGAACTGTCCTCAAACACCTGAACCCATGGACTGCGGGTTCGCTCGTCGGTCCTCTATCTTTGCCCGGCCTGTATGTACTGCGGATGCCCGGCCGGCCGCCGATATGCCACCTCTGTGCCAAGTCTTGGTCGATGGGCATCCGATTAATGCTTTGCTGGACTCTGGGAGCCTGGTGACCCTAGTGCATGAGTCCTTAGTGTCTGAGACACTCCCAGAGAAGCAAACCCTGTCCAT
The DNA here is from genome assembly GCF_905171765.1 of Bufo bufo. Classification (NCBI taxonomy): domain Eukaryota; kingdom Metazoa; phylum Chordata; class Amphibia; order Anura; family Bufonidae; genus Bufo; species Bufo bufo. The sequence goes on along the minus strand of NC_053390.1, from coordinate 268,771,509 downwards.
TGTCTGTATCCATGGGGATCGCCGGGAGTACCCCACTGCCAGGGTTACCATGTCCGTGTTGGGCAAAGAGGTGCAGCATGTCGTCGAAGTGGGACGCCAAATCCCTTATGCCGCCATACTGGGAAGGGATTTTCATTTGTTCTGGACTCTATGGAAGAGCGATATGCCTTCCCTTAGGGACAGATGACAATCGGGCCCAGTGCCCAAGGATCCCGATGCGGAGATACCAGCCGTAGGGGTCACCACATCATCGGTAGAGTGTCATCCCGAGAGGTTTCTCCTAGACGTGTTGGCAGGCGATTCCGTGGAAACCCCATCCATCCCTGACCTGGAGGTATCCCGTGACACGTTCGGGACCGCCCAGCTCCAGGATCCGACATTATTGCGGGCGAGCGAAGGGGTGACAGTGGTAAATGGGGTGGCTCAGCACCCAGGGGCCGACTCGGTGTTTCCCCATCTGGCTTTTAACCAGGACCTGCTGTATAGGGTGGACAAAGTGCAGCACGAGGTAGTGGAGCAGCTGGTGGTACCCCAGCTATACCGCCGTGTGGTACTGGACTTGGCCCACTCCCACGTGCTGGGAGGACATTTGGGCGTAAAAAAAAACAAGAGCGGATTCTGCAAAGGTTATATTGGCCCGGGGTTTATGAGGAGGTCAAAAGGTTTTGCCAATCCTGTCCAGTGTGTCAGATGACGAGCCCCCAGCCCCACTATCGCAGTCCCCTAGTACCCATGCCCATCATTGAGGTCCCCTTCGAAAGAATAGGGATGGATCTGGTAGGCCCCATAAACAAGTCGGCCAGAGGGCACCAGCATATCTTGGTGGTCTTAAACTATGCCACCAGATATCCTGAAGCGATCCCACTGCGTCATACTTCAGCTAAGAACTCATGGGTATGTTCGCAAGAGTGGGGATTCCAAAAGAGATCCTGACCGACCAGGGGACGCCCTTCATGTCTAAGGTGATGAGGGAGCTCTGCAAGCTTTTAGGGGTTAAGCGGTTACACACGTCCGTATACCATCCTCAAACCGACGGACTAGTGAAGCGCTTTAATAAAACCCTAAAAACTATGCTCAAAAGAACCGTAGCCAAAGATGGAAAGGATTGGGACCTGTTGCTGCCGTACGTATTGTTCGCATTGCGAGAAGTGCCCTAGGCATCTACGGGATTCTCGCCCTTCGAGCTATTGTACGGTCGACGGCCAAGAGGGTTGCTGGACATCGCTAAAGAGGCATGGGAGAAACAGCCCACCCCACACAAGAGTATTATAGAGCATATAGAAAAGATGCAGGACCGTATAGAGACAGTCCTACCAATCGTCCGGGAACACATGGAGGCCGCCCAACTGGCACAGAGCCGGGTATACAACCGGAGTGCCCAGGTCCGGACATTTAACCCGGGTGACCAGGTACTGGTGCTAGTCCCCACCATTGACAGTAAGCTTTTGGCACGGTGGCAAGGTCCCTACGAGGTGAAAGAGAAGGTAGGGCCAGTGAATTACAAGATATCCCAGCCAGGCCGGCGGAAGCCAGAACAGGTATATCATGTAAATTTACTGAAATCGTGGAGAGATAGGGAGTGTCTCATTGGGGACGGCCCAAGCACGGTATTGTCTGTGGGGAAGATCCCAGCTCCACCCAAGGTCCCGGAGAGCACCTCCGCGGTAAAGATAGCGGGTGGTCTGTCGACCAAACAAGCTCAGGAAACCAAAGAGTTGGTGAGTCGAAATAGGGACGTGTTCTCTGAGCTTCCTGGTCGAACTTCGGTAGTCCAACATGACATCGTCACCAAGCCCCACGTAAGGTACGGTTAAAGCCGTATCGTGTACTGGAGGCCTGGCGACAGGCCATTTCAGAATAAGTAAGGTCGATGTTGAGGTTAGGGGTGATTGAGGAGTCAAGGAGCAAGTGGGCCAGCCCCATAGTCCTCATCCCAAAACCTGACGGTACTCTTCGCTTCTGCAATGACTTTAGAAAGCTCAACGAAGTGTCAAAATTCGATGCCTACCCCATGCCCCGGGTAGACGAGCTCATAGAACGGCTAGGGAAAGCTCGCTATTTCTCGGTCCTCGACCTCACAAAAGGATATTGGCAGGTGCCTCTCACGGAGGCGGCAAAGGAGAAGACGGCTTTTGTCACCCCCGAGGGGTTATTTCAGTACCAAGTTTTGCCCTTTGGCCTACATGGCGCTCCAGCCACCTTCCAGCGATTGATGGACGTCATCCTATGGCCCCATTTTCCATATGCTTCGGCATATCTGGACGAAATCATCGTGTTTAGCCAGGACTGGGAGAGTCACCTGCCCAAGGTACAGGCCGTAGTCGATTCACTTAGAAAAGCCGGACTGACGGCCAACCCAAAAAAGTGTCCGATCGGGTTCGAGGAGGTCCGGTACCTGGGATATGTGATTGGGCGGGGAGTTGTCAAACCCCAGGTAGACAAGGTTGAGGCGATCAAGAGCTGGCCCAGACCTCTTACCACCAAGCAAGTACGTTCGTTCCTAGGGATGATAGGATATTACAGGCGCTTTATCCCCAACTTTGCCACAGTAGCGGCCCCATTGACAAGACTTTTAAAGGGGAGGAAGACGGTGATGGTCCGCTGGGATGAGCAGGCGGAAGAGGCGTTCTCCCGTTTGAAGTCGGCTCTGTGTGGGTCCCTGGTTTTGGTGACACCCGACTTCACACGGGAATTTGTCGTTCAGACGGACGCCTCTGGAGTGGGCCTAGGGGCAGTACTCTCTCAGGAAATCATTGGGGAGGAACACCCTGTTGTCTTCCTGAGTTGCAAACTCACCCCAGCGGAAACCAGGTATAGCGTGGAAGAGAGAGAATGCCTGGCCATTAAGTGGGCCCTCAAGTCCCTTAGGTACTATCTGTTAGGGAGAAGGTTCCGTCTGGTGACCGACCATTCCCCTCTTCAGTGGATGAGCCGGGCCAAGGAGGGGAGTGCCCGGGTCACCAGATGGTTCTTATCCCTCCAGAATTTTAAGTTCAGTATCGAACACAGGGCAGGCCTCTTACAGGGGAATGCCGATGCCCTGTCCCGGGTACACTGTTGTACGTGTGTCCAACCTCTCAGGATTGAACAGGGTGTGCAACCCTTCAGGGTTGAACAAAGGGGGGGGGGGATATGTAGGAGAGTACCTGGGGTGGTTGTAGACGGGAGGTACGTGCCACCGGGGGTCCTGGCCCCGGTGGAGTAAGAGCCGGAAAAGTGCATTTTGCAGTGGCCCAACAAGGGTGTGGTGCGCAATGTAGAGCTTCTGTGTTCTCTGGCTGTGAGAGTAAGAAGTGGAGGTGAGCTGGGCTGCGTGCTGAGGCCTGTAAAGGAGTGTTCAGGAAATTCTCAGAAATGTGCCCTGTCGGAGCCTAGAAAAATGTATTTTAGGCCACGGGAGTATGGGCCTTAAAAATTTGGCATTCACCTGACATAAAAGAAATTCTGATTATGTGGCTCGAGGTACATTATGCGGTGAATGGATAAACTACAGGCCCCAAACATTAGGCATTCACTGGACAGAAAAGATCAAGTTATTATGTGGCCGGAGGTATATTACACGGTCTATGGATATCAATTTTACTGCAGGCCAGTACAAATACAGGTCAAATGCATGTTTAAAAGAACTAAAAATACAAAATTGGATTAAAAACATGGCTAACAAAATCCTCCCTCTTGAAAAAAACCCTAATGATAATAGTTGAAATCCGATAACACGTAGTCGTCACTGGTGTTGAATTCCTTCGAGGCCCCAACAATTATTCATTCAGCGTACAGAAAAGAACAAGTAAGTATGTGGCTGGAGGTAGATTACACGGTCATTGGATATAAATTTTACAGCAGGCCAATCAGTGGACAATCAGTTTTTTGGGGGGGCAACTGGTATATCACACCAGTAGAAATTATTTGTTCCAATGGCGTTTGTCACTATCTGTAGCTGCGGGAACGCAGCAAATCCGCAAACCAATGCTGCACTACCCAACTGCACTATATAGAAAGTATATAATTGGTATCTAACACCCCTGCTTCAATCAGTTTTTTTGGGGGGCAACTGGTATATCACATCAGTAGAAATTATTTGTTCCAATGTCGTTTGTCACTATCTGTAGCTGAGGTAATGCAGCTAAACCACAAACAAATGCTGCACTACATAAATGCACTATATAGAAAGTATATAATTGGTATATAACACCCCTGCTTCAATCAGTTGTTTTGGGGGGCAACTGGTATATCACACCAGTAGAAATTATTTGTCCCAATGTCGTTTGTCACTATTTGTAGCTAAGGTAACGCAGCAAAGCGCAAACCAATGCTGAACTACCCAACTGCACTATATAGAAAGTATATAATTGGTATATAACTCCCCTGCTTCAATCATTTTTTTTGGGGGGGGCAACTGGTATATCACACCAGTAGAAATTATTTGTTCCAATGTCGTTTGTCACTATCTGTAGCTGAGATAATGCAGCAAAACCGCAAACAAATGCTGCACTACCCAAATGCACTATATAGAAAGTATATAATTGGTATATAACACTCCTGCTTCAATCAGTTTTTTTTAGGGGGCAACTGGTAAATCACAACAGTAGAAATTATTTGTTCCAATAGCGTTTGTCACTCTGTGTAGCTGCGGTAACGCAGCAGAACCGCACACAACTGCTGCACAATACAAATGCAATATACTATACTTTCTATGTTAGAACGTATATTTTAAGTATATTGCACCCCTCAGTAAGTCACACCTATCGACAGCACACCTATACCAGTCCTTAAAAGGACTTTTGTGGCCCTATTAGCTAGCGTTTGGTGTCCCTAACAGTCTGTCCCTGCTCCACACAGCAAACTTTCCCTACACTGAGGGCAAAAGACTGAATGTAAAATGGCGGCCAGATCAGGTTTATTTATAAGGTAGGGGGTATGTCCATGTGCTGAAACATCTCAATTGGCTGTCCTGTACCACCTGATGGATGTGTCATGGGTCAAAGTTCTTCAAAATGTAAAAGAATATGGCGCTGACGGACATCTCCATATGTTCGCCCGTTCGGCGAACCATGAACGAGCAAAGTTTGCAGCAAAATGACCGCCGAGCGAACTGCAAGGCCATCTCTACCCCTGAATTAAATACATATTTTTTGTGGGGATTTTTGCCATTGATCCCCCTCTGGTATGTCACTGTCCATGTTGTAAGTATTTGGTGGCTGCAATAATGACCTGAAAGTTTTTTAGGTTCGCCTGCCATTAAGTGAATGGGGCCCGCCGCGAATTTGCGGTTAGCGAACATTTGATCGCATTTGCGCAATCAAGTTTCTTGAATCGTTCCGGCCGATGTTCGTCCATCACTAGACTTCAACACAAACTTACTGCTGACACCCTCTCCACTCTGTCGGGGGCTCTACTTGTAAAAGAATTTAATAGAACAGGTTCTGTAGACATCTATGGGGAATCAGCTGACGACTTTGTAAAAGGATTGCGCTTCTTCTTGGCGTTAACATCCAACTGTACCGCCTCGAGTTCATACTTGAGTTATTTGGTCCATTTTGGCCCCGTGACTTCCCAAATAAGTGAAGTGTGCAGTGATTCTAAGTGTGACACCTGTCATCTGTATGTCATACTGACTCAGAGTATTATTTCAGTACCACAGCAGACTCCCTATGCTTGTTACTGCAAGGCACCGTGTTCTACACCACTATAAAGGTTCTCTGCAGCCAGGAAATAACAGGTTTTTTTACGCGATTCGCCACAAATAAATTCAGATCGAACAGATTTTTTTCGAAAAAATTCAGCGAACCGGCCGAATCGAATGTTTGAAAAATTTGCTCATCTCTAGTAATCACCAATCCTCATAAGACCTCATTCTCTACTCTCCTCTTATCACCTCTTTACAAAATCGCCTTCACAATTTGTCTATTGGATTCTCCCATATTCTGGAACTCTCTATCCCAACATAGCAGACTCTCACCTACATTGAAAACCTTCAAAATAAAGCTAAAACCCACCCCTTCAGAGAATCCTAAAGCCTACAGCAACCCTGCTGCCACTATTCCACCGTATGATCAGCTTTATCCTCACCTACTATATCTTTCCCCCATCCCTTGTAGATTGTAATCCCTCATGGGCAGGGTCCTCTCTCCTTCTGTACCAGTTTGTATATAACTTGTCTTGTTCATGCTTATTGCAACTGTTTTTGTATTATGTATGTACACCCCTTTTAGCGCCATGGAATTAACCGCTTCCAGCAAAAGCCAGTTTGGACTAAATGTTTTTAAATCTGGCATGAAATTATTTTTTTATTTTTATGACACATTGTTCTTCATGTTAATGCTGAATTTGAGTCGATATGTCTTTCCTTTATGCATATAAAATCCCAAATTTGTGGAAAATTTGGAAAGCTTTGCAATTTTTCTAAATTGAATGTCTGTGCTTTTGAGACAGATAGTGATGCCTCATAAAATAGTTATTAATTAACATTCACCATATGTCTACTTTTTGTAAGCATCATTTTGTAAATTTCATTTTATTTTTTAGGATGTTAGAAGGCTTAGAATTTTTAAAGAAAAACTGACTTCATTGTGGACCAATTCAGTTCTGAAGTCACTATGAGGGGCTTACATAATAGAAATCACCCATAAATGAACCCATTGTAGAAACTTTAAAATGGAGGTGAAATTTAAAAATGTAATTTTTTTCCCCATTTTAATCCATTTTACTGTAACACAGCAGGAGTTAACAGCAAAACAAATCTCAATATTTTGGAAAATACACACCTCGAGGAATTGATCAAAGGGTACAGTGATCGCTTTGACCCAACAAGTGTTTTATAGAATTTAGAAAAACTTGGCTAAAAAAATGAAAAATTACATTTTATTTCCAATAAAATATTGCTTTAGCCCCAACTTTTTCATTTTCACAAGGAGTAGAAGGAGAAAATGCCATGCAATGTCCATAGAACAAAATTTTCACCTGGTTAGCAGTTTTCCATCTGCAGTCCACAGCAGGCTTTAAGGTCCTGTTTCCAGGCATGCGGCTCTCAGCCCTTTAGCATGGCACAAATTCACAGGTCCCAAAACACAGAGACTCCCCAGCTTCTCTGTCAGATAAAGGATAAACCACACCCAGCTGAGACTGGCTGGGTTTTATATAGGCCAAAAAAGACCCAGCCTGGAGCGTGGGGAGAAGTCACCCACCCAGCACTTTGGCTACTCCCAGTAAGAGCCAGCCCGGATTGGCTTTACAGCTATACTAACAACAAAACAGTGTCAGTCAGCATTAGCTGCCGCTGACACTTAAAACTACCGGCTCTTACCTCACTGTGCCTTCCTACAGTGGTTGTAAACTGCTGTCTGAGGGCACGGCAGCATTCAGAATGAAAGGTCCAGCATCAGAATTTTCTAACATGAAATTTGCTGAAATTCATTTTAGGGACCATAACTTTTTTATTTTTTTGATGAGCTGTGTGAGGGCTTATTTAGCAACATAGTAACATAGTTTTTTAAGCTGAAAAAAGACATCCATCCAATTAAGCTTGTTATCCTTCAAGTTGATCCAGAGGAAGGCACAAAACCACATGCGGTAGAAGACAATTTTCCTCATTTAAGGGGAAAAATTCCTTCCCTCAGGCAATCAGAATAACTCCCTGGTTCAAAGACCCTTCTCCAGAAATCTAATACCTATAAACTGCAATAATATTGCACTCCAGAAATACATCCAGGCCCCTCTTGAACTCTTTTAGTGAATTCACCATCACCACCTGCTCAGACAGAGAGTTCTATAGTCTCACTGCTCTTACCGTTTGTCCTCTTATATGTTTGTGTAGAAACCTTCTTTCCTCTAGAAGTAGAGGGTGTCCCATTGTCACAGTCCTGGGTATACATAGATCATGGGAGAGATCTCTGTACTGACCCCTGATATATTTATACATAGTTATTAGATCTCTACTCAGTTGTCTTTTTTACTAAACTGAATAACCCTACTTTTGATAATATTTCTGGGTACTGTAGTCCACCCATTCCAGTTATTACTTTATTTGCCCTCCTCTGAACCCTCTCCAGCTCTGCTATGTCTATCTTGTTCACAGGAGCTCAGAATTGTACACCATACTCCATGTGTGGTCTGACTAGTGATTTGTAAAGTGGCAGGACTATGTTCTAATCACATGCATCTACTCCCCTTTTGATACAACCCATGATCTTATTGGACTTGGCAGCAGATGTCTGGCACTGGTTTCTAGTTTGTTGTCCACTAAAATTCTAGGTCCTTTTCCATGTCAGTGTTACCCAGTGACTTAAATTATTCCTTCCTATATGCCTAACCTTACATTAGTCAGTGTTAAACCTCATCTGCACTTCTCTGCCCAAGCCTCCAATCTATCCAGATCCATCTGTAGCAGTATACTATCCTCTTCAGTGTTAATTACTTTACACAGTTTAGTGTCATCTGCAAAAATTAATATTTTACTGTGCAAGCCTTCTGCAAGATTATTAATAAAAATATTGACGAGAATAGGGCCCAATACTGATCTCTGTGGTACCCCATCTGAGTGTGTACCGTTAATAACCACCCTCTTTTTTATATTACTGAGCCAGTTACTTACCCATATACACACATTTTTACCCAGTCCAAGCATTTTCATTTTATATACTAGGCTTTTATGTGGCACAGTATCAAATACTTTGGAGAAATCCAGATATACGACATCCATTGATTTACGACGGTCAAGTCTAGAACTTACCTCCTCATACAAAACTGATTAACCGCTTTCAGACCGTCCATAGGATATACACGTTCTATGGGCGATTGTTTATCTCTAAATGGATGTTCTAAAACGTTCATTCAGTAATGGCAGCTGCACGCTAATCTTGCAGCTGCCGAGCGGGGGGGCCCACTGTCAGTAACAGCAGGGCAACACAAAGGGAAGGCAGGGACAGTTCCCAGATGTCCCTGCCTTCTACAGCACTGTATATATAGCACTCAGCAAGCGCTGTGTATACAGATCAGGAAGCGCTATGCGCTTCCTGTCCCAACCCGGTGGCCATGTCACCGCCGGGGCCAGGAGAGTGCAGCAGGAGCTGTTGGGTCTTCCACAGACCTCGATCAGCCTGGCATTGAGGCTATAAAGCACTGTATACAGCTTCTCTGGGGGGTGTATTTCCATTGTAACTGAGGCTACTATTCAATTGTGAAAAAAAATAAGTTACGTTAAATGTCCCCCAGAGGTCTTGTATGACCTTATGGGGGACGCAAAGTGTAAAATAAAAAATAAAAAAATAAAGTGTTTTAGAAAAATAAAAATAAAAAAGGTTTCACATGTAAAAAAAAAATTGCCCAATTAAGTAATAAAAAAATAGATAGAATAGAAAATAAAAATTAATAGACTTATTTGCTAATTTCGCGACCGTCACGGTCGGCTTTATAAATATATCACTTGATCCACCCCTTCCGATAAACGCCATCAAAATGGCGTATGTCCCACAAAATGGTACCAATAAAACTGTCACCTTATCCCGCAAAAAATTAGCCCATACATAAGAAAATCACTCAAAAAATATAAAAACTATAGCTCTCAGAACATGGAGACATTAAAACATCATTTTTTGTTGAAAAAATTATATTATTGTGTTAAAGTAAAATAAATGGGGGCGGAGCTAGCTGCACGCTGGGATGGCTGCTTGAGTTCAGAGCTTCTCACTACAGCCGCTGCCTATTCAAGCATAACAAACCCAAACACCTCAAAATATAGTGAAGACTGCTAAGGAGAGGCAAGAGAACAGACAGGGCAAACCGTGAGCTGGGAATAGAGGATAAATTTCTCAAGAAGCGAGGTATATCGTCGGCCTGCAGAAACAAGATGGCGCCGGGAAGCGCTACGACTGCGACGACACACGAGGAGTTGGACGGTGAAAGTTCCTGCACCGCATCAGAAGGTACCGGGGACACCGAAGATTTACCTCTATCCAGAGCATTCTTCAAGAAAGTCCTCTACAACGCTTTATCCCCTCTGCAAAGAGACATTGCTGACATCAAGACAGATGTAAAGCAGATTGGGAACTGTGTAAAAGCACTTGAGGAGGCCCAAACAGCCCTCATACAACACAGTGAGTTAGTAAAACTTTTATTACATTCTTATCAATCACACCTTAATTCACCTTTACTACAAATTGAAGACCATGAAAATAGAAGTAGGAGGAAGAATATGCGCATAAGAGGTGTCTCGGAGGAAGTAACAATTGAAGGCATACCGGTGTCAGCCATCTTTTCCTCACTAGTCGATGAGGAGAGAGCTAAACAGATAATTGTGGAAAGGGCACAAAGAGCATTAAGACCCAAACCCCCTGCAGCAGGCCAACCAAGGGACATTATCTGTGACCTCCTAAACTACTTAGACACAGCTACCCTCTTACAAGCTGCCAGGGACTTGATATAAATCATCTATGAGGGAACGATGAACCAAATATTTCAAGATTTTGCTCAAACACCCTAGCAAAAAAGAAGAGCGTTGAAACGGCTCACGGATGCATTAAGGGCACATAAGCTACCAGTGAGATGGCTGTTTCCCTTTGGCTTGGCCACAACCAAGAATGGTCAGCAAATCATCATCAGAACACCATCAGACCTATCGGAAGCCTAGAGCAAGTTGGGCATCAATCCGGTTGAAGTATCCTCATGGCTCCCGGTTACATCCAATTTACAGCTGCCAGATCTCCCAAGGTTCCATCATGGCAGGTGGTTAGGAAAGCCAAATTCCCAAAGGCAAATAGGTCCCAGAATGAAGAGGCCATAACTTGAGACATCATTCTAACTGTTGGAGATAAGTCAGAAAAGTTATGTGGATCCATGAGAGATCCCATGCGGTCAAGTCTCTATATCCTTTACCACCATTAGAGGTCTAAAGGATTACCATGATTGGTTTTCTTTAGGCTATATATGTTTATCTTTCTATTTCTCTCTTAATTCTTCAAACTTATAATAATCAGACCTATACCACCGTAGGTAGACTAATAATAAGGATGTACCTTGAGGCACAGGGACTCCAGGAGAGTGGCAAGAGTTGGAGTATAGCTTTATTTTGACTCAACCTACCCTCTATCTTTCATTATTTCTTTTTATCTACCTTTTAAGTTTTGATTCATACTCCATAAGAGGTTAATTTTATATTCCTCCTTTTATTCGTTATAAATGTAATATTTTATATCTAGATGGGCCTTTAGACCCATGTCAAATATATGTATAGGCAGACGGCTGCCCTGCTGATAATGATTTATCTCGCCCTCCCCCCCCCCCCCCCCCCCATGTGATGTAAACTCTCTCTCTTGGCTGGGACCAAGAAATTTTAAGAATAATTGAAAGGAAAAAAATATCCCGACTTAGAGTGGAAGATGCACCCTACACTGCGTGCAGAATTATTAGGCAAATGAGTATTTTGACCACATCATCCTCTTTATGCATGTTGTCTTACTCCAAGCTGTATAGGCTCGAAAGCCTACTACCAATTAAACATATTAGGTGATGTGCATCTCTGTAATGAGAAGGGGTGTGGTCTAATGACATCAACACCCTATATCAGGTGTGCATAATTATTAGGCAACTTCCTTTCCTTTGGCAAAATGGGTCAAAAGAAGGACTTGACAGGCTCAGAAAAGTCAAAAATAGTGAGATATCTTGCAGAGGGATGCAGCACTCTTAAAATTGCAAAGCTTCTGAAGCGTGATCATCGAACAATCAAGCGTTTCATTCAAAATAGTCAACAGGGTCGCAAGAAGCGTGTGGAAAAACCAAGGCGCAAAATAACTGCCCATGAACTGAGAAAAGTCAAGCGTGCAGCTGCCAAGATGCCACTTGCCACCAGTTTGGCCATATTTCAGAGCTGCAACTTCACTGGAGTGCCCAAAAGCACAAGGTGTGCAATACTCAGAGACATGGCCAAGGTAAGAAAGGCTGAAAGACGACCACCACTGAACAAGACACACAAGCTGAAACGTCAAGACTGGGCCAAGAAATATCTCAAGACTGATTTTTCTAAGGTTTTATGGACTGATGAAATGAGAGTGAGTCTTGATGGGCCAGATGGATGGGCCCGTGGCTGGATTGGTAAAGGGCAGAGAGCTCCAGTCCGACTCAGACACCAGCAAGGTGGAGGTGGAGTACTGGTTTGGGCTGGTATCATCAAAGATGAGCTTGTGGGGCCTTTTCGGGTTGAGGATGGAGTCAAGCTCAACTCCCAGTCCTACTGCCAGTTTCTGGAAGACACCTTCTTCAAGCAGTGGTACAGGAAGAAGTCTTCATCCTTCAAGAAAAACATGATTTTCATGCAGGACAATGCTCCATCACACGCGTCCAAGTACTCCACAGCGTGGCTGGCAAGAAAGGGTATAAAAGAAGAAAATCTAATGACATGGCCTCCTTGTTCACCTGATCTGAACCCCATTGAGAACCTGTGGTCCATCATCAAATGTGAGATTTACAAGGAGGGAAAACAGTACACCTCTCTGAACAGTGTCTGGGAGGCTGTGGTTGCTGCTGCACGCAATGTTGATGGTGAACAGATCAAAACACTGACAGAATCCATGGATGGCAGGCTTTTGAGTGTCCTTGCAAAGAAAGGTGGCTATATTGGTCACTGATTTGTTTTTGTTTTGTTTTTGAATGTCAGAAATGTATATTTGTGAATGTTGAGATGTTATATTGGTTTCACTGGTAAAAATAAATAATTGAAATGGGTAAATATTTGTTTTTTGTTAAGTTGCCTAATAATTATGCACAGTAATAGTCACCTGCACACACAGATATCCCCCTAAAATAGCTAAAACTAAAAACAAACTAAAAACTACTTCCAAAAATATTCAGCTTTGATATTAATGAGGTTTTTGGGTTCATTGAGAACATGGTTGTTCAATAATAAAATTAATCCTCAAAAATACAACTTGCCTAATAATTCTGCACTCCCTGTATATACTCACAAGGATGTCAATAATGCTAAACCTTGTTCATAGTTGGTGTTTTTATACATATATGATTTTGCCCCCCGGGTTAGGTGGTGACACTGCACCAATACAGAGTACCCAAAGGTTTGTTGGCAGACCTACATGTTTGGTCGCATAATGTGAATAGCCTAAACGGCCCTCAAAAATGCAGGCAGATGTTTAGCTTATTATACAAACAAAAGGCAGAGATTATTCTGTTGGCAAGAAACCCACTTTCGTCACCACCATATACCAAGTCTTCCTACCTCAGCATATTCTCAATGGTATCATGCTACACACTCCTCGGCCTCTAGGGGAGTTTCAATAGCAATAAAAGGGTCACTGTATAATGCTAAAATTTCTATCGTCAATATGTATGCTTCTAATAAAAACCAGGTCGAATGGATTTTGTCTGCATTGAGAACATTAAAAGTATATGCTGAGGGAGTGATCATTCTGGGGGGGAATCCTCAACATCTCTCTGGAGTTAGCTACCACTAAACTAATGAGAACGTCCAAAAGGCAGATTTTGGAGCTAAACATTGCTCTCTCGGAAGCACATCTGATTGATATGTGGAGGCTCGTGCACCCGGGAGAGAAGGATTATACCTACTTCTCTAGAGTACACAACTCTTATCACCGCATAGACTATTTATTTTTATCTGAGCCCCACATTCAATCGATCCGTAAAGTTGACATAGGAATTGTGGTCATTTCTGACCATGCTCCGGTCATGATGTCCATCTCATTAAATTGCCTACACCGCAGATCTTGGACGTGGAGACTAAATAATACTTTGTTGAAATCCCCAACACCTCTACAAAACATAGGCAAAAAACTAGATGAGTATTTCAACATTAATAATACTCCAGAATTGCCTAGCCCACTAATTTGGGAGACACATAAGGCATACATTAGGGGAGAACTTATAGCCCCGGACTCACATATCAAAAAACAGCGCACAAAAGAGTTTAATTCTCTTATGGCTCAGATTCATACATAGGAGAGGCTTCATAAGGTATCCAAGTTAGAATCCCATTTATCTGCACTGAATTTGCTCAGACAAAAGGTTAAAGATCTACTAAATATCAAGGCAGCTAAATCCCTACAACTTCTAAAATACAAAATCTACGCCCACTGGGATAAAGGGAGTAAAATAATGTACCACGTCATAAAAAAGAGAAGGATGAAAACATTTATGACTGCAATTAAAAACTCAGAGAAAAAGAGGGTCTCCACAACTCCATCCATAGCGAAGGCATTCCAGGCATATTATGCCAAATTATATAATTTATCAGCAAATGACAAGGAAAAGGAAAATACCAATGACACAGCATCAGAAATAATAACGTCCTTTCTTTATACTATTAAATCCCCTAGACTATCGGAAGATGAGAAAGAAGCTTTACTGACCCCTTTCTCACAAAGTGAGGTAGAAAAAGTATTAAACTCCATACCCTCAGGGAAAAGTCCAGGCCCAGATGGTCTACCAATTATTTACTACAAAAAACTCAAGAAAACATCTGCTGCCACACTTTGTGGAGATGTGTAATTCCCTTTTTAAGGCTTCTTCTTTACCACAACAGACCTTGAGAGCTTACATCACAGTCCTACACAAGCAGGGAAAGGACCCAGAGGATTGTGGGAATTACAGACCCATATCACTACTGAACTGTTATCTTAAGTGATGGTGAAAGTTACTAACTCATAGAATAGCTCTCTACTAACCAAACTCATAGACCTGGAACAAGTAGGGTTTGTACCTGGAAGGGAAGGCTAACATAATGTATAGTGTTGAGCGCGAATATTCGAATATCAAATTTTTTTAGCGAATATCGGCACTTCGCTAATTCGCAAATATTTTGAATATACTGCTATAAATTCGATATTTTGAATATTCTTTTTTTTTTTTATTATATTTTTTTCTTTCCCACTTCCCAAAAGTAGTTCTTACCTGTCCTTAGGATTCCTGCCTTCCTGGCTGCTCCAGTCAGTGCCCGTTGCCGCTTCTGACGACTTCCGTGCTCATGGGGCATCCCCATCACCATGGGTACGTCTCCATACTAGAATGTACTGTCGGATTTGAGAATTACGTTAATATCGCAATTCGATTAATTTAAGTTATAATAATCAAATTTCGATTTCAACTTAGCACTGCTATATTCCATATTCGTTAATTCTAGCCTAATATGGAATATAGCAGTGCTAAGTTGAAATCGAAATTCCATTATTATAACTTGAATTAATCGAATTGCTCTTTCAACTTGGACCTGGTTTACTATGGTTGGCTTGGTAGAATTAGCGAATATGACGAATGTATTCGTCATATTCCTCAAAACGAAGATAACAAAGTATTCTCCATCTTCGTTTTAGCTACCTATTCGTCAACTTTGCTAATTCTAGCAATCAAATAGGAAGGTTGACTATAGAGACAGCTGTGTTTAATTCGCTATGCGATTATATTACTTTGCTTCTTTTTTTTTTTTTTTATAAATAGAATCATTATAATAATCAAGTATTTAACTATAAAAATTTTATGAAAAAAAGGAAAGTAATATAATCGCATAGCGAATTAAACTTAGCTGTCTCTATATTCAACTTTCCTATTTGATTGCTAGAATTAGCGAAGTTGACGAATAGGTAGCTAAAACGAAGATGGAGAATACTTCGTTATCTTCGTTTTGAGGAATATGACGAATACATTCGTCATATTCGTCATCTTCGCTAATTCTAGATATCAAACCAATAGGAAAGTAGCCTTAAGTTAAAATCGCAATATAATAATCGCGATAACTAGAATAATGACGAATATTCGATTTAGACGAATATGAAACGAATATTTGCAAATTTCGTCGAAATCTAATATGGCACCTGCCGCTCATCACTAATAATGTATGGAGAGTAACCCATGTCATTTTTGCGGCCAAACAGAGGAAAATACCCCTTATACTGCTTGGGACAGACGCTAGGTGGAGAAATAAATCTGCACCCACACTGGATATGTGGAAACTAAAACTACGACAAATAAATAGATTGGAGGAATTGGCTGGGTGGGAAAACAATTGTAGAATTGAATATTTGAGAGTATGGAAACCTTGAAGGGACTCACAAGATCAGCCCTAGTGAAGGACTTTGAATTGTTGATGCCTCATCAATAGTGATGATCGAGCACCAAAGTATTCGGGTGTTCGGCCCGAACACATTGCTATATTCGTGTGCTCGGCCGAGCACCCGAGTATAATGGAACTCAATGGGAAACAAGCAGGCACCCCCTGCTCTAAAGAGGAGAGGGTGCCTGGTCCATTGGAAAAGGTCAGAAAGTGACTTAAACACTACCAAAATGGATTGGGAACAGCATGGGGATGATGTCTGGATACATCTTGGACTCCCAGGTCGCTGCTGGGAACCATGTTGTCCGAGTTGTACACCACTTCTACAGACTGACAAAAATACACACAAAACCCCCCCAAAAAAATCAATTTTACAGGAATAATTACTAGGAAACATTCTTTCCTGTATATTCAATTGTATATAAAGTGCAAGTGCTGCAAAAAATTACAAGCAAGAGGCACTCTGAAACAGCCTGTATATCACATAAAGAAGGGCCTCATTCACATTGTTGTACAATTGTTCAGGTAGTGCGACTCCTACACTAATAAAGCCTATGCAGTAAGTGAAAGGGCTGCCAAAATTACGCATTGGTGACTCTAGATAAACTCTGGGCGATTGCACGTCCCCGTAATGGCGACGATCCATTCGGATGTCTGCCCTATCAACTTTCGATGTTCTTTTCTGCACCTACCATGGTGATCACAGGTAATGGGGAATCAGGGTTCGATGCCGGCGAGGGAGCTTGGGAAAGGGATACCACATCCAAGGGAGGTCAATGGCTGAAATCTGATTAGGTGGAGAGGGTGGGTCAAGTTATTAAAGCAGAAAAATTGAAGAAAGGCAGCAGGTGCGTGGCAATTACCTACTCCCTACTCGGGGAGGTAGTGATGATAAATAACAATACAGGAATCTTAAGATGCCCTGTTATTGGAATAAATAATAAAAAATTACAGGGAATGTCACTGCAGTATTTTGGATGAGGAAACGTTATACAGGAGAGGCCCTGCTGCCGCTTTGTTGACTCTAGATAACTTCTGCCTGATCGCACGTCCCTGTGACGTCCATGATCCATTTGGATATCTTCCCTATCAACTTTCGATGTTCTTTTATGCACCTAACATGGTGACCACCGGTAACGGGGAATCATTGTTCAATTTCGGAGAGGGAGCCTGATAAACGGCTACAGCTACTACTTCAAAGCAAGGCAGCATGAGTGGCGGGCCTGCATGTGAGCTGACCATGTAAAAGATTTAAGTCGCGGGCCTGCATGTGAGCTGAACCAGTAAAAGACTTTAGGTGCGGGCTTGCTGGTGAGCTGAGGTGGAACCAACAAACCCAACTTTATTTTGATAGCTGCATTAATCTGCAGGTGACGGTGATACAGCTCCACAGATTGTTTCCATCTGAATCTTTCTAAGCAATCTGTGGCCTTTTATCCAGTCTTTTACCAGTCATTGCGCCTCCTCATGCTGCCATCTCCACACCATGTCACCTTGCCTTCATTTTCCCTTAAAGAAACAGTTTTCGGATGCAGGACAGTATATGTCACAGAAACACACAGAAAATTGAGACTAGATTAGGCCCAGAGTTTTGGAATTTGACCTAAAGGAAGAGTTTTTAGATGATGTACAGTATATGTCACAGAAACACGCAGAATATGGACACTATATTAGGCCCTGATTATTGGAATTTGCCCTAAAGAAAGAGTTTTCGGATGCAGGACAGTATATGTCACAGAAACACACAGAATATGGACATTATATTAGGCCCTGATTTTTGGAATTTGCCCTAAAGAAAGTTTTCGGATGCAGGACAGTATATGTCACATAACACACAGAATATGGACACTATATTAGGCCCTGATTATTGGAATTTGCCCTAAAGAAACAGTTTTCGGATGGGGTACTGTATATGTCACAGAACACCACAGAATATGGACACTATATTAGGCCCAGATTTTTGGAATTTGCCCTAAAGAAACAGTTTTCGGATGGCGTATTGTATATGTCACAGAACACCACAGAATATGGACACTATTTTAGGCCCAGATTATCGGAATCTGCGGTACAGACACTGTATTCTGATGTAGTTTAAATTTATTTTTATATTTTTAACTATATCTGGGCCTGACAACCAGACAAGGTGTTTGCGCACAGATCACACAATTCACAGATTACACTGTTGACAGCAAAAATGTGGATAGATTATGGGAGAAAAATAGTTTGCTGTATTTTAAATGTTTTCCCTATATCTAGGCCTGACAACCACACAAGGTATTGAAGTGCAGATCACACAATTCACGGATTACACAGTTGACAGCAAAAATGTGGATAGATTATGGGAGAATTTTTTTTTCTGTATTTTACATTTTTTCCCGATATCTGGGCGTGACAACCACACAAGGTGTTGAAGCGCAGATCACTCAATTTATAGATTAGAACCTAGAATATGACATATTTTCAGTTGTTTCACACTTGTTTGTTATGTATATAATTCCACATGTGTTAATTCATAGTTTTGATGCCTTCATAGTCATGAAAATAAAGAAAACTCTTTGAATGAGAAGGTGTGTCCAAACTTTTGGTCTGTACTGTATAAATAAGCACCTATGATTGCTAGCAAGATGTAAAATAATGGGAAAAAATATATACAAATATATATGGTCATAGAATGAGGAAGGACTCCAAATCAGTGAAAAAGATGGACTGCTTCTTCACCCTACTTGCAATGTTTCAGCCCAACACAATGAGGCCTTTCTCAAGCAGTGTAACATGTGCAAACATCAAGTATGACAAAAGTAGGAGGATTCCAACAAGATGTTACATACCAATAAAAGAATAATCATCTAGTTAGCTCCAAAATAATCAAACTCGCGCATGTGACCGAATATTCATAGTGTTAAATCAGCAAATATTTGTCAAATACATAAACAGTTTTGGCGTAAAGTAGTATTTCCATGTAATAAAAGATGTGATCGCCATATCACCACATTATTATATAAAATTAAAACAACAAGTGACCATGTGTCGTGAATTAAAACAATGGGAACACCTGTAGAGGTGAAAAGCAACATAGGCTACTTTCACATTAGGGTTTTTACTAGATCCGGCAGGGTTCAGCAAAAATGCTTCCGTTACTTATATAATACAACCATCTGCATCCATTATGAACGGATCCGGTTGCATTATCTTTAACATACCCAAGACGGATCCATGATGATATCCATTGAAAGACAATGGAGGACGGATCAGTTTTCTATTGTGGCAGATTGTGGCAGAGAAAATGGATCTGTCCCCATTGACTTGCATTGGGGGTCCTGACGTATCCGTCTTGCTATGTTCACACGATAGTGTGAACATAGCCTTACATCGTTGTAGACCATCATTGGTGGGAATATGTGTCTCGCTGTGAGTAATTGGATGGCTTACATCAAGTGACACTGCGTATGCTCCAGTAATCCTCAGTTATAAGTGTGAGGAGTCGGAGGCTGCGCCTAAGGTATTCAATAGCTGTAACGTGAAAGTCACTATCACGTGACTTACATCCCGTGATGTCACAAGTAACGTGACTCGGTGTCAGTCATGTGGTATATTGATGTATCGCCACGCATGTGTAGAACAAATGCCCACACTCCGTGGTGCAGTATTGGCTGTCTGGGCATGCACGGCCAATCGTCTCATATAACAGGGATATGGATGCAACATCTCTCAAGTGCAACTTTTAAGTGCACAGACTGAATTATACCAGAATTGGACCAGAAGGGGACCACAGGCAATTACAGACAGTTAATGCAAACAATGTTTCAATTTTTCATCTTACTGTTCCCACTTGTCAACAACCTCCTAAAATACCTCCATGTTCATTCACCCAGCAAGGAACTATTCCTCTCTCCCTCCCTCTTACCTTCTCATCTGACAGCTTGCACAAACCTGCTTGGCAACATAAAACACTTCCTTCCCAAACACACACAGATACCTCCTGCCCTCTCCTATTCTCACCTATTAACACTTTCTCTGCTTCTCCTTACTGCTGGTGATATCTCTCCAAATCCAGGCCCCCCTCAGCAAATCCCCACTATCACCTCTACGTCCCAATACAAATCTCCTTCTACAAATTTCTGCAACCCCTTAAACCTAATAACTATTCCTCTGACCCCTGCTCCTTTGGTTCCTCTTGCAGGAGCATTATGGAACGCACGCTCTGTCTGTAACAAACTGTCATACATTCATGAACTTTTCATCTCTCAAAACCTTTCCTTTCTGGGTCTCACAGAAACATGGCTGACATCCTCTGACACCTCCTTCCCTGCTGCACTCTCATATAGTGGATTTCAATTCACTCACACACCCCGCCCCGGCTGCAAACATGGTGGAGGAGTTGGTCTTCTCCTATCAGACACCTGCTCCTACAGCCCAACTCCACTGCCACCCTCCATTACGCTCACCTCATTTGAAGTACACTCTGTTTGCATCTACTCTCCATCCAACCTCCAAGTAGCCGTCATTTACTGCCCCCAGGCCCAGTCACCATCTTTCTTGACCACTTTAACACCTGGCTACTACACTTTCTTTCTGCCGACATTCCCACTATCATCATGGGTGACTTCAACATCCCTATTGACACCTGCCACTCAGCCGCCTCTAAACTCCTATCGCTCTCTTCCTCCTTTGGCATATCACAGTGGTCTTCAGCTCCCACCCACAGAGATGGTCACACTTTGGATCTTATCTTTACCCGCCTCTGCTCCCTATCTAACCTTTCTAATTCGCCTCTCCCCCTATCCGACCACAACCTACTCACCTTCTCTTCATTGGTCTCTTCTGCTGCTCCCCCGGCCCACACACTAGCACACCCCCGCAGGAACCTTAAACACCTAGACTTTCGCTTGCTTTCTGACTCTCTTCTCCCACTCTCTACCATCTGTTCCCTCCAAGACCCAGATGCTGCTACCACCCTATATAACACCACAATAAGTACAGCTCTGGACACTGTTGCCCCCCTCACACACAACAAAACCTGAAAAATTAACAGACAACCCTGGCACACCAACCTGACCAAAAAACTCAGACAAACTTCCAAGGCTGCTGAGCGGCGATGGAAGAAATCCCATTCAAAAGATCATTTCACCACATACAAGCAATCCCTCCTCATATTCAAATCCTCACTCGCTGATGCAAAGCAGGCCTACTTCTCATCTCTCATATCTTCCCTGGCCCACAGCCCTAAACAAGTTTTTAGCACTTTTAACTCCCTTCTCCGTCCCCCAGCTCCCTCTCCTCTCTTCTCAGCTGAGGACTTTGCCAAATATTTCAAACAAAAGATAGTCCACATCAGAGAAAGCTTCACTTCACAGTCCCCACAGACCCTCTACACAACTGCTCGGTCCTTTTCTCCCAAAACCCGCTTCTCCACCATTACAGAAGAAAAACTCTCCACTCTACTCTCCAGATCACATCTCACCACCTGTGCACTTGACCCAATCCCATCCCACCTCATCCCTAACCTCACCACAGTGTTTATCCCAGCCCTAACTCATCTCTTCAACCTATCACTAACCTCTGGTGTCTTCCCCTCTGCTTTTAAACACGCTACCATTACACCCATCCTCAAAAAGCCTTCACTTGACCCATCTTCTTTGTCCAGTTATCTCCCCATATCACTGCTTCCGGATGTCTCAAAGCTACTTGAACAACATGTCCAATCTGAGCTGTCCTCTCACCTTTCCTCCTTCTCCCTCTTTGACTGCCTATAATCTGGCTTCTGACCACACCATTCGACTGCCCTCACCAAAGTCACCAATGTCCTAATGACAGCCAAAACCAAGAAACAATACTCTGTCCTCCTTCTCCTTGACCTGTCCTCTGCCTTCGACACTGTTGACCACTCCCTTCTGTTGCAAACTCTGTCATCTCTTGGCATCACTGACCTGGCCCTCTCCTGGATTACATCATACCTCACAGACCGGACGTTTAGAGTCTCCCACTCCCACACCACCTCCTCGTCTCATTCCCTCTCTGTTGGTGTCCCACAAGGCTCTGTCCTAGGACCCCTGCTCTTCTCTATCTACACTTTTGGCCTGGGACAGCTCATAGAGTCCCATGGCTTTCAGTATCACTCCTACGCTGACGACACACAAATCTACCTCTCTGGTCCAGACATCACCACCTTACTATCCAGAATCCCACAATGTCTATCTTCTATATCATCCTTCTTCTCCGCTCACTTTCTAAAACTTAACATGGATAAAACAGAATTCATCCTCTTTCCCCCATCTTGCTCAACCCCCCCAACAGACCTATCTATCACAATCAATGGCTGCACACTTTCCCCGGTCAACCAAGTCTGCTGCCTTGGAGTGACCTTGAATTCTGCCCTCTCCTTCAGACCGCACATCCAAGCACTTTCCACCACCAGCCGCCTCCAACTCAAAAACATCTCCTGCATCCGTGCTTTCCTTAACTTTGAATCTGAGAAAATGCTTGTACATGCCTTCATCATCTCCCGCCTAGACTACTGCAACACTCTCCTCTGTGGCCTTCCATCTAGCACTCTCGCACCCCTCCAATCTATCCTCAACTCTGCTGCCTGACTAATCCACCTCTCACCCTATTACTTCTCTGCCAATCCCTTCACTGGCTCCCCATTGCCCGGCAAATTCACTTCAAAGTCCTAACAAATACATACAAGGCCGTCCATAACCTGTCCCCTCCCTACATCTCTGAGCTACTTTCCCGATACACCCCCACACGCACTGTCCGATCTTTACAAGACCTCCTTCTCTCCTCTCCTCTTATCGCCTCTTCCCACAATCGCCTCCAAGATTTCTCCCGTGCATCCCGCATACTCTGGAACTCGCTACCCCAACATATCAGACTCTCACCTACAGTGGAATCCTTCAAAAGAAACCTGAAAACCCACCTCTTCAGACAAGCCTACAACCAGGGTGCTGCCTCCATACCGCCATGACCAACTTCACCCACACCTACTGTGTCCTTCTCCCATACCATGTAGATTGTAAGCCCTCACGGGCAGGGCCCTCTCTCCTTCTGTACCAGTTTGTAACTCGTCTTGTTTATGATTAGTGCAACTGTCTGTATTATGTATGTGCACCGCTTATCATATGTATAGCGCTATGGAATGAATGGCGCTTTAATAATAATAAATAATAATAATAATATGGAACACAAGAAAGGTGATGGCTAATGCAGTAACAGGCATAATATTAGAATAATAAAGTAATATGATGAACCACAGGGTAATAAAGCCCAGAGTTTCATATATAATATTATAAAATAAGCGCCACTGTGCTCAACATGCTCCCTAGGGGACACCCGGTCATTATCAGTGACCACGATGTGCCCCCTCTGGTGATGCAGCCAGACTGCAACATATCCATGTCACAGTCGGCTACACCAACTACTGTGGGGCTAGTGAACATTATCATGGCAGATTGAAATATAGAACATAAGACTTAGTTGTTGCGCCCAAGATATAACATAATACTCTTATTGTATGGCAATGGCAATTGTTCAAAATATAACCATCATGGAAATAGCCCACCTCATTAGTAAGTGTCCATATCTCCATAAAACAGTGTTATAAGAAACACTTAAAAACAACCAAAACAAACAAACAAAAAAAAAATAGATAAATAGTAGACACTATTCCCTTGAGATGATCCTGATGTAGCGTTGCTTGTCTCTAGTAAATGTAATCTAAGATAGACAAGGAAATCATAAGAATCAAAATGAGGCACATGTCACCTCACCTATCCAGGTCTAAATATATTACTGTACATGGACACTTCTAATCCACAAGTTACTCTAACATACTCCCAAGTTGAATTCCACGTTGAGTCCCTTCTGCTTCAACATCTGCAGTCTGTAGATCCACTGTAATTCCTTATGTCGTAACACATTTTCTTTGTTCCCACCACGTTTAAGTGGTGGAACATGATCTATGATCATATATTTGAGGTCCTTCTCTCTATGGCCCAACTCCACAAAATGTTTTGGTACAGGGAGATCCTTACATTTCTGTCTTATAGTATAACGGTGCTGTATTATTCTAGTTTTAACATCAAGCGTGGTCTCCCCTACGTGCCAAAGAATGCATGGGCACATGAGAACATAGATCACATAGCTGGAATTGCATGTTTAATAGTGTCAAATATTGAAAATTTCCCCAGTTATGGGGTGGGTGAATTTATCCCCTTTCAACATGAAAAAGCAGTTTACACAGGATAAACAAGGGTAGCAGCCACTTTTTTTTTTCCAATATAACTTTTTGTCCTTACTGGATGTTGTGTACATTGAGCACTCACTAGTATATCTCTAGCCTGACATAAGGGTTCTGTAATTCTAAGATATGTGGCAAAGTGTCCGATAAGGTGGGCCAATGTTTGTGAATAATTTTGGCTATATCTCTACTCTGTTCTGTATATTTTGAAATAAAAGGAATATGATTACCTATAGTGGTACTGCTTTGTCTCCCAGATAACCGTGCATACCCTAAGAGTGAGCACACTTTGTCTTTATGGAACTTAAATTTTTTTAGGGTAGCCCCTGCATTGAAATCTATTTGCCATAGCATTTAATCTACGATCTTGGGTATTATCCTCCTGTATAATCCGACTAACTCTCAGAAATTGACTGAAAGGTAGTAAATTAACCATTGGACATGGGTGGCAACTGTCAATATACTATTGCAATCAGTTGGTTTAACATATAAATCAGTAATCAAACCCTTATCTCCCACCTGTACCAAAGTGTCCAAAAATTGGACCACCTCATGGGACTTCACTAAAGTGAATTTGATATCTGGGTCTATGGTGTTGAAATAGAGATGAAATCATCCAGGTCCTGCTCAGCCCCCTTCCAAATAAGGAAAATATTGTCTATGTATCGCCATGACCCCAGTATATGGCTAAAGTGGTGTGACACATAGACAAACTTTTTCTCAAGATATGCCATATAAATGTTTGCATACATTGGGGCCACTTTGGACCCCATCGCGGTACCCTGTAATTGAGTGCAATATTATTTTTTTTAATGCAAAATAGTTTCTATATAAAATTATATCTAAAAGAGTCAGTAAGAATTGATTGCACTCCGCTGATAAGGAAGTACTCAGTAAACATTTTTGGATACCATGATCGATCGAGGTATAGAGGCTAACCACATCAAAAGAAGCCAAAACAGTAGAAGAATCAATCTTGATAGGAGACAGTTTTGCAAGGAAATCATTAGTGTCTCTAATGTATGAACAAGCCTCGAAGGCGAATCTGTGCAAAACTTTGTCTAGAAAGATAGCAATGTTCAAAAAAATGGAATCCCTCCCTGAAACAATAGGTGGGTTATCTAAAGATTTATGAATCTTAGGAAGTAAATACAGTACAGGGTTTTTAGGATGCTCGATCCAAATAAATTCAAGTAGATCCTGGTCAACAATGTCTCGGGCTAGGGCTGATCCCAAGACAGTACAAAGTTGCTTCATAATAGAAAATTTTGGATCAAAAAGTGTTAGTTTATAAACTGTGAGTTGTGTGAAAATGCAAAAAGTCACTAAATTTTGCACAAGTGAATGTAAAAAGTTGCAAATTTTTGCGCAATTGCTTAAATTTTGTGCAAGCAAGGGCAAAAAAGTCAGAAAAGACCTAATCTGCGACTTTTTAATACCAAAATTCTGGAGTGAAAGTATGATAAATCAGGGCTCTAGTGTATATATAAAGAAGCACCTATGATTGCTAGCAAGATGCTAAATAATGAAAGAAAAAAAATAAAATAATATAGATTTAAATTAAGCCACAGGGTCATAAATAATTAGTATGAATGGTGACAAACAAAAATGACGCCAATAATTACAGAAAGTAATAAAATATAAACCAATAACCTGTAGCCCAATATTAAAAATATATAATAATGAACTCCGCTAACATAATAAGTGCATATCATATAAAAATGGAAAATCCACTGCAATAATTAGTATTTTAAGCATATACCCTGAGATATCCTAAAAGTGTAGTATCGCACCGCCAGAAAGAATGCCCACCTTGACAAGCGTTTCACCTGCTAGCTTCATCAGGTGTGTGTTATTAAAATAGCCAGGCATATATAGGCCTAATCCAGGAAATCTAATATAAGATGCAATTGAACTCACCTGAGACATGCAAAGTGGCGCAGCAGCATGGTGATGCATTCCACTGGTCTACGCTCATGCCACGGCGGGCTTCCGTGTTACGTGATATCCGACGCGAACGTCAGACATGCGCGATCTGGACTGCACATGAATTTGGCGTGCCCTGGCCGGTGGAATAAAGCACATCAAAGATGTGTGTGCGTATGAAAAAGTATCAGCCTCTCTATATAATGAAAGTGAAGAAGCCCATAAATGAATAACCCACATATAATCACTAATATAAAAAACGAATCCATATGTGTGTACATTTAATAACCAATGACATAAACATGTGAATTAAAACTACAAGAAAAAGTGAAAACAAAATACATGAATATATAGCATAACATTATTATAAGTGGTCATATAAAAACATTATATACATAAAAATACATTATTTTGATGACCACACACTACAATTACAATACAATGTTAAAGTGGCAGTGCATGATATGTAAAAAATAAATAATAAGTATAAACACAACATTTAAAGTGACATTGCATAATACATAAATATATCCTAATAATAAAGTAAACCAATCTCAAAATATATGAGTATAAAAAGGGTCATTCTCAACTACATGAATCGCTGTTCCCAAACTTCACAATAGTTGTTATAGAGATGTAAAGCTTGTGGACTCTCATTGCATTCTTTGGTAGCCACTTGGCACCAGGAGTGGTGTGGAGTGGGCCCGGCATGCATGTTGGTACCTGCATTCCTTGGATATAATGGAGGCCATTTTGGCACCAAAAATGACAGAAAGTAAAGCAGACCCAGCATGCATGTGGAACCTACACTCCCTGAATTGTATGGTAGCCGTCATGGCACATAACAGGTAGAATTTAGTGTTAGGACCCGTCTTACAGAGATCGCCTTGACGTGCGGCAGACGGGCTCAAATAATTTTGTACAAAATGATTTGCCAAGCATCTCTAATTTATAAGTATGGCACTTGCAATTATTATGCATTTTTGTACTTTATTTGGTTTGCAGAGAGCTGTTGCATTGTATGTTTTGTTTTACAGTGTTGTTCTCAGCCATAGCAACGTGCCCCTGCGTATTGGGATGTGCTGACTGACCTCCTTTTCTTTGCAGCTTGTACTGGAGGTGTGGCTTCCTCCTTAGTCGTGCACTCCTGACCAGCTCGTCTGCCCCATAGGCTGATTTTAATTAGTGTGAGTAAATAGCTTGGCCTGCTCCCCCTCACTCACTGGAAGCTATTTGGCACCAAGAGAGATATAGTTTGTGGACTCTCATTGCAGTCTTTGGTGGCCATTTGGCACCAGGAGTGGTGTGGAGTGGGCCCGGCATGCATGTTGGTACCTGCATTCCTTGGATATAATGGAGGCCATTTTGGCACCAAAAATGATAGAAAATAAAGCAGGCCCAGCATGCATGTGGAACCCACACTCCCTGAATTGTATGGTAGCCGTCATGGCACATAACAGGTAGAATTTAGTGTTAGGAACCCGTCTTACAGAGATCACCTTGATGTGCGGCAGACAGGCTCAAATAATTTTGTACAAAATGATTTGCCAAGCATCTCTAATTTATAAGTATAGCACTTGCAATTATTATG
Organism: Bufo bufo; assembly: GCF_905171765.1. NCBI lineage: Eukaryota > Metazoa > Chordata > Amphibia > Anura > Bufonidae > Bufo > Bufo bufo. Next base: position 268,743,687 of record NC_053390.1, on the reverse strand, counting down.
CAATTTTGTACTTTATTTGGTTTCCAGAGAGCTGTTGCATTGCATGTTTTAATGCATGTATAAACACAACATTTAAAGTGACATTGCATAATACAGAAATATATCCTAATAATAAAGTAAACCAATATCAAAATATATGAGTATAAAAAGGGTCATTCTCAACTACATGAATCGCTGTTCCCAAACTTCACAATAGTTGTTATAGAGATGTAAAGCTAAATATAGGGTCAGTAACCTTAAAAAGAGAACCAAAAACCAAACATTATAATATATAAAAAAAAAGATATACAAATTTTAAAAAAGCAGCAGCACAGTCTCGATGGATGTGAGGGTGCAATGCCCACAAGGGAACCAGCATAGCCCCAAAATACAATAATGGAAGAACGGGCAGCACTCCAAAAGTAAAAAAGTAAAAAAATTAAAATTATTCACCCATGTGGACGTTTCGGCTCAGCAATAGAGCCTTTCTCAAGCAAAGTGACTGGACAAGTGCTGAATACATATAGCAAACACAATCAATGTGCAATTTACAACATAATCATTATGAATTAGTCAAAGACAGTGATAAAATTAAGTATACAGTCAGGTCCATAAATATTGGGACATCAACACAGCTGTAACATTTTTGGCTCTATACACCAACACAATGGATTTGAAATGAAACAAACAAGATGTGCTTCAACTGCAGACTGTCAGCTTTAATTTGGGGTTATTTACATCCAAATCAGGTGAACGGTGTAGTAATTACAAGAGTTTGCATATGTGCGTCCCACTTGTTAAGAGACCAAAAGTAATGGGACAATTGGCTTCCCAGCTGTTCCATGGCCAGGTGTGTGTTACTCCCTCATTATCCCAATAATAATGAGCAGATAAAAGGTCCAGAGTTCATTTCAAGTGTGCTATTTGCATTTGGAATCTGTTGCTGTCAACTCTCAAAATGAGATCCAAAGAGCTGTCACTATCAGTGAAGCAAGCCATCATTATGCTGAAAAAACACAACAAACCCATCAGAGAGATAGCAAAAACATTAGGCATGACCAAAACAACTGTTTGAAACATTCTTAAAAAGAAGGAACGCATCGGTGAGCTCAGGAACACCAAAAGACTCGGAAGACCACGGAAAACAACTGTGGTGAATGAGCGAAGAATTCTTTCCCTGGTGAAGAAAACACCCTTCACAACAGTTGGCCAGATCAAGAACACTCTCCAGGAGGTAGGTGTATGTGTGTCAAAGTCAACAATCAAGAGAAGACTTCACCAGAGTGAATACAGAGGGTTCACCACAAGATGTAAACCATTGGTGAGCCTCAAACACAGGAAGGCCAGATTAGAGTTTGCCAAATGACATCTAAAAAAGCCTTCACAGTTCTGGAACAACATCCTATGGACAGATGAGACCAAGATCAACTTGTACCAGAGTGATGGGAAAAGAAAAGTATGGAAAAGGAAAGGAACTGCTCATGATCCTAAGCATACCACCTCATCAGTGAACCATGGTGGTGGTAGTGTCATGGTATGTGCATGTATGGCTGCCAATGGAACTGCTTCTCTTGTATTTATTGATGTTGTGACTGCTGACAAAAGCAGCAGGATGAATTCTGAAGTGTTTCTGGCAATATTATCTGCTCATATTCAGCCAAATGCTTCAGAACTCATTGGACGGCGCTTCACAGTGCAGATGGAGAATGACCCAAAGCATACTGCAAAAGCAACCAAAGAGTTTTTTAAGGGAAATAAGTGGAATGTTATGCAATCGCCAAGTCAATCACCTGACCTGAATCTGATTGAGCATGCATTTCACTTGCTAAAGACAAAACTGAAGGGAAAATGCCCCAAGAACAAGCAGGAACTGAAGACAGTTGCAGTAGAGGCCTGGCAGAGCATCACCAGGGATGAAACCCAGCGTCTGGTGATGTCTATGCGTTTCAGACTTCAGGCTGTAATTGACTGCAAAGGATTTGCAACCAAGTATTAAAAATTTGATTTATGATTATTATTCTGTCCCATTACTTTTGGTCCCTTAACAAGTGGGAGGCACATATACAAGCAGTTGTAATTCCTACACCGTTCACCTGATTTGGATGTAAATACCCTCAAATTAAAGCTGACAGTCTGCAGTTAAAGCACATCTTGTTTGTTTCATTTCAAATCCATTGTACTGGTGTATAGAGCCAAAAATGTTACAATTGTGTTGATGTCCCAATATTTATGGACCTGATTGTATGTGATAGATCACACATATATAATATATAGATATAAGACAATTCATAATACATACCATAATACATTTAGAATAAATTGCATGTGCAAAAATAATAACCAAAAATAATAATTAATAATCAAGATGAATCATCTCTATATGTGTAAGTAAAGTATGTGCTAATAGTAAAGTGACGTGTGCATATCATTATTCAGAGGGAGAGGAAAAAAGAACACCTGGAGGACAGTACCAGCTAATGACTAAGTGAATGGCGATCTTCTCCTGTCGCACGCTGTCCTTGGCGTCTCTAGCAGCGTAATGCGCATGCTTGAGAAGTGTTGCCTACCTGTATTACCTCACCACATTTGGCAACAGTTCGAGCATGCGTTCTGCTGTCGTGCGGCAACCGCAGCCATATTGGATAAGGGAAACAGATTCCACAAAGTATAGCGCATGACTGTATGCTTACCATAATGAATTTTAACATAGTGGCCTAACAGCTATGTCTGCGAGGATCAGGATCAAAGTAGTACAGCTCAAAAATCCTGCATACGGGCCAGTGGTATCACGAGACAGGGCGAGTGAATGCACCATGTCCAGGACACACCCACGTCAATGCGGCATCTGTAACAAATAAGTCCCTACGTCCTATGTGCCAGAATGCCCAGGAGGGTTCTCCTCCAAACCAGACAAAAATAAAAAGGCCACATATAAACCCATATAATAAATAATATCAAGAAATATAAAAAAATAATGTGAGGAAATACAACAAATAGGTGAGCAATTTGTTGTGGGCATTGCACCCTCACATCCATTGAGACTGTGCTGCCACTTTTTTCAAATTTTTGTATCTTCAGCATATTGGCTTGTGCACGTCTTGTATTACCATTTAAATTTTTTTATTTTTTCATCATGTCTATGGCCAAATTGGAATCACCCGGTGATCTGACTTATACGCAGGAAGCAGCAATTCGGATACTGCAGGGTATAGAGGGAGATGCTACCTTTCTCAATACTCCATCTGTGAAAGAATTAAAGAGGAAATATGACAAGTGTTTAGCGAACCCGAACTATAAAGTTCGGGTTCGTACCGAACTTTAGGATTTTTGGACCGCGGACCGGAACTTTTCAGTAAATGTTCGGGTTCGGTGTTCGGCAATTTAATGGGGCTTTTTGAAAGGCTGCAGAGCAGCCAATCAACAAGCGTTTAACATGTGTGACCTTAAAAACCATCACAGCCATGCCTACTAATGGCTATAATTGGCCAGTGCAGCATGTGACCCAGCCTCTATATAAGCTGGAGTCACGTAGCGCTGCACGTCACTCTGCTCCTAATAGCGTAGGGATAGGATGCTGCTGCTGTGATGGAGAGAATAGGAAAGAATCTTTAATCTGAAGTGCTTGTTAACCTAGCGATCTACCTAGATTTTGTTTTGTGGGTGCAGTGCACAATCTTTTTACCCTGCCCTGAGCCCAGTGGCCCAGAAAAATAACTTTTATCCGTCTGTTAGTTAGGTGGGTGGCGACGTCCGTAACAACCTGCTCTATAGAAATAGCACACGATCTAACCTGTCAGATCAACGATGTAAATAACAAAAAATAAAAACGTTCCCAAAACAGCTATTTTTTTTGCAAATTTTTCCATTTTAATCCATTTTTTCAGTAACAAAGCAAGGGTTAACAGCCAAACAAAACTTAATGGGCCAGATTTATCATTCCTCTGACAGCTCACTCCACTTTAACATATGGCTAAAGTCAGTTTTAGCCAAGTCAGATTTATGATCGGCCCTTTCAGACTGTAATAAATGTGGTTTGACGGTAGCAGTTTATCCGTCAGTAAGCAGCTTTACAAAAGTCGCACATCTTTACGAAAAAGTCGCACGTTTTTATGAAAAAGTCGCATGTTCTATTAAAAAGTCTCATAAGATAAGCATGGTCCTCACTGGAGTGAAATTGGGACTTTTTTGCGACTTTTTTGCGACTTTTTTAAATAGTCCCAATAGTAAATCTGTCTAGAGATTCATTTACATAAGAAAACACGCCCACTTTCAGAAAACTGGCGAGCATAGTGCAGAGCAGAAAAAAGTCGCAAATTTGTGCGCAGTTTTAGCGTTTGGGACTTTTTTGGGACTTTTTCACTCCATTATTCTGACTTGAGCTAATGATAAATCTGGCCCAATATTTTTTGCCCCGATTCTGTAGTTTGCAGAAACACCCCATATGTGGTCGTAAACTGCTGTATGGCCAAACGGCAGGGCACAGAACGAAGGAACACCATATGGTTTTTGGAAGGCAGATTTTGATGGACTGGTTTTTTGACACCATGTCCCATTTGAAGCCCCCCTGATGCACCCCTAGATTAGAAACTGCAAAAAAGTGACTCCATCTAAGAAACTACACCCCTCAAGGTATTCAAAACTGCTTTTACAAACTTTGTTAACCCTTTTGGTGTTCCACAAGTTATTGGCAAATAGAGATAAAATTTCAGAATTTCTATTTTTTGTTACCTTGCCTCAAAAAAAGTGTATTATAGAGCAACCAAAAATCATATTTACTCTAAAATAGTATTAACAAAACTGCCAACTTATCCCGTAGTTTCCAAAATGGGGTCACTTTTTTGGAGTTTCTACTGCAGAGGTGCATCAGGGGGGCTTCAAATGGGACATTGTGTAAATAAACCAGTCCAGCAAAATCTGCCTTCCAAAAACCTTGTGGCGTTCATTTCCTTCTGTGCCCTGCCGTGTGCCCGTACAGCAGTTTACGACCACATATGGGGTGTTTCTATAAACTACAGAATCAGGGCAATAAATATTGAGTTTTGTTTGGCTGTTAACCCTTGTTTTGTTACTGGAAAAAATGGAATAAAATGGAAAATTTGCCAAACAATTGAAATTCTAAAATGTTATCTCCATTTGCCATTAACTCTTGTGGAACACCTAAAGGGTTAACTAAGTTAGTAAAAACAGTTTTGAATACCTTAAGAGGTGTAGTTTCTAGAATGGGGTCATTTTTGGGTGGTTTCTATTATGTAAGCCTCACAAAGTGACTTCAGAACTGAACTGGTCCTTGAAAAGTGGGTTTTGAAAGATTTTAAAAAAAAATCAAGATTTGCTTCTAAATTTCTAAGCCATGTAACATCCCCTAAAAAATAAAATGGCTTTCCCAAAATTATCCAAACATGAAGTAGACATATGGGGAATGTAAATTAATAACAATTTTTGGAGGTATTACTATGTATTATAGAAGTAGACAAATTGAAACTTAGAAATTTGCTAATTTTAAAATGATATTTTTTTACTCCATTTTACCAGTGTCATGAAGTACAATATGTGGAAAAACATTCTCAGAATGGCCGGGATAAGTAAAAGCGTTTCAAAGTTATTCACACATAAAGTGACACTGGTCAGATTTGCAAAAAATGGCCTGGTCCTTAAGGTGAAAATTAGCCCGGTCCATAAGGGGTTAAACCACATGGTCTGAATATTGAATACAATATGGGAGCTATATTGTGACAGGATAACTTGCCCTCTTTTTCCCAATGGTCCGTACTGCATGGTTCTGACGTATAAGGTTGTTATTTTTTGGACATATATATGTACCGTATTTTTCGCCCCATAAGACGCACTTTTCCCCCCCAAAAGTGGGGGGAAAATGCCCCTGCGTCTTATGGGGCGAATGCTTCCATTTTACATCGCAGTCTGCGACGCTGCAGCATCGCGGACTGTGATGTATGAGCCGGGAGAGAGGAGGGGCTGGAGTCCGGAACTAGGGGCGGGGCCCGGTGCAGTCACTGTACTCTTACACCGGCCCCGCCGCTCACCGCTGTATTTATAAACATGAATCCTCATCCTGTAACTAACGCTGCGCTCTCCCATGTTCCCATGTCCCCTGTATCCCCACAGCACTTCCGAACAAGCTCCCATAGCAGGCAGAGCGGACGGCAGCAGTAACGTCACTCACTGATGTTAAGCGTCTGCTCCGCCCACTTTATGAATGAAGCAGGCGGAGCAGGCGCGCGACGTCAGTGAGTGACGTAACGCTACCAGACGCTCTGCCTGCTATGGGAGCTTGTTCGTAAGTGCTGTGGGGATACAGGGGACATGGGAACATGGGAGAGCGCAGCGTTAGTTACAGGATGAGGATTCATGTTTATAAATACTGCGGTGAGCGGAGGGACGGTGTATTTTGGGGTACACTGTTAGGAGGGGGATCTGAGGATGACATATAGCAGTGTCATCCACAGATCCCCCCATAACAGTTCCATCCACAGATCCCCCACCGCATTCAATGCCATCCACAGATCCCCCACCCCATAACAATGCCATCCACAGATCCCCCCACCCCATAACAATGCCATCCACAGATCCCCCACCCCATTCAATGCCATCCACAGATCCCCCACCCCATAACAATGCCATCCACAGATCCCCCACTCCATAACAATGCCATCCACAGATCCCCCGCCCCATAACAATGCCATCCACAGATCTCCCACCCCATAGCAGTACCATCCACAGATCCCCCATAACAGCGCCATCCACAGATCCCCCATAACAGCGCCATCCACAGATCCCCCATAACAGCGCCATCCACAGATCCCCCATAACAGCTCCATCCACAGATCCCCATAACAGTGCCATCCACAGGTCCCCCATAACAGTGCCATCCACAGATCCCCCACATGACAGTACGTCATCCACAGATCCCCCATAATAGTGTCATGCACAGACCACCATTAATTCAAAACCCACCATAGCACACCTTTTGGTTAAAAATATTTTTTTTCTTATTTTTGTCCTCAAAAACCTGGGTGCGTCTTATTGGCCGGTGCGTCTTATAGGGCGAAAAATACGGTACTTTGGGATTTATATTATCACATTAACACATTTTTTGTATTTTTTCAGATAAAATATTGAGGATGGAGGGGAACGAGACTACATGGAGGAACTGACCAGATGTGTGAATGACCCTCTATTTGTATTTACTTTTTTTTGAACCGGGTTGTGTTGCTCACCTATTTGTTGTATTTCCTCACATTATTTTTTTTATATTTCTTTATATTATTTATTATATGGGTTTGTATATGGCCTTTTTTTTTTTTTTTTGTCTGGTTTTGAGGAGAACCCTCCTGGGCATTCTGGCACATGGCACATATTTGCTACAGATGCCGCATTAAAGTGGGTGTGTCTGTCTGATTTGTCCCTACATGGGAGTGTGTTGCGTCCTGGACATGATGCATTCACTCTTCCTGTCTCGTGATACCACTGGCCCGTATGCAGGATTTTTTAGCTGTATTGCTTTGATCCTGATCCTCGCAGACATAGCTGTTAGGCCACTATGTTAAAATTTGTTATGGTAAGTGCACAGTCATGCGCTATACTTTGTGGAATCTGTTTCCCTTATCCAATATGGCTGTGGTTGCCGTACGACAGCAGAGCGCATGCTCGAACTGCTGCCAGATATGGTGAGGTAATACAGGTAGGCATCACTTCTCGAGCATGCGCATTACGCTGCTGGAGACTCCAAGGACAGCGTGCGGCAGGAGAAGATTGACGTTCACTTAGTCATTAGCTGGTACTGTCCTCCAGGTGTTCTTTTTTCACCTCCCTCTGAATAATGATATGCACAAGTCACTTTACTATTAGCACATACTTTACTTGCACATATAGAGATGATTCATCTTGATTATTAATTATTATTTTTGCACATGCAATTTATTCTAAATGTAATATATATACATATATTTATATATACACCTAACAAAATAAAAAAACGCCTATTATAAGAAGAATTTGTAGATGACCGCTTCATATGGAATCACTGTATTCACTGATCCATTTTGTCTCTCTTTTCAATAAAGGCTTTTGGAGGTCTTTACTTCTAGAGCCTAAATAGATTCTATCTGTGCCTTTTATTCTTAAAGGGGTTCTCCGGGCTTTTAATATTGATGATAGGATAGGTCATAAATATCAGATTGGCGGGGGGTCCGACACCCGGCACCCCCGCCTTTCAGCTGTTTGAACAGGAGGTGGGCGCCGTGCCAGCGCTTCCTCCTCTACACTATTTACCTTCTCGCCATCGCCTCTGCAGTGGTTAGCAGGTGTAAACCTGCTAAAAGTGTGCAGACTGAACAGCAGATCAGGGCGGAAGACTGGGTGGAAGACGATGTAGGGGACGATGAGGTCCTAGACCCCACATGGAATGAAGGTTGTGCCACTGACTTTCAGAGTTCGGAGGAAGAGGCAGTGGTGAGACCGAGCCAACAGCGTAGCAAAAGAGGGAGCAGTGGGCAAAAGCAGAACACCCACCGCCAAGAGAGTCCGCCTGCTACTGGCCACCGCCATCTGGGACTGAGCACCCCAAAGGCAGCTTCAAGGAGTTCCCTGGCGTGGCAGTTCTTCAAACAATGTGCTGACGACAAGACCCGAGTGGTTTGCACGCTGTGCCATCAGAGCCTGAAGCGAGGCATTAACGTTCTGAACCTTAGCACAACCAGCATGACCAGGCACCTGCATGCAAAGCATGAACTGCAATGGAGTAAACACCTTAAAAACAAGGAACTCACTCAGGCTCCCCCTGCTACCTCTTCTGCTGCTGCCTCGGCCTCTTCCTTCGCCTCTGGAGGAACGTTGGCACCTGCCGCCCAGCAAACAGAGGATGTACCACCAACACCACCACCTCCGTCACCAAGCATCTCAACCATGTCACAAGGCAGCATTCAGCTCTCCATCTCACAAACATTTGAGAGAAAGCGTAAATTCCCACCTAGCCAACCTCGATCCCTGGCCCTGAATGCCAGCATTTCTAAACTACTGGCCTATGAAATGCTGTCATTCAGGCTGGTGGACACAGACAGCTTGAAACAGCTCATGTCGCTTGCTGTCCCACAGTATGTTGTTCCCAGCCGCCACTACTTCTCCAAGAGAGCCGTGCCTTCCCTGCACAACCAAGTATCCGATAAAATGTGCACTGCGGAACGCCATCTGTGGCAAGGTCCACCTAACCACAGATACGTGGACCAGTAAGCACGGCCAGGGACGCTATATCTCCCTAACTGCACACTGGGTAAATGTAGTGGCGGCTGGGCCCCAGGCGGAGAGCTGTTTGGCGCACGTCCTTTCGCCGTCAAGGATCACAGGACAACATTCTTTGCCTCCTGTAGCCTCCTCCTCCTACTCGGCTTCCTCCTCCTCTTCTTCCACCTGCTCATCCAGTCAGCCACACACCTTCACCACCAACTTCAGCACAGCCCGGGGTAAACGTCAGCAGGCCATTCTGAAACTCATATGTTTGGGGGACAGGCCCCACACCGCGCAAGAGTTGTGGCGGGGTATTGAACAACAGACCAACGAGTGGTTGCTGCCGGTGAGCCTCAAGCCCGGCCTGGTGGTGTGCGATAATGGGCGAAATCTCGTCGCAGCTCTGGGACTAGCCGGTTTGATGCACATCCCTTGCCTGGCGCATGTGCTGAATTTGGTGGTGCAGAAGTTCATTCACAACTACCCCAACATGTCAGAGCTGCTGCATAAAGTGCGGTCCTTCTGTGCGTGCTTCCGGCGTTCACACCCTGCCGCTGCTCGCCTGTCTGCGCTACAGCGTAACTTCGGCCTTCCCGTTCACCGCCTCATATGCGACGTGCCCACCAGGTGGAACTCCACATTGCACATGCTGGACAGACTGTGCGAGCAGCAGCAGGCCATAGTGGAGTTTCAGCTGCAGCACGCACCGGTCAGTCGCACTGCGGAACAGCACCACTTCACCACCAATGACTGGGCATCCATGCGAGACCTGTGTGCCCTGTTGCGCTGTTTCGAGTGCTCCAACAACATTGCCAGTGGCGATGACGCCGTTATCAGCGTTACAATACCACTTCTATGTCTCCTTGATAAAACACTTGATGGAAGAGGATGTGGCCCAGGACGAGGAGGAGGAAGAGGGGTCATCTCTAACACTTTCACGCCAGTCTTTTAGAAGTGGCTCAGAAAGAGTTTTTTTGCAACAGCAAAGGCCAGGTACAAATGTGGCCAGACAGGGCCCACTACTGGAGGACGAGGAGGACGAGGATGAGGAGGAGGCGGAGGAGGATGAGGATGAAGCATGTTCACAGCAGGGTGGCACCCAACGCAGCTCAGGCCCATCACTGGTGCGTGGCTGAGGGGAAACGCAGGATGATAACGATACGCCTCCCACAGAGGACAGCTTGTCCTTACCTCTGGGCAGCCTGGCACACATGAGCGACTACATGCTGCAGTGCCTGAGCAACGACAGCAGAGTTGCCCACATTTTAACGTGTGCGGACTACTGGGTTGCCACCCTGCTGGATCCCCGGTACAAAGACAATGTGCCCACCTTACTTCCTGCACTGGAGCGTGATAGGAAGATGCGCGAGTACAAGCGAACGTTGGTAGACGCGCTACTGAGAGCATTCCCAAATGTCACAGGGGAACAAGTGGAAGCCCAAGGCGAAGGCAGAGGAGGAGCAAGAGGTCGCCAACGCAGCTGTGTCACGGCCAGCTCCTCTGAGGGCAGGGTTAGCATGGCAGAGATGTGGAAAAGTTTTGTCACCACGCCACAGCTAACTGCACCACCACCTGATACGGAACGTGTTAGCAGGATGCAGCATTTCACTAACATGGTGGAACAGTACGTGTGCACACCCCTCCACGTACTGTCTGATGGTTCAGCCCCATTCAACTTCTGGGTTTCCAAATTGTCCACGTGGCCAGAGCTAGCCTTTTATGCCTTGGAGGTGCTGTCTGAACGTGTATTCAGCACGGCAGGGGGCATCATTACAGACAAACGCAGCCGCCTGTCCACAGCCAATGTGGACAAGCTGACGTTCATAAAAGTGAACCAGGCATGGATCCCACAGGACCTGTCCATCCCTTGTGCAGATTATACATTTATAACTACATTCCCTTAACAATATATTCTTGTACTCCAGGGCACTTCATTCAATCCTCTTTTTTTAATTTTACCATTATATTGCGGGGCAACCCAAAGTTGAATGAACCTCTCCTCTGTCTGGGTGCCGGGGCCTAAATATCTGACAGTGGCCTGTTCCAGTGGTGGGTGACATGAAGCCTGATTTTCTGCAATGGGACCATTCTCCTCTGTCTGGGTGCCGGGGCCTAAAAATATCTGAAAGTGGCCTGTTCCAGTTGTGGGTGACATGAAGCATAATTTTCTGCTATGACATGAAGCCTGATTCTCTGCTATGGGACCTCTCTCCTCTATCTGGGTGCCGGGGCCTAAAAATATCTGACAGTGGCCTGTTCCAGTGTTGGGTGACATGAAGCCTGATTCTCTGCTATGACATGAAGCCTGATTATCTGCTATGGGACCTCTCTCCAATTGATATTGGTTAATTTTTATTTATTTAATTTTTATTTTTATTCATTTCCCTATCCACATTTGTTTGCAGGGGATTTACCAACATGTTGCTGCCTTTTGCAGCCCTCTAGCCCTTTCCTGGGCTGTTTTACAGCCTTTTTAGTGCCGAAAAGTTTGGGTCCCAATTGACTTCAATGGGGTTCAGGTTCGAGGTGAAGTTCGGGTCGGGTTCGGATCCTGAACCCGAACATTTCCGGGAAGTTCGGCCGAGCTTCTCGAACCCGAACATCCAGGTGTTCGCTCAACTCTATTTGTAACTTGTCCACAGCATCACCTGTCACTTTTTTACCCACTATAATCTTATTGTCAAGCTCTTATATCCTGACCTTAAAAGGTCTAGAGGTCATGCCTACATAAATTAACCCACATGGGTATATGGCATAATAAATCATGGCTTCCATAAGACAGGTGATGTTATGTTATGCACAATCTTAGGCCTCATGCACACGGCCGTTGTTTGGGTCCGCTTCCGAGCGGCGGCTCGGATGCGGGCTCCCCCCATTTGGCTCCCCCCATTTGACGGCTCAATGGGGCCGCAAAACATGCGGACAGCCCTCTGTGTGCTGTCCGCATCCTTTGCTACATTCCGTGGCCCCGCCAAAAAAATAGAACATGTCCTATTCTTGTCCGTTTTGCGGACAAGAATAGGCATTTCTACAATGGGCCGCCCATCCCGTTCCGCAAATTGTGGAAGGCACATGGGCGGCTTCCGTTTTTTGCGGACCGCAAAAAACGGAACGGTCGTGTGCATGAGGCCTTATAGTGATGATCTCCACTTGAATCATTAAATGTTGTTGCTCTGATCATATATTTACAAGATGCACATTTTCAGCAGGAATATGAACACCACTCTTGGCCTTTGCTTCCAAAAGGACAGCTACCTTTTGGAGGAATATAATGACTCAAAGTCAGAATATCTTTCAGATTACGAGCCCTTCTCATGTAATAGGTGGATATGGATAAAATGTAGATGCAAAGTCCAGTGTCAGACTGGGGTGCCTAGGGCCCACCAGTAAAATTTATTTTGAGGGCCCACCATACAGAAACATTCAAATATTACCTGCTCACACAGCAGCAAGATGCTACCAGATGATTAAATATGGGGGTCCCAGCAGCAACTTTAAGAAGGTAGGTCCTGGGGAAAAGAGGATACTGGCTAGCTTTCCTCTATACCTAGAAGTCATCTCAACTATCTGATCGTGTTCATAATAATAAACTGGGTAGTTTCTTTAATAATCTATCAAGTTTTTTATATGAACATAGGCTGTTTGAGGTGCTGTACATTGAATATATGTATGTAGCGCAGTAAGTCTACTGTGTTATGTACCACTTGTGCAGGAGGGAGGAGACTAGGGGCCCATCTTGCTCAGGGGTCCACGGGGTATTAACCTGTACCCCTTTGGGCCAGTGCGAGCCTGGCCAAGTCTCTATCAGACAATAAAATGGGCCAATGTTGTTGGAAAATGTTCCGTATCTCACTCCAATTTCAATTAAATGTTCAAATTGTTGCAATTGTTTTTGTTTGCTTACCAATAGGGGTTTTCTATCAGTATAGGTCTATCGCTCTCTCTGATAGCCCCTTTGGATATCTATGTTCCTGGAATGACTTTGAGAGGAGGGTTGCCTGGATTTTAAAGTTGTTATCAGTAGAACAAACACGTCTACGTCTCAAAAATTTACCCACTGGAATAGCTTCATGTAGAAGAGAATTGGTCGCTGTAGCTTTCCTGAAAATATCAGTAGAGAGGAAGCCCTTAGTATTTTTTGTAATAACAATATCAGGAAACTCAGCCTGCTGTTGGCTGATATGCCATGTCAATCTTATGTTTTGATCATTGAAACTCAATCATTCCAAAAACAAAGGGCTTTCTTTTCACACTGGCATATGCTGAACACAACATAATGACATGTCTGTGTAAAAATTGCTATTTTCACTGTGTACCTTCTGCTATAAATTTTTGCAGAATGCCTGTGGGGGTCAAAATCCTCACTATACCCCTTGATAAATCCTGTGAGGGTTGTGGTTTCTAAAATGGTGTCACTTCTTTTTTTTTTTTTTTTTTTATTAAACCTCAGAGCCTCTGCCGTTGTTGGCCAGTGGTGTAAATCATCAAACTAGACCTCAAATGCACATGGTTCTTTTTCTTTTCTGAACCCTGCAGTGTGCCCAAACAGCAGTCTACAACCACATATGGGGTACTCCCATATTCAAGAGAAAACCCCTAACAAATTGTGCCATGCTTTTTCTCCTGTTACCCTTATAATAATTAAAATCTGTGGCTATAGCTACAATTTATCAGAAAAAAATGTAAATTTTAATTTTCAGAACCAAGTGTTTCTAAATTCTATTAAACACCTATGTCGCCAAAGCACTCACTACACCCGTCTTTAAATTCCATGATGCATGTACTTTTCAAAAAGGAGTCCATTTTGGGGGGTTTCCACTAGAGGGGAACCTCAGGGTTTCTTCGAACATGACATGGTGCCCTAAAACAATTCCAGCAAAATCTGCTCACGAAAAGCCATATGGTGCTCCTTCCATTCTGAGCCCTGCGGTATGCCAACACATTTGTTTTCATAGCCAAGTATTTCTAAATTCTATAAAACATCTATATAGTCAAAGCACTAAATACACTCAATAAATTCCTTGAGGAATGTAGCTTTAAATTTCAGGTCACTTATTGGAGGTTTCCACTATAGGGGTACCTCAGGATCTCTTCAAATATGACATGGCACCAAACAACCATTGCAGCAAAGTCTGTCCTCCAAAAACTATATGGCACTCCTTTCATTCTGAACACTGCAGTGTGCCCATTGCACTTTACAACCACATATCGGGTGTTTCTGTAAACTACAAAATCTGAGTAATAAATATTGAGGTTTGTTTTGCTTTTAATTCTTACTGTGTTACAGGAAAAATTGACTAAAACGGAATGTCTGAAAAAAATTGAATTTTTAAACTTCATCTGCATTTTGCTTTAATTCCTATGGAACACCTAAAGGGCTAACAAAGTTTATAAAAACAGTTTTGAATAATTTGAGAGGTGTAGTTTCCAAAATGTTAATTTATGGGAGATTTCTATTATGCAAGACTGTCAAAGTGACTTCGGAACTGAATTGGTCTTTTAAAAAGTTTTGGAAATTTTCTTGAAAATTTGAACAAATTCTTCTAAAATTCTGCCGATTTAAAAAGAAATGCAAATTTTTCCCAAATTTTCTGTTAATGTTTTATTTTTATATATTGACTCAAATTTACCACTAACATGAAGTACAGTGGGTCATAAAAAAAATCTCAAAATTGGCTAAATAAGTAAAACCATTCCAAAGTTATTACCACATAAAGTGATATGTCATATTTACAAAAATCAGCCTGGTCCTTAAAGGGAGTCTGTCACATTATTTTCATGAGTAGAACTAACATCATTGCCCCACAGAAGATGGCAAATTAATTCCAAACATACCTACCTGTGTGTACTTTGTGTCTTTATTCCATGTCTAGGAAAAGCACTTTTATTCTGCTGAAAAACAACTCCCAATTGTCAAGCTTAGTGGGCTTTGCTTTGGACACATGGAACAGCAAAAGCAGTAAAGCCTGTTATACACTGGCAGATTTTCTGCCAGAAGATCGCTAACAAGTGTTCTTAGTAACACTTGTTAGCAATCATCTGGCAATCTAATACTGTCGCCAATTACCTGAAGAATGAGCAAAGGCTAGTTCATCGGTCAATTGTGATCTTTCAGCATGCCAAAAGATCTTAATTTTCCGGCAGGGGATTGTGCTGTTTAATCACGATCTGCTGCTGGCAAATAACTAGACAACATGGGGACAAGTGATGGCATTACGATCGCTCCTCCCTATGCTGTGGAGAAGATCACTGCATATAACAGAAGCAGTCTCCTCCGCTAACGAGCAGGCGATTGCCAGGAAGGACCGCCTCCTTTATAACAATCGCATGCAGAATCAGTTTATGTAATATAGCCTAAACTAGCTTGTACGTCTCTAAGTAAATATTGGAGTCAAATTCACTATGAACAGAAATGGTTTCCCATTAACAAAAAAATGAACAAAAAGTAAAGGTAAATAAAGACCTTGAAATTGGAAATAATTGTTTAATTTTTTAACAAAAAAATCGGATTTCATTGTGTTATTGTTAAGATGAACAAAGCTACATTAGGAAAGCAGCCCACATCAGTGTTGCTAATTAATTGGATTAATGAAAGGGCAGTGCAAATTAAGTCTGGCTTGACTAATTTCAATAGAAACTGAATATCAATCCCAAAAGTAATTGGAATATGGATGAAGTAAATTGAGTTAAACTAAGGAAGTGTGGAATTCATTAGTCCACCCAGTATATGTAGTATTTAATATGCAAACTATTAATATGCAAATATATGTAAATGATACACACATTTTATTTTGATTTTACATCTACTGACTAAAGAAGTTTTAATTTGATGCACACTTTTTTTTAGGGCAAAAAAGTATAATATTGTTCACATAATCCAAAAGTTCTCAAATTGTTCATACAGAATATTCTATCCTACATAAAAACAATACAGAAAAAAATGTAAATGTGCATTAATTAACAAATATTGCACCTAAGAGCCAGCAAAAATTACCATGTTACTGAATAACCTATTTCATTAACAAATTTTCAGTATTTTGGTTAGTTTGTGTTAGGGTTCATGCACTTGACCGTATGTATTTTGCAGTCCGCAAAACGCGAATCAGCAAAAAACACGAATGTCTGTGTGCATTCCGTATTTTGCAGAAGGGAAAAGCTGGCCCCTAATAGAACAGTCCTATCCTTGTCCGTAATGCAGACAATAAGAGGACATGTTCTATTTTTTGGGGCGGAACGGACATAAGGAAATGGAATGCACACAAAGTAATTTCTGTTTTTTTGCGGACCTATTGAAGTTAATAGTTCCGCATACGGGCTGCAAAAAAAACCTGAATGGACACAAAAAGAAAATATGATTGTGTGCATGAGCCCTTAATGTTAGTTTCTTACAACACAGTAGCTTGACTAAAATATCCAGGTATTCATAGAAAAGTATATGCTACAGTCTAATATATAAAGCTGAGTGTATGTATGTGTGTGTGTGTATGTACAGTCGTGGCCAAAAGTTTTGAGAATTACATAAATTTACTTAATCCCAAAAAAAAACTTTCCACTGCATTTCATTGCTGTCATTAAATGACCTGCTGAGATCATTTCAGTAATCGTCTTGTTAACTCAGGTGAGAATGTTGACGAGCACAAGGCTAGAGATCATTATGTCAGGCTGATTGGGTTAAAATGGCAGACTTGACATGTTAAAAGGAGGGTGATGCTTAAAATCATTGTTCTTCCATTGTTAACCATGGTGACCTGCAAAGAAACGCGTGCAGCCAACATTGCGTTGCATAAAAATGGCTTCACAGGCAAGGATATTGTGGCTACTAAGATTGCACCTCAATCAACAATTTATAGGATCATCAAGAACTTCAAGGAAAGAGGTTCAATTCTTGTTAAGAAGGCTTCAGGGCGTCCAAGAAAGTCCAGCAAGCGCCAGGATCGTCTCCTAAAGAAGATTCAGCTGCGGGATCGGAGTGCCACCAGTGCAGAGCTTGCTCAGGAATGGCAGCAGGCAGGTGTGAGCGCATCTGCATGCACAGTGAGGCGAAGACTTTTAGAAGATGGCCTGGTGTCAAGAAGGGCAGCAAAGAAGCCACTTCTCTCCAAAAAAACATCAGGGACAGATTGATCTTCTGCAGAAAGTATGGTGAATGGACTGCTGAGGACTGGGGCAAAGTCAAATTCTCCAATGAAGCCTCTTTCCGATTGTTTGTGGCATCTGGAAAAAGGCTTGTCCGGAGAAGAAAAGGTGAGCGCTACCATCAGTCCTGTGTCATGCCAACAGTAAAGCATCTTGAGACCATTCATGTGTGGGGTTGCTTCTCATCCAAGGGAGTGGGCTCACTCACAATTTTGCTCAAAAACACAGCCATGAATAAAGAATGGTACCAAAACACCCTCCAACAGCAACTTCTTCCAACAATCCAACAACAGTTTGGTGAAGAACAATGCATTTTCCAGCACGATGGAGCACAGTGCCATAAGGCAAAAGTGATAACTAAGTGGCTCGGGGACCAAAACGTTGACATTTTGGGTCCATGGCCTGGAAACTCCCCAGATCTTAATCCCATTGAGAACTTGTGGTCAATCTTCAAGAGGCAGGTGGACAAACAAAAACCCACTAATTCTGACAAACTCCAAGAAGTGATTATGAAAGAATGGGTTGCTATCAGTCAGGAATTGGCCCAGAAGTTGATTGAGAGCATGCCCAGTCGAATTGCAGAGGTCTTGAAAAAGAAGGGCCAACACTGCAAATACTGACTCTTTGCATAAATGTCATGTAATTGTCGATTAAAGCCTTTGAAGCATATGAAGTGTGTGTAATTATATTTCACTACATCACAGAAACAACTGAAACAAAGATCTAAAAGCAGTTTAGCAGCAAACTTTGTAAAAACTAATATTTGTGTCATTCTCAAAACTTTTGGCCACGACTGTATGTATGTGTGCTAAAGGAATCTGCACTGTCGCATTTACAATCACAAAATTTGGGCCACAGGTACATTAGGTGTTCGGGAAGGTTTTAGACCGTGTCTCAGCTCTCTAGCACAAACCATTCCTGAGATATAAAAAAAAATAATAATAATGCATTAGCAAATAGAAGCCTGGTCACATGACCATTATCAGCCATAGAAG
Organism: Bufo bufo; assembly: GCF_905171765.1. Lineage (NCBI taxonomy): Eukaryota > Metazoa > Chordata > Amphibia > Anura > Bufonidae > Bufo > Bufo bufo. The sequence continues at coordinate 268,725,337 of NC_053390.1, read as the reverse complement.
GTCGGAGGCCCTTAGTCTTCATTTTTATTCACTGCTGTAGTTCAGCTTTAAAGGGACAGGGCTCTGTGGATGACACTGTTAAGGGAGCGGAGTGCTGTGGCGGTCACAGTTAGGTAGGGTGGCTATTCAGGCCACCCTCAAAATATGGACTAAATTACCCACCCCCGGTCCTGATAAGCCATGCCCCCTCCCACTCCACAGCCCACAAGGATTGGAAAAACGAAGGCAAAAATCAACTTCTGTCAGCTGCAGGGGTGGAAGGGAGGGTGACTTTATCCCTGCAGCTCATGCTCAGACAGCACAGTGCTGCTATCTGAGAGTGAGCTGTTCAAAAGGACATCCCTGTGCCCGTCCAGGCCCTGCGCCAGATGGAGAACAGGAAGTCGGAAAGCCGGACTGTTTGCCCTAAAACCAGACCACTGGCCACCCTAGGGGCAGGCTGCTATAGAGGTCACAGTTGAGGGGATGGTCCGCTATGGAGGTCATTGTAAAGGGGCTGATTGCTGTAGAGGCCACTGTTAAGGGGGCGGGGTGTTCTGGAAATCACTGTTAGGATATGGGGTACTGTGGAGGTCACTAATAAAGGGGCAGCTGCTGTGGATGTCACTGTTAAAGGGGGGGCCACAGTGGAGGTCACTGTTAAGGGGGCAGGATGCTGTGGAGGTTACTGTTAAAAGGGCGAGTGCTGTGGATTTATCAGTTAAGGGAGCAGGGAATGGTGAAGGTCACAGTTAAGGGGACGGTCCGCTATGGAGGTCAGTGTTAAGGGGCAGGGTGCTATAGAGGTGACTGTTAAGGGGGCGGGGTGTTGTAAAGGTCACATTTTTAGGGAATGTAGCTCTGTGGAGGTCACTGTAAAGGGGGCGGGATATTGTGGATATCACTGTTAAAGGGAACCTGTCACCTGGAAAAGACAATTTACACTAATCACAGTACCATGAAGTATCTCTCATAGTGTGCCCAAAGATGTATTCATATCTTCTTTCTGCGTTGTGCTGTCTCATAAAATCGACTTATAAAACTGTGTTTGGCACCTTTTTGAAGTCGTGCTGAAGTCACGGGGGCAGCGACCTCCTTGACTCAACCGTTTGATAAGCTCGCCCCTATGCCGCTCCTCCGCATATTGATGGACATTTTTCCCTGTAGCCGTGACTGCGCCTTCTCGCGCATGCGCCGTGCGCGTCCTGCCGCAGCGCGATCCCGGATACGGCTCCCTCCCTCCCTGGCATCTGCATGTTCACTGGGCCTGCGCCGTTCCTATACAGCGCGCTCGCGCCCATCGCTTCTCCCCTGCGGCGTGAGCGCGATCACTGTCTGATTGCACCGCAGCGCAGTGAACATGCAGATGCCAGGGAGGGAGGGAGCCGTAGCCGGGATAGTGCTGCGGCAGGACGCGCACGGCGCATGCGCGAGAAGAGCGCGGTCACAGTGTAAAATGTCCATCAATATGCGGAGGAGCGGCATAGGGGCGGGCTTATCCGACGGTTGAGTCAAGGAGGCCGCTGCCCCCGTGACTTCAGCACGACTTCAAAAAGGTGCCAAACACATTTTTATAAGTCGATTTTATGAGACAGCACAACGCAGAAAGAAGATATGAATACATCTTTGGGCACACTATGAGAGATACTTTAAGGTACTGTGATTAGTGTAAATTGTCTTTTCCAGGTGACAGGTTCCCTTTAAGGAGAGGAGGTACTGTGAAAGTTACTTATTAAGGGGTGGCCGCTGTGGAGGTCACTGTTAAAGGGGAGGGAGCTGTGGATGTTTATGTTAAGGGGGCAGGCAGCTATGGAGGTCACTGTTAAAGGGGGGCACTGTGGAGGTCACTGTTAAAGCAGGAGGGGACTGTGTAAGCCACTATTAAAGGGGCAGCGGGGTACTGTGGGGTCACTGTTAAGTTATTAGGGTACAGTGGAGGCCACTGTTAAGGGAGCGGTGTACTGTGGCAGTCACTGTTAAAGGGGCAGTCGCTGTGCAGGTCTCTGTAAAGGGGGCCAGGAATAGTGGAGGTCACAGTCAAGGGGACTATAACCTATGGTCAGTGTTAAGCGGCGGGTGCTTTAGAGGTCACTGTTAAGGGGGCGGGCCCTTCTGGAGGTTACTGTCTAGGTGTGGGGTGCTGTTAAAGGGGCAGGCTGCTGTGAAGGTCAAAGTTAAGTGGGAGGGCTGCTGTCGATATCCTTTAACGACACGCACAAACATTAAATGAAATAGAGGAAATATACCATGCGAATCCAGGTCCTTCAGCTAGTATCTAAATAAATTTACAATTTGAAACTGTTAAAAACCTCATGGCAATTTAGGGTTGGTTTAGAAGAAAAGGAGGCTCCAGATGTTTGAGCCTTAGGTTCGGATTATATAACATTTTAGCCATATATTTCTCCCTATAAATGAAATTCAATTGTACTATACCTATAACAGATTAGCAAAATTTGGGACCGATTTGGTCAAATCTGCCATCAGATTATATTCAGTCCAAGTGCGCCAGTTTCACATGAAAAGTCGTGTTTGACACCATGAGATCTGCTAGGACTATATCCACTTCCTTTCTAGCTCTTTAACGCCAAGACAGCGTTAGTAATGTCAAAGTGACAGGGAACATACAGTTGCAAGAAAAAGTATGTGAAACCTTTGGCATGATATGGATTTCTGCACAAATTGGTCATAAAATGTGATCTGATCTTCATCTAAGTCGCAACAATAGACAATCACAGTCTGCTTAAACAAATAACACACAAAGAATTAAATGTTACCATGTTTTTATTGAACACACCATGTAAACATTCACAGTGCAGGTGGAAAAAGTTTGTGAACCCCTAGACTAATGACATCTCCATGAGCTAATTTGAGTGAGGTATCAACCAACTGGAGTCCAATCAATAAGATGAGATTGGAGGTGTTAGTTACAGCTGCCCTGCCCTATAAAAAACACACACCAGTTCTGGGTTTGCTTTTCACAAGAAGCATTGCCTGATGTGAATGATGCCTCACACAAAAGAGCTCTCAGAAGACCTACAATTAAGAATTGTTGACTTGCATAAAGCTAGAAAGGGTTATAAAAGTATCTCCAAAAGCCTTGCTGTTCATCAGTCCACGGTAAGACAAATTGTCTATAAATGGAGAAAGTTCAGCACTACTGCTACTCTCCCTAGGAGTGGCTGTCCTGTAAAGATGACTGCAAGAGCACAGTGCAGACTGCTCAATGAGGTGAAGAAGAATCCTAGAGTGTCAGCTAAAGACTTACAAAAGTCTCTGGCATATGCTAACATCCCTGTTAGCGAATCTACGATACGTAAAACACTAAACAAGAATGGATTTCATGGGAGGATACCACAGAGGAAGCCACTGCAGTCCAAAAAAAACATTGCTGCACGTTTACAGTTTGCACAAGAGCAGCTGGATGTTCCACAGCAGTACTGGCAAAATATTCTGTGGACAGATAAAACCAAAGTTGAGTTTTTTGGAAGAAACACACAACACAATGTGTGGAGAAAAAGAGGCACAACACACCAACATCAAAACCTCATCCCAACTGTGAAGTATGGTGGTGGGGACATCATGGTTTGGGGCTGCTTTGCTGTGTCAGGGCCTGGACGGATTGCTATCATCGAAGGAAAAATGAATTCCCAAGTTTATCAAAACATTTTGTAGGAGAACTTAAGGCCATCTGTCCACCAGCTGAAGCTCAACAGAAGATGGGTGTTGCAACAGGACAACGACCCAAAGCATAAAAGTAAATCAACAACAGAATGGCTTAAACTGAAGAAAATACGCCTTCTAGAGTGGCCCAGTCAGAGTCCTGACCTCAACCCGATTGAGATGCTGTGGCATGACCTCAAGAAAGTGATTCACACCAGACATCCCAAGAATATTGCTGAACTGAAACAGTTCTGTAAAGAAGAATGGTCAAGAATTACTCCTGACCGTTGTGCACGTCTGATCTGCAACTACAGGAAACGTTTGGTTGAACTTATTGCTGCCAAAGGAGGTTTAACCAGTTATTAAATCCAAGGGTTCACATACTTTTTCCACCTTCATTGTGAATTTTTACATGGTGTGTTAGATAAAAACATGGTAACATTTAATTATTTGTGTGTTATTAGTTTAGGCAGACTGTGATTGTCTATTGTTGTGACTTAGATGAAGATCAGATCACCTTTTATGATCAATTTGTGCAGAGATCCATATAATTCCAAAGGGTTCACATACTTTTTCTTGCAACTGTACATGACTATGGGTAAATGCACGGAAGCCAGTGGTAACAAACAGCCTGTTTTAAAAAACACACTTTTTTTAAATTAAAAAGCAGTCCGCAAATTATCCCTTTTTGATGGCAGGCTGCCATTTTATCAATTTGTGCAGGACGAATCACAACAGTATAGGATTTGCTGAAATTAGATTATTTTTGGAAATTTGTAAGTTATTCAATTCATGGAGAATCTATTCGCTCATCTCTAGCACCTATTAGTTTCTAAGGAACAAGCATATAGCAAAAGAGTATTTATTTAGCACTTGTATGACATGTTTCTGACAGGAACCAGATTTTTCTTTTTACTTGACATACAAATTTGGCTCGTCCATTCTGTCAAGTAAGAAAACAGGATCTTGATAGATTGTCTGTTTTTTTATTATTTTAAAAGTATGCCAGTGGCAGGTGGATATATTTGTGGGTATTTATTTGCTTAGTACCCACACAATATACTTGTTTGATGAATATCTCATCTGTTTACTACAATTTTAATGTGAATGAGTTTTATTATTTAGAAATGTATGTGGCACGGGAGAAATCTATTTGCAAGAAAAAATTATAAATTGAAATAGAATAAAAGTGGTTTATTTAGTCATAAGAAATCAAAGAAAATAATGTGTACCTAATGAAAGAAGATTTATAAGAAGATATATGAGTTTATATCTCACAATGGAGACATGCATAAAAAAAATAACAGTATGACATATGCATTCAGAGGTATGCTGTCTTAAAAACAAAATAATTTTAATAGAGTGGCACCATACAGCTGCACCCCAAGTGCCTACAGATGCAGACCCTAGTGCTGTAGAGACTACAGCAGAGACTTCAATAGAGAAAACTGTGAAGGATTCCCAAACTTTCAAGCACCACTGAAAAAATACTAGATTTTTGGTTACAAACTGCTAAACTTTCTGTAAATGGAACACAAAATATAATTTGCATATCCATGAAGCATTTATAGTCGGTATTGTACCACTTTTATCTAGAATGACCCCCATTTCTTAGCTCTATTGTTTGTATATATAACGGTGTGCAGCCATTTTGTTTTTTGTAATTATGTTTGCTTCATCGATATGCACCTGTGATTCTGAAGGTTCTAGTCTAAATTTTCTTGCAATATATTGAGGGTAGCACCTCTTTTAGACTAAACACAGCCATCTACCTGGGACTTCTGAGCAGAGTACGTTTGTACCTGGTTCCTACACTGCCCTGAATATTGTAGGCTTTAGTAAGTCCAAAGTGAGGCAGTGTATTTAGTGATAGGGACCCATCTGCGGAAGCCACCTTGACGCCTGGTAGATGGGCCCGACACGTATGTGCGCTAAGAGCTTCCATTACTCATTTATAGTCGGTATTGTACCACTTTTATCTAGAATGACCCCCATTTCTTAGCTCTATTGTTTGTATATATAACGGTGTGCAGCCATTTTTTTTTATGATCATGTTTGCTTCATGGATATGCACCTGTGATTCTGAAGGTTCTAGTCTAAATTTTCTTGCAATATATTGAGGGTAGCACCTCTTTTAGACTGAACACACCCATCTACCTAGGACTGCTGAGCAGAGTATGTTTGTGACTGGTTCCTACACTGCCCTGAATATTGTAGGCTTAAGTAAGTCCAAAGTGAGGCAATATATTTAGTGATAGGGACCCATCTGCGGAAGCCATCTTGACGCCTGGTAGATGGGCCCGACACGTATGTTCGTGCAGCCATTTTGTTTGTAATGATTAAAATATATATAATATATATAGTAAGCTGTTAAAAAGGAAAGGAGAGTGACAGAAAAAGTGCCATCCTGGTGCTGCACACATGTCAATAGAATAACAGGCCTATCCAAATGTAATATAATTACAAAATGTTTAAATATTAGAAACCACATGCATGTGCTAAAGTGCATAAACTGGAATGAATTCACAATGATGACAAGGTATAAGAAATCACCTATATCCAATGCCAGTAGGGCCAAAAAACAGAGACTCACCTAATAGTGACAGTGTGCTGTACCAACCAGGATGGCACTATCCCGTCACGCGTTTCGGCGTGCCTTCGTCCGGACATTGGATATAGGTGATTTCTTATACCTGGTCATCACTGTGAATTCATTCCAGTTCATGCACTTTAGCACATGCATGTGGTTCCTAATCCCTCAGCCATGCAGCCATTATTATTGAGACTAATCTTGTATATCCCTTATATGTACAACTTACTATATATTTAAAGATTTGGTAATTATATTACATTTGGATATGCCTGTTATTCTTTTGACATGTGTGCAGCACCAGGATGGCACTTTTTCTGTCACTCTCCTTTACTTTTTAACGGCTTACTATATATTTTATATATTTTAATCATGTCACAATAAAAATTATATTTTTATAACGGTACTGGGAGCTCCGTTTTCAGTTTATTTGCTTGATATACTCGGGAGCTGGTACCGAGTCATTTGTATAGGTGGCCCATGGTTTTGTTGGGTGGACACTCTTCTCCACCACTACCATTAGGTCACACTTTGGTCCCTTTTTTCTAATCATATTTAATTAATGGCACATTAGGTTTGAAGTATTTAAATTGTATACTGTAACGTTCATTCTTTGGAGAACCAGTGTTTTTTTTTTTTTTTCTTTTAAGTATGCTATTTTATTGATTAGGCTGGGTTCACATCACATTTTGAGCCTTCTATCAGCAGTGTATGTCTGAAGGACTCAAAACGCATATCTCTGTCGGAAGGCTGAAATGTATCCCACTGTGTAGACATACATCTTCCAGACAGTCCCTCTCTATAGCACTGTAGTGTCTTCACTACTTTCCCTTCCCACTGAATTATTTTGCAGAATTTAAACCCATCTACCATAAGTAGCACCGCTTTAGTTGATAAGGCAGAGCCTGCAGCCATGCTGCTTATGGTGGAAGGGGTTAGACTATTACGGAAGCTCTCTCAGGATTGGTTTAACAGAGACTAGTTATAGATGCCATACAGGAACATCCGTCACCAATATGCTTTTATAGCCTCCCATAAATGGATCCTTCCATTTACAGTACAATGCAGGATGGAATAGCACAGTCTACTACACTATTCACCAATGTTTTGTTTTTGAAGTATACTAACATATACCGGCCAGATGGAGGTCAAAAGGATACTCTTTTGAAATCTGTACGACTAATGAAGCCCTATGAAAACGTTTAACGTGTAAGTCTGGAGGTCTCCTGATGTATACCCTAAATGTAGGGGGAAAATGTGATGCAAACCCAGTCTTAGTGATACAAAACATATGCTCTCTTGACATTTGCTTCATTTTTAATTCAGCAAATTTTTTAAAAGATTTGATTTAGGTCGAAATCAAATATGCTTTTCATAATAATATTTTTTTTTTTCTCTTTGATTTTTATTGAATCAATAATGGTACATTTCAGTTACATGCCCGTACAGAAACAGGTCGTAATATCTATCTCTGTCATATATATCTAACTCGTGTTTTACATTACTTTTGTAAAAAAAAATACAAAGGAAAAATAAACATCCCTATATGATGAAAATAAAAATACAATAACATAAAGAAAAGAAAAAGAAAAAGGTCTCAGCCTCATCTCTGTTCTTTGATGTTTATACAGATGTCAAATACAAATAATATACATTTGAAGTTTTATATATATTAATGACAGTGTCTATCAATGATGTTACTCTTTGGTCTCTTTTTCCCCTCCTCTTTCTCCTTCACTCTCTCTCCACCTCTTACCTTTCTCTTTCCTCCAGGCGCACATGCTATCCTTATCCGTGGCTCAGCTGAACTTTAAATCACTCTCCGTTATCCAAGCTGTCCAATATTTCTCGAATTTGCCTATTTCATGATTTTTTAAAGCCATAATCCTTTCATAAATGCATGTCTTATCAATCCTTGATCTAATCTCTGCCATGCATGGTATAACTGATGATTTCCAATGGTGGGCTATTGCCAATTTAGTTGCAAGGCAGTTTTGTGCACTGATTATTCTCCCTTGTATTGGTATATCATCCAGGCCTATAAATAACAGTGCCATGGAGGGTGATGGAGAACAGGGACATCTCACAATTTTTTCAATCAATGAAAAAACATCTTGCCATAATTGAGTGATGAGTGGACAGCTCCATAAAATGTGGAAGAGAGTTCCTCGATACCCGCAGCCTCTCCAGCCCTCTGCGGATGCCCCTGGATACATGCGGTACAATCTTTCTGGGGGATAATACCATCTCAAGATGGTTTTAGTTGCCGACTCATAGTGTGTCATGCATCTAAAATACCTAGAGATACTGTATGTATAAATGCGGTGCTCCACTGTTGTTCTGAGTACGTGGTTTTGAGATCTATCTCCCAAGACAGTAGAGGGGACGTCTTTTGAAGTTTGTCCTTTTCACTCAAGAGATTATACACAGGTCTAAGGCCTTACACTGTATCTGAACGATTGCTCCACATCTGAAACAGTTTAGTGCATGCTTGGGAGCCGAAGGGACCAGGCCCACCCAGTATATGTCTAATTTGGAGATACTTGAAAAATTAATGTTTATGAATGTCATAAGTTTGCATAAGTGATATGTATGGATTAAGTGTATCCCCCTGAAATAGCAATGAGATCAAGTCCTATCCCCTCCCCTCCCAAGCCCACAAATTCAAGTGCAGAACAAAGTACTCCAAAGTTCTCAGAGGAGCCTACTGAGTCAGGTTGATCGAATGTTTGGATGCACTGGCATAGAACTTTTCCCAATGCACAATTGAGAATTTAACAATGGCAGGTATATTTTGGGGATTTTGGAGATGTGTAGATAGGGATGCTATTAAGAGGTCTTTCAGTGAGCCTGATGTTATAGCAGATTGTTCCAATTGTACCCAGCTTAGGAAAGTGTCTTCCTTCCACCAACTTCTCAGCTGTGACACTTGAGTGGCCAGAAAATAGTCATATATATTTGGCATACATATACCTCCACTATGTTTATGTTTTTGTAATATTCTGGCAGCTATCCTGTGTTTTTTTGGATTGTCAAGCATAATTATTCAATAATTGGGCAAGTTTTTGAAGAAGTTTTGTGGTGGTGAGATGGGTATAGTATGAAAGATGTATAACAGTTTTCGTAGTGTAGACATTTTAAAGGCTGCGAGGCATCCAATCCATTCAATTTCTATGGAGGAGTATTTTTTCAGTTCCTGTTCTACGGATTGTAACATTGGGAAATAATTAGTTTTGTAAAGTGTATATATTGAGGGTGTTAAGTGTATCCCTAGATTTTTAATATGTGATGCTGGCCAATCAAATGCATATTTTTGTTTAAGGGTTGTATGTGTTTGGGCTTTAATGTTGATTGGGAGAATTTGGGACTTATTAAGGTTTAATTTGTAGTATGAGAGTTTGCTAAATTCTTGGAGTATGTTCAAGGAGTTTTGTAAGGATGTGTCTGGATTTGTGAGGGAAAGGATAATATCGTCAGCAAACAAAGATATCTTGTGTGTAGTAGATCCCATTGTTATCCCTTCAATCTTTGCATGCTGTCTGATCGCCTGGGCTAAAGGCTCGATGGTGAGTATGAATATCAAACTAGATAGAGGACACCCTTGACGAGTGCCATTTGTAATGTCAAAGGAGTCAGAAAGCATGCCATTTGCCAACACTCTCGCCGACGGCTCCTTGTAGAGTGTTTTGATAGCATTAGTGATATAACCTGTAAATGCCAGGTGACCCAGCACAGAAAAAGTGAATAACCAATTAATTGGATGAAATGCCTTTTCGACATCCCTAGCTACTAGTAGTGTAGCAAAAATAATATAGAGTGTGAACTGCACAGCAGGTCCAACGACAAATGGGTGCCAGCGGATGTTGAGGAAGGTTCCAGTGTGCGGACTCAAACGTTGCGTTGGTGAATAAAAGTCACATTTGTTTTACTTTTTTGGAGTGCCGTGGAATATTTTTTTTTTTACTAGTAGTGTAGAGCAATTGGTTCTTTCTGTTTGATCTATAAGGTTTATTAAGCGTCTAGTATTATCTGAAGCTTGCCTATTTTTAACAAATCCAGCTTGGTCAGTATGTGTAACACAAGGGAGAATTTTGGATAGCCTCAGTGCTATGAGTTTGGAGAATAGTTTTATGTCAGTTTTGAGGAGAGATATTGGATGGAAGTTTTGTGGGGAGGTCGGTTCTTTTCCTGGTTTGGGGAGGGTTACTATGGTGGCTGTTAATATTTCTTTATCAAAAGTGCCTGTCGCTATTACTTCTGAGAAAATATATTAAGTATGTGAGGGGATAGAATATCTCCATAAGTCTTAAAGTATGTATTAGAGAGGCCATCTGGTCCAGGCGCTTTATGTAAAGGAAGGTTTTTAATAGTTTGCAATATTTATTTTTCCGTTATGGGAGAGTTTAATATGTTTAGCTGGTCGGGGGTAGAGATGAGCGAATCAAGGCTGACGAAGACAAATTCGTTCTGAAATTCAGGAAAAATGTAATTCTGAACGAATGTGAATTTCCTCACGCTTCGTGGTAATGAATCGCATTATTTCCTACAATGGTGGGCGGCTAAAATGGCATCTAAAATGGTGGCTACACGTGTGAGGACATGGGTCAAGGAACTCTGTGAAGGCGGGATGAGCCATAATGCCATCCATGCAGCCAATCAGCAGCCAGCCCGGTGATGTAACATTGGTCAGGGACAGACGTGTATGCTGGCGCTAGGGAGAGTGAAATTAAAACTAATTGTAAAAAAAAAAAAAAAAAAAGAAAAGAAGCGATTTACAAGTGCAGTGAAAGGATAGTGAGAGGAATCATTTTATAGGCAGGGAGAGACGTGTGCAGATGCTAGTAGGGAGAGTCATCGGATTTTCCTCATTGTGAAAACCAGCTATTTACAAGTGCAGGGAAAGGACAGTTAGAGGAATCATTTCACAGGCAGGTAAAGACGTGTGCAGATGCTAAGGAAAGTCATAGGAAAATCCTCATTGTGAAAACAATTGATTTACAAGTGCAGGGAAACCATTACTTGGGGATCCAGATAGTCTCATAATACAGCTCTGCCATTCCAGTAATTAGTTATCGGGGTGCAAGTGTTATGTTGAAAAGCCTTTAGTGGCTTTTATCTGTGGAAAAGGATAAATATATACGCAGGTCACTTTTGCTGTTAACTGTGCTGATATCATTTAGTGGCCTATTTTAATACAATACGAGAAATATATACGCAGGTCACTTTTGTTGTTATTTACGCTAAAATAATTTCTTGTGAAAGAGTATAGGGCGTATTTCAGTAATACACAAAACATTTAAACACACTGCACGGTTGCATTAATTTCTGGTGAAAGAGTGTTTTCAGGTCACTTCTGCAGTTATTTCTGTTGAAAGCGTATAGGGACGTATTTCAGTAAACAAAGAAAAATACATACACATTGCACTGTTGCAATTATTTCTGGTGAAAGCGTATAGTGGCCTATTTCAGTCCAACAAGAAAAATATTTTCTCAGGTCACTTCTGCAGTTATTTCTGGAGAAAGCATATAGTGGCCTTATTTCAGTAATACAAGAAAAATATATACCCACTACACTGTTGCAGTAATTACTGATAAAAGCATATAGGGCAGTATTAAATAAAAAAAAAGATAAATATATACCCTCTGCACTGTTGCAGTTATTTCTGTTGAAAGCGTATAGTGGCCTTAATTCAGTAATACAAGAAAAATATATACCCACTGCACTGTTGCAGTAATTTCTGGTGAATGAGTATAAGGCTGTATTTCAGTAATACAAGAAAAATATATACCCACTGCACTGTTGCATTAAAGGGACACTGACAGGCCCAAAAAGCATATTTAGGTATATATATATGACAGTACAGGTCTTATAAAGTGTATTAGAATCATCTAAGTATCCCCCCTGTCCACCTTATAAATACAGTAAAATGAAGTTTTATAACCTGCTTGAATCGTGTTCAATCTGCCCAAGGGGCGGCGTTTCATCTCAACTTGCGCCCAGCCAGCCTCTCCCTGACCCCCAACTGCCGTTTGAAGCGCCGCCCAGCTCATCAATATTCACTTCGCTGGGCGGCTACTAGTGTCCCCGACGCAAGATCCGGCGCATGCGCAATTAACCCCTTTTGAGATGTAACAGAGCAGCGCTCTGAAGCGCTGCTATGAACTGTGCCCGGCGCATGCGCATAAAGCAGAGGCTGCATCGGCCTCTGAGAATCAGACTGTGCGCAGGCACGATGCGATCCCAGCCAGTGAGGGTGACGGGCGCATGCGCTGAAGATGAGCCAGAGGCCGATGCCCATAGTATTGTATTGGGCATCCGCCGGATGACACTAGTAGCCGCCCAGCGAAGTGAATATTGATGAGCTGGGCGGCGCTTCAAACGGCAGTTGGGGAGAGGCTGGCTGGGCGCAAGTGGAGATGAAACGCCGCCCCTTGGGCAGATTGAACACGATTCAAGCAGGTTATAAAACTTCATTTTACTGTATTTATAAGGTGGACAGGGGGGATACTATGATTCTAATACACTTTATAAGACATGTACTGTCATATATATACCTAAATATGCTTTTTTGGGCCTGTCAGTGTCCCTTTAAATACTACTATTTCAGTCCAACAAGAAAAAAAAAACATTCATGCTAAACAGCAGATCATCGTACCATTAATTTAGGCCCAGTCATTGGCAACGGCTGCCGCGGGACTAAATTATACAATGTTACAAGTGTTTACATTGTCCATAGTAACTCCAAGCTACCTCATTGACAAATCCCTGAAAAACTGCTCAACAGGATACTTAAGAAGTTAAGATACATATGTTAATTGAATCCTCCCTGAGAATACTGAATATTGTAATATACCATTGGTTATCTATTTATTTATTTATTTATTTATTTTACTCGCTTATATAGCGCTGACATATTCAGTAGCACTTTACAGACTTTTATCATCACAATGTTCCCAATGGAGCTCACAATCTAAGTTCCCTATCAGTATGTCTTTGGAGTTCATGACTTTAAAGGGAATGAGTCACCAGTTTTATGCTGCTAGGTTCTAACAGCTCCAGCCAGGGCCGGCGCCACCAGTAAGGTGACTTAGGCAGTCGCCTAGGGTGCCATTTAGCAGGGGGCGCCCGTTGCAGTAAAAAAAAAAAAAAGTTGCTTATATAAATTCGGGCGGCCGGGCTGAGCACTTGCCGCTCTAAAGAATCCTGCCTGCGCCTGCTGTGTGCTGCTGTTGTTGTTGTTAATGTAGCGTGGCCGAGCTCTGTTCGGTCCGCGGTACAGGAGCTTTTGTTTCCTGTACCCGGCCGGACTGACAGGAAGTGCTCACTTAGTGTGCACTTCCTGTCAGTCCGGCCGGGTACAGGAAACAAATGCTCCTGTACCGTGGATCGAACAGAGCTCGGCCACGCTACACTAGAGGTGGGGGGGGGAATGAGAGTGACAGGGGGAGGGAGGGGGGTGGAAATAATGAGTGACAAGGGGAGGGGGGGTGGAAATAATGAGTGACAAGGGGAGGGGGGGTGGAAATAATGAGTGACAAGGGGCGAGGGGGTGGAAATAATGAGTGACAAGGGGGGAGGGGGGGTGGAAATAATGAGTGACAAGGGGGAGGGGGGTGGAAATAATGAGTGACAAGGGGGAGGGGGGAAATATGAGAGTGACAAGAGAGAGGGGGGGAAATAATGAGAGTGACAAGGGAGAGGGGGGGAATAATGAGAGTGACAAGGGAGGGGGGGGGAGTGACAAGGGAGGGGGGGAAATAATGAGTGACAAGGGGGAGGGGGGGAAATAATGAGAGTGACAAGAGAGAGGGGGGAAATAATGAGAGTGACAAGGGAGGAGGGGGAGAGTGACAAGGGAGGGGGGGGGAGAGAGTGACAAAGGAGGGGGGGGGGGAGAGTGACAAAGGAGTCCCCAGAGCCAGACTTCAGCCAGAGACCAGATCATCTTATTGTCCTGGTGGTAAGTAGACAATGCAATATGTTTATTATTTAATTGTTTAGTTATTAATACTACATTGGAAACTAATTTACCTCACATTTAGAGTCCATTCACACATCCGTGTGTGTTTTGCGGATCCACAAAACACAGACAGCGGCAATGTGCGTTCCGCCCTTTGCGGACAGCACATTGCCGGCACTATTGCGGACAAGAATAGGACATGTTCTATTTTTTTCACTATCGGAATTGCAGATCCGGGTCCGCAGTTCCGGATCGGGGCCGCACAACGTGCGGCCCCATAGAAATGTATGGGTCCGCAATTCCGTTCCACAAAAATAGACGGCTACAAGAAGCTGGATTAACCCTAAGGGAAACATAGCAGTTCTTTTAATTTAAAAGCTGAGAATGGGGTGGAACATGATATGGGCAGATCATCTGATAAGGGGGGGGGGGTCGTCAATTTTTATCTTGCCTAGGGCGGCAAAAATCCTTGCACCGGCCCTGGCTCCAGCACATGCCAACGAGTCACCATATTCACGAGCTCACGGCTATTCCCACCCGCCCGCTTCTGATTGACAGTTTTTTCCATATGAATCAACAGCAGGTGGGCGGGGAAAGCCAGCAAATCATGAATATCAGGACTCGTTCGGCATGCGCCGAAGCTGTTCAGCACAAGATTTTAGCAAAATTGCTGGGTCAATTAAAAAAAAGTAGCCAAGCATTTTGCTAAGGGGATCTGTCACTAGTATACATTGCTCTTATTTAGGTCATCAACTGGTGACAGATTCCCTTTAAATAATGGTGACAGTTGTAAGCCGAAAACCATTGCAACTGGACATAAGGGGGTATGAAAGAGGAATAGAACAAGTACATGATAAATAGTCTTGAGAAATAATGCAGAGAAACTAAAAGGAAGGCCTTATCTTATCAGATGAAAAGTATTACCATGCAATGAATAAGGTATTTCAAATAATGTTTTAATGCATAATACATGCAATAAAATATTGTAAGGTTTTTACATACATTACATTTTTCCCTATGCTGTCCCCCTGTTGTCTCTTTTGTGCCTGAAATTCTGGCTCACTTTTCCTGAATTCCCTGCTCCCTCCTCCAAGCATTAGAGTACTGATTTCATATAAAGCAGGTGAAGTGGTCCGGACACCTTTCATTTACTCATCCCTACTTCTACATTCCTAGAATTATATAGCTATATCTCTCTCTAGACAGCGGAGAAGTACATTGGGGGAAGGCATTACAAATAATCGGTCTACTTATTTAATAAATCACTGGGGCTGAGTTGTTTTTTTTTTATGCAGAGGAGGAATGAAGTAACAAAAGTTGACTTCAAAGTACGCCTGGGAGATGCAGGTGCTTGACTGTTACATAGGACCAGCTGCTACCTGCCCACAGAAACACAGAGACAAGCTCTTCAGAGAGAGGAGCGTGAAAAAGAGGGAAAGGTACATTGGAGAGTAATGTTTTTTCATTGATATAGTTCAAATCCTAGGGCACATTAATGATTGCTATAAAGGCAATTGTTTTCTTTTCTTTTGGCTTATTGGTTAGTATTAAGATAATATTGTAAATGCTGAAGTAATGAGGAGTCGTATTAGCCAACTGTAACTAACTTACCTGAGTTGCAAAAGTACTGTATACTGAATGACATGGACAATTAGCCTTCTTTTACAATGTTTCCAACTATCTTGGCAAAAAGGTGTCACATGGTCTCCAATAAGCCTTTAATTTAAAAAATATATATAATATTGTTTTCTTCTTTATTATAGAGATTATGCTAATAGACGTTCTAAATGTCCCCATTTACTGAAACAATATTTCCCTATTATGAAAGTAATAGAAAAATAAAGAAATTCCTTCAAATAAAGCGGCAGAAAATGAACAAGGATAAGTAAAATTATATCTTGGTAGCTAACATATGCTTTGTCTATAGAAATGATTCACACTTTCTTAACAGTATCAGTGTAACACTGCCAGTGGCAATCAGCTGCCCAGCATCGTCCCTTCTGATCACAGCTTGATGTACTCAAGAAGCAAACTAACCCATCACTTTGTTTTGACTGAAGTCACCCCTGCTGCTTCTTTTCCTCTGTCTTTGCTGTGAATATGCAGCTTGCCTTGAGAAATTGTTCCACTCCGACTGCTCAGAACACACTAAATGAGATTACCACGCACTGCTTTCACAGTATTGCTAGACAGTTCATTTACAATTATGTAGCTTACTGTTTAACACTACTGGTTCTTCATCTTTGTGGGGATTTTATTTTTCGTCTGAGATCAAAACAGGTGGCATATGGCAATGTAACACACAAAGAGAAAGCTTTAATGGTTTTAATGACATTATAACCCAATTCTCACAATATTAAAAGTGAGAGAATTTGCTGCCAAAAATGGCTTGGTTTAAAAAAAAAAAAATGCCTTTGCATAAACCCTTTGATCTTCCTTGCTTTGTGCAGAAATGAAATAATGTGCCCTGTACTGGAGGCCAAGAGCTGAATGTGGTACATTGACATATTTTCCTTTTCTTTAGTATTTTAGTTTTGTGATTGGAAAGAGTTTAGCTTTTCCCCAGGATCTTTGTTCCTTCCATAACTTTGCTTTCACATCAAGAGAGCATATGGCTGCTTGATGCGTAGGGTAATCTGGGATCACCAAAAGAAGGAAGAAGCAATGATTGGTACCATAAACCTATTCCAAAATGCTCTTTTGAGGCATTTTAAAAACATATCTCAGAATAAAAAAGATTATGGCAATTCCCGTTTTATTTGATTTATTTAATTACTTTTATTTATTTTATTGGCATATGCATTAAATGAATAAACATTAGATAGACATGGAGAACAAAAGAGGAATAGTGTTTTAATTTCCTCCCCTTTTACTTTGTGTAAATAGATAATTTTATGATTTATCTTACAATGTTCTATTCTTGTTATTTTTCTTGATAAAATAAAATTACAAGTACTTCTTACAATGGACAACATAGTCTAATTACAACTAGGTGTTGAGCGATTCGAAGTGTCCGAAGTGGAGTTCGATCCGAATTTCAGGGAAATCCGATTAGCCGCGAATTCCGAATTTTCCCTGAAATGGGGTAAAAAAAATAAATTCCCTTTTCTGTTTGAGTGCGAAGAGTCCGCCGCCACCATTTTGATTGAAGATCCAGCACAAAATCTTTTGCATGGTGACTTATGATGTCACTACGCTGGCCCATGTGATGACATAATCACTCGCCGTGTGAGATTTCGTGTTGGATCTTCAATCAAGATGGTGGCGGTAGGCTCTGTAAGATCAAATGGATGAGGTAAGCATGATTTTAAAACTTGGAATTGAACTCAGCTTCAGTTTCGAGGTACCAATTGGTACCTTAAGAACCAAAAATTGACTCTTCACAGACATAATCACAGATGAAACGCTGACATAGAATGTGTCGGCAGATAAGAACCCTTTGGCCCATCTAGTCTGCCCAATATACTGAATACTATGGATAGCCCCTGGACTTATCTTATATGAAGGATGGCCTTATGCCTATCCCATGCATGCTTAAACTCCTTCACTGTATTTGCAGCTACTACTTCTGCAGGAAGGCTATTCCATGCATCCACTACTCTCTCAGTAAAGTAATACTTCCTGATATTACTTTTAAACCTTTTAATCTAATTTAAAACTATGTCCTCTTGTAGCAGTTTTTCTTCTTTTAAATATTCTCTCCTCTTTTACCTTGTTGATTCCCTTTATGTATTTAAAAGTTTCTATCATATCCCCTCTGTCTCGTCTTTCTTCCAAGCTATACATGTTAAGGTCCTTTAATCTTTCCTGGTAAGTTTTATCCTGCAATCCATGTACCAGTTTAGTAGCTCTTCTCTGAACTCTCTCCAAAGTATCAATATCCTTCTGGAGATATGGTCTCCAGTACTGAGCACAATACTCTAAATGAGGTCTCACTAGTGCTTTGTAGAGCGGCATGAGCACCTCCCTCTTTCTACTGGTAATGCCTCTCCCTATACACCCAAGCATTCTGCTAGCATTTCCTGCTGCTCTATGACATTGTCTGCCTACCTTTAAGTCTTCTGAAATAATGACCCCTAAATCCCTTTCCTCAGATACTGAGGTTAGGACTGTATCACTGATTTTATATTCTGCTCTTGGGTTTTTATGCCGCAGGTGCATTATCTTGCACTTATCAACATTAAATTTTAGTTGCCAGATTTTTGACCATTCCTCTAGTTTTCCTAAATCTTTTTCCATTTGGTGTATCCCTCCAGGAACATCAATCTTTGTGTCATCAGCAAAAAGACACACCTTACCATCGAAGCCTTCTGCAATTTCGCTGATAAAGATATTAAACAATATGGGTCCCAGAACAGATCCCTGAGGTACCCCACTGGTAACAAGACCATGGTCTGAATATACTCCATTGACTACAACCCTCTGTTGTCTGTCCGTCAGCCATTGCCTTATCCATTCAACAATATGACAATTTTTTTCACTGATGTCAAATGGATACAGTTGTTAATAAGGCCTAACAGATATCAGCATGAAAAGAAAGTATAAACGTGTATATGGCAGAACAAACTATTAGAGAAGGAAGAGAAAACCCAGGGATAGCAGATGGATGGATAACATGGGCTGGGTAGTGAGAGAGAAAAAACTACATTAAAATCTGCAGGGTGGGGAGATTCTGGTTTTCACTACAGATGATCTCTGGATAGGGTTCTATGTACATTAATGATGACTCAGCTATTTTTAAATTCTTAAATACTTTATTCAACTATTTTGTACATTTATTTTAGTCCCCTTAGGGGACTTAAGCATGTGTTTGGTGGCTTGTACTGTATACTATAATACTTATGTATTACAGTATATAGGTATCTACTGGCATCCTGTACATAACAGGCCTGGTGGCTGCCATGACAACTGTTTGGCATTTTCAATCCCAATAGTGAGGTTAGGGTGCCAGCAGTATACTACAGCTAGTACTTGCAAGTGATGTTGTGGTGACTGCTCCTAAGCCTGTGCCATATGTTGCTTTCCATTAACTACTTACTTGAAGCTAGTGAAGGCAACAGCATCCTGGATGCAGAGAACTCATATCCAACATGTATTACTGGGAGCGACAGCCCACAAATTGAGACTTAGAGCAGGTTGCAAATTGCACATCAGGGGGTCTGAAAAATGAATAAAGGAATTAAGACTGTAGCCTAAGACATAGTGCAACTTTTTTTTTTTTACTTAAGGTAACCACTAGCATATAGCCTATGTAAAACGATTCAAGTATAAAAAAAAGTAGAAAATTCAGTTTACTTCACAATACCATGCTATACTATAGTTTGTCTGTGTGGTATGTTATGTTCTAAAAACATATCACATGCTATGATATATCATAAGTATGTTATGGAAAAACTACCCTCCTAGGATACTGTGATCAGTATTTATTGCTTTGATAATACTAACATATTGAGTAGACTTTATTTTAGGTTTCTGATGCCACTGGTAGACAGAATAGTGTAATGTAAAGAAAATAAAAGGTTGTGGACCCCTCTCTGCTGTTTGTTATTCATTGAAAATGGAAATCAAATTTACAACATATCTCTGACAAAGGCCAGACAGTCCAGTACCTTCTAAGAACATATTTCAAAGTACAAGCCAAAATATCCAAGCTCACAACCTGCTTCAGGGGTCCTCATTGTCTTAAGTATCCCACAATGAATTTTCTCTCACACACCTACCAGTTATGAGGGTGTAGATGCTTATTATTCTAAATGCAGAATGCAGACAAATACAGCAAATATAAGGTGGCAGTCGCAAAGTGAAGTGTAGTGTACCATGCTGGCCTACAGCCCATTCATTGATCAAACAAATACTATTAGGTCTGGTGGGCTGCCCAACACCCAGGCTGTATTATCTATAGGGCAAACAGTGCGCCTAGCAGCATTGACATTAATAACCAGCTTTGCTTCTCCTGGAAACAAATACAGCTGAAAACCTGCTTTGCCTCCTGCCAGACAAACTAGCAAATCCCAGACTCAGGGTTGGAGCATAGTTGACACTCCCGATGAAAGAGAGGGTACAAGCCCAATAGTGGACCTCCCTCTCTTCTGCAGGTCTTGTTACTCCAGAGAACAGAGCTGCAAAACTGCACACAGAGGAAGGTGACCCTGGGTTATGTATTTGTTTCAGGGGTTCTGTATTATTTTTTTTTGAGTGTCTGGATGTCTGTTTATTTAGATGGTCTTGTTTGGGTCTACATTTGTTTAGGTGGTCTGGTCTTGGTCTGTATTTATTTAGAGGGTGTTTGTATTTATTTTGATGGCCTATTCTGCATCTGTATTTGTTTAGAGGGGCTGGGTCTATATTTATTTAGGTGATCTGCATCTGTATCTTATATTTGTTTAGAGGGGACTGATCTTGGGTTTGTATTTATTCCGTTACATATTTATTCAAGGGTCTGTATTCAGGAGTCTAGTCTGCAATTGTTTCAGTCTGTTTTTATTAGTTTTTTTTTGTGTATTCACTTTACTGTTTAAATGACATGTAACCTTTATTCTGGGGTTATATGTATATTGTTTTTGCTATGTTTTACTCCTTTCACAAGACAGAATACCTTGAGACTAATGTTGAGCAAATTGAGCTTCAGATCAGAGATCCGAAGCCGATTCGTTCAACCACTTCGGTTTTACTTTCGTACAGCATTACAATGTATTGCCTCCATGGAGGAAAAATTTGTTTCAGCCGAAGTCCCCCAAGTCTTCAGTGAATAAATTCGGTAATCACTTTTGTTTCTTTAAAAACAGTTTAAAATAGGAATCTGAAGTCGAGTTTGCTACCGAAGTACCAGCTGGTATCAAACCCGACTTCAGATTCCAAATTTTAAATGTCTCACACGACTTTGGGTGTACGGAGACAGTTTTTGAACGAATCAACTTTGGATCAATGATCCGAAGGTCAATTCACTCAAGACTACTTGAGACTATGGAACACTGCAATAAGAAATTATGATGGTGAACTCACCAAGAGGGGCCTGGATGCATTTCTTGATTATAATAATTTTATGTTATAATTATTAGATGTCGTGAACAGGATCATCGATCTAGGAGTTTATTTGAATTGGCAGATTTGAAGTCGGAAATGAGTTATTTAGCTAAAATGAGACTTTGCGTAACAATAGACTGGATTGGATGGGCATACAGTACTTTTGGAAAGTATTTTTTCACATTTTATTAAATTTGGCCTTTGCTAAAATAAAAACAAAAATATTCATGTTTTCCACCATCAATCTGCACGTATCCCCCCTTAATGAGAATTATAGAAATATTTGCTCATTTTTTAAAAAGGAAAAACTAAAACTTTACAAGGGCATAAGTTTTCATTCAGGACCCTTTGCTATGACACTTGAAATTTAGCTCTGGATATTTTCTATTTCTCTTGATCATATTTGAGATTTTTATACACCTTGATTGGAGTCCATTTGTGGTAAATTCAGCTGACTGAATGTGAATTGAAAAGATACACCCCTGTCTATATAAGGTCTCATAGCTGATATTGCATATCCGAGCAAAAACAAAGCCATGAGGAAGTAACTGCCTGTATGAGTACAGAGACATGATTTTGTGGAAGCACAGATCTGGAGAAGGGTTCAAAAAAATTCTGTTGTATAGAAAATCTCCGAGAGCCTCCATAATTTTTAATGTAAGAAGTTCGGAACAACCAGGACTCTTCCTAGACCTGGCCACACCTCCAAACTAAGTAATGGGGGGGGGAGGGCCTTGGTAAGAGAGGTGACCAAGAACCTAATGGTCATTCTGGCTGAGCTCCAAAGACCCTGTGTGCAGTTGGCAGAAACATCCAGAAGGTCAACCATCACTGCTTCATTCCTGCAATCTGGGCTTTATGGCTGAATGGCCAGAAAGAAGCCTCTCCTCTGTAAAAGACACATGAAAATTTGCAAAAAAAAAACACCTAAAGGACCCTCAGACTGTGAAAAAAGATTTTATGGTCTGATCAAATCAAGATTGCATCTTATGGCTTCAATTCTAGGCATCATGTTTGGATGAAATCAGGCACTGCCTAATACCATGTCTACAGTAAAGCATGGTGGTGTCAGCATCATGCTGTGGAGGTGTTCTACAGGAGCTGGGGAAGGAAGACTTGTCAGAGTTAAACGAAATCTGAATGGAGCACAGTAAAAAGATATTCCTAATAAAAATGTGATCCACTGTGCTCTTGACCTCAGACTGGGCTGAAGATTTACCTTCCAACAAGACAATGACCCTAAGCACACAGCCAATACAACACAGAAGTGGCTTAGGGACTACTCTGTAAATGTCCTTCAGTGGCCCAGCCAGAGTCCTGACTTGAACCCAATCGACCATCTCTGGAGAGACCTAAAAAGGCTGTCCACCTACACTGACAGAGCTTGAGAGGATTTGTAGGAAAGAATGGCAGAAAATCCCCAAATCTATATGCGCAAACCTTGTAGCACCATACCCCAGAAGAATAAAGGCTAAGTATTGAGTAAAGGGTCTGAATACTTATGTCAATGCAAGATTTTAGTTTTTCTCTTTCTATAAATGAGCAAAGATATCTAACATTCTGTTTTCACTTTATCATGATGAGGTATTAAGTTCAGAATGATAGGGACAAAATTTAACTTTTTTTTATTTTAGCACAAGGCCATAACATAACCAACAAGTCATCAAACAAGTGTCCTTTGTCTTTAAGATGCAGATACCCAGCTACCAGTAGGTGTTCACTAAACACATCAATGCAGTGTTACATGTGAGGAATGTTAATTTTTACAATTAGTCTAAGACTATTAAATTGCCCTATTTTAACATATGTCTTGTTTTGACTTTTAGAAATTAACCTTTACTATCTATATTAATATTCCATTGACCATTAAACACCTTTAAAATTGTCAGTTTTGTTGCCTATTTATTAGTGTTGAGCGAGCATGTTCGGCCGAACACCACGTGTGCTCGAGCGCGATGCTCAAGTCAGTGTATTTAAATCTAATTTAGCCTCTATTTCTATGCAGAAAATCGCTGTACAGTGAGGGAATCCTCAGTGTGAGTCTGCAGCTTAGGAGTCCCTGCTCTGACTCCATATATAGCTATGTCCATATATGGAGTCAGTGCTTGGGGACACCCAGTGTATTTATATCTAATTTAGCCTGTATTTTTGAAAAGTTTCTGCCAAGATTCAAACTCACAACAAGTTCAAATTCCATCACAAACTTTTTCAGAAATAGAGGTTAAATTAGATTTATATATTATATATTTATTTTTGTAATTGTAAAAAATGTATGGACAAAATAAATGTGTAATTACAAAAAATAAATACATTATATATATATATATATATATGAAGGCATCAAAACTATGAATTAACACGTGGCATTATATACATAACAAACAAGTGTGAAACAACTGAAAATATGTCATATTCTAGGTTCTTCAAAGTAGCCACCTTTTGCTTTGATTACTGCTTTGCACACTCTTGGCATTCTCTTGATGAGCTTCAAGAGGTAGTCCCCTGAAATGGTCTTCCAACAGTCTTGAAGGAGTTCCCAGAGATGCTTAGCACTTGTTGGCCCTTTTGCCTTCACTCTGCGGTCCAGCTCACCCCAAACCATCTCGATTGGGTTCAGGTCCGGTGACTGTGGAGGCCAGGTCATCTGGCGCAGCACCCCATCACTCTCCTTCATGGTCAAATAGCCCTTACTTTCAAAGTTTTCCCAATTTTTCGGCTGACTGACTGACCTTCATTTCTTAAAGTAATGATGGCCACTCGTTTTTCTTTACTTAGCTGCTTTTTTCTTGCCATAATACCAATTCTAACAGTCTATTCAGTAGGACTATCAGCTGTGTATCCACCTGACTTCTCCTCAACGCAACTGATGGTCCCAACCCCATTTATAAGGCAAGAATTCCCACTTATTAAACCTGACAGGGCACACCTGTGGAGTGAAAACCATTTCAGGGGACTACCTCTTGAAGCTCATCAAGAGAATGCCAAGAGTGTGCAAAGCAGTAATCAAAGCAAAAGGTGGCTACTTTGAAGAACTTAGAATATGACATATTTTCAGTTGTTTCACACTTGTTTGTTATGTATATAATTCCACATGTGTTAATTCATAGTTTTGATGCCTTCAGTGTGAATCTACAATTTTCATAGTCATGAAAATAAAGAAAACTCTTTGAATGAGAAGGTGTGTCCAAACTTTTGGTCTGTACTGTATATATATATATATATATATTCATACTTCTGATATATATATGAATGCATAATATGTGGGAAACTACTACTGATGTTTTAGCCATAATATATTTACATATATTATAATATATATTCGAAATATATAATAATATGTGTAAATATATTATGGCTACAAATAGAGTAGAAGTACAGTACAGTAGAAGTTTGTGATGGAATTTGAACTCACAGCTTCTGCATCACAGCCCAGAATTTTAACCACTACACTATATAGCTGCATAGCCAGTTACAAACAAAATAAATGAGACTTCTACTGTAGAGGAATACTTACTATTAGTAAGTATACTCTACTGTATAGGTCTCAGTAGAAGTACAGTACAGTAGAAGTCTCATATTATTATTGCACCCTAATTTGCGACTTTTAACTTTTATGAAGGGTCACAAAAGGGGTGGAGTTTATTTTGAGGGGTGGGGCTTCTCATGACCAGCCAGATGTATTATAACTTACACCAGAAACTTATGTAAGTTATAGCTGAAGTCTGCACCAACCAGTAACTGGCATAGGCAGTGTCACCACACCTAATAGCTTCAGCTATGCAAATGCAGTCAACACCTTACCTCCACGACTGAAGCACAAGTCACCAGTATTTAATGTGGGAGAATTTTTGTAAAAGCCATTCTAATTGAGAAAGTCTGATGACTAGCAAAACTTTTTCAAGAAAAAATACAAATCCAGTTGCTCTTACTTCCATACTTTACTACAGATACAGATCATGGCAGAAAGAGATGAAGGAATACTTAGTGCATGAAATGATAGCAACCCTTTAGGCCCCTTTCACACGGGTGAGATTTCCGCGCGGGTGCAATGCGTGAGGTGAACGCATTGCACCCGCACTGAATCCGGACCCATTCATTTCTATGGGGCTGTACAGATAAGCGGTGATTTTCACGCATCACTTGTGAGTTGCGTGAAAATCGCAGCATGCTCTATTTTGTGCGTTTTTCACGCAACGCAGGCCTCATAGAAGTGAATGGGGCTGCATGAAAATCGCAAGCATCCGCAAGCAAGTGCGGATGCGGTGCGATTTTCACGCATCGTTGCTAGGTGACGATCAGGATGGGGACCCGATCTTTATTATTTTTCCTTATAACATGGTGATAAGGGAAAATAATAGCATTCTCAATACAGAATGCTAAGTAAAATGTGAATTGAGGGATTAAAAAAATATAAAAAATGCGTAGTTGCCGATCTCTTCTTACTTCTTTAATCATGAGCTGCCGGCTAAATGACCTGTGGTGACATCACATCACATGGTCCAATCACATGGTCCATCACCGTGGTGATGGACCATGTGATGAGCTCAGTGACGTCACCACAGGTCCTGAAGAAAGAGCAGAGACTGGCAGCTATGGAGGAGGTGAGTTAATTATATATTTTTTTAACCCTCAATTGACCTTCTACTAAGCATTCTGTATTAAAGAATGCTATTATTTTCCCTTATAACCATGTTATAAGGGAAAATAATAAAATCTACACTACAATTAACCCAAACCCGAACTTCTGTGAAAACGTTCGGGTCTGGGTACCACATTCAGTTTTTTCTCACGCGAATGCAAAGCGCATTGCTCTCGCGCAGAAAAAACTGACTTTAGGCTTCAATAATCAATATGTATTTTGTATCATCACAGTTTCCAAAATATCTGCTTGCAAACATTTAGGAAGGAATTTATATTGAGGGTAATATTTGAAGTCATGTTTGCTTGACAAATGAATCAAATTTCGCACAGTGTTTGTTAAATGTGGTGCATCATTAACCTTCTCCCGACCGCTTAACGCAGGGATGCGTCCTGCGGGCGGTTGGTTTGTTCCTCTTCGAAGCATCGGCGCGTCATCTCGCGAGACGTGCGCACACAGGAGCGAGCGTTCACAGGATCGGAAGGTAAATGAGTACATCTACAGCCTGCCAGCGGCGATCATTCGCTGGCAGGCTGTAGATGCGAATTTTTTAACCCTGAAAGGTATATCAGGTGCTGTTTTGTTAACAGCGTCTGATATACCTGCTACCTGGTCCTCTGGTGGTCCCTTTTGCTTATATCGACCACCAGAGGACACAGGCAGCTCTGTAAAGTAGCACCAATCACCACACTACACTACACACACCCCCTGTCACTTATTAACCCCTGATCACCCCATATAGACTCCCTGATTACCCCCCTGTCATTGATCACCCCCCTGTAAGGCTCCATTCAGACGTCCGTATGTGTTTTGCGGATCCGCAAAACACAGACACCGCGGATCCGCAAAACACGGACACCGGCAATGTGCTTACCGCACATTGCCAGAACTATATAGAAAATGCCTTTTCTTGTCCGCAATTGCGGACAAGAATAGGACATGTTCTATAGGCTCTACAAAAAACGCAGTGTTCGCCTGATCAGGCCTGATCTTGTGCGCACACTTGCGTTCAGTCCGCCCCACCGCAGTGGCAAATTTTTTTTTTCTGATCACTGCAAAAACACCGTAAAATCGCTGCGGCGCTATAAAGATCACTTTTGAGGGGCATGGCGAGTTCATAGAAGATTTTTTTAGCTAACTTAGCGGAAATTGATTATTTTTTTTTGTATTTTCTTACAAAGTCTCATATTCCACTAACTTGTGACAAAAAAAATCTCACATGAACTCACCATACCCCTCACGGAATCCAAATGCTTAAAATTTTTTAGACATTTATATTCCAGACTTCTTCTCACGCTTTAGGTCCCCTAAAATGCCAGGGCAGTATAAATACCCCACAAGTGACCCCATTTTGGAAAGAAGACACCCCAAGGTATTTTGTGAGGGGCATGGCGAGTTCATGTAAAATTTTATTTTTTGTCACAAGTTAGTGGAATATGAGACTTTGTAAAAAAAATAAAATAAATATAAAATCATTTTCCGCTAACTTGTGCCAAAAAAAAAAAAATTCTAGGAACTCGTCATGCCCCTCACGGAATACCTTGGGGTGTCTTCTTTCAAAAATGTGGTCACTTGTGGGGTATTTATACTGCCCTGGCATTTTAGGGGCCCTAAAGCGTGAGAAGTAGTTTGGAATCCAATTGCGTAAAAAATGCCCTGTGAAATTCTAAAGATACTCTTTGGAATTTGGGCCCCTTTGTGCACCTAGGCTGCAAAAAAGTGTCACATATGTGGTATCGCCGTACTCAGAAGAAGTAGGGCAATGTGTTTTGGGG
This sequence comes from Bufo bufo, assembly GCF_905171765.1. Lineage (NCBI taxonomy): Eukaryota > Metazoa > Chordata > Amphibia > Anura > Bufonidae > Bufo > Bufo bufo. The sequence goes on along the minus strand of NC_053390.1, from coordinate 268,697,710 downwards.
TGCATTTTTACATATACCCATACTGTGTGTGAGAAATATCTCTGTAAAATGACAACTTTGTATAAAAAAAAATTGGAAAAGTTGTCTTTTACAGAGAAATTTATCTCACCCAGCATGGGTGTATGTAAAAATACACCTCAAAACACATTGCCCTACTTCTTCTGAGTACGGCAATACCACATGTGTGACACTTTTTTGCAGCCTAGGTGTGCAAAGGGGCCCAAATTCCAATGAGAGTCAAAGTGCGTAAATTCACATTTTTGCACCATAGTTTGTAAACGCTATAACTTTTACCCAAACCAATAAATATACACTTATTGCATTGTTTTTTTTATCAAAGACATGTAGAACAATAAATTTAGAGAAAAATTTATATAGAAATGTAGTTATATTTGAAAAAATTTACAACAGAAAGTTAAAAATGTCATTTTTTTGCAAAAATTTCGGTCAATTTCGATTAATATAAAAAAAGTTAAAATTACAGCAGCAATGAAATACCACCAAATGAAAGCTCTATTAGTGAGAAGAAAAGGAGGTAAAATTCATTTGGGTGGTAAGTTGTATGACCGAGCAATAAACCGTGAAATTAGTGTAGTGCAGAATTGTAAAAAGTTTTCTGGTCATTAAGGGGGTTTAAGCTAGGGGGGGCTGAAGTGGTTAAACCTAACAGATACTCCAGTTTCTTAAGCCATGTTTAACTGGAGTAAGCTCTTGACTTTTTTGTGACATTTTTTTTAAAACATTGTAATGATAAATCTGGTTTGAACTAATTAACACAGCTAATCACATCTACTTTCACAACCACTTTTAAAAAATGTATTGAGAGGTGTAAAACTGAAAAAAAAAAAAAATCTATTTTTTGTGCAAATGGACCCAAAAAGTCACCAATCCTTATTTAGGGACTTTTTGTAGCCATAATTCTGGAGTGCAAGGCATTATAAATTCCTTCTTTATAGTTAGCTTCTAGTGGTTATAAATCTGCTTTGGTCATGTGATGGACACACAGTGATAGGACTGCTTACTGTCCGAGTATGTGTATTACAGCTTTGTCTTCTAAAGAATCAGTCCCTTGTGGGACCATCACTTGACATAGAACAGAGTTTAAACACTGGAAGTGAATAATGACTGCAAGCAGAGATCTTGACACACACATGAAAAATTGATACAAGAAAGGTTGGAAAATGATATCTTTTAAAATGATCAATGTGTTAAAATAATCATAAGGGGAAAAATCATAATACTATTCTGTTTGATAAACATTTGTGAAATTTGGAAATACATTTTAAATATTATCATTATAATTATAATTTTTATTCAATTATTTCTTACAGTTACAGTACCCATTATGTTCTATACTATGTTATTTCATTTTTTCTGTGTGTGTGTGTTATTATCAGATTCATATTATTTGGTTTTCTTCCTATTCTGTGCATAGATTTTTTTCTTATTATAACACATGCATTTTTCCAGACTGTATTATTTTCTCGATGCCTGCCTGGATTCCTGCCCGCCTTTGTATAATATATAGTCATCTGGAGTTATTGAAATGCTGCATTTAGCAATGTGCCAGACTAATAATATTACGCAGTAAAGAAGAGGAAAGATGTTACACCCTGTAACTCCTGCTGAGCTGAAGATGCCAAATCAGATTATAACACACAGTTGCCACATTATCCTGTCTTGGGTTCACTAACACTCATTAAGCTTTGAAAATCCTTTTTATGGTGTTTATAACACCTCCAGAGGAGTTTACTGTGTAAATATTATTCTACCATTAAATTCTGAAACAAGGCAACCATCAACAAGTAGAATTTGTAATAGGCCTGCAGAGAGGCCTCTGCTTGCAGGCCAAAAACCCTGTGAAGTGAGGCCAATGAAAGCAGCCAAGAACACAGTATGAAGTGATAAAGCACTTCATATTGATGCTTTAAATCTCCTACCACTTGGGTCTGCTTAATGTAACAAGCCCACTGAGACATCTGATTTGGGCCTACAGTCAAATAAGCAACAGGGAGCCACTTACTAAAAGCAGCCTTCCATAGACAGAAGGCATTAACAGTTTAACCCAGCTAATCTGGTGTTGATGCATATTGGGTTAAAATAAATACAGAACATGTGCCAAAGTGAAGCATACAGAGACAGCAGATGGTCAGATGTAATACAATGTACCTTATTCTGCACACTTAACTTGTTTGTCATTTGGACAACAAACATTCAAAATAATTCTTTATCATTTTTAAAATATGTATAGCTTCAGGTTCCTCATCTTTTTATCTTTTACATATTTAGAGCCAAAATGACACATTGCACTGCAAACTATCATATAATTTCATTTAAAGAACTACATATATTGATTTGTGCAGTAAAAGTAAAGTAAAACTCAATTTTTTAAGGCTCATTCACATCTGCATTGGAGGGGTATAGTCAGTGGGATCTGTTTGGCTCCGTTCAGCTCAGTTATGTGTCGTATCCAGCACTTTAGTTACTTTTGCTTTCTGCTCCTACAATGGAGCAGAACAACGAGACTCAATAGCACTGGTGTGAAAGATGCCTTAGTTGTAGCAAGAAATGTAATTCATATGCAAATGACATATTTAACCACAACCTTTGACCAATGGGTTAGAGCATCTTGAGATCTTGTGGGGTGTTCCCAGTATTTAGTGGTTAGTAGTATGTACCAAAAAAAGGTGCAAGATACCAAAGAAGGACAACAGATGAACTAGAGGCACAATCATGTTACTGGTGTACATGGGAAGGTTCCCTAGATCTCATTATGATCTACGATCTGTGGGATGTGCTGCAAAAATAGGCCTGATTAATGCAAGTCTCACCTCCAACTTACAATAGACCCAGAACATCAGCATTAGAAGTCTAACGTATTATTATCATCTTGTTACACTTCACAAGTTAATTTACCATATAAACATTTTGTCATAATGTGAGACTTTCATAATTATTATTTTTTTTTCAAAGGCTTTTGCATTGACAAATACAGGATTAGTAAACACTTAAGTTCCTGTCCCTCACAAGTAGGGAATGCAATAATTGTCTCCTCAGTGAAAGATACTGTAATGCAAACATGAAACACATTTGTCCTATGCGTTTCGTCCCTCTCCAAAAATCTACATTAAATGAATACTAACATTTTATAAAACTTTTCCCAACCCGTGTAACTTGACCAAGTTTTAACAGTTTAATAGTATAGGAAAAACCTAGTATTAACAAATACTCAGCTAGTAGAGATCAACCCATAAACATCATTAAAGACTACTGACTTAAAAGTTGTGCAGCCAGGACATATTTATGATTTATTCTCAGGATAGGTCATTTATATCTGATCGGTTGGGGTCCAGCTCCCAGCACACCCACCAATCAGATGTTTGAAGAGGAGGGGACGCTTGTACGTGCGCTACTTCCTGTTCAAGATTATGCTACGCATCGTCTCAGAAGCCTTGACAGAAGTGTAATTACAAGTGCTTGTTCAATTCACTTCAATGGAAAAGCACTTGTATTTACACTGCACTGCCGCTACAAGAGAGATAATGCGCAGTGGAGGCTGCTGACCCCTGGCCTAGGTACCTGCTTATTGCCAGTCTCCATGGTCCATAGGGACTGATAAGTAATGAAGACTTTTAAGAGAATGAGAAATAGAAGAATTTCAACTTGATGACTGATAAGAACGGGGAAAATCTGGAAGATTGAGAAGGAAAGGGTGGCTAACAAAAGATGAAAGACATGATTTTGATGTTTTTCATAATTTTGTCTGTTATTCATATACTATCAGATTTGCTCTTAAACGGGTTGTTCAGGTTTTTATTTATTTATTTTTAAACCTGCCATCCAATAATCATGACCTGAGGAGAAATCCATACTCACCAGGTCCCTGCCACTCGGTTCCATCTCCCTGCTTCCTGGACTTCTGGTTCCTGTTTGTCCACTTCATAAATGGACGGCATCATGTACACCATTGCAGCGATGACTGGCCTCAGTGGTGACATGTGACCAAGTAGCATATCCCTACTGGGTCATATGTCGCTTGGAGACATGTCACCACCGAGGCCAGCCATTAGCGAGTGACTCCAACCATGCAGGAAGTTGACAGACTGGAACCAAGAATCCAGTGAAGACAGTCCGGGAGCCATGGAGATGGAACTTAGTGGCAGGGACCAGTTGAGTATAGATTTCATTAAAGGTCCTGAAGGCTGGAAGGGGGGTGGAATATTATTATTTTTTTTTAAAAGAGGTCTCACTGGTTGAGACCTCCATACATAACATATTGACTTTGGATCATGCCTTGGTTATGGTTTATTTTCAAGTCCCCCAACGCAGACTCGTACTAGGGTCTAAAAACTCCCAGCCTCTGTGACTGAATCAGATGACTTTGGATCATTTATTAAAATGCAATGGACCAGTTGATAACATAACACCATGGTGATTTCCCCTTGTTATGGGCTGCCTAAAAGGTGATTATTGGCAGACATATTATTGCTTATATGGCTAATAAGAGAAAGACGGTAATGTATCAACTTCACACATAGTATTCATTTTTTTGGCTGCCCAGTGTCAACATATACAGTCCACTTGTCCTGCATCCAAATTTTTTTTTTTAGGTCAAATTGCTTCTAGACACATTTATTAAGGGTCAAGCACATTCGTTTACCGGTTTGTTATAATACAAGTGCTATACAGTTGCAAGAAAAAGTATGTGAACCCTTTGGAATGATATGGATTTCTGCACAAATTGGTCATAAAATGTGATCTGATCTTCATCTAAGTCACAACAATAGAAAATCACAGTCTGCTTAAACTAATAACACACAAATAATTAAATGTTACCATGTTTTTATTGAACACACCATGTAAACATTCACAGTGCAGGTGGAAAAAGTATGTAAACCCCTAGACTAATAACATCTCCAAGAGCTAATTGGAGTGAGGTGTCAGCCAACTGGAGTCCAATAAATGAGATGAGATTAGAGGTGTTGGTTACAGCTGCCCTGCCCTATAAAAAACACACACCAGTTCTGGGTTTGCTTTTCACAAGAAGCATTGCCTGATGTGAATGATGCCTCGCACAAAAGAGCTCTCAGAAGACCTACAATTAAGAATTGTTGACTTGCATAAAGCTGGAAAGGGTTATGAAAGTATCTCCAAAAGCCTTGCTGTTCATCATTCCACGGTAAGACAAATTGTCTATAAATGGCATCCCAAGAATATTGCTGAACTGAAACAGTTCTGTAAAGAGGAATGGTCGAGAATTACTCCTGACCGTTGTGACTGTCTGATCTGCAACTACAGGAAACGTTATTGCTGCCAAAGGAGGTTCAACCAATTATTAAATCCAATGGTTCACATACTTTTTCCACCTGCACTGTGAATGTTTACATGGTGTGTTCAATAAAAACATGGTAACATTTAATTTGTTGTGTGTTATTAGTTTAAGCAGACTGTGATTGTCTATTGTTGTGACTTAGATGAAGATCAGATCACATTTTATGACCAAATTGTGCAGAAATCCATATCATTCCAAAGGGTTCATATACTTTTTCTTGCAACTGTATATGGGTTAATAGGGCAGATGCATTTTGGTGTCCCTTAAAATGTTTGAATACTTGGACATTTTATATGTTTACATTAGAGATAAGTAAAACACTCGAGATTCGGTTTTATTCAGGTTCAAAAATGTCTAAAAAAAATTCAGTTTGGATCTGAATCAATTTGAGCCGAACCAAAGTTGCTCCAATTACCCTCATAATTGGTATATACCCCACCCCCCTCTGGCCTACTAGGACTTAGACTTTTTAGGAAAACTTCTATTTTAGTTTATTTTTTATGATTTTTTTTTTCTCTTTTCCCTTTCACCTCTCCCCTCCCCAGGTTCTGGATGACAATGACAGTAATAGTAAAGGATGCCTGAATGACACTGACATACGTAGCTGTGGGTAAACACACATACAGAGTGTTTAAAAAAACACCGCACCAGCATACTGTCCCTTATCGGGGGCAGATGATGTTTAAGCACACATAGTTTTATAGGATAAAAAAATAATAATAATAAAAAAGTGGCTTGGGAACCAAAAGTGTTCAAAATTATGCCTTGACACGGTCAGAATGCCTGCCTGTACAACACGCAGTGTTGATTGTCAGAAGAAGAAAAAGTGGCTTGTTGCAAACAAGCCTGAAAAACTCTCCCTTTTAATTTGGAGCAGCAGCATTGCAGTGCAGATATGGAAAGAGTATGGTACAGATAGAGTGGCATGCAGCCGCAACAGTAGCGGCAGCAGATGCAAAATTGCATGGAACATACAAGAGAGTAGAACAGCTGTCTATGGGTAGTGGTGGTAATAGTAATAATAGTAGTGGTAGTAGTGTCAGATGCTTTGTGTTAATAGTGCAGCAGTAGGGGATTAGGAGTAAGGAGCAGCAGCAGCTGAGGCAGTGGCAGGCGAGTAGCATCATGATGGAAGAAGCAACAGCCTTACAGAAGATGATGGTCATCAGGCTGCAGCAGTGGCATAATGACGGTGGTGGCATGATTGAGACAGCAGCAGCAGCCACACTGAACATGATGGTTGGCAGGTCACAGCAGTGGCATAATGGCAGCAGCAACATGATCGAGGAAGCAGCAGCCTTACAGAACATGATGGTTGGCAGGTTACAGAAATGGCATGATGGTAGTGGTGGCATGATGCAAAAAAGATTTTTGGTGAATGCCACTGTATTCTTCTCTCTACATTTGTGGTTTCAAGAGTTGGGCTGAGCAACACCAGTGAACACGAACTCCTGAGCGCATGATTATCCTGTCGATCTGTGTGAGTGCACTCTCTGCAGTGCTGACTGCCTTTCGACACAATTTAGATTTGATTGGACTCTACACTTTGTGTGGAGATTTTAATGGATACTGTTATGGACTCAGCGTCAGAGTGCAGCTATAAATGCAGGACGGATGGATGTGGGTACTTTTTTGCACAATTCAATGACAAATACATTTTTCAGGAAGGGGAGTGTAACGGACCGTTTCCGCAGACAAGGGGTTAAAATCCGTTTAGGCGATAAGCCCCTTTCTGAGAGACAGGCACAGCTACTGCAGGATACACCAAACTCCAGAACTGGATACAAAGTAGCACTCCAAACTGGAACCTCACGAATAGCTGCTAGCAGACGAACAGGGATCAGCTTACACTTCTGGCAATCGGTCTTCTAACAGCATACAGTGAATCCCCCCAATAACGAGACAAGGCTCCGTGTTGAGGGTCAAGCAGTGGTCTGACTGTACTTCACGTACAGCCTCTTTTATTCATAAACCACAAACATAGTACTGCCCACAGGGGTTTGAAATATAACCAATCAGTAATTTACAACACATACAATGATACAACATATCCCCACAATGCATCATGGTTTCCTCCCCTCTGTCCCGGAGACAACCGAGGCGTAATCCAATTATCTCTCAAGACAAAGAGAAGTCACCAATACACATGTGCAGACAATAGGACAGACATCACCCTTTAAACACACAATGGGACAATGGCACAATAGAAACACACCCAGCATTTTCCTCCCAAGCTGACAAGTTACACTTATTATAAATTGTTACAACTTTGTGAGTTTACATTGGCCATACATATAACTTACATCAATTTAAACAGTATAACTTGGGGACAAACCTATCCAAAATTCACTTGAATAGGTTCAGGGGTTTAAAAGTTAGTATATGGCCCATAATCCAGGGGCAAGAGGCCAGCAGCCAGTGATCTCCAAAACCCAGTGGCGAGGTTGGTTTCGCCACACATCTCCCCCCCCCAGGGAAGACTAACCAGATACCTGACCTCACGCCGGTCGGTACCTGAGTTAGTCTGGCAGCCCACCCACAACCCAATACTGGACCTGTTGCATTTGGTAGCCTGTCTCTGTCCAGTGAGTCCACCAAGGTTATGTTGGAAGCTGGTACTCCCGGTCTCTGTGTTGCTCCCCTGCTTGGAGTCTGGTTGTTGGAGGGGGAGACCGACTGTCTCTACCCCCTGTGCTGTAAGTGCAGAGACCACGGTCCCATCTGCACTGTTGTGGGGCTTACTGTCTCCCCCTGGTGCGTTAAGCTGCCGCTGGGGAGAGGGGGTAACGAGCTCCTCTCCCATACATACTTCCAGCTGCTGGGGAGGGCGACCGACCGTCTCCGCTCCCAATACAGTGTCCTGCTGCTGGGGAAAGGAGACTGGGCTCTCTATTCCCTGCTGGACACTCTGCCGCTGGGGAATGGAGACTGGGCTCCCAATTCCCAAAAAATCACTCTGCTGCTGGGGGGCAGGAACAACTACCTCTGCCCTCTGTAACTCAGCCTGCTGCTGGGGAGGGAGGACGCTGCTCTCCTCTCCCTGCATTTCACACTGCCTTACCGGCATATCACTCTGCTGCTGGGGGGCAGGAACAACTACCTCTGCCCCCTGTAACTCAGCCTGCCGCTGGGGAGGGAGGACGCTGCTCTCCTCTCCCTGCACTTCACACTGCCTTCCCGGCATATCACTCTGCGGCTGGGGGGCAGGAACAACTACCTCTGCCCCCTGTAACTCAGCCTGCCGCTGGGGAGGGAGGGCGCTGCTCTCCTCTCCCTGCACTTCACACTGCCTCTGGGGAATGGAGACTGGGCTCCCAATTCCCTGCAGGACCGGTGGAGAGACCTCGGTCCCATCTCTACCGGCCACCTGAGGTCCTTCCCAGTAACACTCTACAATATCTGCCCAGCTGAATGGGTCTGGATCTGGGTCTGTCACCTTACCGTCCTGCTGAGCCTTCTCAATGGAGTGGAAGAGATCTCGGTAGTCCTGCTCCAGTTCCCACTCCAGGGTTGCTAGGTGAGCCAGGTCTTGCTCTACCTCATGGGGGTCATCCCACTCATGCCTAGCCTCCCTCTCATAGAAAATGTCCTGAAGTCTGGACTGTGCAGGGCTCCCGAAGTCAGGCTCTGCAAAGGACTCCCATAACAAGCCCGGACCATAAAACTCCTCTCCCTCTGGCTTGTCATGTTCGGCTGTCCAGGGTATATACTGTGCCCTATACCACCAAAGCGCCTGGTAGGCATCCTCCAGCCATAGCTCCTGCCATACCCGGTGCTCTTGTTCCTTCACCCATTCCTCCAGGGGCTGCTCTCCCAGGAAGGGCATCCGCAGGGCCACTTGCTTCTGCAACCGCTGCTCTTCACTGGGGAGACTCTCACCCCGCTGGTATTGTAGATTATCCAGGGCCTGGTACCAGATGCCTTTCCTTAATGCATCCCGGCCATCCAGGTCCTCCTCCTCGTATAACACTGCTGGTTCCATCCTGCTGCTGTCAGGGACGCTGTACTGGGACATGCGTTGTCCTTAAATTGTAGAATCCACAAAAATGGTGTCTCCTGTAGCTGTCCTTCTGGCTGTAGGAACGATCCCGCTGCTTGCCACCAATGTAACGGACCGTTTCCGCAGACAAGGGGTTAAAATCCGTTTAGGCGATAAGCCCCTTTCTGAGAGACAGGCACAGCTACTGCAGGATACACCAAACTCCAGAACTGGATACAAAGTAGCACTCCAAACTGGAACCTCACGAATAGCTGCTAGCAGACGAACAGGGATCAGCTTACACTTCTGGCAATCGGTCTTCTAACAGCATACAGTGAATCCCCCCAATAACGAGACAAGGCTCCGTGTTGAGGGTCAAGCAGTGGTCTGACTGTACTTCACGTACAGCCTCTTTTATTCATAAACCACAAACATAGTACTGCCCACAGTGGTTTGAAATATAACCAATCAGTAATTTACAACACATACAATGATACAACATATCCCCACAATGCATCATGGTTTCCTCCCCTCTGTCCCGGAGACAACCGAGGCGTAATCCAATTATCTCTCAAGACAAAGAGAAGTCACCAATACACATGTGCAGACAATAGGACAGACATCACCCTTTAAACACACAATGGGACAATGGCACAATAGAAACACACCCAGCATTTTCCTCCCAAGCTGACAAGTTACACTTATTATAAATTGTTACAACTTTGTGAGTTTACATTGGCCATACATATAACTTACATCAATTTAAACAGTATAACTTGGGGACAAACCTATCCAAAATTCACTTGAATAGGTTCAGGGGTTTAAAAGTTAGTATATGGCCCATAATCCAGGGGCAAGAGGCCAGCAGCCAGTCCTCTCCAAAACCCAGTGGCGAGGTTGGTTTCGCCACAGGGAGCACCCAGGAATTTTGTCTAGGAAGGGTCCGAAAGGCAAAAAATGTGGCACATGTAGCGCGCTGTGCCAATTCTTTTGCCCGCCCATTTTTCAAAGCCCCCTTTATGTTTAAAAATTCAGGGGTGCGGGGGTGCGTAGTGTGCTGCGCTGATTCTTTTGCCTGGCCATTTCGAAAAGCCCTGTAGAAGTGGCAAAAGTTTTTGCCCCGCCCATTATTAAAAGCCCGATCTACATATAATAGGCCACTCCCAACAAAAACTGTACAGCTGAAATTCTATTGTTGAGGCCTGTCTCTACAAATCATACGGAGAGGGGAGGGCCTGTCCTGGCTGCACTGCCTGCTTCACATTATACAATAAACAACAGCAGGCTACAGCCAGGAAGATCCTCCGCTCTCCTCCCTCCCCAGATCCTGCTCAAGGCTTGTGGTTTCCCCCCACCATCTGCCACCCGCCCGTGGCCTGCTGCCCACCTTGGCCGTCCTCACTCAGCTCTGAATCCTCCTTCTGCAAGCTGGCAGGGGGAGGAGCCAGAGCATCTCCTCTCCTACATAGTGCCACATACCTCTTACATCCAGTGATGTCACCTTTGTTGTACACGTTCTCTTTCCTCATCTTCTCCATTCAGACCAGGCCGCCATGATGATTTTTCAGCCACCTCCCGTCTCTGCAGAGATTGACAAACAGAGATTAGTTTCCCACATCTCTATCATCTTCACATCTTCTGAACACCCTTTCCTGTCACCCCCAATACTATACTGCAGAAACAATCCCCCTGGAAATACTACTACCACACAGATAGTGCCCCCTTCAACAATTATTAGCACACAGTGCTCTAAAAAATAACTGTGCCCAGACACTAGTAGTATAAAGATAATGTCCCCCAAAAATAATTGTGCTAAACTGATACTGTGGCAGGGTGCCCCCAAAGTAACAGTCCTCCCTAAAATCCCACCAATAGAAATAATTCTCTGCTAGAGCACACTTAGTAGTAATAATGCCCCTATAGTGCCCATGCTAGTAATCATGGTCCTCATAGCCCCCCAGTAGTAGTAAAGCCCCCCATAATACCCCAGAGTAGTAATAATTATCCTTATAATATGACAGTACATGAAATACCCCCGCTTAGTGCCCGCAGTTGAGCTAATGTCCCCATAATGTATGCCAGTCTAAAATACCCCTATATAGTGCCCCAGTAAATGCCCTCCTAGTGCTCCTCTCCCCCTTCCCCATAGTGTCCCCATAATATGCTAGTAAAAAAATTCCCCTTCTTAGTGCCCATAGCAGATGCCCCTATAGTGCTTCTCTCCTCCATAATGTGCCAGTAAAAAATTACCCTTCTTAGTGCCACCAGATACCCCAATAGTGCTCCACTCCCCCATAGTGCACAAAATAATGCCCTATAGAGCCGCTCTCCCCTATAGTGCCTCCCATAATGTGCCAGTAAAAAATGCCCCCTTATTGCCACCAGATGCCATAGTGCCCCCATAATGTGCCAATAAAAAAGGCCCCTTTAGAGTCCCCACTTCCCCATAGTGCCCCCAAATAATGCCCCTATAGTGCCACCAGATGCCCCATAGTGCCGATTTCCCCTATAGTGCCCCAATAATGTGCCAATTAAAAAAAGCCCCTTTAGAGCCTCCAGATAGCCCCATAGTGCTCCTCTCCCACATGGCGCCCCCCCCCCCCCATAATGTGCCAGTAAGAAATGCCCCCCCCCCCCCCAAAAAAAAAATGGGCAAGAAATAAATTCCCCCAGAGTGCCACCCCCCAAAAAATGGGGCTGTAAGAAATGCCAGATGCCCCCATAGTGCCAGCTCCCCCTCAAAAAAAAATAAATAAATAAATGAATTCTTACCTTTATCAGCAGTGGCTTCCGGCCTGTGTCCCTGCTGTGTGCTGCCCAGCTCAGGTGGCACTATGACAATGACATCATCACGCCACCTGAGCCGGCCTCTGATAGGCTGCAGGCATTAGTGCCTGCGGCCTATCAAAAGAACAGGGAAGGGAGACGCCTCTCCCCTGCCTCGTCGAAGCACAGCCATCCGTATCGTTGTCCTGAGGACGGTGATACAGATGAATATGGGGATGAGCGCTTCCAAAATGGAAGCGTTCATCTCCTACTGCCCCCCCACGATGCCGCCTGTGGTGATCGGCGGTGCGGTCCTGAGGGATAAAAAAAAATTAAAAAATTTTTTGCTGGTTGTTCTAGGGGGGTCCCGACCCGCTGGACCCCCCCCTGTCGGTGGGCCACTGTTTCCAGGTGATGGGCACTCGTACGCTAGAGAAAAAAGTGACCCAACTCTCTGAAAAGAAAGTGTGTTTTTTTTGGACAATTAACTCCTTGGAATCCTATGTGTCCCATAATAGAATACAGAGGGGGATTGAGAGTGTTCAAGGATATTTCACAGTTTCAAGATGACATTGAATTTGTGGAACAGTGGAAAACATTACATCTTGAGCACTCCTTTAAACTGATGCAGCTAGTTGTGTCCAGAAATGGTAAATAATATGAAGGAGTTGTTGCCGAGTTAAATATGGCCAAAGGTGAATAAAAAAAAAGGTTGACTGAAAATCAATTACAGTTATTTATGAAGAAACTCGAGAAATGTCTGATCCCAGTACAATCTGACATTAAGGAAAGAAAGTAAGATAAGTTCCTACGTAATAAACAGGACTATGATAATGGAAAAATATTTGATTGGATGATTAAAAAACGCCCACAAAAGAGAAACTGTCAAGGGAAAAGATGCAATAATGAGTATTGGACCAAAGAATCCAATGATTCAAGTGCCTCGGATGAATCCATTGGTGGAACACGTGCATTAAAGAGGAAACAAAGAGTTGAAGGAGAAACAGCGCAAGTGGGGCCCCCTTTAGGAGAAGAACGAGAAGGGGGAGACCGAGGAGAAAGGAATCGCAGAGATGGTTACAAGCGGAAACATGTATCGTGGAAACATTGACATTAGATGTTGGAGATGTACAGAATTTACCAGCAGGGTAGAATGTGATTAACCCCTTCCCAACCAGCACCGTAATAGTATGGCGCAGCGGGACGTGACTTTCCGCCCAGCGCAGTACTATTACAGCGCGATTATCGGGTGCAGGAGCTGCGCCCCCCCGATTAGCTGCAGGGGACCGGCTGTTCCCGTTAGCCGGACCCCTGCTGTTTGCTGCAGGTGAGGGAGCCCATCGGGTCCCCTTGCTGCTGTGGCAGGGACCCGATGGGTGAGAAGTTAGACCGATGCCATGTAGAAGCTGCCCAATGCCTTGCACGGCATCGGGACCTGCCTTCTACGGGTGCCCAGGAGATTTAGCCTCTGACTGGGTCTCCTAGGCAACCTCTTAGTGTATTACTCAGTGTAATACACTAACAGGCAATGCATTACAATGCAGATGTATTGTAATGCATTGCAGAGGGGATCAGACCCCCAAAAGTTAAAGTCATAAAGAAAAGTAAAAAGAGTAAAACAAAACGATGTTTTTAATAAAAAAAGTTTCAAGTAAAAAAAGAAAAACACCCTGATTTTATAATAAAAAATTGAAAGAAAAAAAGAAAAAACCGCACATATTATGTATTGCTGCGTACGTAACAGCTGGCTCTATAAATATATCACATGATCCACCCTGTCCGATACACCATAAAAAAATAAAATAAAAACTGTTTCAAAAAAAGCCATTTTTGTCACCTTACATCACAAAAGGCGCAACACCAAGCATTCAAAAAGGCATTTGTCTCACAAAATGATACCAAATAAAAAAACGTCACCTCATCCCGCAAAAAATTAGCCCCTACATAACAAAATCACTCAAAAAATAAAAAAACCTATAGCTCTTAGAACTTGAGACACTAAAACATATTTTTTTGTGTCAAATAAGCTATTATTGTGTTAAAGTGAAATAAATAAAAAAGTATTACATATTAGGTAGCCACGTCCATAACAACCAGCTAAAAAATATCACATGACCTAACCCCTCAGGTGAACACCGAAAAAATAAAAACTGTATAAAAAAAGCCATTTTTGTCACCTTACATCACAGAAATTGCAACATCAAGCGATCAAAAAGGTGTATGCACCCCCAAAAAATACCAATCAAACCGTCACCTGATCCTGCAACAAATGAGATCCTAATACAATCGGTCAAAAAATAAAAAAGCGATCACTCTCAGAAAATGGAGACACTAAAATATGATTTTTTTTGCTTTAAAAATGCTATTATTGTGCTAAAGTTAGTAGACATATTAGGTATTGCCACGTCCGTAATAACCTGCTATATAAAAATACCACATGACCTAACCTATGGTGAACACCATACTTTTTTAAAATAAAACTGTGCTAAAAAAGCAATTTTTTGTCACCTTACACCACAAAAATTGCAACACCATGCGATCAAAAAGGCGTATCCCCCATTATAGTACCAATCAAATTGTCAAAAAAGGAGACTCTACCTAAGACAATTGGTCAAAAAATAAAACAGCTATGGCTCTCAAACTATGGAGACACAAAAACACACTTTTCCCTTACGTCCTAACCAGTGGCACAAATGGGGTATTCTGCCCCTGTGGACTGGTTAGGACAGGTGGAAGTTTAATGAACAAATAAAAAAACACCGGCATGCACACGCCCTCCCTGCCCCCAATAAAGAGGGGTGTGACCCTCCAAAGAATGTGTTTTTTTCTGTCCTGCGGACAGGACGGGACGGGTGGTGCACTCCTCCATCCCTTCGGTGGAGAGAGTGTTGTTTTTTTCCCCCCTTTTATTCTATTTTGAATCTCATAAGGTTTTACATGTTCCCTTGGGAACTGCTCCGCTCCTCCGATGCGGCGGAGGGGGTCCTCCGGTTATGCCGCTGGTTGCCTCCCTTGCAGAGAGCCCTGCTACTGTGGGGCTTACCTCCTTTTCCGTGCTGGAGTGCTGGAGCAGCGGTGGCTGCGTCCCACATGTCCTGCTGGGCGCCGCCATCCTGCGGAAGTGACGTCTGGTGACGTCACTTCCGGGTTTTCGCTCCGGCCGATCGGATCATCGGCCGGAGGTGTATTTTCATATTATAGGGCCGTGGGGGGCCTTTTAATGTTTTCAGGGCCCTCTCTGGGTCCACAATATAAAGTTATTTCTTTTTGTTCGTCTTTTAGTTCAAAGATATAAACTCAGAGGCTTACCCCGCCCCCTTGTGGGCGGGGCTTTCTCTTTTGGCGCCAACAACCCTATTTAAACTGGATGAAGCTCCAGGTTCAGTCTCCTGGAGTGCAGCTTGCTGTTAACCTTGAGTGTGGTTTGGTGCTAGAGTGTTGTTACCTCTGTGCTGAAAATTCTTCTTTGTGCTGTTTATATTGAGCTTGCTAGGATCTTCTGGGTAAAGATCCTAAAGCTTGCGATTAAGCCTTGTCTTCTTGAATTTTGCTAAATTCATCTCTCTTTTTAATTTTCAGCCATGTCGTCTACCGGTGACGGTGAGCGAGAGCCCGGCAGGAAGTCCGCGGGCAAGAGGCGCCACCTGCAGTGCCATGACTGTCAGATTGTCCTGGAGGACTCTTACGATTTCTCCCGGTGCCCATCCTGCAGGACCAAGACCCTCCCCCAGCTGGAGCCATCTGTCCACGACGTGGTCGACTGGGTGAAGGGGTACATGGAGTCCAACATGTCCCAGGTCAATGCCTCCATACAAGAATTGAAGAGTGCCCTGGTCTCCAAGCGTCATTGTCCCTCCTCCCCCCATCGTGCTATGGAGGTCTCAGGGGCTCAGGAGGCGAGAGAGGGTTCAGCCTCTTCCTCCTCGGATGAGGAGGATGGTTTCGCATATTTTTTCCCGCTGGAGAAGGCCGAGCGACTACTAAAATCTGTCCGGTCGGGGGACCAGGACGTTGATCCGGGGGAAGCCTCATCCTCTGCCTCTAGGGGGCCTAGGGCCTTTAAAGCGGATGATTCTCTCCTATCTCTGATGAAAACAGAGTGGAGAAAGCCAGAGAAAGGTCCAGTGTTGACCAAAAGGTTCAAGGCGGTGTTCCCGGTTAAAGAGGATCAGGTACCGTCCTGGGGGCCTGTCCCTAAAGTGGACATGGCTATAGCAAAGTTATCCAGAAGGACCCTGATCCCTTCAGACGACGGGTCAAGTTTGCTGGACCCAATGGACCGGAAGGCGGACTGCGCCCTTAGGCGCACTTACTCCTCGGCCTCCGCTTCCGCCTCAGTCGCAATTTCCTCGTCCGAAGTGGCAAATTTTCTAAGATCTAGATTTTCGCAAATCCAGTCTGACCTGGACCAAGGGGTCTCTAGGGACGACATTCTGGCCTCATGCAAGACGGCCAGCCTAGCCATTGACTTCTTGTGTGACGCAGCTCCACAACAACTGAAGTTGGCATCCAAGACCATGGCTCTTTCAACCGCGGGCAGGCGTCCGCTTTGGTTGAAACTTTGGAAGGCCGATACGGCCTCAAAACATAACCTCTGTGCCATGGCATATGAACCCGGCAAACTCTTTGGTGCAGAGCTTGACCACATAATGGAGGGGCTGTCGGACAAGAAGGGCAAGTCCCTTCCCCAGCAGTCCTTTCGTGGTCGGAGCAGGGGGTATAGTTCCAGAGCGGAACCGCAACCCAGACCCCAGAGGAATTGGGGTTCCCGTAGAGGAGGAAGATCCTCTCGGGGTTCTAGACCCCCCAAGAAGTCCTCGGCGCTCTGATTGCGGGCCTCCTCGAGGCTCTTGGTATTTTGCCGGCCTGACTGGAGATCTCGGGCTCCCTTCTCCCCACATTCCCGTAGGCGGCCGCCTACAGCACTTTCCACCTTGTTGGCAGGATCATATCCAGGACAGTTGGGTCCTGTGTGTAATTTCGCATGGCTACCTTGTAGACTTGAGCAGTTTGCCTCTGGACAAGTTTGTTCAGACAAGGCTTCTTCCCAGCAACAAACAGAAGATTCTAGAAAGCTACGTGCTAGAATACTTCCAGAAGGGGGCCTTAGAAGAGGTTCCTCTCCAAGAGAGGGGAACAGGTATCTACTCCCCAGTTTTCCTGGTACCCAAGAATACCGGAGGTTGGAGGATGATTATAGATCTGAGGTTCTTCAACCGTTTCATAAAACAAAAGAAGTTCCGTATGGAAACTATCCAGTCAGTGACCAATCTTCTTATGCCGGGAGATTTCTTGGCAACCTTAGACCTCAAGGATTCTTATCTCCATATTCCCATCCATCCTGGGTCCAGAAGATTCTTAAGGATCGCGGTAAATATCGGGGGGGTCCTAAAACATTTTCAGTTTGTGGCCCTCCCATTTGGGATTTCTTCAGCCCCACACACTTTCACCAAGGTAGTGGTCTCTGTGGTGGCCGCTCTAAGGCTTCAGGGCCTGAGCATAGTTCCATACCTGGACGACTGGCTCCTCAGAGCTCCTTCCCAAGCGATCCTGTCCCAACACATCCAACAGGCTGTTACATTCCTACATCAGTTAGGATGGATAATCAATTGAGACAAATCCCAACTTCAACCAGCCACCTCGGTAAGGTTCCTGGGGTTCATGGTGGATTCAATCAGGATAACAATTCATCTCACTCCCGAAAGAAGGCAATCCGTGCAACAAACAGCCCGTTCTCTCTCTGTACCAAAACAGGTAACGATTCGAACGTGGATGAGGATGTTGGGACTAATGTCTTCAACCGCAGAGGCGGTACCTTGGGCATTATGGCACCTACGTCTGCTTCAGTCGGAGGTATTAGCCAAGTGGAATCACAGTCCGGTGGGACTCAATTCCGTGCTCTCCCTGCCTTACAAAGTCCGATCCTCTCTGAAGTGGTGGTCCCACCTCACGGACGGCAAGTCCCTGATCCAACCCTCTTGGATCATACTTACTTCAGACGCATCCCTAGTAGGCTGGGGTGCGCATCTCCAGGACAAGACAGTCCAGGGAACTTGGACACCTCAGGAGAGGTTATTGTCATCGAATCTCCTGGAGATCAGAGCAATCAGACTAGCTCTTCTTCATTTTGCTCCCATCATTCGAGGGAAAGCAGTAAAGGTACAGTCAGACAGCATGACCACTGTACTGTATATCAACAAGCAGGGAGGCATGAGGTCACAAAGTCTCCTGAGAGAGATAGGTGTGATTTTGGATTGGGCAGAACTGAACCTCACCCACTTATCAGCCGTTCACATTCGCGGAGTTCACAATGTGATTGCGGATCGTCTGAGCCGAGGTCTTCCAACCGGAGAATGGTCACTCCATCCAGAGGTCTTCAAGGAGATAACGCTCAGGTGGGGCATGCCAGAGATCGATCTCATGGCAACGAGGTTCAACACCAAGGTGGAGAAGTATTGCTCCCTTTACAGGGAGGACAACCCGATGGCAATAGATGCACTGTCAATCCCATGGAGGTTCAGGTTGGCCTACATCTTCCCTCCAATTTCCTTGATACCAAGGGTCTTGATGAAGATCAGGCAGGACCAAGCGTCAGTTATCGCCATTATCCCATACTGGCCGAAAAGAGCTTGGTTTACCCAACTCTTACAGATGAGTCGGGGTCAATTTCTGAGGCTTCCCCCAGAGAGAGTACTGGTGTCGGGGGGCACCCAGGTCTCCTCAAATCTTCAAATGTTCAACCTGACGGCCTGGAGGTTGATCAGTCCCTTCCAGGGATAGAAGGGCTATCGGGGTCTGTCTTGAGAACCCTGGAGCACTCCAGATCAGAAGCTACTAATAAAGCCTACTCCAGAATCTGGAAGATCTTTTCATCCTGGTGTACAAGACATCAGCAAAGATCCGCTGAAGCTTCCATCCCGATGATCCTCCAATTTCTTCAGGACGGTCTGGACCGGGGGCTATCACCAGCTACCCTTAAAGTGCAGATTTCAGCTATCTCTGCTTGTCTCAACAGAGCTATTTCTCAAGACCCCCTTATCAAGAGATTCCTGAAGGGAGCCTCAAGATTAAAGCCTACAGCAATCAGACCTATCCCGGCCTGGGATTTGTCGGTCGTGCTCAGGGGGTTATCATCTCCCCCCTTTGAGCCCCTAGAGGAGGCGGGATTCAGGTTCATGACCTGGAAGATCACCTTCTTGTTAGCTGTTACCTCTGCAAAGCGAGTTGGGGAACTCCAGGCTTTTTCTGCATTTGAGCCATATACAAAGTTCCTACAGGATCGGGTACTTCTAAAATTTTTACCTACCTTCATCCCAAAGGTTCCTTCCTTTGACAATATCAATCAGGTGATCTCCCTACCAACTTTGGCTCCACCCGCATTCCCTGAGGAAAGAGGGCTCCATACCCTCGATATTGCGAGATGTCTTAGGATTTACCTGGAACGCTCCAAGGTATTTAGGAAGGATGAAAACCTCCTTATCCTTTTTTCCGGTACCCATAAGGGGAGGAAAGCCTCTAAGCCCTCCATCAGTCGTTGGATTAAAGAGGCAATTCGGGAGTCTTATATGTCTCAGGGTTCGGAGCCCCCTGAATTTGTAAGGGCCCACTCTACTCGAGCAGTGGCCACTTCTTTTGCAGAGAGAAGCTCGATCCCATTGGATGTGATCTGTAAGTCAGCTTCTTGGAGTTCTCACTCCACTTTTATCTCACACTATAGAGTGGATACCAGAATACATAGTTATTCCTCATTTGGCCGGACAGTGTTATCTTCCGCCAGGCATGAGGACCCTCCCATGGGGGTTTCTACTTGCTAAATCCCCATTTGTGCCACTGGTTAGGACGTAAGGGAATCGTTAATTTCTAACGATAATTTGTTTTCCCTTAGTCCTAACAGTGGCACACAAATTTCCCCCCCTATATTATGATTATGTTTGTCTACTTGTAATTACACATTCTTTGGAGGGTCACACCCCTCTTTATTGGGGGCAGGGAGGGCGTGTGCATGCCGGTGTTTTTTTATTTGTTCATTAAACTTCCACCTGTCCTAACCAGTCCACAGGGGCAGAATACCCCATTTGTGCCACTGTTAGGACTAAGGGAAAACAAATTATCGTTAGAAATTAACGATTTTTTTTCAAAAATGCTTTACTATGTAAAACTGAAACAAACAAACAAAGAAAGTAAACATATTTGATATCATTGCATCTGTAACAACCTTCTCTACAAAAAATTGCATATGATCTAACCTGTCAGTTTCCAAAATGGGGTCACTTTTTAAAGAAAAAAATGGATTAAAATGGAAAATCTTTAAAAAAAATGAAATTTTAAAATGTAATCTCTATTTCCCTTTAATTCTTGTGGAACACCTAAAGGGTTAACAAAGTTTGTAAAATCTGTTTTGAGTAGCTTGAGGGGTGTAGTTTCTACAATGGGGTCATTTATGGAGGGTTTTCACTATGCAAGCACCACAAAGTGACTTCAGACCTCAATTGGTCCTTAAAAAGTGGGTTTTGGAAATTTTCTTAAAATTTTAACAATTGCTTCTAAGCCTTATAACGTCCTAAAAAAATAAAATGACATTTACACAATGATGCCAACATAAAGTAGACATATGGGGAATGTTAAGTAATAAATATTTTATGAGGTATCACTTCTGTTCTAAAAGCAGAGAAATAGAAATTTAGAAAATTGCAAATTTTTCATAATTTTTGTTAAATTTGTAATTTTTTCATAAATAAAGGTGATATATATTAACTAAAATTTATGACTGTCATGAAGTACAATGTGTCATGAGAAAACCGTCTCAGAATGGCTTGGATAAGTAAAAGTGTTCCAAAGTTATTGCCACATATAGTGACACATGTCAGATTTGCAAAAAATGACCTAGGCAGGAAGGTGAAAACTGGCCCGGGGTAGAAAGTGTTAGGCCTCCTGCACACGGCCAGTTTTTTTTCCTGTTTACTGGCCGTTTTTTGCGTTCCGTATACGGTCCGTATACGGAACCATTCATTTCAATGGTTCCGCAAAAAAAACGGAATGTACTCCGTATGCATTCCGTTTCCGTATTTCCGTTCCGTTTTAACATAGAACATGTCCTATTATTGCCCGCAAACCATGTTCCGTGGCTCCATTCAAGTCAATGGGTCCGCAAAAAAAACGGAACACATACGGAAATGCATCCATATGTCTATCGTTTCCGTTCCGTTTTTTGCGGAACCATCTATTGAAAATGTTATGCCCAGCCCAATTTTATCTATGTAATTACTGTATATGCCATATGGAAAAACGGAACAGAAACGGAAACATAACGGAAACACTGAAAAACGGACCGCAAAACACTGAAAAAGCCATACGGTCATGTGCAATAGGCCTTAATCTGACACAAGTTCCATTGAGTGAGGACTGTTTATCAGTGTTATCTAAAGGACTAAATTATAGCTTAGTAGGAGAGTTTGATGAAGTGGGGTTTGAGGTAGATCTATTTAAATCAGTCAGAAAACTCAATCTGTTCAGGCATTTTGATGATTCCAATGTTAGAATATCTGATAAGAAAGAAGGGGAGAAACCTAATACTGTTGGGAGGTTAGGAATGTCTTTAAGTAAAGAGGTTGACCAGCAGGATAAATATATAGTGGATACACTTTTTGAACTACAGGGGTGTACCCCTTATGCAGAGCACATTGATGTACAATATTATGAACCATTTACAAAAGGTATTAGATCCACTTTTACCCCACCCTTGCCAGCTGGTGGCAATTTAGATACAAGTGCTAAAAGAAGTTAAATCTTAGATTTTTTCCCCGTAATGCAGGGGTGCTCAACCTGCAGCCCTCCAGCTGTTGTAAAACTACAACTCCCACCCAGGGGGGATTAGGTGCATGATAGGCCCCTGGCTGTCTACCCAAATTGGGCCCCTCCCTCCATTTTAGTTTAGTTTTTTTTATATGAAGAGGCCGCGGTGCTTTTTGAGCGCCACAGTCTCTTCCTAGGCCATATGTGTCACGGATGGTGTACAGGAAACAAGACAATGCTATATAATTAATGACTCACTGGATCCACAACTAAGGAACAAAAGGGAGACCCCTGCATGAGACCTGCCACTCTCCCTGACTGCTCAGCCTATGCAAACACCCCAAAGGTGGATGGGCGCATATCCACGTACCTCGGCTATCTAATACCTGAAGACCCTACAATAGTGAGGGGACACGACCACCAGCTCCCTACACTAGACACGGAGGGAGTCAGGGTCTCCTGAAATCCAGCAGACAGAAAATCACAAATAAAGGAACAGCACTTATCTTGCAGAGGACTGGGAAATAGGAACAGCATGCACACACACTCCAGGAAGTTGTATAAGCCGCACACTACTGCATTATGGGGAGGAACTTAAAGGGAAGCAATCAGTCCAACTGCATGACAGCTGAGATAGACTAACGAGATGAGGAACTGAAACGAAAACAAAGAAACTCAAGGAGGAGGATCTGGAAGGCTCCTGTCAGAGCTTCTCAGCTGTCTGGTTGTGACAATATGACATCTTTAGACTAAAAAAATACCCCAAATTGGGTCCTAAACTGAAAGATTTGGTCGCCAAATTTAAAATACATATAATTATAATAAAAAAGACATGGAGGAGAATACAGCATCACATACCTCTTACATCCAGTGACCTTCTCTTTTCTCTTCTCCTCCATTTGACCCAGACCACCATGGCAAATTCTTTCAGCCACATCTCGTCTCTACAGTTTGTAACACAGACATGTTAGATTTCAAAATTTTTCCATCAACCTCCTCATCCTGGTGTCCCCACAGTGTCATCCTGCTGCCACTCCCAATACTGTGCCCGTTTTGCTCCCCAATGTCCAAGGTACTATACTGCTGAAAAAATAGTGACCCTAATAGACATAATTGGAGTCATTTATCAAACTGGTGTAAAGTAGAACTGGATTTCCAAAAGAGCTGTCAAATATGAAAGGTGGAATCTGATTGGCTGCTATGGGCAACTAAGCCAGTTCTGCTTTACACCAGTTTGATAAATTACCCCAAATGTTCCTATAGTGTCCACAGAAGCTATAATGTCCCCTAGAGTGCCCCAGTAATAATAACACCCTATATTGTGCTCCAGGCAATAATCCCTGTATAGTGTCCCCAAAAATAATAGAATTGCCCCTACAGTGCCTCCCCAATAGCAACACCCCCATATAGTAATTTCTACCACACTGCCCCATATAGTAATCCCCCCATAGTAATTTGCCCCCATACAGTAATTTCCCCCAAACTTTGTCCCCACACAATAGTTTCCCCCACACTGCCCCCACATAGTAATTTTCCCCCACATAGTAATTTGTCCCCACATAGCAATTTCCCCACACTGCCCCCACAAAATAGTTTCCGCCACAATGGCCCCACATAGTAATTTGCCCCCATATAGTAATTTGTCCCCACATAGAAATTACCCCACACTGTCCCCACATAGCAATTTCCCCCACACTGCCCCCACACAATAGTTTCCCCCACACTGCCCCCACATAGCAATTTCCCCACACTGCCCCACATAGCAATTTCCCCACACTGTCCCCACATAGCAATTTCCCCACACTGTCCCCACATAGCAATTTCTCCACACTGTCCCCACATAGAAATTACCCCACACTGTCCCCACATAGCAATTACCCCACACTGTCCCCACATAGCAATTTCCCCCACACTGCCCCCACACAATAGTTTCCCCCACACTGCCCCCACATAGTAATTTGCCCCCACATAGTAATTTGCCCCAACATAGTAGTCCCTCCCATAATAATTTGGCCCCACAAAGCCTCATATAGTAATTTGCCCCCACATAGTAGTCCCTCCTGTAATAATTTGCCCCCCGCTGCCCCCACATAGTAATTTGCCCCCACACTGCCCCATATAGTAATTTGCCCCCACATAGTAGTCCCTCCCATAATAATTTGCCCCCACATAGTAATTTGTCCCCACATAGCATTCCCTCCCATAATAATTTGGCCCCACACAGCCCCCACATTCCCCCCATGTACCCGATGTCTCTTCCCTAATATGTCCTCCTGTGTGTCCCCCCCACATGTCCCCCAAAGTAGGCACATGAAATAAAAAATTAAATAATGAAAAAAAATGAAAAGCTAAATACTCACCTATGTCCAGGGCCAGGCGCTTTCTCGCAGAGGAAGGCGGGATGAGGCAGGCGTGCACACGTCACAGTGCTGTGTCCCGGCACAGGCGCGCGATGACGTCATCACGCACGCCTGCGTCGGGATTTCACTACCGCATAAGCCTCAGGCCTACTAGGCCTGAAGCCTATGGCGGTGATCGGCGACGGGACAGGGAGCTATGCGCTCCCGTGCCCCGTCGCAGTATGTGGGCGTTCGGGTCGGCGTCGGGTCCCTCAGCGGTGCTGGGCCTGGGGCTGCTGACCCGAACGTCCCTATTGTAATCCGCCACTGCTCCCACCATGCCCTTCTGTGGGCTGATAGCTGTAGGCTGTCTGGGAATCATGGGACTTGTAGTTTTGCAACAGCTGGAGGGCCGTAGGTTGAGCATGCCGGCTGTAGTGAAAGTAATTTGAGTGAGGGTGAAGATACAGCATTAAAATGGCTTAGTAAGCAGAGGCACATAATTGTGAAACCGGCCGACAAGGGTGGGAATATAGTGAACATGCATAGGGATTATTATGTGAGTGAAGCAGAAAGACAACTTATTATGGAAGAAGTATATACACCTTTAACAACTAATCCCACGTATAAGTACCAGAATCAATTGAGATCCTTTTTATGGAAATATACAGAAATGGGGATATAGTTCAAGAATATAGCGGATAAACTATACCCACAATTCCCTCTCAAACCAGTGTAGTATTTTATAACTAATATGCATAAATCAATAGTAAATCCGCCTGGACGGCCTATAGTGACAGGGATTGGATCAGTTACTGAACCCCTGTCACAATATGTAGATTGGCTACTCCATCCGTTATTAAAATGGATTCCTTCCTATCTTATACAGGTCCTTTCATGGTTTGGTATTAATTGCGATAAATACCTTTACTTGGTAGACTGACCCATAATGCATTTATGTTTGGTAAAAAGTGGTACAAGCAAAATACGGGGGCAGCGATGGGGACTCCAGTCTCCTGTACTTTTGCTAATTTATTTTTGGCAGTATATAAAGAACGGTATGTTTTCACAGTAAATAATCCCTTTGTATCATATATTAAGGTATTTCTCAGATTTATCAACAATGTTTTCATTGTGTGGACAGGTACCATGGTGCAATTTGATGAGTTTGTGGAATATCTTAATGTGACTAATCAGATGAATATGCAATTTACCAGTAAAATAGATGCTGAGGAACTAGAATTTTTAGATGTGAAAGCTGGGATACGTAATAATAGTATATTCACTACTGTTTTTAGAAAACTTACTTCCACAAACTCATTTTTGCGCTATGGTAGCTTCCACCCGCCCCACGTGAAATTGGCAATACAATATGGACAATTTATGCTCATGGAAAGGATTATAACTAGAGTTGAGCGAACACCTGGATGTTCGGGTTCGAGAAGTTCGGCCGAACTTCCCGGAAATGTTCGGGTTCGGGATCCGAACCCGACCCGAACTTCGTCCCGAACCCGAAAACCATTGAAGTCAATGGGGACCCAAACTTTTCGGCACTAAAAAGGCTGTAAAACAGCCCAGGAAAGAGCTAGAGGGCTGCAAAAGGCAGCAACATGTAGGTAAATCCCCTGCAAACAAAAACAAAAAGAAAATAAAAATTAACCAATATCAATTGGACAGAGGTCCCATAGCAGAGAATCTGGCTTCACATCAGCAGAGAATCAGTCTCTTCATGCCATAGCAGAGAATCTGGCTTCATGTCAGCAGAGAATCAGTCTCTTCATGCCATAGCAGAGAATCTGGCTTCATGTCAGCAGAGAATCAGTCTTCATGTCATAGCAGAGAATCAGGCTTCACGTCACCCACCACCGGAACAGGCCACTGTCACATATTTAGGCCCCGGCACCCAGACAGAGGAGAGAGGTCCCATAACAGAGAATCTAGCTTCATGTCAGCACAGAATCAGTCTTCATGTCATAGCAGAGAATCAGGCTTCACGTCACCCACCACTGGAACAGGCCACTGTCACATATTTAGGCCCCGGCACCCAGACAGAGGAGAAAGGTCCTGTAACAGAGAATCTGGCTTCATGTCAGCACAGAATCAGTCTTCATGTCATAGCAGAGAATCAGGCTTCACGTCACCCACCACTGGAACAGGCCACTGTCACATATTTAGGCCCCGGCACCCAGACAGAGGAGAGAGGTCCCGTAACAGAGAATCTGGCTTCATGTCAGCACAGAATCAGTCTTCATGTCATAGCAGAGAATCAGGCTTCACGTCACCCGCCACTGGAAGAGGCCACTGTCACACATTTAGGCCCTGGCACCCAGACAGAGGAGAGAGGTCCCGTAACAGAGAATCTGGCTTCATGTCAGCACAGAATCAGTCTTCATGTCATAGCAGAGAATCAGGCTTCACGTCACCCACCACTGGAACAGGCCACTGTCACATAATTAGGCCCGGGCACCCAGACAGAGGAGAGAGGTCCCGTAACAGAGAATCTGGCTTCATGTCAGCACAGAATCAGTCTTCATGTCATAGCAGAGAATCAGGCTTCACGTCACCCACCACTGGAAGAGGCCACTGTCACATATTAAGGCCCAGGCACCCAGACAGAGGAGAGAGGTCCCGTAACAGAGAATCTGGCTTCATGTCAGCACAGAATCAGTCTTCATGTCATAGCAGAGAATCAGGCTTCACGTCACCCACCACTGGAAACAGGCCACTGTCACATATTTAGGCCCCGGCACCCAGACAGAGGAGAGAGGTCCCGTAACAGAGAATCTGGCTTCATGTCAGCACAGAATCAGTCTTAATGTCATAGCAGAGAATCAGGCTTCACGTCACCCACCACTGGAAGAGGCCACTGTCACACATTTAGGTTCTGGCACCCAGACAGAGGAGAGAGGTCCCGTAACAGAGAATCTGGCTTCATGTCAGCACAGAATCAGTCTTCATGTCATAGCAGAGAATCAGGCTTCACGTCACCCACCACTGGAACAGGCCACTGTCACATATTTAGGCCCCGGCACCCAGACAGAGGAGAGAGGTCCCGTAACAGAGAATCTGGCTTCATGTCAGCACAGAATCAGTCTTCATGTCATAGCAGAGAATCAGGCTTCACGTCACCCACCACTGGAAGAGGCCACTGTCACATATTTAGGCCCTGGCACCCAGACAGAGGAGAGAGGTCCCGTAACAGAGAATCTGGTTTCATGTCAGCACAGAATCAGTCTTCATGTCATAGCAGAGAATCAGGCTTCACGTCACCCACCACTGGAACAGGCCACTGTCACATATTTAGGCCCCGGCACCCAGACAGAGGAGAGAGGTCCCGTAACAGAGAATCTGACTTCATGTCAGCACAGAATCAGTCTTCATGTCATAGCAGAGAATCAGGCTTCACGTCACCCACCACTGGAAGAGGCCACTGTCACACATTTAGGCCCTGGCACCCATACAGAGGAGAGAGGTCCCATAACAGAGAATCTGGCTTCATGTCAGCATAGAATCAGTCTTCATGTCATAGCAGAGAATCAGGCTTCACGTCACCCACCACTGGAAGAGGCCACTGTCACATATTTAGGCCCAGGCACCCAGGCAGAGGAGAGAGGTCCCGTAACAGAGAATCTGTCTTCATGTCAGCACAGAATCAGTCTTCATGTCATAGCAGAGAATCAGGCTTCACGTCACCCACCACTGGAACAGGCCACTGTCACACATTTAGGCCCTGGCACCCAGACAGAGGAGAGAGGTCCCGTAACAGAGATTCAGGCTTCATGTCAGCAGAGAATCAGTCTTCATGTCATAGCAGAGAATCAGGCTTCACGTCACCCACCACTGGAACAGGCCA
Source organism: Bufo bufo (assembly GCF_905171765.1). NCBI lineage: Eukaryota > Metazoa > Chordata > Amphibia > Anura > Bufonidae > Bufo > Bufo bufo. The sequence continues at coordinate 268,669,649 of NC_053390.1, read as the reverse complement.
CTGTCACATATTTAGGCCCAGGCACTCAGGCAGAGGAGAGAGGTCCCGTAACAGAGAATCTGGCTTCATGTCAGCACAGAATCAGTCTTCATGTCATAGCAGAGAATCAGGCTTCACGTCACCCACCACTGGAAGAGGCCACTGTCACACATTTAGGCCCTGGCACCCAGACAGAGGAGAGAGGTCCCGTAACAGAGAATCTGGCTTCATGTCAGCACAGAATCAGTCTTCATGTCATAGCAGAGAATCAGGCTTCACGTCACCCACCACTGGAACAGGCCACTGTCACATATTTAGGCCCCGGCACCCAGACAGAGGAGAGAGGTCCCCGTAACAGAGAATCTGGCTTCATGTCAGCACAGAATCAGTCTTCATGTCATAGCAGAGAATCAGGCTTCACGTCACCCACCACTGGAAGAGGCCACTGTCACACATTTAGGCCCTGGCACCCAGACAGAGGAGAGAGGTCCCGTAACAGAGAATCTGGCTTCATGTCAGCACAGAATCAGTCTTCATGTCATAGCAGAGAATCAGGCTTCACGTCACCCACCACTGGAACAGGCCACTGTCACATATTTAGGCCCCGGCACCCAGACAGAGGAGAGAGGTCCCGTAACAGAGAATCTGGCTTCATGTCAGCACAGAATCAGTCTTCATGTCATAGCAGAGAATCAGGCTTCACGTCACCCACCACTGGAAGAGGCCACTGTCACACATTTAGTCCCTGGCACCCATACAGAGGAGAGAGGTCCCATAACAGAGAATCTGGCTTCATGTCAGCATAGAATCAGTCTTCATGTCATAGCAGAGAATCAGGCTTCACGTCACCCACCACTGGAACAGGCCACTGTCATATATTTAGGCCCAGGCACCCAGGCAGAGGAGAGAGGTCCCGTAACAGAGAATCTGTCTTCATGTCAGCACAGAATCAGTCTTCATGTCATAGCAGAGAATCAGGCTTCACGTCACCCACCACTGGAAGAGGCCACTGTCACACATTTAGGCCCTGGCACCCAGACAGAGGAGAGAGGTCCCGTAACAGAGAATCTGGCTTCATGTCAGCACAGAATCAGTCTTCATGTCATAGCAGAGAATCAGGCTTCACGTCACCCACCACTGGAACAGGCCACTGTCACATATTTAGGCCCCGGCACCCAGACAGAGGAGAGAGGTCCCGTAACAGAGAATCTGGCTTCATGTCAGCACAGAATCAGTCTTCATGTCATAGCAGAGAATCAGGCTTCACGTCACCCACCACTGGAACAGGCCACTGTCACATATTTAGGCCCCGGCACCCAGACAGAGGAGAGAGGTCCCCGTAACAGAGAATCTGGCTTCATGTCAGCACAGAATCAGTCTTCATGTCATAGCAGAGAATCAGGCTTCACGTCACCCACCACTGGAAGAGGCCACTGTCACACATTTAGGCCCTGGCACCCAGACAGAGGAGAGAGGTCCCGTAACAGAGAATCTGGCTTCATGTCAGCACAGAATCAGTCTTCATGTCATAGCAGAGAATCAGGCTTCACGTCACCCACCACTGGAACAGGCCACTGTCACATATTTAGGCCCCGGCACCCAGACAGAGGAGAGAGGTCCCGTAACAGAGAATCTGGCTTCATGTCAGCACAGAATCAGTCTTCATGTCATAGCAGAGAATCAGGCTTCACGTCACCCACCACTGGAAGAGGCCACTGTCACACATTTAGGCCCTGGCACCCATACAGAGGAGAGAGGTCCCATAACAGAGAATCTGGCTTCATGTCAGCATAGAATCAGTCTTCATGTCATAGCAGAGAATCAGGCTTCACGTCACCCACCACTGGAAGAGGCCACTGTCACATATTTAGGCCCAGGCACCCAGGCAGAGGAGAGAGGTCCCGTAACAGAGAATCTGTCTTCATGTCAGCACAGAATCAGTCTTCATGTCATTGCAGAGAATCAGGCTTCACGTCACCCACCACTGGAACAGGCCACTGTCACACATTTAGGCCCTGGCACCCAGACAGAGGAGAGAGGTCCCGTAACAGAGATTCAGGCTTCATGTCAGCATAGAATCAGTCTTCATGTCATGGCAGAGAATCAGGCTTCACGTCACCCACCACTGGAAGAGGCCACTGTCACACATTTAGGCCCTGGCACCCAGACAGAGGAGAGAGGTCCCGTAACAGAGAATCTGGCTTCATGTCAGCACAGAATCAGTCTTCATGTCATAGCAGAGAATCAGGCTTCACGTCACCCACCACTGGAACAGGCCACTGTCACATATTTAGGCCCCGGCACCCAGACAGAGGAGAGAGGTCCCGTAACAGAGAATCTGGCTTCATGTCAGCACAGAATCAGTCTTCATGTCATAGCAGAGAATCAGGCTTCACGTCACCCACCACTGGAACAGGCCACTGTCACATATTTAGGCCCCGGCACCCAGACAGAGGAGAGAGGTCCCTGTAACAGAGAATCTGGCTTCATGTCAGCACAGAATCAGTCTTCATGTCATAGCAGAGAATCAGGCTTCACGTCACCCACCACTGGAAGAGGCCACTGTCACACATTTAGGCCCTGGCACCCAGACAGAGGAGAGAGGTCCCGTAACAGAGAATCTGGCTTCATGTCAGCACAGAATCAGTCTTCATGTCATAGCAGAGAATCAGGCTTCACGTCACCCACCACTGGAACAGGCCACTGTCACATATTTAGGCCCCGGCACCCAGACAGAGGAGAGAGGTCCCGTAACAGAGAATCTGGCTTCATGTCAGCACAGAATCAGTCTTCATGTCATAGCAGAGAATCAGGCTTCACGTCACCCACCACTGGAAGAGGCCACTGTCACACATTTAGTCCCTGGCACCCATACAGAGGAGAGAGGTCCCATAACAGAGAATCTGGCTTCATGTCAGCATAGAATCAGTCTTCATGTCATAGCAGAGAATCAGGCTTCACGTCACCCACCACTGGAACAGGCCACTGTCATATATTTAGGCCCAGGCACCCAGGCAGAGGAGAGAGGTCCCGTAACAGAGAATCTGTCTTCATGTCAGCACAGAATCAGTCTTCATGTCATAGCAGAGAATCAGGCTTCACGTCACCCACCACTGGAACAGGCCACTGTCACACATTTAGGCCCTGGCACCCAGACAGAGGAGAGAGGTCCCGTAACAGAGATTCAGGCTTCATGTCAGCAGAGAATCAGTCTTCATGTCATAGCAGAGAATCAGGCTTCACGTCACCCACCACTGGAACAGGCCACTGTCACATATTTAGGCCCTGGCACCCAGACAGAGGAGAGAGGTCCCGTAACAGAGAATCTGGCTTCATGTCAGCACAGAATCAGTCTTCATGTCATAGCAGAGAATCAGGCTTCACGTCACCCACCACTGGAACAGGCCACTGTCACATATTTAGGCCCCGGCACCCAGACAGAGGAGAGAGGTCCCGTAACAGAGAATCTGGCTTCATGTCAGCACAGAATCAGTCTTCATGTCATAGCAGAGAATCAGGCTTCACGTCACCCACCACTGGAAGAGGCCACTGTCACACATTTAGGCCCTGGCACCCAGACAGAGGAGAGAGGTCCCGTAACAGAGAATCTGGCTTCATGTCAGCACAGAATCAGTCTTCATGTCATAGCAGAGAATCAGGCTTCACGTCACCCACCACTGGAACAGGCCACTGTCACATATTTAGGCCCCGGCACCCAGACAGAGGAGAGAGGTCCCGTAACAGAGAATCTGGCTTCATGTCAGCACAGAATCAGTCTTCATGTCATAGCAGAGAATCAGGCTTCACGTCACCCACCACTGGAAGAGGCCACTGTCACACATTCAGGCCCTGGCACCCATACAGAGGAGAGAGGTCCCATAACAGAGAATCTGGCTTCATGTCAGCATAGAATCAGTCTTCATGTCATAGCAGAGAATCAGGCTTCACGTCACCCACCACTGGAAGAGGCCACTGTCACATATTTAGGCCCAGGCACCCAGGCAGAGGAGAGAGGTCCCGTAACAGAAAATCTGTCTTCATGTCAGCACAGAATCAGTCTTCATGTCATTGCAGAGAATCAGGCTTCACGTCACCCACCACTGGAACAGGCCACTGTCACACATTTAGGCCCTGGCACCCAGACAGAGGAGAGAGGTCCCGTAACAGAGATTCAGGCTATATGTCAGCAGAGAATCAGTCTTCATGTCATAGCAGAGAATCAGGCTTCACGTCACCCACCACTGGAACAGGCCACTGTCACATATTTAGGCCCAGGCACCCAGGCAGAGGAGAGAGGTCCCGTAACAGAGAATCTGGCTTCATGTCAGCACAGAATCAGTCTTCATGTCATAGCAGAGAATCAGGCTTCACGTCACCCACCACTGGAAGAGGCCACTGTCACACATTTAGGCCCTGGCACCCAGACAGAGGAGAGAGGTCCCGTAACAGAGATTCAGGCTTCATGTCAGCAGAGAATCAGTCTTCATGTCATAGCAGAGAATTAGGCTTCACGTCACCCTCCACTGCAACAGGCCACTGTCACATATTTAGGCCCAGGCGCCCAGGCAGAGGAGAGAGGTCCCGTAACAGAGAATCTGGCTTCATGTCAGCACAGAATCAGTCTTCATGTTATAGCAGAGAATCAGGCTTCACGTCACCCACCACTGGAACAGGCCACTGTCACATATTTAGGCCCCGGCACCCAGACAGAGGAGAGGTTCATTCAACTTTGGGTTGCCCCGCAATATAATGGTAAAATGAAAATAAAAATAGGATTGAATGAGGAAGTGCCCTGGAGTACAATAATATATTGTTAAGGGGAGGTAGTTAATGTCTAATCTGCACAAGGGATGGACAGGTCCTGTGGGATCCATGCCTGGTTCATTTTTATGAACGTCAGCTTGTCCACATTGGCTGTAGACAGGCGGCTGCGTTTGTCTGTAATGACGCCCCCTGCCGTGCTGAATACACGTTCAGACAAAACGCTGGCCGCCGGGCAGGCCAGCACCTCCAAGGCATAAAAGGCTAGCTCTGGCCACGTGGACAATTTGGAGACCCAAAAGTTGAATGGGGCCGAACCATCAGTCAGTACGTGGAGGGGTGTGCACAGGTACTGTTCCACCATGTTAGTGAAATGTTGCCTCCTGCTAACACGTTCCGTATCAGGTGGTGGTGCAGTTAGCTGTGGCGTGGTGACAAAACTTTTCCACATCTCTGCCATGCTAACCCTGCCCTCAGAGGAGCTGGCCGTGACACAGCTGCGTTGGCAACCTCTTGCTCCTCCTCTGCCTTCAACTTGGGCTTCCACTGGTTCCCCTGTGACATTTGGGAATGCTCTCAGTAGCGCGTCTACCAACGTGCGCTTGTACTCGCGCATCTTCCTATCACGCTCCAGTGTAGGAAGTAAGGTGGGCACATTGTCTTTGTACCGGGGATCCAGCAGGGTGGCAACCCAGTAGTCCGCACACGTTAAAATGTGGGCAACTCTGCTGTCGTTGCGCAGGCACTGCAGCATGTAGTCGCTCATGTGTGCCAGGCTGCCCAGAGGTAAGGACAAGCTGTCCTCTGTGGGAGGCATATCGTCATAGTCCTGTGTTTCCCCCCAGCCACGCACCAGTGATGGGCCCGAGCTGCTTTGGGTGCCACCCTGCTGTGAACATGCTTTATCCTCATCCTCCTCCACCTCCTCCTCATCCTCGTCCTCCTCGTCCTCCAGTAGTGGGCCCTGTCTGGCCACATTTGTACCTGGCCTTATGGTGTTGCAAAAAACCTCCCTCTGAGTCACTTCGAAGAGACTGGCCTGAAAGTGCTAAAAATGACCCCTCTTCCTCCTCTTCCTCCTGGGCCACCTCCTCTTCCATCATCGCCCTAAGTGTTTTCTCAAGGAGACATAGAAGTGGTATTGTAACGCTGATAACGGCGTCATCGCCACTGGCCATGTTGGTGGAGTACTCGAAACAACGCAACAGGGCACACAGGTCTCGCATGGAGGCCCAGTCATTGGTGGTGAAGTGTGTCTGATCCGCAGTGCGACTGACCCGTGCGTGCTGCAGCTGAAACTCCACTATGGCCTGCTGCTGCTCGCACAGTCTGTCCAGCATGTGCAAGGTGGAGTTCCACCTGGTGGGCACGTCGCATATGAGGCGGTGACCGGGAAGGCCGAAGTTACGCTGTAGCGCAGACAGGCGAGCAGCGGCAGGGTGTGAACCCCGGAAGCGCGAACAGACGGCCCGCACTTTATGCAGCAGCTCTGACATGTCGGGGTAGTTGCGAATGAACTTCTGCACCACCAAATTCAGCACATGCGCCAGGCAAGGGATGTGCGTCAAACCGGCTAGTCCCAGAGCTGCAACGAGATTTTGCCCATTATCGCACACCACCAGGCCGGGCTTGAGGCTCACCGGCAGCAACCACTCGTCGGTCTGTTGTTCTATACCCCGCCACAACTCCTGTGCGGTGTGGGGCCTGTCCCCCAAACATATGAGTTTCAGAACGGCCTGCTGACGTTTACCCCGGGCTGTGCTGAAGTTGGTGGTTAAGGTGTGTGGCTGACTGGATGAGCAGGTGGAAGAAGAGGAGGAGGAAGCTGAGTAGGAGGAGGAGGAGACAGGACGCAAAGAATGTTGCCCTGCGATCCTTGGCGGCGGAAGGACGTGAGCCAAACAGCTCTCCGCCTGGGGCCCAGCCGCCACTACATTTACCCAGTGTGCAGTTAGGGAGATATAGCGTCCCTGGCCGTGCTTACTGGTCCACGTATCTGTGGTTAGGTGGACCTTGCCACAGATGGCGTTGCGCAGTGCACACTTGATTTTATCGGACACTTGGTTGTGCAGGGAAGGCACGGCTCTCTTGGAGAAGTAGTGGCGGCTGGGAACAACATACTGTGGGACAGCAAGCGACATGAGCTGTTTGAAGCTGTCTGTGTCCACCAGCACTAAATGACAGCATTTCATATGCCAGTAGTTTAGAAATGCTGGCATTCAGGGCCAGGGATCGAGGGTGGCTAGGTGGGAATTTACGCTTTCTCTCAAATGTTTGTGAGATGGATAGCTGAACGCTGCCGTGTGACATGGTTGAGATGCTTGGTGACGCAGGTGGTGGTGTTGGTGGTTTGCTGGGCGGCAGGTGCCAACGTTCCTACAGAGGCGGAGGAAGAGGCCGAGGCTGCAGCAGCAGAAGAGGCCGAGACGGCAGCAGCAGAAGAGGTAGCAGGGGGAGCCTGAGTGACTTCCTTGTTTTTAAGGTGTTTACTCCACTGCAGTTCATGCTTTGCATGCAGGTGCCTGGTCATGCTGGTTGTGCTAAGGTTCAGAACGTTAATGCCTCGCTTCAGGCTCTGATGGCACAGCGTGCAAACCACTCGGCTCTTGTCGTCAGCACATTGTTTGAAGAAGTGCCATTCCAGGGAACTCCTTGAAGCTGCCTTTGGGGTGCTCGGTCCCAGATGGCGGCGGTCAGTAGCAGGCGGAGTCTCTTGGCGGCGGGCGTTCTGATTTTGCCCACTGCTCCCTCTTTTGCTACGCTGTTGGCTCGGTCTCACCACTGCCTCTTCCTCCGAACTGTGAAAGTCAGTGGCACGACCTTCATTCCATGTGGGGTCTAGGACCTCATCGTCCCCTGCATCGTCTTCCACCCAGTCTTGATCCCTGACCTCCTGTTCAGTCTGCACACTGCAGAAAGACGCAGCAGTTGGCACCTGTGTTTCGTCATCATCAGAGACGTGCTGAGGTGGTATTCCCAAGTCCTCATCATCAGGAAACATTAGTGGTTGTGCGTTAGTGCATTCTATCTCTTCCACCCCTGTGGAAGGGCTAGGTGGATACCCTTGGGAAACCCTGGCAGCAGAGTCTTCAAACAGCATAAGTGACTGCTGCATAACTTGAGCCTCAGACAGTTTCCCTGATATGCATGGGGGTGATGTGACAGACTGATGGGCTTGGTTTTCATGCGCCATCTGTGCGCTTTCTGCAGAAGACTGGGTGGGAGATAATGTGAACGTGCTGGATCCACTGTCGGCCACCCAATTGACTAATGCCTGTACCTGCTCAGGCCTTACCATCCTTAGAATGGCATTGGGCCCCACCAAATATCCCTGTAAATTCTGGCGGCTACTGGGACCTGAGGTAGTTGCTACACTAGGACGTGTGGCTGTGGCAGAACGGCCACGTCCTCTCCCAGCACCAGAGGGTCCACTAACACCACCACGACCATGTCCACGTCCGCGTCCGCGTCCCTTACTAGATGCTTTCCTCATTGTTCCCGTTCACCACAATTTTGAAAATGGCAAATTTGGGAATAGTTTTTCAACCCAGAACAAAAACTGTGCTTTTACGGTCACTACAAATAATTTGACCAGCTAAAACAGTACTGATTTGGAGGAATATAAATGTCAGGGCTATTTTTTAGGCGCTGTGTGACAGGTATACCTTTAATCACAGAATTAGACTTGTATCTGCACTGTAGCGTGTGTGTTAAGTTTTTCAGAATGACACTATCAGCACCTTGAATCTAATATACCCTTTTTGGGATAGATTTAAAGTAGGCCTGATATAGCAGAAACTACTAATTTAGAAAATGGCAAATTTGGGAATACTTTTTCAACCCAGAACAAAAACTGTGCTTTTACGGTCACTACAAATAACTTGACCAGCTAAAACAGTACTGATTTGGAGGAATATAAATGTCAGGGCTATTTTTTAGGCGCTGAGTGACAGGTATACCTTTAATCACAGAATTAGACTTGTATCTGCACTATAGCGTGTGTGTTAAGTTTTTAAGAATGACACTGTCAGCAGCTTGAATCTAATATACTCTTTTTGGGATAGATTTAAAGTAGGCCTGATATAGCAGAAACTACTAATTTAGAAAATGGCACATTTTGGAAAAGTTTTTCAACCCAGAACAAAAACTGTTCTTTTATGGTCACTACAAATAATTTGACCAGCTAAAACAGTACTGATTTGGAGGAATATAAATGTCAGGGCTATTTTTTAGGCGCTGTGTGACAGATATACCTTTAATCACAGAATTAGATTGTATCTGCACTGTAGCGTGTGTGTTAAGTTTTTCAGAATGACACTATCAGCACCTTGAATCTAATATACCCTTTTTGGGATAGATTTAAAGTAGGCCTGATATAGCAGAAACTACTAATTTAGAAAATGGCAAATTTGGGAATACTTTTTCAACCCAGAACAAAAACTGTGCTTTTACGGTCACTACAAATAACTTGACCAGCTAAAACAGTACTGATTTGGAGGAATATAAATGTCAGGGCTATTTTTTAGGCGCTGAGTGACAGGTATACCTTTAATCACAGAATTAGACTTGTATCTGCACTATAGCGTGTGTGTTAAGTTTTTCAGAATGACACTGTCAGCACCTTGAATCTAATATACCCTTTTTGGGATAGATTTAAAGTAGGCCTGATATAGCAGAAACTACTAATTTAGAAAATGGCAAATTTGGGAATAGTTTTTCAACCCAGAACAAAAACTGTACTTTTATGGTCACTACAAATAATTTGACCAGCTAAAACAGTACTGATTTGGAGGAATATAAATGTCAGGGCTATTTTTTAGGCGCTGTGTGACAGATATACCTTTAATCACAGAATTAGATTGTATCTGCACTATAGCGTGTGTGTTAAGTTTTTCAGAATGACACTATCAGCACCTTGAATCTAATATACCCTTTTTGGAATAGATTTAAAGTAGGCCTGATATAGCAGAAACTACTAATTTTGAGAATGGCAAATTTGGGAATACTTTTTCAACCCAGAACAAAAATTGTGCTTTTACGGTCACTACAAATAACTTGACCAGCTAAAACAGTACTGATTTGGAGGAATATAAATGTCAGGGCTATTTTTTAGGCGCTGGGTGACAGGCTCAACTTGCCCCTGATGTAGTATATGGCCAAAAAATAACCACACTATTGATGGTTAAATGCACTTGGGTGACACAGGCTCAGCCTGCACCTGATGTAGTATATGGCCAAAAAATAACCACACTGTTGATGGTTAAATGCACTTGGGTGACACAGGCTCAGCCTGCAGCTGATGTAGGATATAGCAAAAAATAACCACACTATTGATGGTTAAATGCACTGGGTGGTAGCTTGTGCTGGCGCACCACAAGCCACAAAATGGCCGCCGATCACCCCAGAAAAAAGTGATATAAAAACGCTCTGGGAAGCCTAAAAAAAGTGAGCAATTCAATATCAGCACTTCGATGATCCACAGCTGGAGATCGATCACTGAATTAAGTTTTTTGGAGGAGTTAATCTGCCTAATCTCGCCCTAACGTCGCAGCAGCAACCTCTCCCTATGCTTGAATCAGCAGAGTGACGTGCAGCGCTACGTGACCCAAGCTTATATAGAGGCTGGGTCACATGCTGCACTGGCCAATCACAGCCATGCCAATAGTAGGCAAGGCTGTGATGGCCTCTTGGGGCAAGTAGTATGACGCTTGTTGATTGGCTGCTTTGCAGCCTTTCAAAAAGCGCCAAGAAAGCGCCGAACACCGAACCCGGACCCGGACTTTTAAGAAAATGTTCGGGTTCGGGTCCGTGTCACGGACACCCCAAAATTCGGTACGAACCCAAACTATACAGTTCGGGTTCGCTCATCCCTAATTATAACGGATAAGGATGAGTTTATTGAGAAATCTGAGCGTTTGAAAAAGTGTTTGTTACGGAGAGGTAACACAGAGATTTGAGTAATGGCCAATGTAGACAAAATAAAAATAGTAAAAATGGCAAAAGTAATGAGAGATCAGTCTTCACATTTAATTACACCCCAATGGTGTCTGCCATAAAGAAGACTATTCTGAACAATTGGCATGTATTGGCCCAAGATAAATTCTTAAAAGAAAATACACAATTTAAGCCCATTATTAGCTTCAGTAGAAGTAGAACTATAAGGGATTATATAGTAACATAGTATATAACATAGTAACATAGTATATAAGGCCGAAAAAAGACATTTGTCCATCCAGTTCGGCCTGTCATCCTGCAAGTTGATCCAGAGGAAGGCAAAAAAAAACCCTGTGAGGTAGAAGCCAATTTTCCTCACTTTAGGGGAATAAAAAATTCCTTCCCGACTCCAATCAGGCAATCAGAATAGCTCCCTGGATCAAGGACCCCTCTCTAGTAGCTATAGCCTGTAATATTATTACGCTCCAGAAATACATCCAAGCCCCTCTTGAATTCCTTTATTGTACTCACCATCACCACCTCCTCAGGCAGAGAGTTCCATAGTCTCACTGCTCTTACCGTAAAGAATCATTTTCTATGTTTGTGTACGAACCTTCTTTCCTCCAGATGCAGAGGATGTCCCCTCGTCACAGTCACAGTCCTGGGGATAAATAGATGGTGGGATAGATCTCTGTACTGACCCCTGATATATTTATACATAGTAATTAGATCTCCCCTCAGTCGTCTTTTTTCTAACGTGAATAACCCTAATTTTGATAATCTTTCAGGGTACTGTAGTTGCCCCATTTCAGTTATTACTTTAGTTGCCCTCCTCTGGACCCTCTCCAGCTCTGCTATGTCTGCCTTGTTCACTGGAGCCCAGAACTGTACACAGTACTCCATGTGTGGTCTGACTAATGATTTGTAATGTAGTAGGAATATGTTCTCATCACGGGCATCTATGCCCCTTTTGATGCAACCCATTATCTTATTGGCCTTGGCAGCAGCGGCCTGACACTGTTTTTTGCAGCTTAGTTTGCTGTTTATTAAAATTCCTAGATCCTTTTCCATGTCAGTGTTACCGAGTGTTTTACCATTTAGTATGTACGGGTGACTTGCATTATTCCTTCCCATGTGCATAACTTTAGTGAGGAGTAATTTTCAATAAGAGAATCTGAATTGGATAGGAAAATACACACCAATGGGTAATATTACCAGTGGACATTGTTCCATGTGCTGATTCGTCCGTAAATGAAAATAGGGGGTGTTGATCATGTTACATTTTATTTTTTGTAAAACACAATTTGTGGTATATGTCATCTTTTGCCCCTACGGTAGATTCTATATAGGTAAAACCATAAGATGCCTGTACTGTATGTCAGGTTTAGGGAGCATAGGAGATCGATAGAGACACGAATAGGAGCATCTAGATTGATAGAACATGTACATGAGGCGCATGAAGGAAGAGATGATATTCTGAGATGCGCAGGTATAGAAGTGGTGCAGGCTCCAGATCGTGGTGGAGACAGGAGTCGTATGTTTCTACAGAAAGAAGCTGCATGGATAATATAAGAACAAATGCTATGGGTCCTTTGGGTTTGAATGATAAAAATGATCTAGCGGTATTTGTATAGTTGATTTTAACTTATGTTTGTTGAGTTTGTTTTATGTAGTCATGGTGATGACGCTGACCTGGAGGTATATTATGCCTGCATGCCAGCGTCATCGCGTTAAGGCCTGAGGAAGCTCAGGAAGCGCGAAACGGCTGTTGCCTTTTTGCTGTGCTGTACCCGCACCCCCCGTATTTTATTGAGGATACAATAAAATCTGTGAAAAGATTTTTGGTGAATGCCGCTGTTTTATTCACTCTACATTTGTGGTTTAGTGGCTGCATGATGGTCGCAGCAGCAGCCGCCGTACAGAACAAGATAGTTGGCAGGACACAGCAGTGACATGATTGTGACGGTGGCATGATGGAGGCAGCAGCAGCCATGGTTGGCAGGTAGCAGTAGTGGCATGATAATAGTGGTTAGTGATGGCCTTGCGGTTCGTCCGACGGTCGGTTCGCAGCGAACTTTGCTCGTTCTCGATATTCGCGCCCGCCATATTCTTTTACATTGTGAAGAACTTTGACCCATGACACACCCATCAGGTGGTACAGGACAGCCAATTGAAAAGTTTCAGCACATGGCCATACTCCCTACCTTATAAATAGACCCGATCTGGCCGCCATTTTACATTCAGTCTTTTGTCAGTGTAGTGAAAGGTTGCTGTGTGGAGCAGGGACAGACTGTTAAGGACAAAAACGCTATCAAATAGGTCCACCAAAGTCCTTTTAAGGACTGGTATAGGTGTACTATTGATAGGTGTGCAGTACAGAGGGGTGTAATACACTTATAATATACTTTCTAACATAGAAAGCATATTATAGTGGATTTCTATTGTGCAGCAGTGGTGAGCGGTTCTGCAATGATACTGCAGCTACACAGAGTGACAAACGCAATTAGAAAAAATAATTCCTACTGGTGTGATATACCAGTCTCCCCCCAAAAAAACTGATTGAAGCGGGTTGTTATATACTAATAATATACTTTCTATATAGTGCATTTGGGTACTGCAGCATTTGTTTGCGGTTTTGCTGCATTCCCTCTGCTACACACAGTGACAAACGGTATTGGAAAAAATAATTATAACTGGTGAGTAGGGATGAGCGAACCCGAACTGTATAGTTCGGGTTCGTACCGAATTTTGAGGTGTCCGTGACACGGACCCGAACCTGAACATTTTCGTAAAAGTCCGGGTTCGGTGTTCGGCGCTTTCTTGGCGCTTTTTGAAAGGCTGCAAAGCAGCCAATCAACAAGCGTCATACTACTTGCCCCAAGAGGCCATCACAGCCATGCCTACTATTGGCATGGCTGTGATTGGCCAGTGCAGCATGTGACCCAGCCTCTATTTAAGCTGGAGTCACGTAGCGCTGCACGTCACTCTGCTCGGATTAGTGTAGGGATAGGATGCAGCTGCTGTTAGGGCGAGATTAGGCAGTGATTTACTCAGCAAAAACACTTAATTCAGTGATCGATCTACAGCTGTGGATCATTGAACTGCTGCTATTTAATTGCTCACTGTTTTTAGGCTGCCCAGAGCGTTTTTATGTCACTTTTTTCTTGGGTGATCGGTGGCCATTTCGTGTCTTGTGGTGCGCCAGCACAAGCTGCCACCAAGTCCATTTAACAATCAATAATGTGGTTATTTTTTTGCTATATCCTACATCAGGGGCTTGGCTGTGCTTGCTATTTTATTGAGAGGTAAAATACAATTGGCCAAAATAGCAGTACCCTAAATCTGGTGTTTCAGCTGTGGCTAGCCAATTGTAATACTGTCTGCTGTCTGCCGAAGCACAGTTTTTGTTCTGGGTTGAATACAATTCCCAACTTAGCAATCCCCTAAATATTTTTTTTCTGCTGTATCAGGCCAAATTTAAATCTATCCATAAAAAGGTATATTAGATTGAAGGTGCGGATAGTGTCATCCTCAATAACTTCACACGCTACCGTGCATTTCCAAGGTTAAATAATTCTGTCCGTAAACGTATACCTGTCACCCAGCGCCTAAATAATAGGCCTAAAATTGATATTCAGCTAAATCTATGTTTATTGCTGAGGCTGGTCAATTTAGGCTACTTTCACACTAGCGTTCAGAGCGGATCCGTCTGATGTTTCATCAGACAGATCCGCTCCTATAATGCAGACGTTTGCATCAGTTCAGAACGGATCCGTCTGCATTATAACTTAGAAAAATTTCTAAGTGTGAAAGTAGCCTGAACGGATCCGTCCAGACTTTACATTGAAAGTCAATGGGGGACGGATCCGCTTGAAGATTGAGCCATATGGTGTCATCTTCAAGCGGATCCGTCCCCATTGACTTCCATTATAAGTCTGGACGGATCCGCTCGCCTCCGCACGGCCAGGCGGACACCCGAATGCTGCAAGCAGCGTTCAGGTGTCCGCTCACTGAGCGGAGCGGAGGCTGAACGCTGGCAGACTGATGCATTCTCAGCGGATCCGCCTCCACTGAGAATGCATCAGGGCTGGACGGCTGCGTTCGGTGCCGCTTGTGAGCCCCTTCAAACGGAGCTCACGAGCGGACACCTGAACGCAGGTGTGAAAGTAGCCTTATTTAGTGTCCGCCAAAGCAAAGTTTTTGTTCTGGGTTGAATACAATTCCCAATTTAGCAATCCCCTAAATATTTTTTTTCTGCTGAATCAGGCCAAGTTTAAATCTATCCATAAAAGGGTATATTAGATTGAAGGTGCGGATAGTGTCATCCTCAATAACTTCACACGCTACCGTGCATTTCCAAGTTTAAATAATTCTGTCCGTAAACGTATACCTGTCACCTAGCGCCTAAATAATAGGCCTAAAATTTATATTCAGCTAAATCTATGTTTATTGCTGAGGCTGGTCAATTTATTTAGTGTCTGCCAAAGCACAGTTTTTGTTCTGGGTTGAATACAATTCCCAACTTAGCAATCCCCTAAATATTTTTTTTCTGCTGTATCAGGCCAAGTTTAAATTGATCCATAAAAGGGTATATTAGATTGAAGGTGCGGATAGGGTCATCCTCAATAACTTCACACGCTACCGTGCATCTCCAAGTCTAATTCTGTCCGTAAACGTATACCGGTCATCCAGCGCCTAAATACTAGGCCTACAATTTATATTCAGCTAAATCTGTTGATACTGCTGTGGCTGGTCAATCTATTTAGTGTCTGCCAAAGCTCAGTTTTTGTTCTGGGTTGAAATACAATTCCCAACTTAGAGCAGAAACCACAAATTTAGGGAATTACTATCAGGCCAAGGTTAAATCTATCCATAAAAGGGTATATTAGATTGAAGGTGCGGATAGGGTCATCCTCAATAACTTCACACGCTACCGTGCATTTCCAAGTTTAATTCTGTCCGTAAGCGTATACCTGTCACCCAGCGCCTAAATACTAGGCCTACAATTTATATTCAGCTCAATCTGTCGTTACTGTTGTGCCTGTATTAGTGTAATACGGTACCTAAATAGATAGCCAGATAGTGTTAGGTGCCTGTAAAAAAAGGCCTGAATTTGAATTCAATACATTGGGCCAAATATTTTTTTTATTATTGTGGTGAACGGTAACAATGAGGAAAACATCTAGTAAGGGACGCGGACGCGGACATGGTCGTGGTGGTGTTAGTGGACCCTCTGGTGCTGGGAGAGGACGTGGCCGTTCTGCCACAGCCACACGTCCTAGTCAACCAACTACCTCAGGTCCCAGTAGCCAGCAGAATTTACAGCGATATTTGGTGGGGCCCAATGCCGTTCTAAGGATGGTAAGTCCTGAGCAGGTACAGGCATTAGTCAATTGGGTGGCCGACAGTGGATCCAGCACGTTCACATTATCTCCCACCCAGTCTTCTGCAGAAAGCGCACAGATGGCGCATGAAAACCAAGCCCATCAGTCTGTCACATCACCCCCATGCATATCAGGGAAACTGTCTGAGCCTCAAGTTATGCAGCAGTCTCTTATGCTGTTTGAAGACTCTGCTGCCAGGGTTTTTCAAGGGCATCCACCTAGCCCTTCCCCAGGGGTGGAAGAGATAGAATGCACTAACGCACAACCACTTATGTTTCCTAATGATGAGGACATGGGAATACCACCTTAGCACGTCTCTGATGATGACGAAACACAGGTGCCAACTGCTGCGTCTTTCTGCAGTGTGCAGACTGAACAGGAGGTCAGGGAGGAAGACTGGGTGGAAGACGATGCAGGGGACGATGAGGTCCTAGACCCCACATGGAATGAAGGTCGTGCCACTGACTTTAAGAATTCGGAGGAAGAGGCAGTGGTGAGACCGAGCCAACAGCGTAGCAAAAGAGGGAGCAGTGGGCAAAAGCAGAACACCCGCCGCCAAGAGAGTCCGTCTGCTACTAGCCACCGCCATCTGGGACCCAGCACCCCAAAGGCAGCTTCAAGGAGTTCCCTGGCGTGGCAGTTCTTCAAACAATGTGCTGACGACAAGACCCGAGTGGTTTGCACACTGTGCCATCAGAGCCTGAAGCGAGGCATTAACGTTCTGAACCTTAGCACAACCTGCATGACCAGGCACCTGCATGCAAAGCATGAACTGCAGTGGAGTAAACACCTTAAAAACAAGGAAGTCACTCAGGCTCCCCCTGCTACCTCTTCTGCTGCTGCCGCCTCGGCCTCTTCCTCCGCCTCTGGAGGAACGTTGGCACCTGACGCCCAGCAAACAGAGGATGTACCACCAACACCACCACCACCTCCGTCACCAAGCATCTCAACCATGTCACACGGCAGCGTTCAGCTCTCCATCTCACAAACATTTGAGAGAAAGCGTAAATTCCCACCTAGCCACCCTCGATCCCTGGCCCTGAATGCCAGCATTTCTAAACTACTGGCCTATGAAATGCTGTCATTCAGGCTGGTGGACACAGACAGCTTCAAACAGCTCATGTGGCTTGCTCTCCCACAGTATGTTGTTCCCAGCCGCCACTACTTCTCCAAGAGAGCCGTGCCTTCCCCTGCACAACCAAGTATCCGATAAAATCAAGTGTGCACTGCGCAACGCCATCTGTGGCAAGGTCCACCTAACCACAGATACGTGGACCAGTAAGCACAGCCAGGGACGCTATATCTCCCTAACTGCCCACTGGGTAAATGTAGTGGCGGCTGGGCCCCAGGCGAAGAGCTGTTTGGCGCACGTCCTTCCGCCGCCAAGGATCGCAGGGCAACATTCTTTGCCTCCTGTTGCCTCCTCCTCCTACTCGGCTTCCTCCTCCTCTTCTCCCACCTGCTCATCCAGTCAGCCACACACCTTCACCACCAACTTCAGCACAGCCCGGGATAAACGTCAGCAGGCCATTCTGAAACTCATATGTTTAGGGGACAGGCCCCACACCGCGCAAGAGTTGTGGCGGGGTATAGAACAACAGACCGACGAGTGGTTGCTGCCGGTGAGCCTCAAGCCCGGCCTGGTGGTGTGCGATAATGGGCGAAATCTCGTTGCAGCTCTGGGACTAGCTGGTTTGATGCACATCCCTTGCCTGGCACATGTGCTGAATTTGGTGGTGCAGAAGTTCATTCACAACTACCCCGACATGTCAGAGCTGCTGCATAAAGTGCGGGCCGTCTGTTCGCGCTTCCGGCGTTCTCATCCTGCCGCTGCTCGCCTGTCTGCGCTACAGCGTAACTTTGGCCTTCCCGCTCACCGCCTCATATGCGACGTGCCCACCAGGTGGAACTCCACCTTACACATGCTGGACAGACTGTGCGAGCAGCAGCAGGCCATAGTGAAGTTTCAGCTGCAGCACGCACGGGTCAGTCGCACTGCGGAACAGCACACCTTCACCACCAATGACTGGGCCTCCATGCGAGACCTGTGTGCCCTGTTGCGCTGTTTCGAGTACTCCACCAACATGGCCAGTGGCGATGACGCCGTTATCAGCATTACAATACCACTTCTATGTCTCCTTGAGAAAACACTTAGGGCGATGATGGAAGAGGAGGTGGCCCAGGAGGAGGAGGAGGAGGAAGAGGGGTCATTTTTAGCACTTTCAGGCCAGTCTCTTAGAAGTGACTCAGAGGGAGGTTTTTTGCAACAGCAGAGGCCAGGTACAAATGTGGCCAGACAGGGCCCACTACTGGAGGAGGAGGAGGACGAGGATGAGGAGGAGGTGGAGGAGGATGAGGATGAAGCATGTTCACAGCGGGGTGGCACCCAACGCAGCTCGGGCCCATCACTGGTGCGTGGCTGGGGGGAAACGCAGGACGATGACGATACGCCTCCCACAGAGGACAGCTTGTCCTTACCTCTGGGCAGCCTGGCACACATGAGCGACTACATGCTGCAGTGCCTGCGCAACGACAGCAGAGTTGCCCACATTTTAACGTGTGCGTAACTACTGGGTTGCCACCC
The DNA here is from genome assembly GCF_905171765.1 of Bufo bufo. Lineage (NCBI taxonomy): Eukaryota > Metazoa > Chordata > Amphibia > Anura > Bufonidae > Bufo > Bufo bufo. The sequence goes on along the minus strand of NC_053390.1, from coordinate 268,651,007 downwards.
TGCTGGATCCACGGTACAAAGACAATGTACCCACCTTACTTCCTGCACTGGAGCGTGATAGGAAGATGCGCGAGTACAAGCGCACATTGGTAAACGCGCTACTGAGAGCATTCCCAAATGTCACAGGGGAACAAGTGGAAGCCCAAGGCGAAGGCAGAGGAGGAGCAAGAGGTCGCCAACGCAGCTGTGTCACGGCCAGCTCCTCTGAGGGCAGGGTTAGCATGGTAGAGATGTGGAAAAGTTTTGTCAACACGCCACAGCTAGCTGCACCCCCACCTGATATGGAACGTGTTAGCAGGAGGCAACATTTCACTAACATGGTGGAACAGTACGTGTGCACACCCCTCCACGTATTGACTGATGGTTCGGCCCCATTCAACTTCTGGGTCTCCAAATTGTCCACGTGGCCAGAGCTAGCCTTTTATGCCTTGGAGGTGCTGGCCTGCCCGGCGGCCAGCGTTTTGTCTGAACGTGTATTCAGCACGGCAAGGGGCGTCATTACAGACAAACGCAGCCGCCTGTCTACAGCCAATGTGGACAAGCTGACGTTCATAAAAATGAACCAAGCATGGATCCCACAGGACCTGTCCATCCCTTGTGCAGATTAGACATTAACTACCTCCCCTTAACTATATATTATTGTACTCCAGGGCACTTCCTCATTCAATCCTATTTTTATTTTCATTTTACCATTATATTGCGGGGCAACCCAAAGTAGAATGAACCTCTGCTCTGTCTGGGTGCCGGGGCCTAAAAATATCTGACAGTGGCCTGTTCCAGTGTTGGGTGACGTGAAACATGATTCTCTGCTATGACATGAAGCCTGAATCTCTGCTATGGGACCTCTCTCCTCTGTCTGGGTGCCGGGGCCTAAATATCTGACAATGGACTGTTCCAGTTTTGGCTGACATGAAGCCTGATTCTCTGTTGACATGAAGCCTGATTCTCTGCTATGACATGAAGACTGATTCTCTGCTGACATGAAGCCTGAATATCTGTTATGGGACCTCTCTCCTCTGCCTGGGTGCCGGGGCCTAAATATATGACAATGGACTGTTCCAGTGTTGGGTGACGTGAAGCCTGATTCTCTGCTATGACATGAAGACTGATTCTCTGCTGACATGAAGCCTGAATCTCTGTTATGGGACCTCTCTCCTCTGCCTGGGTGCCGGGGCCTAAATATATGACAATGGACTGTTCCAGTGTTGGGTGACGTGAAGCCTGATTCTCTGCTATGACATGAAGACTGATTCTCTGCTGACATGAAGCCAGATTCTCTGCTATGGGACCTCTATCCAATTGATATTGGTTAATTTTTATTTATTTTATTTTTATTTTAATTCATTTCCCTATCCACATTTGTTTGCAGGGGATTTAACTACATTTTGCTGCCTTTTGCAGCCCTCTAGCCCTTTCCTGGGCTGTTTTACAGCCTTTTTAGTGCCGAAAAGTTCGAACTTCTCGGCCGAACTTCTCGAACCCGAACATCCAGGTGTTCGCTCAACTCTACATGTGAGATATACCAGTCGCCCCCCAAAAAAACTGATAGAAGTGGGGTGTTGTATACCAATAATATACTTTCTTTATAGTGCATTTGGGTACTGCAGCATTTGTTTGCGGTTTTGCTGCATTCCCTCTGCTACACACAGTGACAAACGGTTTTGGAAAAAATAATTATAACTGGTGTGATATACCAGTCGTCCCCCCAAAAAACTGATAGAAGCGAGGTGTTATATACCAATAATATACTTTATTTATAGTGTATTTGAGTACTGCAGAATTTGTTTGCTGTTTTGCTGTGTTCCCTCTGCTACACATAGTGACAAACGGTATTGGAAAAAATAATTATAACTGGTGTGAGCATGCGCGTACGCGAAAATTATATTGCCGATATTTCACATTGAAAAAAATAATGAATGGAGATCGCAAATTCAAATAATACATCTGGTATGTCACTGTCCATGTTGTGGGACTATTTGTGCACTTCTAGTAATTATTTCTTGGCTGCAAATATGAGCTGAAGGTTTTTCAGGTTCGCCTGCCATTAAAATGAATAAAACCCGCCGCGAACTTGCGGTTCGCGAACATCTGATCGTGTTCGCGAAACGTCCCGGCAGATGTTTGTCCATCACTAGTAGTGGTGCCATGATGGAGGCAGCAGCAGCCGTACAGAACAAGATAGTTTACAGGACACAGCAGTGACATGATTGTGACGGTGGCATGATGGAGGCAGCAGCAGCCATACAGAGCATGTTGGTTGGCAGGTAGCAGCAGTGGGACATGATGGTTAGTAGGTCTCAGCAGTGGCATGATGGAGGCGGTGGCATGATGCCGACGGCAGCAGCAGCCATAAAGAACATGATGGTACATCTCAGCAGTGGCATGATGATGGTGGCAGGCAGGACGGCAGGCAGCAACAGTTGAGTTGCAAGATGGGGCACTGACTGCAAGGCCAGATCTATTCATTGTAATCAGCGGGAGGAGTGTGAAAATCTTCCCCAATCCAAGTTTGATTCATTTTGACAAAAGTAGTGTTTTAGACACTGGCGGAGGACAACTTGGTCCTTTTGGGTGTCACCATGCCCCATGCGGCACTGAAAACCCTCTCCAAGATAACACTGGAAGCTGGGAAAGAAAGAAGAAAGAGAGCATACTATGTCAGTTTGGGCCACTACACTGCGTGCAGAATTATTAGGCAAATTAGTATTTTGACCACATCATCCTCTTTATGCATGTTGTCTTACTCCAAGCTGTATAGGCTCGAAAGCCTACTACCAATTAAGCATATTAGGTGATGTGCATCTCTGTAATGAGAAGGGGTGTGGTCTAATGACATCAACACCCTATATTAGGTGTGCATAATTATTAGGCAACTTCCTTTCCTTTGGCAAAATGGGTCAAAAGAAGGACTTGACAGGCTCAGAAAAGTCAAAAATAGTGAGATATCTTGCAGAGGGATGCAGCACTCTTAAAATTGCAAAGCTTCTGAATCGTGATCATCGAACAATCAAGCGTTTCATTCAAAATAGTCAACAGGGTCGCAAGAAGCGTGTGGAAAAACCAAGGCGCAAAATAACTGCCCATGAACTGAGAAAAGTCAAGCGTGCAGCTGCCAAGATGCCACTTGCCACCAGTTTGGCCATATTTCAGAGCTGCAACATCACTGGAGTGCCCAAAAGCACAAGGTGTGCAATACTCAGAGACATGGCCAAGGTAAGAAAGGCTGAAAGACGACCACCACTGAACAAGACTCACAAGCTGAAACGTCAAGACTGGGCCAAGAAATATCTCAAGACTGATTTTTCTAAGGTTTTATGGACTGATGAAATGAGAGTGAGTCTTGATGGGCCAGATGGATGGGCCCGTGGCTGGATTGGTAAAGGGCAGAGAGCTCCAGTCCGACTCAGACGCCAGCAAGGTGGAGGTGGAGTACTGGTTTGGGCTGGTATCATGAAAGATGAGCTTGTGGGGCCTTTTCGGGTTGAGGATGGAGTCAAGCTCAACTCCCAGTCCTACTGCCAGTTTCTGGAAGACACCTTCTTCAAGCAGTGGTACAGGAAGAAGTCTGCATCCTTCAAGAAAAACATGATTTTCATGCAGGACAATGCTCCATCACACGCGTCCAAGTACTCCACAGCGTGGCTGGCAAGAAAGGGTATAAAAGAAGAAAATCTAATGACATGGCCTCCTTGTTTACCTGATCTGAACCCCATTGAGAACCTGTGGTCCATCATCAAATGTGAGATTTACAAGGAGGGAAAACAGTACACCTCTCTGAACAGTGTCTGGGAGGCTGTGGTTGCTGCTGCACGCAATGTTGATGGTGAACAGATCAAAACACTGACAGAATCCATGGATGGCAGGCTTTTGAGTGTCCTTGCAAAGAAAGGTGGCTATATTGGTCACTGATTTGTTTTTGTTTTGTTTTTGAATGTCAGAAATGTATATTTGTGAATGTTGAGATGTTATATTGGTTTCACTGGTAAAAATAAATAATTGAAATGGGTATATATTTGTTTTTTGTTAAGTTGCCTAGTAATTATGCACATTAATAGTCACCTGCACACACAGATATCCCCCTAAAATAGCTAAAACTAAAAACAAACTAAAAACTACTTCCAAAAATATTCAGCTTTGATATTAATGAGTTTTTTGGGTTCATTGAGAACATGGTTGTTGTTCAATAATAAAATTAATCCTCAAAAATACAACTTGCCTAATAATTCTGCACTCCCTGTATTATAGTCTGCCTGCCTAGAAATGCATGGTGTCAATGAACAATGTAGGCACCAGAGACTGGCCAGAATTTAGGTAGGCCTGAACCTGGGCATTGAGGTAGGAGCTGTCGGCTTGCTAACTGGACTCAGCCTGGAGTGATATTTGGAAAAACTACCTACTCCATCATGTTGAGGAGACTGAACTGTCTCCTGCTGCTGCTGCTGCTTCGGCTTCTGCTGTTCATGGCGGCAGTTAGGGGTGACTCTATGGGGTGCCTCACTTTCAGACATGCTGGCGGCGGGTGTCTGCTCACTGTAAGCTGTGTCAAGCTGGGTACACAGTGTTTCCTGGTGCTAATGTAATTTGGCTTCCCTGTCAGCGAAAGGAAAACATTCCCCCATTTTGCCTTGATAGCAAAAGTCTAAAAGCATGTCTATTCAGTAATCATCAGACTGATTGATGTGAACGATAAGCCTGTCACTGCATAAGCAAGGCTGCATACAAGTTTCCATTCTGGCCAGTGTGCCCAAGGAGCCAGTTCTGGCTGGTGCCATCGTTATCATCATCATCTTGCTCCTCCATGTTCAACTCCTTCTCCTCCTCTTGCACTGGAAGCTCCTCCTCCTCCTCCTCCTCCATGACATATTCCCTTTGTGTGTCCCCTCCCCAACAGCTATAGGGTAAACAGCAAGATGCGATATCTTTTCCTGTTCCGCTGTTGTCCCCAGCTGCATGAGCATCAGTGTCTTTTCTAAGATAAATATGAGAGGGATTACATCCTTCATGCCACAGTTATCCCTGCTGACTAACTTTGTGGCCTCTTCAAAGGACTTTAGTACCCGACAACCGTCTCAGATGAGCTGCCATTGCCTGATCAAAAGGCAACACATGTTCCCTTCTGCTGAGGCTGACTAGTGCATGACAAAATCATTCACGGCTTTCCACTGCTTGGCAGGCCGTTTTGTTGCTGCAGGTCCAGGAGAGCGTTCCTCTCCAAGTAAGAGTGGCTGAAGTTCATGGCAGCCAGGATGTTGCATCCATTGTCACTGAACACTTTGCCCAGTTGGAGGCGGGGGTGACAGACAGCTGGATGTTTGCTGCTTGATGTACTTCAGCAACTGCTCGCTGGTGTGGTTACTGTCGCCCAGGGCGATCAGCTCCAACAAGGCGTGCAAACGCCTGCCTGTCCACCATGGCATGAATCTTGCCGCACAGCAAGAATCGCAGGGAACGACCCATGTTGTCCGCTACGTGAGAGTACAAAACAGTGATGGCTTTTTAGGAGAAATATTGGCAGCTTGGCATCTTCCAGCAAAGCTAAGCACACTCCATTAGCTCTGTGAAAGCAGATGAGTCAACTAAATGGTACGGCAACAATGGCACCAGTAGCAACTTGGCTAGGTGGGAATTAAGATTTCTGGATGTATAGCGTAGGGATTAATGAACCAGTGGATGTTTAGGTTCGACGGGTTTGGCTGAACTTTCTTTCAAAGTTCGGTTTGAGTACCCGAACTTGACCCCGAACCCTACTGAAGTCAATGGGGACCTGAACTTTGGGGCTGTAAAATGGCTGTGAAATAGTCATATAAAAAGGGCTATAGGGCTGAAAAAGGAACCAAAATGGGGATAAGAGCAGGACAATTGCCCTGCAAACAAACATGTATAGGGAAGTGCCTTAAAATAACATAAATACATAAAAATAAAAAATCTTGAACCAGGAGGCGGAGTTCCAAGTGGAGTAGGAAGTTAAGGAGGATTTGGACTTGGCGGTTTAGGTGGAAAAGGTGGAGGAGACAAACACTGTTTTTTTGCTTTTTTTGTTTTGTTTTTTTCTTTAATTTTTTTAATGTTTTTATTTTTATTTTTCTATTAATTCTGTGTGTGGCCTATAGCCATTTCTTGGAGTATTTTTGTACTCTGCCAATAGAACAAATACAGTCCTGATCAAAAGTTTAAGACCACTTGAAAAATGGCAAAAAATCATATTTAGTATAGATGGATCTTAACAAGGTTCCAAGAGCTTCAACATGCAGCAAGAAGAAATAGGAGTGAGACAAAACATTTTTTTGAGCATTCAATTTAAGGAAAACAACAAATAAACTGAAACAGGCTGCTTTTCAGCTGATCAAAAGTTTAGGACCACACCTCCAAAAAAAAACGAAACCCCCCCAAAACAGAAATGCAACTTCCAAACATGAACTCAGTAATAAGTAGCTCTGCCGTTATTGTTGATCACTTCAAAAATTTATGAGGTGAGTGGGAACATTTCTCCAAGTGGTGAAGACGGCCGTACGAAGGCCATCTACTGTCTGGAACTGTTGTCCATTTTTGAAAACTTACCTTGCCATCCATCCCCAAAGGTTCTCAATTGGATTTAGATCAGGGGAACACGCAGGATGGGCCAAAAGAGTGATGTTATTCTCCTAGAAGAAGAAGTCCCTTGTCCAGCGGGCATTGTGTAATGTAGCGTTGTCCTGTTGAAAAACCCAGTCGTTACCACACAGACGAGGGGCCTCAGTTATGAGGAATGCTCTCTGCAACATCTGGACATAGCCAGCGGCCGTTTGACGCACCTGCACTTCCTGAAGCTCCATTGTTCCACTGAAGGAAAAAGCACCCCAGACCATTATTTGCCATTTTATTTTTTGGGGATGTTACAAGGCTTAGAAGTTTAGAAGCAATTTTTGAAATTTTTCTGAAATTTTCAAAAACCCACTTTTCAAGGACCAGTACAGGTCAGAAGTCACTTTGGGAGGCTTACATAATATAAACCACCCAAAAATGACCCCATTCTAGAAACTACACCCCTCAAGGTATTCCAAACTGATTTTACAACCCTTTAGGTGTTCCACAAGAATTAATGCAAAATAGAGATACAATTTCAAAATTAAACTTTTTGGGCAGATTTTCAATTTTAATATTTTTTTTCCAGTTACAAAGCAAGGGTTAACAGCCAAACAAAACTCAATATTTATGGCTCTGATTCTGAAGTTTACAGAAACACCCCATATGTGGTTGTAAACTGCTGTACGGGCACACGGCAGGGCGCAGAAGGAAAGGAAAGTCATACGGTTTTTGCCAGGCAGATTTTGCTGGACTGTTTTTTTGACACCATGTCCCATTTGAAGCCCCCCTGATGCACCCCTAGAGTAGAAACTCCAAAGAAGTTACCCCATTTTACAAACCGGATTCCAAAAAAGTTGGGACACTAAACAAATTGTGAATAAAAACTGAATGCAATGATGTGGAGATGGCAAATGTCAATATTTTATTTGTAATAGAACGTAGATGACAGATCAAACGTTTAATCCGAGTAAATGTATAATTTTAAAGGAAAAATACGTTGATTCCAATTTTCACGGTGTCAACAAATCCCAAAAAAGTTGGGACAAGTAGCAATAAGAGGCTGGAAAAAGTAAATTTGAGCATAACGAAGAGCTGGAAGACCAATTAACACTAATTAGGTCAATTGGCAACATGATTGGGTATAAAAAGAGCTTCTCAGAGTGGCAGTGTCTCTCAGAAGCCAAGATGGGTAGAGGATCACCAATTCCCACAATGTTGCGCAGAAAGATAGTGGAGCAATATCAGAAAGGTGTTACCCAGCGAAAAATTGCAAAGACTTTGCATCTATCATCATCAACTGTGCATAACATCATCCGAAGATTCAGAGAATCTGGAACAATCTCTGTGCGTAAGGGTCAAGGCCGTAAAACCATACTAGATGCCCGTGATCTCCGGGCCCTTAAACGACACTGCACCACAAACAGGAATGCTACTGTAAAGGAAATCACAGAATGGGCTCAAGAATACTTCCAGAAACCATTGTCAGTGAACACAATCCACCTTGCCATCCGCCGTTGCCAGCTGAAACTCTACAGTGCAAAGAAGAAGCCATTTCTAAGCAAGATCCACAAGCTCAGGCGTTTTCACTGGGCCAGGGATCATTTAAAATGGAGTGTGGCAAAATAGAAGACTGTTCTGTGGTCAGACGAGTCACGATTCGAAGTTCTTTTCTGAAATCTGGGACGCCATGTCATCCGGACCAAAGAGGACAAGGACAACCCAAGTTGTTATCAACGCTCAGTTCAGAAGCCTGCATCTCTGATGGTATGGGGTTGCATGAGAGCGTGTGGCATGGGCAGCTTGCATGTCTGGAAAGGCACCATCAATGCAGAAAAATATATTCAGGTTCTAGAACAACATATGCTCCCATCCAGACGTCATCTCTTTTTGGGGATTTGTTGACACCATGAAATTCTGATTCAACATATTTTTCCCTTAAAATTGTACATTTTCTCAGTTTAAACTTTTGTTCCGTGATTTATGTTCTATTCTGAATAAAATATTAGAAGTTGGCACCTCCACAACATTGCATTTAGTTTTTATTTACGATTTGTATAGTGTCCTAACTTTTTTGGTAATCCGGTTTGTAGAAACTACGGGATAGGGTGACAGTTTTGTTGGTACTATTTTAGGGTACATATGATTTTTGGTTGTTCTATATTACACTTTTTGTGAGGCAAGGTAACAAGAAATAGCTGTTTTGGCACCGTATTTATTTCTTGTTATAAACAACATTCATCTGACAGGTTAGATCATGTGGTATTTTTATAGACCAGGTTGTCACAGACACGGCGATACATAAATAAAAAAAGTAAACATATTAGGTAAGTTTTACACAATGATTTCATTTTTGAAACAAAATAAATCATGTTTTAGTGTTTACATAGTCAAAGAGGCATAGTTTTTTCAGTTTTTGGACGATTTATCTTGGGTAGGGTATGATTTTTGCGGGATGAGATGACGGTTTGATTGGCACTATTTTGTGGTGCGTATGACTTTTTGATCGCTTGCTATTACACTTTTTGTGATGTAAGGTGACAAAAAATGTTTATGTAGCACAGTTTTTATTTTTTACGGTGTTCATCTGAGGGGGTAGGTCATGTAATTTTTTTATAGAGCTGGTCGATACGGACACGGCGATACCTAATATGTATACTTTTTTTTATTTATGTAAGTTTTACACAATAACAGCTTTTTTAAAACAAAAAAAAATGATGTTTTAGTGTCTCCATATTCTGAGCCATAGTTTTTTTTATTTTTTGGGCATTGTCTCAGGTAGGGGCTCATTTTTGGCGGGATGAGGTTACTGTTAGATTGGTACTATTTTGGTGGGCATACGCCTTTTTGATCGCTTGCTGTTGTACTTTTTGCGGTGTAAGGTGACAAAAAAAGGTTTATTTGGCACAGTTTTTATTTTTTATTGTATTAGTGTTACGGACGCGGCGATACCTAATATGTATTCCCCCCCCCCCCCTATTTTTTACCAATTGTTCTTTTCTTTATTTGGGAAAAATGAAGTTTTTGTTTATTTTTACTTGAAACTTTTAATTTTTGGGGGGGGAAATGTATTTTTTTAACTTTATTTTTCACTTTATTTTTTGTCCCACTTTGGGACTTGAACTTTTGGGGGTCTAATCCTTTGCAATGCATTCCAATACTTCTGTATTTGAATGCATTGGCTGTATGAGTAATACAGTTAGTATTACTCATACAGCTTCCGGCCTTTGAGATCCAGGGGGCTGGATCTCACAGGCTCGTCACAGGAAGGCAGCGCCGATGCCTCAGGAAGGCATCGCGCTGCCTTCCATGCCATCGGGTCCCCCCTACAGCCTTACAGGGACCCGATGGCACCGGAGCCGCAACATTGAAAAGCCGCAAACCGCAGGTCTGAATTGACCTGTGGTTTGCGGCAATCGCTAACACGGGGGGATCACGGGACCCTTCCGCGCATTTAGCCAAGGTGCCTGCTCAATGATTTGAGCAGGCACCTTGTTCCGATCACCGCCCGCCTGGCGGCGGTGATAGTAAATACACATGACGTACCGGTACATCATGTGTCCGGAAGAGGTTAAGAAGAAATATCTAGTTCACCTTGTGACCTTGTATTAACATTATAATTAATTTGCTGTGTATGGAGAAAAGAAATGTGTTCTCTACTTAATGTAATTTGAGTTTTTCAAATAAAGCATAAAAAAAAAAAAGAATTCAGCATGGGGGTTGCCATAAAATTTTTTGCCTTAGGCAGCACGAATGCTACGTGCTTCCCCTGGCTACAAAGCACTGAGGGAAGTGGGCGTGTGGGGGCTAAGCTGAACTCTTGCACCAGGGCACATGAGCCTTTAGCTATGCCCCTAGCTGCAGTGTAGTAGATACCGGAAAAACTATGAAGGATCTGAAGCTCCTCCTGCTCCCTCTTCTGCTGCGGTCTCTTACTTCCCCTCTGAAGCGACAGGGCCACCTGGGAACCCACAAAGAGAGAATGTGACAGCGACACCACCACCACCAGTGTCACCAAGCATCTCCACACTGTCCCAAGGAAGCGTTCAGCTGTCCAACCCCCAAACACTGGACAGAAAGAGGAAGTAACCCCTTACCCACCTGCAAGCCCTGGCCCTGAATACCAGCATTTCAAAATTCCTGGCCTTTGAAATGCTGCCATTCTGTCTGGTGGAAACGGAGAGTTTTAAAAATTTAATGACGGCGGCTGCTTTAATGACGCCACTACTTTTACAGACTTTTTGTCACCACCACAATTAACAGACTGATTAAATCTCCTATAACAGTAAGACGAATGAAAATGTGGTGTTCTGACCCCCCCAAAATTGCTTTATGTCACCACCACAATTAACAGATTGATTAACAATTTTTTTTCTGTGTCACGGATGCAGATGAGGTGTATCTCCCTCACAAAAAATGCATCATGTCACTGTCACAATTAACAGACTGATTAACTCTCTTATAACAGTAAGACGGATAAAAATGAGGAGGTTTGAACCCCACAGATGGCTTTAGGTCATCCACAGAATTAACAGCCCAATAAAGTATTGTATTTCTGTGTCACTGGTGCAAAGGAGTAGTATTGCACCGACCAAAAATTCCTATAGGTCACCCACAGACTGAACAGACCAAGTAAGTATTGTATTTCTGTGTGACTGGTGAAAAGGTGTAGTATTCTAAAAACATTTGGGGCACAAGCCCACTGCATCACGCCCCTGTGAAGCCATGCCCCCACCCCATGAAGCCACGCCCCTACCGCGGGGGGGGGGGGGTTCTTCTCAGCTGTTATTAACCCCTTTTAGCAGTCCCCCTTACACAGTAGTTATTAACCCCTTTCAGCAGTCCCCCCTTCACAGTAGTTATTAACCCCTTTCAGCAGTCCCCCCTTCACTGAATGGGGGACTGCTGAAAGGGGTTAATAACTACTGCGAAGGGCCTAGCCGATGAGACAGGGGCAGGGTAGCAGTATGCAGCTCAGCCAGCAGGGTGCATTCATGGCCGTGAGTCAGCAGAATGGAAGCAGTGAGAGATTTGGAGTCAAACGTGCCCGGGGTAGACCGTCTGCTACTCAGGAGCCTACCTGATTTGAAACAACTAACGGTGCATGGCTTCATAGAGGCAGCGGCAGGCAGTCATCACAGAGTCATGGGGGGAAAATGCCATACTCACCGGTGTGGGAATTCTTCATAAAGTTGCCTGAGGACATCACTGTGGCCTTATGTAGAATCCATGGACAGAAGGCAAAGTGCTGCCAGGATGCCAACTTTGGCACCACGTCCATACATCAACACATGGAGGGTCACCATAAAGTGGCCTGGGAAAATCGTGGCGCTAATGTAGTGGTCCAACCTGACGCATCTCCCAGTGGCTCACACTCCTCCTCCAGAAGTCAAGGCTCCACCACCTCATCAGAAGGAAGCTGTGTCTCTTTCCCATGATCTACTGGTCCTTATAATCCTTCTCCTCATCACGTGTTTCGGCAGCAATTGATCACTGAGGCGATTGTAAAGAAACAAATGTACGCATGCCCTCATCTAATGGTGTAGAAGCTGAACGTGCTCCTGGCCAAGTGGCTAGTACTACAGTCCCTCCCTTTCTATGTAGTTGACTCTGCACACTTCAGAGAACTGATGGCTTGTGCTGAGTTAAGGTGAGGAGTCCCAAGCCATCACTATTTCTCTAAAAAATATGTACCAGCCCTGCATACTTACATACAGCAGAAGGTGGGCCAGCCCTTGAGCCTTCATCAAGAAATTGAATCCTGCCTGTCTCCTTGCCAACTGAAGATCAGAACCCTGCAAGGCACATTTCTTTATTCTGGTTGCTTACCAGTTCCTGAAGTCTTCCACCCATCTGCAAAATTTTTTGGCCAGGAAACTGTGCATGCACTTCAGCCACTCTTGAGCTGCAAAGGCAGAATGGTGTTCCCCAACATCGCCTCATATGTGACATTTCCACAGGTTGGAACTCCACCCTCCACATGTTTGACTGACTATATGAGCAGAAGAAGGCCATGAACGATTTTTTCATGATGCAGGCGGACAGGAATACTCCTCTGTGTAACTTTAACATTAGCCAGTGACAGCTCATGCGTGACACCTGCTGTTCGCTCAGGCCCTCAGAAGAGGCCACTTTATTTGTCAGTCGCTAGGACTGTGGGATGAATGATGTAATTCCACTCCTTCACGTCTTGGAGCAGATGCTGATAAATTTGGCTGGCCAGGGAACAGTAGACGTGGTGCCTACATATCACGGCCATCTGAGCCCTGTGTGGGCTAAACTGATGGAGGAGGACAAAGAGAAGGACATTAATTCTCAGGACTTGTATACAGAAATTATCTACCCAAGCAACAGGAGAGGAAAAAGAGGAGCATGAGGAGCTGGAGGGTGATGAGGAAGATGAGGCAGATTACCCCGACAGACCATGGTAGTATGCAGTCGAGATGAAGACAGGGAGTCCCTCCAATTCCCATGTGAAAATGGCCAGATGCATGCTGAGTTCCTTACGTAGTGACACCCGTATTATTACCATTTAGCAGAGGGATGACTACTGGCTCTCTACGATGTTAGACCCTCGCTACTGGACCAAAATTGGGGGCATTTTTTCCACCTTCTGAGAGAGATGATAAATGGCAGGCGAACCTGAAAAATCTTCAGGTAATATTTGCAGCCAGCAAAAACAAATAGTCCCACAACATGGACAGTGATATACCAGAGGGGGATCATTGGCAAAAATTCCCACAAAAAATATGTATTTTAATCTGGGGCCATTTTTATGCATATTAAATGAATGGCAAAAATAGGATGTGAACCCAGCCCTAGTGTCAGAATAAGAACCAGTATATAGCGGAGCAGCGGAGCGTAGAGTCGCCAAGTACTTACATAGCGCTACCTGGTGCTGGTGGTCAGGGATTGAGGACTGTGTTTACCAAGGATCATTTTCTACTGGGAAATACAGGGCACAGTATAATACACTAGAATCTATATAATATAAATATATTAGCCCTACCAGTGACTAATAATACAATTAGGTGGTCATTTATTATATAGAAATAAGTATATTTTAGGCGTATTTCTGACACAGATTGTGGCTCAAAGGTCCTTAGCACTGCAATCTGCATATTTTTCCCGCTCATGCCAGGTCTAAAAAATGATGGCGTGGGCAGTGAAAGGGATACAGTTATGGCTATCCAGATATTGGATACCACCGACATACATTGACCGGAAAACACCTCTGTACAGTGACCGGATAACACTGCTATACCGTGACCTGATAAAAAAGTAGAAGAGGGCACAGTACAGGGAATGACTAAGGGCACTGCACAGGGTGTGGTAAGAGGGCACAATGCAGGGTATAAGGGGGCATAGTACTGGGTGAAGGGCACAGTACAGGGTGGGGGGTACAGTCACTGACCCTATGACATTAGAAGGTCCTTATTGTGAATGCGGTTCATACGCCACCATAATGAGAGGCAGAGGAGTGAGACAAGGGTGTGATTATGTGGCTAGAGATAAAAAATTTAACTGTCGGCCAGTACAGGCCACAAAAATTAGACAATAGGCATTTACCTGAAAGCAAAGAACTTTGGATTCTGTGGCTGGAGGTACATTAGGCGTTCACAGGATAAATATGTAACTGTTGGTCAGTACAGGCCCCAAAAATTTGCCAATAGGCATTCACCTGATAGCACAAAACTTTGGATTCTGCGGCTGGAGGTAAATTAGGCGTTCAGAGGATAAATATGTAACTGTCAGCCAGTACAGGCCCCAAAAATTTGGCAATAGGCATTCACCTGACAGCACAGAACTTTGGATTCTGTGGCTGAAGGTACATTAGGCATTCACAGGATAAATATGTAACTGTCGGCCAGTACAGGCCCCAAAAATTAGGCAATTGTATTATTGGCATATAAAAACCCCTGCTTCAATCAGTGTTTTTGGGGGGCAACTGGTAAATCACACCAGTAGAAATTATTGGTTCCAATAGCATTTGTCACTCTATGTGTAGATGCGGTAACGCAGCAAAACCGCAGACAAATGCTGGACTACCTAAATGCACTATATAGAAAGTATATTATTGGTATATAACACCCCTGCTTCAATTAACCACGAATAGCGAACGAGCAAAGTTCGCCGCGAAACGACCGCTGGGGCGAACCGCAAGGCCATCTCTACTTCTGTGTGTCAGGGGCAGAAATAGGAAGAATATTATTGAAAACAATTATATTTTTTCCATAATTTTTCCACATTTTTCCTATAAACGGTCCCTGAAGTGAATTGTCACATCTGTGCTGCAATAGCGTGTTTGTGTCAGGGCCAGATATTGGGAAAAATATTTGCGAAAAACTATTATATTTTTTCCATAATTTATCCACACTTTGCCTATAAACGGTGTCTGCAGTGAATGGTCACATATGCGCTGCAATAGCGTGTGTGTCAGGACAAGAGATAGTAAAACCATAAGTGAAATCTATTTTCCTTTATCCATACTTTTACGTACTTTTTCCATATACTGTGCTTGCTGTGAACTGTGACATCTGTGCCACATCTTGTGAGTCAAGCGTGCATATAACATTTAATATGAAGAAGGCGAGCATTAAGGGATCAGGAAGTGGCCGTGATACTGATGGTGCACGCAGAGGCCGTGGCCCTGGGCACTTTGAAACTGTGCCTGCTGCCAGAGCACAAGAAAAACAATCATTCAAGATACCTAGCTTCATGTCCCAGTTTGCAGGGTGCTGCAGGAGACCACTCTTGAAGTCAACCCAGTGCGAGCAGGTGGTCGGTTTGATTGCAGCAGATAGTGCTACCAGTTGGTTAAGCACCATCCTGTTTTCCACCAAGTCCAGTCTCAGTAGCCAGGAGTCTGATCCACACAATCCTCACCCTGATCCTCCTTCCTCCCACCATTTACAGTCTGGCCAAACAAGTGATCCCACACTTGGATATTCCGAGGACCTCTTTGCATCGCCATTAATTGATTTGGCCCTCTCGCCAAGCACGCTTGAAGAGGGACCTGAGATCTTGTGCCCCGATTCCCAATCTCTTGAGCATCCACAGTCACAAGAACATGATGCTGGGGAACGGCAATTAGTGTTTAATGAGTGGATGATGATGAGACACAGTTGCCAATGACTCAACTGCAATTACTGTCTCAAGAGGTTGATGAAGAGGATGACACACAGTTGTCAATCACTGAGGTTGTGGTTAGGTCAACAAATCAGGAGGATGATAAGAGTGAGGAAGTGGATGAGGAGGTGCTGGACAACGAGGTCACTGACCCAACCTGGGAAAGTAGCAACAAGCCGAGAGAGGAGAGCAGTACAGATGGGGAGGGATCTGCAGCACTGCAACAGGCTGGAAGAGGCAGTGGGGTGGCAAAAGGTAGAAGGCGGGCACCACCGAACAGGCCTGCAACTGTTCCACAGGGCACCCCCTTGCGTAAATCTCCCTTGCCAAGGGGTAGGTGTACGGCAGTATGGCGCTTTTTTGAGGAAAGTGCGGATGACAAAAGAATAGGTGTTTGCAACCTGTGCCACACCAAAATGAGCCGGGGCGTGAACACTAGCAACCTCACCACCACCAGCATGGTCCGCCACATGTCATCAAAGCACTGTAATAGGTGGACCGAACGACTGGGTCCACAATCTGTGTCTGCGGGTCACCCCACTGCCTCCTCTTCCCTTGTGTTACGTGATGGCCAATCCCCTGTCCAAGACGCAGGCCCGGATGCCTCCCGTCCTGCACCTGGACCTTCACAAGCACCATCAGCGACCACATCCACTTCCATGGCCCAGCTCAGTCTCTAAATGTCATTACCCCAGGCATTTGAACGCAAGCGCAAATACCCAGCCACCCACCCACAGGCCATAGCACTAAATGCACACCTTTTCAAATTACTGGCCCTGGAAATGTTGCCATTTTGGCTTGTGGACACTGAGGCCTTCCGCAGCCTGATGTCGGCGGCCATCCCTCGTTATGCAGTCCCCAGCTGCCACTATATTTCAAGGTGTGCCATGCTAGCCTTACACCAACATGTGTCCTTTAACATCACACGCACCCTGACCAACACAGTTACTGGGAAGGTCCACTTAACCACGGACACGTGCTTTCGGCCAGGGACCCTATATTTTCCTGACGGCACACTGGGTGAATGTTGTGGAGGGCGGGAGCGACTCGTAACTGGAATGGCACAGGTACTACCAACGCCAACGATTGTGGGCCCCAACTCCAGCAGGGTTTCCGCCACCACCTACGTTAGTGGCTCCAACCCCCACTTCTCCTGCTCTGCCTCCTCCTCCACTTCTACCTCAGAATTATCCTCTTACAGCACCAGTCAGCTATCAGTCGGTAGCTGGAAGCAGTGTAGCACTGCAGTGGGGAAGCGGCAACAGGCCGGGCTGAAGCTGATCTGCCTAGGTGACAAACAGCACACCGCCGCAGAGCTGTGGCATGGGATAAGAGACCAGACTGAGCTGTGGCTCTCGCCACTCAACCTAGAACCAGGCATGGTTGTGTCTGATAATGGCCGTAACTTGGTTGCGGCTTTGGAGCTGGGCAACCTTAGACACATCCTATACCTTGCCCACGTATTCAACCTTGTGGTTCAGCGGTTTCTAAAAACATACCCCTATTTGCCTGTGCTACTGGTGAAGGTGCACCGCGTGTGTGCACATTTCCGCAAGTCACGACAGCTTCAGCCAGTCTGTCAATGCTGCAGCAGCTCTTGAAATTGCGAGCTCACCGGCTGTTGTGCAACATGAGCACGCATTGGAACTCGACGTTCCACATGTTGGCCAGGCTTTGTGAGCAGAAAAGGGTAGTTGTGGAATACCAGCTGCAACATGGTTGTCACCTTTTCAGTCAGCTTCCGCTATTTACAATCGACGAGTGGGCATGGATGTCTGACCTCTGTGAGGTTTTAAGAAACTTTGAGGAATCAACACAGATGGTGAGCGGCGATAACACTATTTTCAGTGTCACCATCCAACTTCTGTGTCTTCTCAAACGCTCGCTGCTCACAATTAAGAACGACACTTTGCATGTGGAAGAGGTGGAAATGGGAGAAGACATTACACAGGTTGATGATAGCCAGATCACCCTCAGTTTGTCTTCTCAGCGCGAATTGGAGGCTGAAGAGGAGGAGGAGCAGGAGACGGTTGCCTCCGCTACAGAGGGTAGTACCCATGGAAGTTTAATTCCATCTATTTAGCGTGGGTTGGCAGAAGAGGAGGAAAAGGATGAGGAGATTGGAAGTGATCCTCCTGATGATGACAGCGAAGCCTCGCCTAATTTTTTCGATGCTCAGATCAGCAGCAGGCACTCGCTCGTAATGTTTTAGAGGGTCACCAGCAGGCCCTTGCTCCTAATGTATTTGAGGTTCACCAGCAGACCATCAATCATAATTTTTCAAGGGTGTATGTAGTGTACGGGAACTGTAATACCCGTCACTACCAAAGTGTCACTTGGTGTGCTGTCGTCCCTCCTTAATTATGGAGAAGTTGGTATATGTCAGTTTTAAAAAATGTCATGTAATGCAATGCTATGTGTTTCCCTGTTACTATGAAACTTGCATGTACAGGCCTGCAGGGGTGTCATTCCAGCTTCTAGTCGCTAGAGGGAGCTAGGGAGCCCTAGTTTTTATAAGGCCCAGACAAGGAAGTAAAAGTCAGTCTAGACCACAGCTCAGAAGTTTCTAGAGCCTGAGGAAGTGTCCAGAAGTTGAGAGAGACAGGGAAGCAAAGATCAGGAAAGCAAGAGGTACTCAGAAAGACAGAGGAGGTACTGATTAAAGCTATAGCCAAGGGTATAAAGCCAGAACTAGGTTAATGGGCCTTGGTGAAGATATGCTATATTCCAGGATCAGACAGAATTAGAGTGCAAGCTCCTGTGCTGCAAGTCCTGTGTTCAACACTCTGTAATCACCTTGCTGTAACTGAATTGCCTGCATCAACCGAATTGCAAAATCGACTGTATGCTTAGGAACTGCATTTCCAATATTGTCTCTGCTTGCAAAACTACTAAAGTTGGAGTTCTGTTTTAAGACCACGTTTCCTCGATTTATTCCTGCATCCGCAAATGGCGTGCCACCGTTTACTTGGCACTGGCGTCACGAACTATCTTTACCTATACCTGCCCTTGCAGAGAGTCAGCTGTACCAGGTTAGTGTATATTGCACTACATCACCCAGAAACACCTACTACACACAACTTGAGTACGCTGCATGTATGATGCCCTCCTTTATCTGTAATAAAGGGTGTATTGGAGGGCCGATTCTTTAAAAATTTTTGGAAGCCCTTTCACTTAGTGCATATGCTTTATGAGTGTAGGAGTCCCACTACCTGAACAATTGTACCACAATGTGAATGAGGCCCTCCTTTATGTGATATACAGGTTCTATCGGAGTGCCTCTTCCTTGTAATTTTTGGCAGCACTTGCACTTTATATACAAGTAAATATATAGGAAAGAATGTTTCCTAACAATTTTTCCTCTAAAATCGATTTTATCTTTGGTTTTTTGCATTTTATTGTCAGTCTGTAAAAGTGGCGTACTACTCGGACAACATCGTTCCCAGCAGTGAACTGGAAGTCCAAGATGCATCCAGACATCCTCCCCATGCTGTTCCCGAACCATTTCGGTGGTGTTTCCATACATTTCTGAACTTTTCCTACGAACCAGACACCCTCCTCTCTTCAGAGCAGGGGGTGCCTGGTTTAATGCTTAGGTTCTCCCATTGCCTCCTATTGTGCTCGGGTGCTCGGTAGAGCACCTGAGCATCCCGAGGTGTTCGACCCGAGCACCCGAGCACTTTGGTGCTCGATCAACACTAATAAAAACTCATACAATATACAAACCGGATTCCAAAAAAGTTGGGACACTAAACAAATTGTGAATAAAAACTGAATGCAATGATGTGGAGATGGCAAATGTCAATATTTTATTTGTAATAGAACGTAGATGACAGATCAAACGTTTAATCCGAGTAAATGTATCATTTTAAAGGAAAAATACGTTGATTCCAATTTTCACGGTGTCAACAAATCCCAAGAAAGTTGGGACAAGTAGCAATAAGAGGCTGGAAAAAGTAAATTTGAGCATAACGAAGAGCTGGAAGACCAATTAACACTAATTAGGTCAATTGGCAACATGATTGGGTATAAAAAGAGCTTCTCAGAGTGGCAGTGTCTCTCAGAAGCCAAGATGGGTAGAGGATCACCAATTCCCACAATGTTGCGCAGAAAGATAGTAGAGCAATATCAGAAAGGTGTTACCCAGCGAAAAAAATTCCAAAGACTTTGCATCTATCATCATCAACTGTGCATAACATCATCCGAAGATTCAGAGTATCTGGAACAATCTCTGTGCGTAAGGGTCAAGGCCGTAAAACCATACTGGATGCCCGTGATCTCCGGGCCCTTAAACGACACTGCACCACAATCAGGAATGCTACTGTAAAGGAAATCAGAATGGGCTCAAGAATACTTCCAGAAACCATTGTCAGTGAACACAATCCACCGTGCCATCCACCGTTGCCAGCTGAAACTCTACAGTGCAAAGAAGAAGCCATTTCTAAGCAAGATCCACAAGCTCAGGCGTTTTCACTGGGCCAGGGATCATTTAAAATGGAGTGTGGCAAAATGGAAGACTGTTCTGTGGTCAGACGAGTCACGATTCAAAGTTCTTTTTGGAAATCTGGGACGCCATGTCATCTGGACCAAAGAGGACAAGGACAACCCAAGTTGTTATCAACGCTCAGTTCAGAAGCCTGCATCTCTGATGGTATGGGGTTGCATGAGTGCGTGTGGCATGGGCAGCTTGCATGTCTGGAAAGGCACCATCAATGCAGAAAAATATATTCAGGTTCTAGAACAACATATGCTCCCATCCAGACGTCATCTCTTTCAGGGAAGACCCTGCATTTTTCAACAAGATAATGCCAGACCACATTCTGCATCAATCACAACATCATGGCTGCGTAGGAGAAGGATCCGGGTACTGAAATGGCCAGTCTGCAGTCCAGATCTTTCACCTATAGAGAACATTTGGCGCATCATAAAGAGGAAGGTGCAACAAAGAAGGCCCAAGACGATTGAACAGTTAGAGGCCTGTATTAGACAAGAATGGGAGAGCATTCCTATTTCTAAACTTGAGAAACTGGTCTCCTCGGTCCCCAGACATCTGTTGAGTGTTGTAAGAAGAAGGGGAGATGCCACACAGTGGTGAAAATGGCCTTGTCCCAACTTTTTGGGGATTTGTTGACACCATGAAATTCTGATTCAACATATTTTTCCCTTAAAATTGTACATTTTCTCAGTTTAAACTTTTTTTCTGTGATTTATGTTCTATTCTGAATAAAATATTAGAAGTTGGCACCTCCACATCATTGCATTCAGTTTTTATTCACGATTTGTATAGTGTCCCAACTTTTTTGGAATCCGGTTTGTACTGACCATATTATTTATGGTGATTGGTAAACAGTGTGAATAAAAATGTGTGTGTTTGTGTGTGGCGGGGGGGGGGGGGGGGGGGGGGGTTGGTTTGGGGGTCCAGGCCAGGCCTGCTTGAAGCCCTGCTGGAAAAACCCCACCATAAGACACAGCATCATTGTTGACATCAGATCTACAGGGCAGGATCCAGGAGAATGAGCAGAACACCACCCTGAGAGGCAAGGTCATTGGTGATGTGTGTCCAGGGCAGAGTCTTTCAAGCCTTGCTACGCCTCAGATATAGATGTGATGTCATCAGTATAAGGAACCAACATAGGAAATGGTCACATGACCAAGATCGATTGCAGGAAAATAGAACATTACAGATGCAGAGGCCTAGCTCCAAGCAGGCTGCAGCCTGCATTGTGGTTCATAGCAGTCCTTGCTGCCAGGCTCACTAGGGAATACAGAAACCTTGAACTGGTGAGGGAAGCAGCGGTGGCTGCGGGCAGCCGCTCTAACAATTTCTAGCTCTAAAGTATGACAAGTGTATATACTGTATATGTTATGGTTTATAATGAATACTATAAACAAAAAAAAAACATTTCTAATTGTCATAACAATCAAAGTAGCTAAAAACTGAGATACTATCTAGAATTAAGTGTAAAGTATATTTTGATTATATGTGATTATCTTCTACAGTAACTGATCTACTAATAATCGGAAGGCAACAACAACATCTGTCAGGTTTCTGGGAAAATAGACAGCAGTTGGCCTTGTATTTCACTTCTATTTCTGACTGTCATTCGTGTTCATCAACAGTGGCAACCGTAATTCTTCAAAATGTGTGAGCCTACTCATTGCTAAATAATGTCATTATCTCCAAACAAATTAATTTATAACTTACTAATAGGCATTACAAATCCAATCCTAGAAGATCTGAAATCCTAGTAAACTGCCACAATGTACCAATTTTTTGTACACAGTATTTTAGTAAAGGTGTATAATACATTTACATTTCTTTCTGCTGGAAATGTTAAGTTTAGTATGCATTTTTAACAACAGCATATTGGTAATATTTAATAGTATAACTTATTTTTTCATTAACAGCTCATAGCAATATATTAAAATATGTAACAACTATGAAATATACCAGATTGTTTCTGATTTTATTTAATATTAAAAACTTAGAATAGCAGGATTTGTTTTACAGCTGCTAATAAAATTATAAAATGAATACTATAAGATAGAGACTTAGGGGATCATTTATTTAAGGGGTTGTCCAGGTTCAGAGTTGAACCCGGACATACCCATAGTTTCACCCAGGCAGCCCCCCTGATGTTAGCATTGGAGCATTTCATGTTATTTATGACTCTGTTTGTACGCGAGCCCCCTGATTGTAAAATGCTGAAAAATATCTTGGTGCTATATGAATAAATATTATTATTATTTTAGTGTAGAAAATGGAATATATCTATGCCGGCAAGGGAGCTGGTGTAGATTTAAGTCTGTCTCATGGCCTGCTGGAGAAACTGTCAAAGTTATGTAGAGGCCTGCACCCCCACATAACTTTGCTGCTTGATCCATCAGTACAGAGAGACATAAGACCAGTTTGGAAAATGTCAGTCTTAACAAATGAGCCCTTTAGGCCCTAAGCACATCATATTTTCTCCTACAGAGATTAAAAAATAAAATAAAAAATCTTCTCACTCAATTTTCATTCATTCTATTTTCAGATATATACTGTTTATTTTCCACAGGGATTTATGGGGTAGACACTAGACAGTACTGGGGTTATTTATCAAACTGGTGTAAAGTAGAACTGGCTTAGTTGCCCATAGAAACCAATCAGACGCCACCTTTCATTTTTGACAGCTCCTTTGGGAAAGGAAAAGTGGAATCTGATTGGTCGCTATGGAAAATTAAGCCAGTTCTACTTTACACCAGTTAAATAAATCCTCCCCGAATATTTTTGGTATATATCTGGCAGAATAACATTTAGGGACCCTTTTTGGCTATTTAGAAGTGTGTGGGCTACTAAGAAGAAAATCTCACTTTAAGGCTACATGCACACGAACGTATTTTGTTTCCGTGTCTGTTCCGGTTTTTTTGCGGACAGGATGCGGACCCATTCATTTAAATGGCTCTGCACAAAATGTGGACAGCACACCTTCTGTCGGCAAGATTATGTTGCATGTAGTTCAGGGGTGCACAACCTTTTTTGGTCTGGGGGCTGCATTGTCACATCGCTCTATTTCAAGGGGCTGCAAATAAAAAACTGTCGATCGACGCTTATTCGCATCGGCCTATTACACAGGCCAAGTGAATGGGTTGGAATAATCGCTATCAGAGTCATTCCTCCCTCATTCAGATTATCAGCAGCCCATTCATGATTACATAGAAAGATATGCTGACGATATTTGTATATCTTTCATCCTGTTAAAATATGAAAATCATCTGACAAACGAGTGATTCCGTGTTTATCAGCTGATCGACAGCATGATTATACAGGCCAAATTTTCGGAATGGACGCTCCTATAAACAATTGTTCCTAGTAATTGTCCCGAATATTGCGCAGTGTAATACGGGCTTACAGGGATTTCCCAGTAAAAATGTTTTTTTTTAAACAAGTTCCTGCAGCATTGCCTCTGAAACTGAAGAGTTATACTTACCTGCTCCCTGCCGCTCAGGTCCTCCGCACTGTACCTGCTGCCTCCATCTTCCAGTCCCTGCACAGTTTTTACCTGGCAGTGCATGGGCATAGTCACAGGCACCTCTCCAGCCAATAACTGGCTTCAGCGGTGATGTGACCACAAACAGCATGTCACTGCTGAAGCCAGTCATTGACTGCAGTGTTATAAGACTATGCCCGTGCACTGTCAGGTGTAAACATGGCAAATTGTGCCAGCTCGATGGGTTGGCTGCAAGAATGATCTCATATCCAAAGTGACCAACAAATCTTCAAACCGCCCTCTTCCTACAGGCGTGGTAGGATTGGTACCCGCACCTGTTTCACTGTGGGTGGAAACTCCTCTGCCAGCGCCCGCAACAGCAGAATGCATATCTCTCGCAGCAAGGCCTGGAAATGCTGTATTCTGACAGGCCTCTGTGATGCTGGTAACAAGTCCGCCATTTTGTGTGTGGAAAAAGAGAAGTCAGCCGAAGAGGAGACGGAAAATGGAGTAGGAAGAGGAGAAGAAGAGGCAGGCCTGCATGCAATCCGTGGCGGTAACACCAAATCCACACGGGTGCCATGGGTTACATGCTTGACGGCGGTCAGAAGGTTCACCCAGTGGGCAGTAAAAGTTATGTACCTTCCCTGCCCGTGTTTGCTAGACCACGTGTCTGTGGTCAGATGTATCTTGGCACTGACACTGTGTGCCAGAGATATATTCAATTGCCGCTAAATGCGGCCATATAGCTCTGGGATGCCCTTTTGGGAGAAATATTTCCTTCCGGGGACCTTCCATTGCAGTATGCAAATGGCCACAAATTTTCTAAAGGCCTCCGAGTCCACCAGTTTATATGGCAGTAGTTGTCGGGCTAGCAGTTCCGACAAGCCAGCGGTCAGCAGTTGGGCAAGAGGGTTATCGGCGTCATCAACTTCTAACGCTCGAACATTTGAGCCACGGAAGCCTGCCTTCTGCCAGATGAACGTGATGATGGCAAGGTGGAAGGTGGAGTGGAAGTCAAATGGGAGGAGAGAGGAGAAGAGGCAGGACGTGGAGTGCCGGGAGTGTGGCTTTGTGGGTTCTGATGGCGTTGCTTCCACTGAGCTCGGTGGTGGGAGGCCAGGTGCCATCTTAAAGTGGTCGTCCCTAGGTTAGTGTTGGGCTTACCGCGACCTATGCATTGACAGCACAGGCAGTAGATGGCAACACAATTGTCAGCAGCTGGCACGTAAAAAAAAAGCCCACACTGCGGAGCCATGTGTCGGCGTCCTGGGAGCACAAGATGTGACCGTGCATGGTGGGTGGCTCGCTCCAGATACATTTGCAGTCTGCTTCTTGTCTCCTGTGCACTGGGAGTATTGCCTGCTTCTCCTCCCTATATGCTGCTCCGTCTCTCCCTCTGAACTTCCCTCCACTTTCTCTCTTGTGGGCACCCACTTGACATCCATTGACATGTCATCATCGTCACCTTCACTACAACTGACATTAGAGATCTCGGAGTAGGCAGCAACAGCTGTGACCACCCTCCTTGGGCTCATCTGGGTACTGTCGTCAGTCCGCTGGGTGGCGGCCGTTGCTACCTCCTTTTCCTCATCCGATGCCAAGAATGGCTGCGCATAGGTAAGGTCTGGGAATGGATGGGAAAATAATTCCTCTGACTTGAGTGGAGGGGCTATGGTGGTGGTGGTAGTGTCTTTGGGGGTGCACACAGCAGAGAGTGAGGAGGGTGCAAATACAGAGGATAAGGGGGGGTGCAGAAGCGAAAGGCTGAGTGAGACACTCAACCAACTTCCTTGAAGTAATTGCACGCACCTTCTCCAACTTCCCACTTAGGCTCCGGCCTGGTGCACCTGCCCGACCCCTACCACCCCTGCGGAACGGCCTGCCTCTTCCTCTGCCTGTGATTTTCAAACTGACCCTTTGCCAAAGTCCCTAGAGAAGAGCAGTATTTGTGGAAGCAGGTATATCGCAGGCCTCAATCAGTATTTGGTGGAAGCCGGTATATTGCACCCCTCAATCAGTATTTTGTGGAAGCAAGTATATAGAACCCCTTAATCAGTATTTTGCAGAAACAGGTATATCCCACCCCTCAATAAGTATTTTGTGGAAACAGGTATATAGAACACCTGAATCAATATTTGGTGGAAGCAGGTATATCGCACCCTTCAATCTGTATTGTGTGGAAGCAGGTATATCGCACCCCTCAATCAGTATTTTGTGTAAGCCGGTTTATCGCAGGCCTCAATCAATATTTGGTGGAAGCAGGTATATTGCACCCCTCAATCGGTTTTATGTGGAAGCAGGTATATCAAACCCCTTAATCAGTATTTTGTGGAAGCAGGTATATCGCACCCCTCAATCTGTATTTTGTGGAAGCAGGTATATCAAACTCCTCAATCAGTATTTTTTGGAAGCAGGTATATCGCACCCCTCAATCAATATTTTGTGGAAGCAGGTATATAGAACCCCTTAATCAGTATTTTGTAGAAGCAGGTATATTGCACCCCTCAATCAGTATTTTGTGGAAACAGGTATATAGAACACCTGAATCAATATTTGGTGAAAGCAGGTATATTGAACCCCTCAATCAGTATTTTGTGGAAGCCTGTGTATAGCAGGCCTCAATCAATATTTGGTAGAAGCAGGTATATCGCACCCTTCAATCAGTATTTTGTGGAAGCAGGTATATAGAACCCCTTAATCAGTATTTTGTAGAAACAGGTATATCACACCCCTCAATCAGTATTTTGTGGAAACAAGTATATAGAACCCCTGAATCAATATTTGGTGGAAGAAGGTATATTGCACCCCTTAATCAGTTTTTTGTGGAAGCAGATATATCAAACACCTTAATCAGTATTTTGTGGAAGCAGGTATATCTCACCCCTCAATCAGTTTTTTGGGGGGGGCAACAGATATATTACACCCGTTGCAAATAGTTGTTTCAATAATGCTTGGCTCTTTTATATTCCTGCGGTACCGCAGCAGAACTGCAAACAACTGCTGCACAATACAAATGCACTATAATATACTTTCTATGTTGGAAAATATATTATAGGTATATCACACCCCTCAATCAGTTTTTTTGGGGGGCAACAGGTATATCAAACCAGTTGCAATTAGTTATTCCAATAGCGTTTGTCCCTCTATATAGCTGCGGAATCGCAGCAGAACCGCACACACAACTGCTGCACAATACAAATACACTAATATACTTTCTCTACTTTCTATGTTAGAAAGTATATTATAAGTATATCACACCCCTCAGTATGTCATACCTATCGATTGCACACCTATACCAGTCCTTAAAAGGACTTTTGTGGCCCTATTAGCTAGTGTTATTTGCCCCTGCTCCACAAAGCAACTTTTCCCTACACTGGCAAAACACAGAATGTAAAATGGCTGCCAGATCGGGTTCTGTTATAGGGTGGGGGTGTGTCCATGTGCTCAAACGTCTCAATTGGCTGTCCTGTCCCACCTGATGGATGTGTCATGGGTCAAAGTTTGGCGCAATGCAAAAGAATATGGTGCATGAGAGCATCGCCATATGTTCGTATGTTCGGTGAATCGCGGACGAGCAAAGTTCGCCACGAAACCACCGCCGGGCGAACCGCAAAGCCATCTTTATTTAAATATGCAAACTGCATCAAAATAAATTATTACAATTAGTTTTCAATTTTGTGTTGGTCATTTTATTATATAATATGTATAGTTTCATGTTAATAGGCAATAATAACCACTATTTTGGTTGGTGTGGGTGTTTTTTCTTTTATGCTTTTTTTACTTAATTTTTAATATATTTCTGCTATATAATAAGTCCCCCAAGAAGTCATAAAAAGACCATAAAAGTGACCCATTTTTATTTAGCATTTTTTTCTTTATTCTTTTTCTTTTATTTGCATTTTCTTTTATTTTTTTTATAGTTTTCTTATAATTTTCTATATTTGTTGGATGTTTTTATTTTTCTTTATTTGTATTTTTTTAATTTTTAATTTTATTGTGTTTTCAATTTTTTTTAACTTTTTTGGATATATTTTTTCCACATAATTTATCCACAAGAAGTCACTGAAAACCTTTTTATTTTTTTGCATTATTTCCACTGTAATTGGGACATCTGAAGGAGCCCCAGTTACAGGGGAAACAAACCTGCTGGGGGGGGGGGGTCTGTACAAGGCAGAGCTCATCAAGGGCTACTGACCCTGTAGCTCTGTGATCCTCTGCCCCCAACATGCCCTCGATCATGTGATCGACGGGTCCACACTGAAGAGCGCTCATTGGGGAGAAGGTAAGGCAGTAGCACTGATAAACTTCTCCTCGGCAGGAGCAGGTGCTGTAATCCAGTGCTGTGTGGCGCTCCAGGCAGAAACACAGCCGATCGCAGGATCAACCTTTGTTTCTGCCCAGCAGGATGGTGGCCGCAAACCATGGCTCTGGGGGCTGCGAGTTGTGCCCCCCATGATCTAGTTATTTATAGTTAGGCAAATTCCTTAATCATTTGTTTTTTGTACTGGATGAATATATATAGGGAAGATGACTATGCAGGAAAAAGGAAGAGGAAGCAGGAGGAGCAAAGTTGCTCAAAGTCAATTGAGCCTACCTTCGGTGCACTTAATTGCTCATTTGCATATAGTTTAAAAGTAATATTTCTTCAGAAGGAAGTAATAAATCACTAAGTGAAATATATCATTACATTCAGCAGAGCTAACCCTAGAAGACATTGTGCCTGGTTTAATAGTAAATTTCCTGGTAACGGATCTTACTGCTGACAGTATTTTTTATAGTTTGGTTTTGTTACTTTGTTGGCACTGTTTGTGGTTACTATTCTGACACCAAAGTTACCAGAGGCAACTTGTTTTTTGATCATGGCCTGGAGTTTTCAAAAAATAAAAAATAAAATCCACTTCAGCTTATTCATAAAATTAGGCAAGTTTTATAATGAGGAGGATAATAATAGTTATTATTATTATTATTATTATTATTATTATTATTATTATTATTCATATTATTATTAGTAGTAGTATTATTATGCTGATAAACTAAATTGTTGATAGAGAATTTTTTCTTAAAATTGGGATTTCGTTTTTTCAATAGAAAATGTTACTTTAAGGTCATAACAGAAGGGTAGATTAATGCGCACAGACATTTAGTTAAAAAGTGCACTTTTTCTATATTTGTTGAAATAATGATTTATGAGCAGGCTTTTTGTTCATGCACGAAAAGTATTTGATTGTGCTATAAAATGTTTTATTGCAAATGAGAAAAAAAGCCTTTGGCCATGGAAATGGAGATATAGCATGGCAGTAAATGAGTTAAATGTTCTTTTATTTGAAATTGCTTCCAGAATGTAGACTGAGCTCCTTCTATCCACATTACAATGTTTAGTTCTTACTATCTTTTTACATGTGTAAGGGATTAATAAACGTAAACCCAACTTTATTAATAAACGTAAACCCAACTTAGATTTCAAATGTAATATTTGTAGGGGAAAACACCATTACAAAAAAAATCCATAACTTTGGATACTTTCACACTAGCATTATTATTTTCCGGCATTGAGTTCCGTCCTAGGAAAAGAACTGATCAGTTTTATCCTAATGCATTCTGAATGGAGAGCAATCCGTTCAGGATGCATCAGGATGTCTTCAGTTCAGTCTTTTTGCCTTTTCAGGATGGAGATAATACCGCAGCATGCTGCAGTTTTATCTACGTCCAAAATTCCGGAACACTTGCCGGAATGCCGGATTCTGAATTTTTTCCCATTGAAATGCATTAATGCCGCATCCGGCCCCGAGTGTTCCGGAGCATGCTCAGACTTAAAAAAAATTGAAAAAAATAAATGCCAGATCCGTTTTTCCAGATGACACCGGAGAGACGGATCCAGCATTTCAATGCCATCAGTTTGCATACTTTTTGACGGATGCGGCAGGCAGTTCCGGCAACAGAACTGCCTGCCAGAATCCTCTGTCGCAAGTGTGAAGTAGCCTTAATGGGACATAATAGGTGTTGGGTCATCAAATGAAGAAGGAAGAAGGACATTTAAAGGGGTTTTCAGAGATCTTTATACTGATGACCAATCCTCAGGATAGGTCATCAGTAGTGTTGAATGAAGAGAAGCATCCGAAGTGGAATTTGGTTCAATCTTTAGGAAAAATTTAATTCTAATGAAGCCAAATTTCCTTGCGCTTTGTGGTAACTAATAATTTTTCCTAAAATGGCACCTGGAGTTGTATTAGAAAGCACTGGGAATAAAAAGATACCTCACCCACTTGCTCACTCAGAGGCCAAAGGACCGTGATGAATACACCACTCTCTCCTAGCGTGATCATGTGGTGACGTCTTCACTGATGACATCACCAAATGATCATGCTGGGAGAGCACAGTGATGTCATCACACTCAGTGCAGGTCCTTCAGCAGATCTTTTTCAATCAAGACAGGAGCAGACTGCCTCTGAGCAAGCAAATGGAAATGTGATTTTTTTTAAACCCAAAAGGCCATATGGCACTAGCATATTACCATTTTTAAAAAACACTAGACGGGTGTACTTCTGTCTAAGCAGCCGTTAAAAATGTTCCCATTGATTGATAGCCTACAAAGGGTTTTAACATAGCGATTCGTAACAAATTAATTTCTTGTCAAACATCTGCGAAGCTGCCAAATCAAATTTTTCAAAACTTCTGTCATCTCTAGTCATCAGTATCTGATTTTTGGGGTACGACACCTGGGACCCCTGCCAATCAGCAGTTTGAGAAGGCCCTGACACTCCTGTGAGCACCACTGCCTTCTCACAGCTCACCAAGCACAGCTCTGTACATTGTATAGCAGCTGTTCTTAGTATTGCACTCAGCCCCATTCACTTCACTTGGGGCTGAGCTGCTCCTAGGCCATGTGACAGATGAACATGTTGTCACTGGCCTAGGAAAAACTGAGAGAAGGCTGTGGAGCTCACAGGACCACCTGTACATTCTCAAACAGCTGATCAGCATGTGTCCCATGTGTTGGACTCCCACCAATTAGATACTAATGACCTATCCTGAGGATAGGTCATCAGTATCAAAATCTTGGAAAACCCATTTAAGAACAGATTTCAAATTAAAATACTAATATAAAAGCTACTAATTTCACACTTTTTTTAAGAATACATTTTCTAATTGGTTTCATCTGCCTGGTGTTTGTGTTCTTTTCAAATACCTTTATATTTCAGTTCTCTAATGGACTTTCTGGATTTCTGAACTGAAGCAAATTTATTGTAAATTTATATATGCCAATCATTCAAAGCACTAGAACCACCTACCTTATATTGTGTAGGTCCCACTTATGCTACCAAAACATTTATCTCAAGGCATGGACTCCACAAGACCTCTGGTCATATCTTGCACCAAAATGATAGCAGCAGATTATATAATTCCTGTACCCGCCAGTTTTGATGTACTATTATGTCAGAGTGCTGGGAGGACTTAAAATATAACAGCACAACAACTCCCCCCCTCTCCCTTCCCAAAGTACTTCAATTTACCTCCTATAATTTAGCTGCCAGTATATTATTATTATTATTATTATTATTATTCATTTATTTAAAAGCTCCATTCATTCCATGCCTCTGTACATCAAGTAGGGTTACACATACATAATATAAAAATACAAATATGATAAACATGAAACTGATAACAGACTGGTACAGAGGGATAGAGGATCCTGCCTGTGAGAGCTTACCATCTACAAGTGTAAGGGGAAATACAAAGTAGATGAGGGTAAAAGTTGCTCATCTGGCTGTGTGGTGGGGTGGTAGCATGTTCATTGCAGATGGTAGGCTTTTCTGAAGAGGTGGGTTTTCAGGTTCCTTTTGAAGGTTTGGATATTGGGGAAAGTCTGTTGTGCTGTGGTAGGGAGTTCCAGAGTAGATGGAAATCACAAGAGAAATCTTGTAGATGATTGTGTGAAGAACAGATGAGAGGACAACAAAGAAGGTGGTCCTGTGTAGTGTTGATCGCAAATATTCTAATCGCAAATTTTTATCGTGAATATCGGCACTTTGAGAATTCCCGAAGATGTAGAATATAGTGCTATATATTTGTAATCGCAAATATTCTACAATTTTTTAATCAGTAACCTCCTTTCTTGCTTGTGGGCCAATGAGAAGGCTGCAATATCTTTGTCAGAGAGAGAACAGTGCCATTGCTGTGCTCTGTGCTTTCATCTGGATCCTATTCCTTATCTAATTACATTAGGTAGTTAGTTAGCTCATATATATAATACAGATAGTTAGTGAGAGATAGTCAGTGTAGGTTAGATAGTGATATAGTGTAGCTGATAGGTTCCAGTGCAGGGTGTTAGGTAGTGTGATAGGAATTACTGTTACATACATGCTACAGACATAGTGCTGTGATGTTACAACAATACTTAATGCACCAATCAGTAATATCTACTCAGACCTGATAAAATGTAAAGTTGCATGTATTGCACAAAAAATATGCGCATCATTAGTGCCGATTTGCGCAATCGCAAAAATAATGACTGGAGATTACGAATTCTAGAATTTGCTAATTTATTGCAAATATTATGTGAAAAATTTGCTAAATATCGCTCATCACTAGTCTTGTGAGAATCATAGATTAAGTGTGGGGATGTATCAACAAAGCAGGTCAGAGATGTAAGAAGGGGACAGGTTGTGGCTGCCTTATATGTAGTTGTTAGTATTTTAAACTGAATTCGAATGGATTGGCAAAGGGAGAGCTAGAGGAAAAATGAGGGGAGAGGTAGATTAACCATGCAGCGGAGTTGAGAATAGATTGGAGAGGTGTGAGAGGGCTAGATGGAAGGCAACAGAGGAGGATGTTGTAGTAGTCTAGTCAGGATAGCATGAAAATGACATCTGGAACAGAGAGGTAGATTTGAGTGTCATCAGCATGGAGGTGGTACTGGAAGCCAAGGGACTCTATAAGCTGTCCCAGGCCAAATGTATAAATAGAGAAAAGTAGGGGACCCAGGACAAAGCCTTGAGGCATACAAACAGAGAGTGGTGTGATGAATAGAAGGTTTGTAACAGGAGAGAGTGGTCAACAGTGTCAAAGGCAGAGGACAGGCCAAGATGGAGGAGTACAGAGTAATGATATTTCGTTTTGGCAGCTAGGAGATCATGGGTGACTTTGCTTAGGGCTGTTTCAGTGGAGTGATTGGGTCTGAAGCTGGATGATAATGAATTAATAAGTGAGTTGGATGAGGGGGGAACATGTTGTTCTAGGAATTTTAATTCAAATCGGAGTAGTGAGATGGGCTGATATCTGGTTAAGAGGATGGGTGCAAAGTAAACTGTGCAAATCCTCAAACTTACCAGGATATTTCTATTAGGCATATTAATAAATATATTTGCATGAATGAATTAAAAAGTGTATTCCCCACTGTATCCAAGTGTATACAGTGATATTCCAGAACCCCTTTGATATAGTGATATTGCAGCACCCTTTCGATGCTACAGGTATGTGTGTACTTTAATTGATCAAATTTACAGAACCATGGACAGTACCTTGAAAGCATAATTGCTATAATTACAAAGGGATCCCTGAAGTCTATATTTTCCCAAATTGGAAAATATATTTTTTCCAATACCTTTTACTCACATTTATATTTCCTTTCTTCCTTCTTCTGTTATTAAAGTAAATTACAGATCTGATTAAGCAGCCATAAGAGAGCAAAAGTACCAATATGAGTACCCAAGTCAAGTACTATGTGAATCCACCCTTATTTAATCTTTATCATAAACTATTTTTCTATTCAGGTGTGGACTGGGAACTTAAAGGTGCCCTGGAAAATCTTAAAGTGGTCCCATGATGTAGAAAGTGACAACACAAGTGGAAGGGGCAGCAATACCACAGTGCAGTACAAAATACTACCCCAGCAAAATCAAATACCACAATGCAGTATAATATACTGACCAAGCATAACTAAATACCACAGTGCAGCACAATAAACCACCATAGAGGCTGCCGCTCTGTGGTGGCCAGTGCCAGCTACTATGTTTTGTCCACCTCTTTTGCCCGATGTGCTCTCCAACACCCCAAGTACTATAATGCCAGTAGTAACAATGCTCCCAGTAGTAACAATGCCATATGCTATAGTGACCCCAGTATTAATAATGACCCTATAGTACCTCCAGCAATAATAAAGTTCATACAGTGCTCCCAGTGTAATAATTCCCACTATAGTGCCTCCAACAATTAAATGTCCCCTCTTGTGCCCCCTGTATTAAAAAATCTACAATAGCTTCCTCAGTTATGCAACCTATAGTGCCCTGCCTACCCCTCACAAGACATCCTTTTCTGAAAGTGGTGAAGGTGGTGTATAACACTGATGCTCTTTTCAAAAAGGGTCAGAGCAGACTCTAACTGTTGAGGAGACTGAGGTCCTTTGGAGTGCAGGGAACGCTCCAAAAGACCTTCTTTGACTCAGTTGTTGCATCAGCCATATTCTATGGTGTGGTTTGTTGGGGAAGCAGCTTATCTGTGGCTGAGACAGAGATTAGATAAGCTCATAAAGAAGGCCAACTCTAACCTAGGTTGTCCGCTTGAGCCAGTGCAGGAGGTGGGTGAGAGAAGAACTCTAGCAAAATTAACATCACTGTTAGACAATGTCTCCCACCCCATGCACAAAGCCGTTGTGGAGAGCTCCTTCAGTGACAGAATGCTGCATCCTAGGTGCACGAAGGAACGTTATCGGATTTCTCCTAGCAGCGGTTAGGGTTTATAACCACCACTGTTCCCACAAACCCAGTAGTGAATTTTTTAAGTAATTTCTTTGTTATGTTTTTTTTAATTTATTTTACTCTTTAATTTCTAATTACTCTTATTTTTGCTCCTGTTGTGAATGTGATTGTTAATGTTATGCCAAAATTTCCCCACTGAGGGACAATAAAGGGATTTTCTTCTTCTTCTTCTTCTTAAAATAAAGCTTAAAAACTCACACAGCCGCAGTATGCAATTTTTTCAGCCACTTTCTAGCTCTTTTTCCCAAATTGCTATGTATGGTGATGGCATGTCAGGCTGGTTTGAGATATGTAAATATTTGAAATGGTTTATGAGTCAGAGCCATTTTTTAAAACACAGTGAGCTCTCTATTATGTTAGGTATCTTTTTTTAGATATTTCTTATGTGGTTTAAAAAGCATCTGTCAGCATGATCAACCCTATTGAACCAAGCATACTTCCTGGTAAAGTTGATCATGCTAGCTAAAATGATACCTTTCTTTAGCCTCTAGCATTAATGTGTATGCAAATGGCCTATATCATGCTAATGGCCTACTTCAAGCATGAAGGGGCAGTGTCACAACCGCTACCCCAGCAGCAGTCGTGTCGCACCAGACGGAGGGGAAGGGGGACCCTTATCTATGGATGGGAATAGTATGGCCACCCCTGACTAACCCTAATCTGGCACCTGTCTGCCCTGATACCCTAGACAGGGTGTGAACCCGTGCGGCGAGCAGGATGCCTAAACCCTCAGTTTCCCTAAAAAGCCTAGAGTGGGGAAAGGCCGATGGGAGCACTAGTCACCATCACTCATGTCTAGGAGAACAGCAGGGGAAGACAGCAACAAACAAACTATATCAGAGATAGACTTATCCAGTCACGAGCAGAGAAGGCGATCCCAATCACGACAGTCCACACCGGACAAGAGCTCCACAGCAACACCATCAAACGATCTCCTTCAAAGGTCAGAATTGAACTGGAAGTAAGGACTATATCTGGCAATGACTGCAAGTGAAAGTGAAACTAATATAGTAGCTGGGAGTGGCAGACAGGACTCACCTGAGAAGGATGCCTACAAACTCCCAGTCAGGACAAAAAGGTTCACAAGGCAAAACCCAGATGACATACCCTGAACCACGGAGCAAACTCACAAGCTATCGCGAGTAGCAAGTCGCAGCGACCTTCTCCTCCCAGACTTGTCTGGATCAGTCACAGTCGTGACAGTACCCCCCTTTCTACGAGGGGCCCCTGGACCCTCAAGACCAGGCCTCTCCAGATGGGAGCTATGAAAAGCCTGAATGAGTCTGTCCGCTTTTATCTCTGATGCTGGAACCCACATTCTCTCTTCGGAACCATAACCTTTCCAGTGCACCAGGTACTGAAGAGAGCGACGAACATCGTGAATCAACAATCTTTTCTACCTGAAACTCAAGACTGCCATCAACAACCACCGGTGGAGGCGGTAGTGGCAATGGTTCAGGAGGTTCTACATATCTCTTAAGCAGAGATCTGTGGAAGACATTATGGATCCTTAGAGTCTGAGGTAGCTCCAGACGAAAAGCCACCGGGTTAATGATCTTAATTACCCTATAAGGACCAATAAATCTCGGACCTAATTTCCACGAGGGAACCTTTAACTTGATATTTCTGGTAAACAACCACACCAAGTCATTCACCCCAAGGTCCGGACCTTCAGAGCGCTTCTTATCAGCCGCACGTTTGTATCTACCACCAATTCTCTTCAAACTTTCTTGCACACTCTGCCACACTGAAGAAAGTGAAGACGCAAATCGTTCCTCCTCGGGAATCCCAGACGGCCCCCCCTCACTAAACGTACAAAACTGAGGATGGAAACCATACGCACCAAAAAATGGTGACTTATCGGTGGATTCTTGACGACGATTATTAAAGGCAAACTCGGCTAACGGTAAATAAGATGACCATTCCTCCTGATTTTCGGAAACAAAACATCTCAAATATGTCTCTAGGTTTTGATTGGTACGTTCAGTCTGACCGTTGGACTGTGGATGGAAAGATGAAGAAAACGACAGATGAACCCCTAAACGAGAACAAAAAGCTTTCCAAAATTTAGAAACGAATTGGGTACCACGATCCGAAACAATATCGGAAGGGACCCCGTGAAGCTTCACGATGTGGTCAATAAAAACCTGAGCCAGTGTGTTAGCATTAAGCAATGCGGCAAGAGCAATAAAGTGCACCATTTTACTGAATCTGTCAACAACTACAAGAATAACAGTCTTCCCCGCTGATACTGGTAGATCCGTAATGAAATCCATTGACAGGTGCGTCCAAGGCCTGTTGGGGATGGCCAGAGGTAAAAGACGCCCTGCCGGACGAGTATGATCTACCTTAGAACGAGCACAGGTAGCACATGCAGACACAAAATTCAACACCTCCTGGCGCCACTTAGGCCACCAGAACCGACGAGACACTAACTCAGAGGTTGCCCTACTACCTGGGTGTCCTGCCAGTGTGGAGTTATGGTGTTCTTTTAGTATCTCCAGGCGTAAATTTTCTGGCACAAACAGTTTACCCGAGGGGCAGGAGGCCGGGGCGTCCCCCTGAGCCACCAACACCCTCCCCTCTAAACCTGAGTGTAATGCAGAGACCACCACCCACTTTTGCAAAATGGGCTCTGGTACCTCAACATCACCCCCTCCAGGAAAACTTCGAGACAATGCATCCGCCTTAGTATTTTTTGCCCCCGGGCGATAGGTTATTACAAAATTAAACCTAGTAAAAAATAACGACCACCGAGCCTGTCTAGGGGTGAGAAGTTTAGCAGACTCCAGATATAATAAGTTTTTGTGATCAGTAATCACCGTGACGGGATGAACCGCCCCCTCCAAAAAATGACGCCACTCCTCAAAAGCCAACTTAATAGCCAAAAGTTCCCTGTTGCCAATATCATAGTTCCTTTCTGCAGTAGACAATTTCTTCGAAAAGAAAGCACACGGACGCCATTCACCAGGGGACGGGCCCTGAGATAGTACCGCTCCCACCCCCACCTCTGATGCGTCAACCTCTACAATAAAAGGAAGCGAGACATCTGGCTGTACGAGAATAGGGGCCGAGGTGAATCTCTCCTTCAGAGATGCAAAGGCAGTTTTGGCTGCATGTGACCATTTGGAAAAATCGGATCCCTTTCGGGTCATGTCCGTCAGTGGTTTAACCACCAAGGAATAGTTCTTTATAAATTTTCTATAAAAATTGGCAAACCCCAGGAAGCGTTGCAATGCCTTCAGGTTCTCAGGCAGATCCCAGTCTATAATCGCCCGGACTTTCTCTGGATCCATGCGGAAACCTGAATCTGACAACACATACCCCAGAAATGGCAGTTCTTTTACGGCGAACACACATTTTTCTAACTTAGCAAACAATTTGTTGGCCCTTAATATCTGCAGCACTTGTCTCACATGGATATTATGTGTATCCAGATCCGGGGAATAGACCAGGATGTCATCAAGATATATCACAACAAATCTCCCGATAAGGTGACTAAAAATATCGTTGACAAAATGTTGGAATACCGCAGGCGCATTAGTAAGACCAAATGGCATGACCAGATTTTCATAATGCCCTTCCGGAGTATTAAAAGCCGTCTTCCACTCATCCCCCTCTTTGATGCGAACCAGGTTATAGGCTCCTCTGAGATCCATTTTGGAGAACCATTTAGCACCAGCAACCTGATTAAAGAGGTCGGGAATGAGAGGAAGAGGATAGGGATCTCGGATAGTTATCCGGTTTGATTCCCGGAAATCCAGGCAAGGACGTAGGCCCCCATCTTTCTTTTTAACGAAAAAGAACCCTGCAGCCACAGGTGAAGAAGAGGGTCTGATGTGTCCCTTAGCCAAACTCTCCAGGTAGTAGATTAATCGGGCAATCATATGGACGATGAGGTGGTAACCCCTGACAACCCTTCTCAGAGAACACATCCATAAAATCTGACAGAAAGGCAGGTAAAGATGTTACAGAGAGTGTAGAGCACCTACTACTCAAGCAGTTGTCCTTACAATGTTCACTCCACTCCACAATCTCCCCGGCCTGCCAATCCACCACTGGATTGTGAGTCACTAGCCAGGGAAGCCCCAATACCATAGGAGCCGGAAGACCGTCCAGGACATAACACGAGATATGCTCTTTATGGAGGTCCCCTACCTGCAGATGGATATTATGAATGATCTGAGTTAACTCTTTCTGAGTAAGAGGGGAGGAGTCGATGGCAAAAACAGGAATAGTTCTGCGTATCGGTTCTGGAGTAAAACCCAGAGCCTGAGCAAACCGTGAATCCACCAAGTTGACCCCGCCCCACTGTCCAAAAAGACGGAACAGATCTCAGTCTTATTGCCCGCCTCAACGGTAGCGGACAACAAAAACTGAGACATGCGTATGGAGGAAACGAATACGCCCAGACTGTTATCCTCCGCACAATCTGGGGACTCTAGTTTTCCCGGCGGCTCCTTTGTTTGTGGTCTCTTGGGTTCTGAGGGACAAACCTTTACAAAATGACCCCTCCCCCCACAACGAAAACAAACCTCTGACCTACAGCGGAACTTAGGAGGATTCACCCGTCTAGTGGCGCCCCCTATTTGCATTGGTTCGACTGGATCATAACAAACCGATCCCTGCCCTATAGAGGCCTCCGTAAAATTTAATAGTCTCTCCCTGAGTCGTCTGTCGATTCTTATGGACAGAGACATAGCAGCCTCCAGAGACCCAGGGACCTCGTATACCGCCAGCGCGTCTTTTAATTTTTCAGACAACCCCTGGCAGAACTGACTCCTAAGGGCCGAGTCGTTCCATAACGTATCAGTAGCCCACCTACGGAATTCGGAACAATATAGTTCAGCAGACCGGTTCTCTTGCCGAAGTCTACGTAGCTTAGACTCAGCCAATGAGACCCTGTCAGGGTCATCATATACGAGACCCAGGGCTTTAAAAAACTCTGATCGTAAGGCCAGAGAGTCTGATGGTAGGGAGAAAGCCCAAGCCTGCGGATCTCCTTGCAGGAGAGAAATTACAATGCCCACCCGTTGTTCCTCACCGCCGGAGGATCTAGGGCGTAACCTGAAGAACAATTTGCAAGCTTCTCTGAAGGTTACAAATTGGTCTCTCCCTCCTGAGAACCTATCAGGTAAAGCCACTTTTGGCTCAGGAGTACCTTGGTTTCCCGTAGCAACGGTGGAACCCAAGGATTGCTGCTGCTGCTGCTGCAGCACTGTTGCTTTTAATCCTGCCACTTCAAGGGATAATCCCTGTAATTGTTTTGTCAAAACCGTAACCGGATCCATAGTGGAACAGAAAAATACAAAGCAAAACAGCAAGCAAAAAAAAAAAAAAAAAAAAGAAATGTCACTATTTTATTTTATTTTTTAAATGGCCAGATATACTGTCACGACCGCTACCCCAGCAGCAGTCGTGTCGCACCAGACGGAGGGGAAGGGGGACCCTTATCTATGGATGGGAATAGTATGGCCACCCCTGACTAACCTTAATCTGGCACCTGTCTGCCCTGATACCCTAGACGGGGTGTGAACCCGTGCGGCGAGCAGGATGCCTAAACCCTCAGTTTCCCTAACAAGCCTAGAGTGGGGAAAGGCCGATGGGAGCACTAGTCACCATCACTCATGTCTAGGAGAACAGCAGGGGAAGACAGCAACAAACAAACTATATCAGAGATAGACTTATCCAGTCACGAGCAGAGAAGGCGATCCCAATCACGATAGTCCACGCCGGACAAGAGCTCCACAGCAACACCATCAAACGATCTCCTTCAAAGGTCAGAATAGAACTGGAAGTAAGGACTATATCTGGCAATGACTGCAAGTGAAAGTGAAACTAATATAGTAGCTGGGAGTGGCAGACAGGACTCACCTGAGAAGGATGCCTACAAACTCCCAGTCAGGACAAAAAGGTTCACAAGGCAAAACCCAGATGACATACCCTGAACCACGGAGCAAACTCACAAGCTATCGCGAGTAGCAAGTCGCAGCGACCTTCTCCTCCCAGACCTGTCTGGATCAGTCACAGTCGTGACAGGCAGGCCATAGCATTTGGAGCATTACTACATTACTAGTGCTATGCCACAATAAAAACACTCTCCTCCTCTATTTTGGCTGAGACCACAGCCAGCTGAATAGGGAGGGCTGCTTTAACCCTTCATATCTCAGGCTGTGTAGCAGCTAGAGTTATGTGCCCGGTTATGTTTCAGTGCTGCGGGGAGTGTGGTGACCAAGTTATCCTCCGTCAGTGTCCAAACCATCACTTTTGTCAAAATGAACACACCCTTGATTCAGGAGGATTTTCATAATAACATAGTTTGTAAGGCTGAAAAGAGGAAGGTAAAAAAAAACAACTATTAGGTAGAAGCCAATTTTCTTCATTTTAGGGGAAAGAATTACTTCCTGACTCCAATCAGGCAATCAGAATAACTCCCTGGATCAACGACTTCTCCAGAAATCTAATAATTATAACCTATAATATTATTACACTCCAGAAATACATCCAGGCCCCTCTTGAATTCCTTTATGGTACTCACCATTACCACCTCCTCTGGCAGAGAGTTCCATAGTCTCACTGCTCTTACTGTAAAGAATCCTCTTCTATGTTTGTATAGAAACCTGCTTTCCTCTACAAGTATATAGTCATAGAAGTAGTAGTATGAGGTTGCAGTTATCCTTGCTGGCTTTGGATAGGTGCAACATTAGAGTTGAGGAGAAAGAAGATGAGATTGTGGATTGGATGGTTCACTTCTCCTCTCAGTCACAGCAGGATGATTTGCAGGGGACTTCATAGTCTGACACCATGCAGAGGAGCCACAGGCCGCAGCGTTCCACTTGCTCCTACCCCTTGCAGGTGCAAAGAAATGGAGTCCTCTCAGTCTTCACTGCCCCTTCATAGTTTGCTTAGAAGTGGCAAAAAATCCACCACGCTCTATGGCAGATCGTCAGGAGAGTGTCCCTATTGATGACTTGTATGAGAGTAGTCAGCGTTTCTTCTATCCTGAGTAGGAGGTGGAGGAGGAGGCTGTAGACCCCAGGCATAGCTGTGTTGGGGCTGGTAGTAGTGGCCCCCATAGCAGCAGTATTGACGTTGGGGGCAGCGACAGTGGTAGTCGGAGCAGAGCAGTTATGAGTAAGGGGGCGTGTTCTCACGAAACGTCGTGTGGAGGGGAGGAGG
Source organism: Bufo bufo (assembly GCF_905171765.1). Classification (NCBI taxonomy): domain Eukaryota; kingdom Metazoa; phylum Chordata; class Amphibia; order Anura; family Bufonidae; genus Bufo; species Bufo bufo. The sequence goes on along the minus strand of NC_053390.1, from coordinate 268,609,411 downwards.
TGTGAACGATGTCTGTCTCAGCATACCCTATTGGAATGAATTAAAGAAATAAAAGAATCAAAAGGCTTTGTACCAGCGACTTGTGAGAATTACTTCTATTGCTCACTAACATACAATATTGGCACAATGAGGTAAAAAGAACACAAAGTCTGCAAGTTTGAAAGACTGTTAGGCCCCTTTCACACAAGTGAGTTTTCCGCACGGGTGCAATGAATGAGGTGAACCCATTGCACCCGCACTGAATCCGGACCCATTCACTTCAATGGGGCTGTGCAGATGAGCGGTGATTTTCACGCATCACTTGTTCTATATTCTGCATTTTTTCACGCAACGCAGGCCCAATAGAAATGAATGGGGCTGCGTAAAAATCGCAAGCATCCGCAAGCAAGTGCGGATGCGGTGCGATTTTAATGCATGGTTGCTAGGAGATGATAGGAATGAGCAACCCTGGACCCCATTAAAGAAAATTCACTGTATTATTTTCCCTTATAACATGGTTAAAGGTAAAATAATAGCATTCTTAATACAGAATGCTTACTAAAATGTCGATTGATGGTTAAAAATAAATAAATAAATAACTGACCTCATCCAGTTAGGACCTGCGCTGACGTCACTGCGCTCACCACGTGGTGTGCGCAATTACGTCATCAAAGGTCCTTTTGCAGGTCCTGAAACAAGAAGGAAGAAGACGATGCCGGCTTCGCGAACAAGTGGATGAGGTGAGTTAATTTATTTTTTATTTTTTAACCCCTCAATCATCATTTTAGTAAGCATTCTGTATTAAGAATGCTATTATGTTTCCCTATAACCATGTTATAAGGGAAAATAATAAAATCTACAGAACACCTAACCCAAACCCAAACTTCAGTGAAGAATTCCAGGTTCAGGTCTGGGTACCACATTCAGTTTTTTATCACGCGCATGCAAAACGCGCACTCGCACGGGTTTCCAGCAATGCACATGAGATGCATCCCGAGCAAATCTGGGACACCCATGTGAAAGAGGCCTTAGTGCTGGGTTAAGCAGAGCTCCTGTTGTGGACTTGTAATTGCTACAGGTGACTGAAGTGCTTTTTATTATACAGACAAGCAAACAGCTGCCACCACCATGTCTGAAAGAGAGGTCCCTCTCCGCCCCCCACATAGTCACCCCCCTTCTGCCACCACGAGCATCAGAAGCCAAAGCAGCCATTTCAGTCTCCTCAACATGCGGAAGCAGTTTTTCCTTGTGACCAAGTGCGCCAACTGCAACCCAAAACCCACTTTTTTATGGCAAAGTAACAACATGGCAATTAAACCAATATACTATATCTTCCATGTACTTTATCATTTAGCTATAATAGCCTGCCTACATTCAATGCGCTTCCTGTGCCGTTCATAGTGTGCCCTGCCTTAGAAAAGTCTAAGGCATATTGGTAAACGATAGACTTTTTCCAGCGTGCGGGTGCCCACAGAGAGGGCTCTGAGTGCCGCCTCTTGCACCCATGCCAGATATTCGCCACCACTGCTCTAGCCAGTCTATGGCGCACACCCTGTTCCCTGATCCCATGGATTTCTGGGCAGGCATACTGGAACAGTGGCTCAAACTGGCGCAGCATGATATATTTCTTCTTTCTTGCCCAGCCTCTAGTGTTATCTCAGAGAGAGTTTTCAGTACTGCGGGGAGTGTGGTGACGAAGTTGTCCTCCGTCAGTGTCCAAAACATCACTTTTGTCAAAATCAACCCACCCTTGATTCAGGAGGATTTTCATAATAGCATAGTTTGTAAGGCTGAAAAGAGAAGGGTAAACAAAAAAAACCCTATGAGGTAGAAGCCAATTTTCTTCATTTTGGGGGTAAAAATTCCTTCCCGACTCCAATCAGGCAATCAGAATAACTCCCTGGATCAACGACTTCTCCAGAAATCTAATAATTATTATTTTTTTTTTTTTTTTTTTAACTTTTTTATTGAGAATAAAGTCATTACATATGAAAAAGTATGACAAAATACATAATGATATCCAAAGATGACATATGTATATTAACCATGAACATATACTGAGACAGGTCCCTTTTCACGTCTTTTCACTAGGATGTATCGTACAATTGAGATAACAAATCGTAATATTTAGCATATTTATAAGGGTTTTATTGAGCTCTATTAGTAGTAATAGGCCTCAAGTATCAGCAGTAGATGGAGAAATATTGGGCGGTGCATTCAAGTTTCTGTATGAGAGCCATTCCTTCCATACCACTCTGTATGAAAGTATTTTACGGCTTTCCCAAGCTGCTAATTCTTCGAATCTGCAAAGCTGGTCTATTTTTCCTAGCCATTGGAAAATGGGAGGTACCTCTTCAGAGAGCCAGAATTTAGGGATTAAAAAACGTGCAGCACTTAACATGGCATGGAATAGTTTAATTGGTGATTTTTTTGTTACTTTGGGAAACCAACTTTGTAATGCTATCTGTGGGGAGACTGGGAAATTCATCCCGCATATTTTGTTAGTGTAAGTGAAAATATCCCTCCACCACCTCTGTAACAGAGGGCATTCCCACCAAATATGGAAGAATGAGCCTCTATCTTTCTTACATCGCCAGCATGTGTCCACATTGTTTGGGTTATAGAGGCAGGTAATGTCTGGGGTCCTATACCACCTTGTCATTATTTTATATCCGTTTTCTTGGATGCGAACGCATCTAGAAATTTTATGTGGAGTGAGTAAGATTCTTGGTAAGTTTTCCTGCGTGAAGTTAGTGCCCAGGTCTCTTTCCCATAACCTTATAAATGCTGGCTTAGTCAGAGTTATCGGTGATAATATTTTTTTATAAATTTGGGAAATTAATTTAGTATGTTTGGAGTGGTCTGTTATCAGGGTTTCAAACCAGGTCAGGGGACGTGATAGATCTTTCAGCGGAATATTTTTTGCAATGAATGTTCGCAGGAAAGTTAGCAAGTAAGGAATTTTCTTACTATCTGGGAAGATACCTAGTATTCTTCTTTCAAGACCTTACCCTTATCATTAAAAAGTGATCTAATAGGTAATGTGGAATTCTTAACTGTATTTGGAAGACACTCTCTCAGACTAGGTGGTGCATGTGCCAGTATATCTTTCACTTGTAGTAATGGCGAGGGTAATGGGATAGCATGTTGTGTTTGTTGGAACCATTTCCACGTGTCTAGAGTCGATTTTACTATTGGGTTCATGGATTTGTCTTGGACTGGGAAATTTCTCACCCCTACCAAAAGACCTGAAGGGGACGAACCCAGCTCAGTTTGTTCCATGGAAACCCAGGATTTCTGGTTTGGATGTTTGAACCAATCTATCAGCCTTGACATCAAAACAGCTCTCCGATATAGTTCTGGGTCAGGCAAACCTATTCCCCCATTAGTCTTTGGTCTACATAGTACCGCACGGGCTAAACAGGCTTTTTTCCCGGCCCAAATAAATGTGCTAATTTGACTTTTTACTTTAGCGTAGAACGTTTTGGGAACTGGGATCGGTAGTACCTGTTGCAGATAGGTCAGTCTTGGTAGGACTAAAGAGGTAGCTATGTTTTTTCTACCGAACCATGATAGCATTGGGTTCCTCAATCCCGCTAGCTGATCAGAAATCGATTGAAGGAGAGGTAAATAATTGAGACTAAAAAGAGATAATGGGTCAGGGCTAATTTTGACTCCCAGATATGTGATATATGGAGTATCCCAGTTAAAGGGGGAATTTGCTTTTTATGTATTCCTAGTTGAGGTAGGAAGGTCTATGCTAATAATATGGGATTTGCCCATGTTAATTTTAAAGTTTGAATATATGCTAAACTGCTCTAGTATCTTATAAATTAAAGGCAAGGCCTTGGCCGGGTTAGTGTTCAGGATTAATAAGTCGTCTGCAAAGGCTGCTACTTTGTGTTCTCTTTGACCTATCTTGATGCCCATTATCTCTTTTTCCAGCCTGATGGCCTGTAGTAACGTCTCCATTACTAAAACAAATAATAGAGGAGATAATGGGCAACCCTGTCTGGTACCATTCCTGATGCCGAAGGAGGGTGACAGAGTATCATTTATAATGATGGAAGCTGAGGCGTGAGTATATAGTGAAAAAATGGCATCTATAAATGGGTCAGGGAATTTAATTATTCTAAGAACATCTTTCATATAATCCCAATTCACCCTATCAAAGGCCTTTTCGGCGTCCGTGCTAAGGAGAACCAGAGGCCGCTTGAGTTTCTTTGCGAAATATATAGCATTTAACACTTTGGCGGTGTTATCTCTGCCCTCCCTACCATGGACAAAGCCCACCTGGTCTTCTTTGATTAAAGATGGGAGAAAGGAGGATAGACGTGTGGCCAGCATCTTAGCCAATAGTTTCAAATCTAAATTTAACAGGGATATTGGGTAGGGGTGCACCGAAATTCCGGCAGCCGAATATATCGGCCGAAAATGCACCTAATCCACTTCGGCCGATATTGTTACATATCGGCCGAAAATATGGGGTGTGGGATTTGTCACCCACCATCTGCGGGCGGGCGCCGGGCGGGCGGTTTACTTTGTCACTGCATCTTTATTTTACCTTACAATCGTGAGGGTCCAGTAACTAACAACTCTGCAGGCAGAGCGGAGGCCGGCGTAACGTCACTTACTCACGTGACGCGCCTGCTCCGCCTCCTTCATTCATAAAGTGGGCGGAGCAGGTGCGTCACGTGAGTAAGTGACGTTACGCGGCCCTCCGCTCTGCCTGCAGAGTTGTTACTGGAGCGTCACGATTGTAAGGTAAAATAAAGATGCAGTGAGTGATGCTGTGAGCAGCAGGGCCGGGGCTGTTATGGGTAGGGGGATCGGTCTATGGCACTGCTATGGGGAGGGGGGATCTGTGCACTGTTATGGGGAAAGGGATCTGTGCACTGTTATGCCCATAACAGTGCACATATCCCCTTTCCATAACAGTGCACAGATCCCCCTCTCCATAACAGCGCCACCCACAGATCCCCCTCTCCATAACAGCGCCACCAACAGATCCCCCTCTCCATAACAGCGCCACCCACAGATCCCCCTCTCCATAACAGCACCACCCACAGATCCCCCTCTCCATAACAGCGCCACCCACAGATCCCCCTCTCCATAACAGCGCCACCCACAGATCCCCCTCTCCATAACAGCGCCACCCACAGATCCCCCTCTCCATAACAGCGCCACCCACAGATCCCCCTCTCCATAACAGCGCCACCCACAGATCCCCCTCTCCATAGCGCCACCCACAGATCCCCCTCTCCATAACAGCGCCACCCACAGATCCCCCTCTCCATAACAGCGCCACCCACAGATCCCCCTCTCCATAACAGCGCCACCCACAGATCCCCCTCTCCATAACAGCGCCACCCACAGATGAATTTCATTCATGAAAAAGAATTATTAATAAAATCATTAAAAAAAAAGTATTTTAAAAGTATTTGGGCAAAAAGGCAGTTTCGGTTTCGGTTTTCGGTCAAGGGCATCCTGAATTTTCGGTTTCGGTTTCGGACCAGAATTTTGATTTCGGTGCACCCCTAATATTGGGCGATAATTAGAACATTGGGAGCTATCTTTCCCCTCCTTCGGAATCAGTGTGATGTGGGCTCTTGTCATGTCTGCGGACATCGGAGTACCAGACAGGGAGCTATTAAATATAGAAAGAAGATGTGGCCCTAGAGTTTTATAGAAATTGCGGTAATACAGGGCTGGATAGCCATCAGGCCCAGGACTTTTCCCATTGGGAAGTTGTTTAATAGCGAGTGTAAGTTCTTCCATCGTAAAGGGGGCTTGTAAGGTCTGAGCTTGGGAGTCTGATAGTGTTGGTAAAAAAAAGAGACTTTAGGAAGGATGATACTGAGTCACTACGAGGGTGTGTGGATGAGTCGTCACCAATGTTATATAGTGCGTGGTAGAATTTTTAAAATTGTTTGGCAATTTCTGAAGTAGAAGAGACCTCCTCTCCATTGGGGGTTCTAATTCTATGAATGTAGCTATGGGATTTCCTCTGTTTGATACGCTGCATCATAAATTTAGAAGCCTTATCCCCATGCGCATAATGTTTGTACTGCGCATGGAGATAATACTTAGCTGAAGCTGTATCAAGCAGGGTTTTTAATGTGTTTTTTGTTTCTGTGAGTTCCTTTAGGTGGGAATCCAATAGAGTGTTTTTATGGACCGCTTCCAGTCGATGAATTTGAGCTAGAAGGTTATCTATTTTTTTTTTCCTTTCCTTTTTGATTTTAGATCCCAAACTTATAAACTGACCTCTCATGTAGGCCTTATGTGTGTCCCACAGTATATGGGAAGATATTTCTGGACAAGAGTTAATAGAGAAAAATTCCTCCAAAATCTCTTGGGTGTATTTTTTATTTTCCTCCGTGGAAATTAGCTGTTCGTTGAGTCTCCACCTGAAGGCTCTGGGTTCCAGAGAGGGGGTTTTAATTTTGATAAACACTGGTGCGTGGTCAGAAAGTAGTATATTACCTATGTAGGCATGGGTGCAAAGTTGTAGGTGCTCTTTTGATAAATATAAATAGTCGAGCCTCTGATATGAGTTATGAGGGTGGGAAAAAAAGGTGTAATCCTGCTTCGAGGGGTTATGGAGACGCCAGGCATCATATAGGGCTCCAGTATATAACTTATTTTTAAGGTGTCTAAGTGCTTTAACAGATATTGCTGACTTATGAGATGAAGAATCAAGTAGGGGGTTTATCACGACATTTAAGTCACCTCCAAATATCACAACTCCCTCTTTGAATGTATCTAATATAGTAATTATTTCAATTAGCCAAGAGGTCTGGTTTAAATTTGGAGCATATACATTGGCGAAGGTATAGGTTTGGTTAGCTATCTTACCCTTCAACAGTAAATATCTACCATCAACATCCTGAATATGTGCTATATAGGTGAAAGGCAAACTCCTCTGGATCCCTATGCTCACGCCTCTGGATGCGGCAGAGTTTGATCCACAATGGTACCATTGTGGAAAAGACGTACGGGACATATCTGGATATTTATTAAATTTAAAATGTGTCTCCTGTAACATCAGGATCGAACACTTTTCTTTTTTGATATGAGAAAAGATTTGACTACGTTTTGAAGGGGCATTAAAACCCTTAACATTAAAGGTAGCAATACACAGGTCAGCCATTTGTTATTGCAATAGCAGTGTGTAACGCTGAAAATGTTTGGCGAAATATGTGTAAGTGCATTTATAATGTACTTAGCCATCTCAGGCGGAGCATTGAGGCTGCACAGGAATCTCCATCCCACCTTGGTAAGTAGATTTGTTGCTTTGTGGGACCTGTCAGGGAACCATAGAAAAAATAAAAATAACAGTAAGAACAAACAATAACAATAATCGTATATAACGAGCATAAGAGCATAACTGCTCCAGAAGTGAGTAGGGGGGAATACATTACACATTGTAGTGTAACTCATTGTAGTACCCTCAGGATGAGATGCTTGTATGCACTTAAAAAATGAGTGTCGGCTCTAGACCTGCAAGAAATATAAAAGAGAAGAACAAAAGAGAAAAACATAGCAGGACTTAGGAAGACACATTATTTATAGGGATCAAGGGAACCCTATTTAGGACATAGACATCTTATGTTAAGTCCTGAATCTTTTTAGAAATCAGAAAGTGGGAGCCGTCTTGGTGTTGATTGCCGTCCTCTTCTGGGTCTTTGTGGCTTGCCAGGACGAGGTGTCTCCCAAGGATCTGCAGAAGGGAGGTCTGGTAGCAGATTATTACATTGAACGTAGTCCCAGTTCTCAATGGGAAGCTGATCAATTTGTAAGGCATCATATATTTTGGGTAGATCCATGTAAGATGTGATGGATAAGCGACGTCCCTCATATAGGAAAGATAACCCAAAAGGGAATAGCCATTTATATAAGATTTTCTTAGTGCGGAGCCAGTCAGTGAGTGGTTTTAGTGCTCTCCTTTTTTTCAGGGTTGATTGGGCTAGGTCTTGAAATATTGTAATAGGGCAATCCTCCAGAGATAGCTGAGGTAGGTTTCTCGCTTTGTTAAGAATTGCATCTTTAGTTGGAAAATGAAGAAACTTACAAATAACGTCTCTTGGGGGTTCAGCAGGTTGGTTGAATAAACTTGAAATTACCAACCCCGAATTTCTGAGCGAAGAAGGGCAGCTGTCTTTCAGTTCTTTAGGAGCTAAAGCGATGACATCTTTTATAAGGGTGAAGGGAGAGGGAAGTGTTAAGGCCCCCAAGCTGGTCGAGAACCACCTCCAGACCTTCAAAGTATTACGAATCAAGGGGTTCGGTATAGAGTTAGGAGCTGGAGGAGATCTGTCAACCAGAATCAGGGCCCAAGTGGAAGAAGGTAAGAAGGCATTTTCTAGGACTAGCCAAGATTTATGTGGGGGATTTCTAACCCAGTCTACAACTCTTGAAAGCTGGATAGCCTTCATATACATTTCAGGATCAGGAAGTCCAATACCTCCTCTGGGTCTAGGTTTAGCAAGAGTCTCAAAAGAGATACAGGATTTTTTTCCCTGCCAGATATATTTGCGAATGTGCTTGTTAAGAGAGGAGAAATAAGATTTAGGGATCTCAATAGGGAGCACTTGCATCAAATAAGTAAGTCTAGGTATTACTAATGACATAATAATGTTTTTTCTCCCAAACCAAGATAAATAAGGGAAGTCTAAAGTTTCTAGTTGTGTGATTAAGGATGCTAAAAGGGGTTTATAATTGAGTTTAAATAAATCCGTAAGATGTGGGGACAGTTTCACGCCTAGATACGTCAGTTGTTGGGTACGCCAATTAAAGGGGGAGTTAGTCTGGAGGGCTATGAGAGTAGTCGGGGAAAGGCCCATATGTATTATTTGGGATTTAGAGGCATTGACCTTACAATTGGATAGGGAACCAAAAAAACTAAGTTTAGACAATATTACTGGTATGGATACAAGTGGGTTGGTCGTGAGAATCAGTAAGTCATCTGCGAAAGCTGACAATTTAAATTCACATCCACTTACTTTCAAACCCTTGATATTTGGATCTTGTCTAAGGGATTGTAGTAGGGTCTGCATCACTAGGACGAATATAAGGGGGGAAAGTGGACAACCCTGTCTTGTCCCGTTCTTTATGGGGAAACAGGAGGATAAAGTATCGTTGACTGACACGGGCGCGGAGGAGCGGGAGTACATGGAAAAGACAGCATTTATAAATGCTTCAGGTAATTGAAATTTCGACAAAGTCGAGGGAAATAAAGGTCCAGTCCACTCTGTTGAAAGCTTTCTCGGCATCCGTGCCAATCAACACTAGGGGGGAGGATCTATGGGAGGCATAAAATAAAGCATCTAGTACTTTTGTGGTATTATCCTTTCCTTCACGGCCTTTAACAAAACCAACCTGATCAGGGTGGATTAAATGTGGCAGGAGGTTTTTTAATCTAGTAGCTAACATTTTAGATAGCAGTTTAAGGTCCACATTTAATAGAGAGATGGGGCGATAATTAAAACATGAAGTGGGTTCTTTGCCCTGTTTAGGGATGACTGTAATAATAGCTTTAGTCATGTCCAAAGTAAGTGGATGTTTTTCTAAGGCGAGATTGAAAATTGGGAGCAAAAAAGGGAGAAGTATGGTATATCTTTAAATGTAGAGTAGTATGTTATGGGTAACCCGTCTGGACCCGGGCATTTACCTTTAGGGGTTGACTTAATGGCGACTACAATCTCAGCGGTGGTAAATGGCTTGGAAATAGATATTTTTTGGGTTGTGGAAAGAGATGGCAATTTTAAAGAGGATAAAAAGGAGTTGATGTTGGATCTCCTATCCTGTATGGGGTCTGGGAGTGTAGTGGGAGGGAAATTATATAGGGTCTCATAAAATTTTTTAAATTGCTCAGCCATTTCATGTGCTTTAAACAAGTGAGTATTTTGTGGGGATTTAATTCTCTGGATATAACGGGAAATACGCCTCTGTTTAATTCTCTGCATTGCAAATTTAGAAGCCTTGTTACCATGAGCAAAGAATTTTTGTTGAGCGGATAGGTAGTACTTTGCTGATTTCTCATTGAGAAAATTTTTCAATTCCGTTCTGAGGGAGGAAAGTTCCGCAAGATGTGAGGCAAGTAGGGATTGTTTATGGGCTTTTTCCAATGTATGGATTTTGGCTAATAAGGTGGAAAGCTTTTTCTCAGACTCTTTTTTAAGAAACGAGCAGAGACTAATTAATCTGCCTCTGATATAGGCTTTGTGGGCGTCCCAAAGAATCTGGGGGGAAATTTACGGGGTATTATTGGTTTTGAAATACTCCTCAAGGAAGGAGGCTATTTGAGTCCTGTATTTATTACTCCCAAGTAGAGATTCATTAAATCTCCAGTTCGAGTGTTTATTAGATCTGTTTGGTGGATGAATATCACAAAATATAGGGGAGTGATCTGATAGGGTTATATCCCCTATCCGAGAGGATGAGCATAATTGTAGATGTTCTTTAGAGATTAGGATATAGTCTATCCTGCTATAGGACTTATTTGCTGGGGAATAAAAGGAATAATCTAGTCCTTGAGGATTGTGACATCTTCATACGTCAATGACACCTAAGTTTTGGAGTTTAGAATGCATGAAATTGAGATCTTTTAAGGAAACAGATGACTTCTTGGACGTGGTATCTATCAGGGGATTAAAAGCTAAATTAAAATCACTGCCATAATTAGTATGCCTTCTCTGTGGGTTTATTAGAAGTGTTTCTTAACCTATCTTTAATAGAGTTGAGCAGACACCTGGATGTTCGGGTTCGGCAGGTTCGGCCGAACTTGAAAAAAAGTTTGGGTTCGGAACCCGAACTTGACCCGAACTTGACCCCGAACCCTTACCCCATTGAAGTCAATGGGGACCCGAACTTTTGGGCACTAAAATGGCTCTAAAATAGTCCTGGAAAGGGCTAGAGGGCTGCAAAAGACATCAAAATGTGCTTAAGAGCATGACAACTGTACTGCAAACATATGTGGATAGGGAAATGACTTAAAATAACATAAAATACAGAAAAATTAAAAATAACAATGTGGATCTAGGAGTAGGAGGTTGAGGAGGCGGTGGATGGGTGGATTTGGCGATGTAGGTTGACGTGGCAGTGTAGGTGGAAGCGGCGGTGAAGGAGGAATAGGTAGCCAACACTGATTTGTGTTATTTTTTATTTTTAAATTGGGGTATCCCCCAAAATATTGGGACATATAACAAAATAAAACAAAGAATAAGTGCACTTGAGTACAAGAATAGATGGTTGAGGCGGGTATAAATGTCTATTCTGCACAAGGTACCGACAAGTCCTGTGGGATCCATGCCTGGTTCATTTTAATAAGCGTAAGCTTGTCCACATTGGCTGCGTCCTGTGATAATGCTCTCTGCCGTGCTAAACACACGTTCACACTATACACTGGCTGCAAGGCAGGTCAGCACCTCCAAGGCTGAAAAAGTTTTCCAAGTTTTTGGCCATGCTAACCCTGCCTTCTCAGGTGCTGGTGGTGCCCCAGCTGCGTTGGCGACCTCTTCCTCCGCCTTCGCCTTGTGCTTCCACTGTGCCCCCGCTGTCAGGTGGGAATGCTATCATCAGCGTGCGCTTGTAGTCGCGCATCTTCCAATCAGTAACAGATGTTTTCACTAAATTTAGTTCCCTGTCAGCAATGCAGAGCAGGGGTTCATTCACGGCAAAAGGGGGTTCATGTCACCCAGCAATAGAACAGAGGATTTTGAAAGATTTAGGCCCCTGTCACCCAGGCACAGCAGGGGTTTATTCACGGCAAAAGGGGGTTCATGTCACCCAGCAATAGTACAGATGATTTTGAGAGATTTAGGGCCCTGTCAGCAATGCAGAGCAGGGGTTCATTCACGGCAAAAGGGGGTTCATGTCACCCAGCAATAGAACAGAGGATTTTTTGAGATTTAGGCCCCTGTCATAAATGCAGAGCAGGGGTTCATTCACGGCAAAAGGGGGTTCATGTCACTCAGCAATACAACAGAGGATTTTGAGAGATTTAGGCCCCAGTCACAGCAGGGGTTCATTCATGGCAAAAGGGCATTCATGTCACCCAGCAATAGAACAGAGGATTTTGAGAGATTTAGGCCCCTGTCAGCAATGCAAAGCAGGGGTTTATTTACGGCAATAGGGGGTTCATGTCACCCAGCAATAGAACAGACGATTTTGAGAGATTTAGGCCCCTGTCACCCAGGCACAGCAGGGGTTCATTCACGGCAAAAGGGTGTTCATGTCACCCAGCAATAGAACAGAGGATTTTTTGAGATTTAGGCCCCTGTCATAAATGCAGAGCAGGGGTTCATTCACGGCAAAAGGGGGTTCATGTCACTCAGCAATACAACAGAGGATTTTGAGAGATTTAGGCCCCAGTCACAGCAGGGGTTCATTCATGGCAAAAGGGCATTCATGTCACCCAGCAATAGAACAGAGGATTTTGAGAGATTTAGGCCCCTGTCAGCAATGCAAAGCAGGGGTTTATTTACGGCAATAGGGGGTTCATGTCACCCAGCAATAGAACAGACGATTTTGAGAGATTTAGGCCCCTGTCACCCAGGCACAGCAGGGGTTCATTCACGGCAAAAGGGTGTTCATGTCACCCAGCAATAGAACAGAGGATTTTGAGAGATTTAGGCCCCTGTCACCCAGGCACAGCAGGGGTGCATTCACGGCAAAAGGGGGTTCATGTCACCCAGCAATACAACAGAGGATTTTGAGAGATTTAGGCCCCTGTCACCCAGGCACAGCAGGGGTACATTCACGGCAAAAGGGGGTTCATGTCACCCAGCAATACAACAGAGGATTTTGAGAGATTTTGGCCCCTGTCACCCAGGCACAGGAGGGGTTCATTCACGGCAAAAGGGGGATCATGTCACCCAGCCATAGAACAGAGGATTTTGAGAGATTTAGGCCCTTGTCAGCAATGCAGAGCAGGGGTTCATTCACGGCAAAAAGGGATTCATGTCACTCAGCAATAGAACAGAGGATTTTGAGATTTAGGCCCCTGTCACCCAGGCACAGCAGGGGTTAATTCACGGCAAAAGGGGTTTCATGTCACCCAGCAATAGAACAGAGGATTTTGAGAGATTTAGGCCCCTGTTAGCAATGCAGAGCAGGGGTTCATTCATGGCAAAGGGGGTTCATGTCACCCAGCAATAGAACAGACGATTTTGAGAGATTTAGGCCCCTGTCACCCAGGCACAGCAGGGGTTCATTCACGGCAAAAGGGGGTTCATGTCACCCAGCAATAGAACAGAGGATTATGAGAGATTTAGGCCCCTGTCACCCAGGCACAGCAGGGGTGCATTCACGGCAAAAGGGGGTTCATGTCACCCAGCAATACAACAGAGGATTTTGAGAGATTTAGGCCCCTGTCACCCAGGCACAGCAGGGGTACATTCACGGCAAAAGGGGGTTCATGTCATCCAGCAATACAACAGAGGATTTTGAGAGATTTTGGCCCCTGTCACCCAGGCACAGCAGGGGTTCATTCACGGCAAAAGGGGGATCATGTCACCTAGCCATAGAACAGAGGATTTTGAGAGATTTAGGCCCTTGTCAGCAATTCAGAGCTGGGGTTCATTCACGGCAAAAGGGGATTCATGTCACTCAGCAATAGAACAGACAATTTTGAGATTTAGGCCCCTGTCACCCAGGCACAGCAGGGGTTAATTCACGGCAAAAGGGGGTTCATGTCACCCAGCAATAGTACAGATGATTTTGAGAGATTTAGGGCCCTGTCAGCAATGCAGAGCAGGGGTTCATTCACGGCAAAAGGGGGTTCATGTCACCCAGCAATAGAACAGAGGATTTTGAAAGATTTAGGGCCCTGTCAGCAATGCAGAGCAGGGGTTCATTCACGGCAAAAGGGGGTTCATGTCACCCAGCAATAGAACAGAGGATTTTGAAAGATTTAGGCCCCTGTCACCCAGGCAGAGCAGGGGTTCATTCACGGCAAAAGGGGGATCATGTCACCCTGCAATAGAACAGACGATTTTGAGAGATTTAGGCCCCTGTCACCCAGGCACAGCAGGGGTACATTCACGGCAAAAGGGGGTTCATGTCACCCAGCAATAGAACAGACGATTTTGAGAGATTTAGGCCCCTGTCACCCAGGCACAGCAGGGGTTCATTCACGGCAAAAGGGTGTTCATGTCACCCAGCAATAGAACAGAGGATTTTTTGAGATTTAGGCCCCTGTCATAAATGCAGAGCAGGGGTTCATTCACGGCAAAAGGGGGTTCATGTCACTCAGCAATACAACAGAGGATTTTGAGAGATTTAGGCCCCAGTCACAGCAGGGGTTCATTCATGGCAAAAGGGCATTCATGTCACCCAGCAATAGAACAGAGGATTTTGAGAGATTTAGGCCCCTGTCAGCAATGCAAAGCAGGGGTTTATTTACGGCAATAGGGGGTTCATGTCACCCAGCAATAGAACAGACGATTTTGAGAGATTTAGGCCCCTGTCACCCAGGCACAGCAGGGGTTCATTCACGGCAAAAGGGTGTTCATGTCACCCAGCAATAGAACAGAGGATTTTGAGAGATTTAGGCCCCTGTCACCCAGGCACAGCAGGGGTGCATTCACGGCAAAAGGGGGTTCATGTCACCCAGCAATACAACAGAGGATTTTGAGAGATTTAGGCCCCTGTCACCCAGGCACAGCAGGGGTACATTCACGGCAAAAGGGGGTTCATGTCACCCAGCAATACAACAGAGGATTTTGAGAGATTTTGGCCCCTGTCACCCAGGCACAGGAGGGGTTCATTCACGGCAAAAGGGGGATCATGTCACCCAGCCATAGAACAGAGGATTTTGAGAGATTTAGGCCCTTGTCAGCAATGCAGAGCAGGGGTTCATTCACGGCAAAAAGGGATTCATGTCACTCAGCAATAGAACAGAGGATTTTGAGATTTAGGCCCCTGTCACCCAGGCACAGCAGGGGTTAATTCACGGCAAAAGGGGGTTCATGTCACCCAGCAATAGAACAGAGGATTTTGAGAGATTTAGGCCCCTGTTAGCAATGCAGAGCAGGGGTTCATTCATGGCAAAGGGGGTTCATGTCACCCAGCAATAGAACAGACGATTTTGAGAGATTTAGGCCCCTGTCACCCAGGCACAGCAGGGGTGCATTCACGGCAAAAGGGGGTTCATGTCACCCAGCAATACAACAGAGGATTTTGAGAGATTTAGGCCCCTGTCACCCAGGCACAGCAGGGGTACATTCACGGCAAAAGGGGGTTCATGTCATCCAGCAATACAACAGAGGATTTTGAGAGATTTTGGCCCCTGTCACCCAGGCACAGCAGGGGTTCATTCACGGCAAAAGGGGGATCATGTCACCTAGCCATAGAACAGAGGATTTTGAGAGATTTAGGCCCTTGTCAGCAATTCAGAGCTGGGGTTCATTCACGGCAAAAGGGGATTCATGTCACTCAGCAATAGAACAGACAATTTTGAGATTTAGGCCCCTGTCACCCAGGCACAGCAGGGGTTAATTCACGGCAAAAGGGGTTTTATGTCACCCAGCAAAAGAACAGAGGATTTTGAGAGATTTAGGCCCCTGTTAGCAATGCAGAGCAGGGGTTCATTCATGGCAAAAGGGGGTTCATGTCACCCAGCAATAGAACAGACGATTTTGAGAGATTTAGGCTCCTGTCACCCAGGCAGAGCAGGGGTTCATTCACGGCAAAAGGGGGTTCATGTCACCCAGCAATAGTACAGATGATTTTGAGAGATTTAGGGCCCTGTCAGCAATGCAGAGCAGGGGTTCATTCACGGCAAAAGGGGGTTCATGTCACCCAGCAATAGAACAGAGGATTTTGAAAGATTTAGGCCCCTGTCACCCAGGCACAGCAGGGGTTTATTCACGGCAAAAGGGGGTTCATGTCACCCAGCAATAGTACAGATGATTTTGAGAGATTTAGGGCCCTGTCAGCAATGCAGAGCAGGGGTTCATTCACGGCAAAAGGGGTTCATGTCACCCAGCCATAGAACAGTGGATTTTGAGAGATTTAGGTCCTTTTCAGCAATGCAGAGCAGGGGTTCATTCACGGCAAAAGGGGGTTCATGTCACTCAGCAATAGAACAGACGATTTTGAGAGATTTAGGCTCTGTCACCCAGGCACAGCAGGGGTTAATTCACGGCAAAAGGGGTTTCATGTCACCCAGCAATAGAACAGAGGATTTTGAGAGATTTAGGCCCCTGTCACCCAGGCACAGCAAGGGTTCATTCCCGGCAAAAGGGGGATCATGTCACCCAGCAATACAACAGAGAATTTTGAGAGATTTAGGCCCCTGTCACCCAGGCAGAGCCGGTGTTCATTCACGGCAAAAGGGGGTTCATGTCACCCAGCAATACAACAGAGGATTTTGAGAGATTTAGGCCCATGTCACCCAAGCACAGCAGGGGTTCATTCACGGCAAAAGGGGGTTCTTGTCACCCAGCAATACAACAGAGGATTTTGAGAGATTTAGGCCCCTGTCAGCAATGCAGAGCAGGGGTTTATTTACGGCAAAAGGGGGATCATGTCACCCTGCAATAGAACAGACGATTTTGAGAGATTTAGGCCCCTGTCACCCAGGCACAGCAGGGGTACATTCACGGCAAAAGGGGGTTCATGTCACCCAGCAATAGAACACACGATTTTGAGAGATTTAGGCCCCTGTCACCCAGGCACAGCAGGGGTTCATTCACGGCAAAAGGGTGTTCATGTCACCCAGCAATAGAACAGAGGATTTTTTGAGATTTAGGCCCCTGTCATAAATGCAGAGCAGGGGTTCATTCACGGCAAAAGGGGGTTCATGTCACTCAGCAATACAACAGAGGATTTTGAGAGATTTAGGCCCCAGTCACAGCAGGGGTTCATTCATGGCAAAAGGGCATTCATGTCACCCAGCAATAGAACAGAGGATTTTGAGAGATTTAGGCCCCTGTCAGCAATGCAAAGCAGGGGTTTATTTACGGCAATAGGGGGTTCATGTCACCCAGCAATAGAACAGACGATTTTGAGAGATTTAGGCCCCTGTCACCCAGGCACAGCAGGGGTTCATTCACGGCAAAAGGGTGTTCATGTCACCCAGCAATAGAACAGAGGATTTTGAGAGATTTAGGCCCCTGTCACCCAGGCACAGCAGGGGTGCATTCACGGCAAAAGGGGGTTCATGTCACCCAGCAATACAACAGAGGATTTTGAGAGATTTAGGCCCCTGTCACCCAGGCACAGCAGGGGTACATTCACGGCAAAAGGGGGTTCATGTCACCCAGCAATACAACAGAGGATTTTGAGAGATTTAGGCCCCTGTCACCCAGGCACAGGAGGGGTTCATTCACGGCAAAAGGGGGATCATGTCACCCAGCCATAGAACAGAGGATTTTGAGAGATTTAGGCCCTTGTCAGCAATGCAGAGCAGGGGTTCATTCACGGCAAAAAGGGATTCATGTCACTCAGCAATAGAACAGAGGATTTTGAGATTTAGGCCCCTGTCACCCAGGCACAGCAGGGGTTAATTCACGGCAAAAGGGGTTTCATGTCACCCAGCAATAGAACAGAGGATTTTGAGAGATTTAGGCCCCTGTTAGCAATGCAGAGCAGGGGTTCATTCATGGCAAAGGGGGTTCATGTCACCCAGCAATAGAACAGACGATTTTGAGAGATTTAGGCCCCTGTCACCCAGGCACAGCAGGGGTTCATTCACGGCAAAAGGGGGTTCATGTCACCCAGCAATAGAACAGAGGATTATGAGAGATTTAGGCCCCTGTCACCCAGGCACAGCAGGGGTGCATTCACGGCAAAAGGGGGTTCATGTCACCCAGCAATACAACAGAGGATTTTGAGAGATTTAGGCCCCTGTCACCCAGGCACAGCAGGGGTACATTCACGGCAAAAGGGGGTTCATGTCATCCAGCAATACAACAGAGGATTTTGAGAGATTTTGGCCCCTGTCACCCAGGCACAGCAGGGGTTCATTCACGGCAAAAGGGGGATCATGTCACCTAGCCATAGAACAGAGGATTTTGAGAGATTTAGGCCCTTGTCAGCAATTCAGAGCTGGGGTTCATTCACGGCAAAAGGGGATTCATGTCACTCAGCAATAGAACAGACAATTTTGAGATTTAGGCCCCTGTCACCCAGGCACAGCAGGGGTTAATTCACGGCAAAAGGGGTTTTATGTCACCCAGCAAAAGAACAGAGGATTTTGAGAGATTTAGGCCCCTGTTAGCAATGCAGAGCAGGGGTTCATTCATGGCAAAAGGGGGTTCATGTCACCCAGCAATAGAACAGACGATTTTGAGAGATTTAGGCTCCTGTCACCCAGGCAGAGCAGGGGTTCATTCACGGCAAAAGGGGGTTCATGTCACCCAGCAATAGTACAGATGATTTTGAGAGATTTAGGGCCCTGTCAGCAATGCAGAGCAGGGGTTCATTCACGGCAAAAGGGGGTTCATGTCACCCAGCAATAGAACAGAGGATTTTGAAAGATTTAGGCCCCTGTCACCCAGGCACAGCAGGGGTTTATTCACGGCAAAAGGGGGTTCATGTCACCCAGCAATAGTACAGATGATTTTGAGAGATTTAGGGCCCTGTCAGCAATGCAGAGCAGGGGTTCATTCACGGCAAAAGGGGGTTCATGTCACCCAGCCATAGAACAGTGGATTTTGAGAGATTTAGGTCCTTTTCAGCAATGCAGAGCAGGGGTTCATTCACGGCAAAAGGGGGTTCATGTCACTCAGCAATAGAACAGACGATTTTGAGAGATTTAGGCTCTGTCACCCAGGCACAGCAGGGGTTAATTCACGGCAAAAGGGGTTTCATGTCACCCAGCAATAGAACAGAGGATTTTGAGAGATTTAGGCCCCTGTCACCCAGGCACAGCAAGGGTTCATTCCCGGCAAAAGGGGGATCATGTCACCCAGCAATACAACAGAGAATTTTGAGAGATTTAGGCCCCTGTCACCCAGGCAGAGCCGGTGTTCATTCACGGCAAAAGGGGGTTCATGTCACCCAGCAATACAACAGAGGATTTTGAGAGATTTAGGCCCATGTCACCCAAGCACAGCAGGGGTTCATTCACGGCAAAAGGGGGTTCTTGTCACCCAGCAATACAACAGAGGATTTTGAGAGATTTAGGCCCCTGTCAGCAATGCAGAGCAGGGGTTTATTTACGGCAAAAGGGGGATCATGTCACCCTGCAATAGAACAGACGATTTTGAGAGATTTAGGCCCCTGTCACCCAGGCACAGCAGGGGTACATTCACGGCAAAAGGGGGTTCATGTCACCCAGCAATAGAACAGATGATTTTGAGAGAATTTAGGCCCTGGTCACCCAGGCACAGCAGGGGTTCATTCAGGGAAAAAGGGGGTTCATGTCACCCAGCAATAGAACAGAGGATTTTGAGAGAATTTAGGCCCTGGTCACCCAGGCACAGCAGGGGTTCATTCACGGCAAAAGGGGGATTATGTCACCCAGCAATACAACAGAGGATTTTGAGATATTTAGGCCCCTGTCACCCAGGCACAGCAGGGGTTCATTCACGGCAAAAGGGGGTTCATGTCACCCAGCAATAGAACAGAGGATTTTGAGAGATATAGACCCCTGTCACCCAGGCACAGCAGGGGTACATTCACGGCAAAAGGGGGTTCATGTCACCCAGCAATACAACAGAGGATTTTGAGAGATTTTGGTCCCTGTCACCCAGGCACAGCAGGGGTTCATTCACGGCAAAAGGGGGATCATGTCACCCAGCCATAGAACAGAGGATTTTGAGAGATTTAGGCACTTGTCAGTAATGCAGAGCAGGGGTTCATTCACGGCAAAAGGGGGTTCATGTCACTCAGCAATAGAACAGACGATTTTGAGAGATTTAGGCCCCTGTTAACGAGGCACAGCAGGGGTTCATTCACGGCAAAAGGGGTTTCATGTCACCCAGCAATAGAACAGAGTATTTTGAGAGATTTAGGCCCCTGTCACCCAGGCACAGCAGGGGTTCATTCACGGCAAAAGGGGGATCATGTCACCCAGCAATACAACAGAGGATTTTGAGAGATTTAGGCCCCTATCACCCAGGCACAGCAGGGGTTCATTCATGGCAAAGGGGGGTTCATGTCACCCAGCAATAGAACAGAGGATTTTGAGAGATTTAGACCCCTGTCACCCAAGCACAGCAGGGGTACATTCAGGGCAAAAGGGGGTTCATGTCACCCAGCAATACAACAGAAGATTTTGAGAGATTTTGGCCCCTGTCACCCAGGTACATCAGGGTTTCATTCACGGCAAAAGGGGGTTTATGTCTCACAGCAATAGAACAGACGATTTTGAGAGATTTAGGCCCCTGTCACCCAGGCACAGCAGGGGTACATTCACGGCAAAAGGGGGTTCATGTCACCCAGCAATAGAACAGAGGATTTTGAGAGATTTAGGCCCCAGTCACAGCAGGGGTTCATTCACGGCAAAAGGGCATTCATGTCACCCAGCAATAGAACAGAGGATTTTGAGAGATTTAGGCCCCTGTTGGCAATGCAGAGCAGGGGTTCATTCAGGGAAAAAGGGGGTTCATGTCACCCAGCAATAGAACAGATGATTTTGAGAGATTTAGGCCCTGGTCACCCAGGCACAGCAGGGGTTCATTCACGGCAAAAGGGGGATTATGTCACCCAGCAATACAACAGAGGATTTTGAGAGATTTAGGCCCCTGTCACCCAGGCACAGCAGGGGTGCATTCACGGCAAAAGGGGGTTCATGTCACCCAGCAATAGAACAGAGGATTTTGAGAGATTTAGACCCCTGTCACCCAGGCACAGCAGGGGTTCATTCACGGCAAAAGGGCATTCATGTCACCCAGCAATAGAACAGAGGATTTTGAGAGATTTAGGCCCCTGTCGGCAATGCAGAGCAGGGGTTCATTCAGGGAAAAAGGGGGTTCATGTCACCCAGCAATAGAACAGATGATTTTGAGAGATTTAGGCCCTGGTCACCCATGCACAGCAGGGGTTCATTCACGGCAAAAGGGGGATTATGTCACCCAGCAATACAACAGAGGATTTTGAGAGATTTTGGCCCCTGTCACCCAGGCACAGCAGGGGTTCATTCACGGCAAAAGGGGGATCATGTCACCCAGCAATAGAACAGAGGATTTTGAGAGATTTAGGCCCTTGTCAGTAATGCAGAGCAGGGTTTCATTCACGGCAAAAGGGGGTTCATGTCACTCAGCAATAGAACAGATGATTTTGAGAGATTTAGGCCCCTTTCACCCAGGCACAGCAGGGATTTGTATACGCCAAAAATGGTAAAATGTCACCCGACAATTGAAATAAGAATTTTTTCAATTTTGGGCACTAAAATTGGCACTTTTTTTTATTTAAAATGGCTCTCAAATAGTCCTTGAAAAGGCTAGAGGGATATAAAAGGCAGTAAAATGTGCTTAAGAGCTTGGCAACTGCTCTGCAAACAAATGTGGATAGGGAAATAACTTAAAGTGAAATAAAATAACAAAAAATTACAAATTATTAACCTGCAACTCAGAGAAGGAGGTGGATTATGGAGTCGGAGGTTGAGGAGGCGGTGAATGTGGTGTTATAGGTGGAGGCAGCAATGGAGGAGGAGGTAGCCAACAATGTTTTTTTTTTTTTTTTTATTGGGGTAGGTAGCCCCCAAAATATTGGGACAAATAAAAAAAAATAAAAAATGAATCATTGCACTTGACTTAAGTACAAGAAGGTATGTTTGATGGTGGTATAAATGTCTATTCTGCACAAGATACAGACAAGTCTTGTAGGATTCAAGCCTGATTCATTTTAATGAACGTGAGCTTGTCCACGTTGGCTGTGGACAGGCGGCTGCGTCTGTCTGTAATGACGCCTCCTGCCGTGCTAAATACACGTTCAGAGAGTACACTGGCTGCAGGGCAGGCCAGCACCTCCAAGGCATACAGGGCAAGCTCTGGTCATGTGGACAATTTGGAGACCCAGAAGTTGAATGCGGTAGAACCATCAGTCAGTACGTGTAGTCGTGTGCACAGGTACTGTTCCACCATGTTGTTCAAATGCTGCCTCCTACTAACACGCTCCATATCAGCAGTTGGGGCCGGTTGTTGCGGCGAGGTGACAAAGCTTTTCCACATGTCGGCCATGATAACCCTGCCTTCTGAGATGCTGGCGCTGACACAGCTGTGTTGGTGACCTCTTCCTCCTCCCCTGCCTTCGCCTTGTGCTTCCACTTGTTCCCCGGCGTCAATCGTCCAAAAAACCCTGCAAGGGGTGGCCCAGACAGGAACTCTGATCCTAATAAGTGACCCTAGTCAGGCCCTGGTCATTGACAAAAGGGAACAGGGTGCTACTTTGGAATACAGTGAGAATATATATGTAATGAACACAGAGAAAAAGGGGGGGGGGGTATATCACCACCCAGACGTCCAGAAGGGGTCAGAGCGGGGGCATACTCAAGTGTCCCGACGCGTTTCTTCAAATGGAGCCCAGGATTCTTCAGGGGACACAGGGCTATGTGTTCGCTTTAATCAGTCTGTGACTAAGCTTGGTATTGGCTGCGGTCGAGGGTGGCTGTAAGCACACTGTGTAGCAAGACCCAGTGTGGTGGTGTCTGCTAGGATGAATACTGGCCGGTCATCATCCTAGCAGACACCACCACACTGGGTCTTGCTACACAGTGTGCTTACAGCCACCCTCGACCGCAGCCAATACCAAGCTTAGTCACAGACTGATTAAAGCGAACACATAGCCCTGTGTCCCCTGAAGAATCCTGGGCTCCATTTGAAGAAACGCGTCGGGACACTTGAGTATGCCCCCGCCCTGACCCCTTCTGGACGTCTGGGTGGTGATATACCCCCCCCCCCTTTTTCTCTGTGTTCATTACATATATATTCTCACTGTATTCCAAAGTAGCACCCTGTTCCCTTTTGTCAATGACCAGGGCCTGACTAGGGTCACTTATTAGGATCAGAGTTCCTGTCTGGGCCACCCCTTGCGGGGTTTTTTGGACCCCGTCCTTTGGATACTCTATAGGGTTTACAGGACAAGTAGGGAGGTACTAGGGCCAGTGGGCAATATACACCGCAACCCCTGTCGCCCAATCTGACCTTCCACTTTGTACCTGATTTAATTCCCTAGTGAGATATATGTCTGTGTGTTGTGCCTTTATAGGGCACGTCTTATTTGTTGTTAGTCTAGTAGGGGCTATTTTATCTCCTTAATTAATAAAAGCGAAGTTTTACCCAGTCTACTGCCCCTTTAGTTTTTCTTTTGCATTATTTGAGCAGTATATCAGGGAGGCTCTGACTGCCCCTACTGAACGACCACTATTTGTGTGATTCACAGTAAGTGGGCAAGAGTTTAAAGTGAAAGGGGGTCTGTCCTGTAAGAATGATGGGGTGATATAAGTACTGAAGTGCCCTTGTGGCCTCAGGAAACTGGAAGTTAGAATACAGGAGCACATCCGTAACATTAAAAAAGGTCTAACTACCCATAGTGTCTCTATGCACTTCAAGGAGCACCATGAAAAGAATCCGAGGGGTTTGAAGTTCATGGGAGTGGAATTGGTTAAACCCCATTGACGGGGCGGTGACCCAGTCATGCAAATAAATAGAAGAGAGATGGAATGGATATACAAGTTGAGCACCCTCCAACCCAAAGGGATGAATATAGAATTCGATCTCAAGCCGTGCCTAGTTTGAATATATTGGGGATGTTAGCATTTGTTTGCGCCGGAGTAGTGAAGTAGTGAATTGTCAAATAGGAGAGGGAACTCACCTGAACTTGTGAATTTATGAATGAAGCCCGTTGTAGTCAGTCATTGGTTGATCCAGCCGTGTTGGGAATATAACTCCCAAAGAGGAAAGTCAGCATGAAAAGGGT
Source organism: Bufo bufo (assembly GCF_905171765.1). Lineage (NCBI taxonomy): Eukaryota > Metazoa > Chordata > Amphibia > Anura > Bufonidae > Bufo > Bufo bufo. Next base: position 268,585,561 of record NC_053390.1, on the reverse strand, counting down.
ATTCCGATTTTTGTATGTGTTTTAATAAATGAATGGAATGTATTTTTATTTGTGTTTTATGAATTTTATTTGCATTAGAAGCATTTTGGAGAAAACCTTTGGGCAATTAGATGAGTGATATAATCATCAGCTGTGCCATGTGGGGAGAAGAGGGTTAAATAGCCGCCTACCCTAGGCGTGGTAGATTCTCGCCCCTGACGAAGCTATATGTGAAACCCGGGTCGGGCTGTGCGGAAAGAATATTATTATATTGATATGCTGAAAAACCATTTTACTTCTGTGAGTATAATAAAACAGAATTTTTAACTGTGCCGGAGGTTCTCTCACTATTGTGCGGTTTATGACATCTTGCAGAAGAGCTTACGACCACTCAGCAGAGGTTTGCTGAGTTCCAATCTGTGTTGAAGCACACTGCGATCCAACTGAAAGGTGTCTGTCTTGAGCCAGATAAAGTGAATACCTGCATTCCTGGAAAAACACTTTGGGCCAGATTTATCATTAGCTCAGGTCAGAATAATGGAGTGAAAAAGTCCCCAAAAAAGTCCCAAACGCTAAAACTGCGCACAAATTTGCGACTTTTTTCTGCTTTGCACTATGCTCTCCAGTTTTCTGAAAGTGGGCGTGTTTTCTTATGTAAATGAATCTCTAGATAGATTTACTATTGGGACTATTTAAAAAGTCGCAAAAAAGTCGCAAAAAAGTCGCAATTTCACTCCAGTGAGGACCATGCTTATCTTATGAGACTTTTTAATAGAACATGCGACTTTTTCGTAAAACGTGCAACTTTTTCGTAAAGATGTGCGACTTTTGTAAAGCTGCTTACTGACGGATAAACTGCTACCGTCAAACCACATTTATTACAGTCTTAAAGGGCCGATCATAAATCTGACTTGGCTAAAACTGACTTTAGCAATATGTGAAAGTGGAGTGAGCTGTCAGAGTAATGATAAATCTGGCCCTTTGTGTGTGAATAAGGAGCAGCGCGTTCCCACCATATTAACATTTTGCATTTGTGAAGAACCCACTTCATCTCGGGTGACTAGCAGCGCAAGTACCATTGAAACCAAGTGACTCATTTTATTTTATCGCTTCAGGCTCTGATGGCACAGCGTGCAAACCACTCGGGTCTTGTCGTCAGCACATTGTGTTAAGAAGTGCTATGCCAGGGAACTCCTTGAAGCTGCCTTTGGTGTGCTTGGTCCCTGGTTACGATGGCCAGTAGCAGGCAAACTGTTTTGGCGACGGCTGCTCTGCTTTTGCACCATGCTCCCGCTTTTGCTACGCTTTTGGCTCGGTCTCACCACTGCCTCTTCCTCCGAACTCTGAAAGTCAGTGGCACGTACTTCATTCCATGTGGGATCTAGGACCTCATCGTCCCCTGCATCGTCTTCCACCCAGTCTTCCTCCCTGACATCTTTTTCGTTCTGCACACTGCAGAAAGACGCAGCAGTTGGCACCTGTGTTTCGTCATAATCAGAGACGTGCTGAGGTGGTATTCCCATGTCCTCATCAGGAAACATAAGTGGCTGTGCGTCAGTGCAGTCTATGTCTTCCACCCCTGGGGAAGGGCTAGGTGGATGCCCTTGGGAAACCCTGCCAACAGAGTCTTCAAACAGCATAAGAGACTGCTGCATGACTTGAGGCTCAGACAGGTTCCCCGATATGCACGGGGGTGATGTGACATACTGATGGGCATGGGTTTCAGGCGCCACCTGTGCGCTTTCTGCAGAAGACTGGGTGGGAGATAATGTGAATGTGCTGGATCCACTGTCGGCCACCCAATTGACTAGCGCCTGTACTTGCTCAGGCCTTACCATCCTTAGAATGGCATTAGGCCCGACCAAATATCGCTGTAGATTCTGGCGGCTACTGGGACCTGAGGTAGTAGGTTCACTAGGACGTGTAGCTGTGGCAGAACGGCCACGTCCTCTCCCTGCACCAGAGGCTCCACCAACACCACCACCACGACCATGACCGCATCCCTTATTAGATGTTTGCCTTATAGTTAGCGTTCACAAAGCAAAGTAAAGAGTGGTTAAGTATGTTAAAAAAAATTAACCGCCAATATAAACCCTGATGTAGGGCATTGCACTCTATTATTCTTTCAAACTCTATATGACAGTGGTATTTGTGGCCTAAATGTGACACTCACTTATGCACGTCTTATCTCAAATGTGCAGTATATCATAGGGTTTTTTCACCCCAGTAACCAAAAAGCCGTATTTCTGGTCTAAATGTGACAGTCACTGATGCTTGTCTAATCCAAGATGTGCTGTATATTAGAGGCTTTTTTCACCCAAGTAACCAAAAAGCCGTATTTCTAACCTAAATGTGACAGAAACTTATGCACGTCTAATCCTAGATGTGCAGTATATTAGAAGCTTTTTTCACCCCAGTATGCCAAAACTGTATTTATGGTGTAATCCCAGATGTGCAATATATTAGAGGGTTTTTTCACCCTAACCAAAAAGCTGTATTTCTGTCCTAAATGTGACAGTCACTTATGCACGTGTAATCCCAGATGTGCAGTATATTAGAGGTTTTTTTCACCCTAACCAAAAAGCTGTATTTCTGTCCTAAATGTGACAGTCACTTATGCACGTGTAATCCCAGATGTGCAGTATATCAGAGGCTTTTTTCACCACAGTATGCCAAAGCCGTATTTATGGCCTAAATGTGACAGTCACTTATGCACGTGTAATCCCAGATGTACAGTATATGAGAGGCTTTTTTCACCCCAGTATGCCAAAGCTGTATTTATGGCTTAAATGTGACAGTGATTTATACACGTGTAATCCCAGATGTGCGGTATATTAGAGGGTTTTTTCACCCTAACCAAAAAGCTGTATTTCTGTCCTAAATGTGACAGTCACTTATGCACGTGTAATCCCAGATGTGCAGTATATGAGAGGCTTTTTTCACCACAGTATGCCAAAGCCGTATTTATGGCCTAAATGTGACAGTCACTTATGCACGTGTAATCCCAGATGTACAGTATATGAGAGGCTTTTTTCACCCCAGTATGCCAAAGCTGTATTTATGGCTTAAATGTGACAGTGATTTATACACGTGTAATCCCAGATGTGCGGTATATTAGAGGGTTTTTTCACCCTAACCAAAAAGCTGTATTTCTGTCCTAAATGTGACAGTCACTTATGCACGTGTAATCCCAGATGTGCAGTATATGAGAGGCTTTTTTCACCCCAGTATGCCAAAGCCGTATTTATGGCCTAAATTTGACAGTCACTTATGCACAGTATAATAGACGGTTTTTTCACCCTAACCAAAAAGCTGTATCGCTGTCCTAAATCTGACAGTGATTTATGCACGTGTAATCCCAAATGTTCAGTATATGAGAGGCTTTTTTCACCCCAGTATGCAAAAGCTGTATTTCTGTCCTAAATATGACAGTCACTTATGCACGTGTAATCCCAGATGTGCAGTATATCAGAGGCTTTTTTCACCCCAGTATGCTAAAGCCGTATTTATAGCGTAAATGTGACAGTCACTTATGCACGTGTAATCCCAGATGTGCAGTAAATTAGAGTTTTTTTTTTGCCCTAACCAAAAAGCTGTATTTCTGTCCTAAATGTGACAGTCACTTATGCACGTGTAATCCCAGATGTGCAGTATATGAGAAGCTTTTTTCACCCCAGTATGCCAAAGCCGTATTTTTGGCCTAAATGTGACAGTGACTTATACACGTGTAATCCCAGATGTGCAGTATATCAGAGGCTTTTTTCTCCCTAGTATGCCAAAGCCGTATTTATGGCCTAAATGTGACAGTCACTTATGCACTACACGTGCATAAGTGACTGTCACATTTAGGCCATAAATGTGACAGTATATTAGAGGGTTTTTTTCACCCTAACCAAAAAGCTGTATTTCTGTCCAAAAATGTGACAGTGACTTATGCACGTGTAATCCCAGATGTGCAGTATATCATAGGCTTTTTTCACCCCAGTATGCCAAAGCCCTATTTATGGCCTAAATGTGACAGTCACTTATGCATGCGTAATCCCAGATGTGCAGTATATTAGAGGGTTTTTTCACCCTAACCAAAAGGCTGTATTTCTGTCCTAAATGTGACAGTGATTTATGCATGTGTAATCACAGATGTGCAGTATATCAGAGGCTTTTTTCACCCCAGTATGCCGAAGCCGTATTTATGGCCTAAATGTGACAGTCACTTATGCATGTCTAATCCCAGATGTGCAGTATATTAGAGGGTTTTTTCACCCTAACCAAAAAGCTGTATTTCTGTCCTAAATGTGACAGTGATTTATTCACCTGTAATCCCAGATTTTCAGTATATTAAAGGGGTTTTTTCACCCTAACCAAAAAGCTGTAATTCTGTCCTAAATGTGACAGTCACTTGTGCTTGTCTAATCCCAGATGTGCAGTATATTAGAGTTTTTTTTTACCCTAACCAAAAAGCTGTATTTCTGTCCTAAATGTGACAGTGATTTATGCACGTGTAATCCCAGATGTGCAGTATATTAGAGGGTTTTTTCACCCTAACCAAAAAGCTGTATTTCTGTCCTAAATGTGAAAGTGACTTATGCATGTGTAATCCCAGATGTGCAGTATATTAGAGGGTTTTCTCACCCTAACTAAAAAGCTGTATTTCTGTTCTAAATGTGACAGTCACTTATGCACGTGTAATCCCAGATGTGCAGTATATGAGAGACTTTTTTCACCCCAGTATGCCAAAGCCGTATTTATGGCCTAAATGTGACAGTGACTTATACACATGTAATCCCAGATGTGCAGTATATTAGAGGGTTTTTTCACCCTAACCAAAAAGCTGTATTTCTGTCCTAAATGTGACATTGACTTATGCACGTGTAATCCCAGATTTGCAGTATATTAGAGGTTTTTTTTCACCCTAACCAAAAAGCTGTATTTCTGTCCTAAATTTGACAGTCACTTATGCTTGTCTAATCCCAGATGTGCAGTATATTAGAGGGTATTTTCACCCTAACCAAAAAGCAGTATTTCTGTCCTAAATGTGACAGTCACTTATGCTTGTCTAATCTCAGATGTGCAGTATATTATAGGGTTTTTTCACCCTAACCAAAAAGCTGTATTTGTGTCCTGAATGTGACTGTGATTTATGCACGTGTAATCCCAGATGTGCAGTATATTAGAGGGGTTTTTCACCCTAACCAAAAAGCTGTATTTCTGTCCTAATTGTGACAGTCACTTATGCTTGTCTAATACCAGATGTGCAGTATATTAGAGGGTTCTTTCACCCTTATCAAAAATCTGTATTTCTGTACTAAATGTGACAGTGATTTATGCACGTGTAATCCCAGATGTTCAGTATATTAGAGTGTTTTTCACCCTAACCAATAAGCTGTATTTCTGTCCTAAATGTGACAGTCACTTATGCATGTGTAATTCCAGACGTGCAGTATATCAGAGGCTTTTTTCACCCCAGTATGCCAAAGCCGTATTTATGGCCTAAATGTGACTGTCACTTATGCACGTGTAATCCCAGATGTGCAGTATATTAGAGGTTTTTTTTCTCCCTAACCAAAAAGCTGTATTTCTGTCCTAAATGTGACAGTGATTTATGCATGTGTAATCCCAGATGTGCAGTATATGAGAGGCTTTTTTCACCCCAGTATGCCAAAGTGTCATGGTCTTACCTGCTTGCTGCTCTCCTTCGTTTGACATGTGCTGGCGGCCATCTTGGTTGTGGGTTTCTTGTAGCCTTCCACCCTGCGGCTCCTCCTCCCCCTGGGAGGAGCTGGATGCCTAGCTCATATATATAGGAGGTCTGTGGCTTCAGTTCCTTGCTTGGTCCTCTTGTGTTCACATGCTTCTAAGACTGCTGCTGCTTCTGGTTCCTGATCCTGGCTTCGTCTGACTACCCTGCTGGTTCCTGATCCTGGCTTCGTCTGACTACCCTTCTGGTTCCTGACCTCTGGCTTCGCAAAGACTCTGCTCGGTTTCACCATCCGTTTGGACTTTTGCTTTACAGCTTTATTTTCAATAAAGCCTTCTTATTTTCATTTATCTCTTGTTGTACGTCTGGTTCATGGTTCCGTGACATTAGGACCAAGCCATGAATTCTGACGGTACAGGGCCATCCTCGCTACCCACGCTGGTTGCCAGACTTGATCAGCAGGATCACCTGTTGGGTCGGTTCGCTGTGGCGTTGCAAACCCTGCTTGAACGCACGGCTCATTTCGCTCCCGTTGCCGATGGGTCGGTTGTCGCTCCTGGGCTCGCTCCTACTGCCGCTCCGGTTGTTGCGCCAGAGTCTACCCCGACACCTGTTGTTGCGCCTGCGGTGTTTCGGGGTATGACCGGTTCTGCCCCTCTTCCACAGCGCTTTGGGGGAGAGCCAACTCAGTGCCGAGGTTTCCTTAACCAGGTGGGCATTTATTTCGAGTTGCTGCCACATGCCTTTCCTACTGAGAGATCAAAGGTGGGCTTCTTGATCTCGCTGCTCTCGGACAAGGCCTTGGCCTGGGCCAGCCCTTTATGGGAGAACAACAATCCGGTGGTTGCCGAGTTTTCCGGTTTTGTTGCTTCTCTTCGGAAGGTATTCGATGTGCCGGCTCGTGCTGCCTCTGCTGCGAAGCTCCTTATGTCCATCAGACAGGGTTCACAATCCGTAGCTGAATACGCCATTGAGTTTCGTACCCTGGCAGCAGAGGTGGGCTGGAATAATGAGGCTCTGGTCGCTGCTTTCTCTCATGGTCTCTCGGATGCCTTGAAGGATGAGGTTGCAGCTAAGGACCTACCAGTTGAGCTCGAGTCTCTTATTTCTTTCCTGATTTTGATTGACACCAGACTCAGGGAGAGACCTTCCTTTAAGGAGAACCTGCGGAGGTCTTCTAACAGATTGGTGCCTACGTTTGCTGTCCCACCCGTGCCTCCCTCTCCTCCCACGCCTCCTGGGGATGACTTGTCTGGGGGTGAACCCATGCAGCTGGGGTTTGCTCGCCTGTCCGAGGGGGAGAGGGCACTCCGGAGACGCGAGGGCCGATGCATGTACTGTGGTCTCGGTGGGCATTTTCGGTTGGCATGTCCGAACCGTCCGGGAAACGCTCGTACCCTGAGATCCTGTCGGGGGCAGATCTTGGGTGGAGTCTCCTCGTCCCCGGTTTCCCGTGTTGACAAACCACTGATCACTGTTGTCCTCTCCTGGGTCGGGGGCTCGGTGACGACCCAGGCGTTGGTGGACTCTGGTGCTGGTGGTTTGTTCATTGATAGTGTGTTCGCTGCCGCCAATTCCATTCCTCTGCAGGCTCGAGGTTCCCCACTGGCTCTTGAGGCGATAGACGGCAGACCCCTTCTGCCGCCACACGTGACTCATGAGACCCTTCCAGTGGGGATAGCCATTGGTGCCGTTCACAGAGAGTCGGTCTGCCTCCAGGTTATTTCGTCTCCACACTACTCGGTGGTCTTGGGGTACCCCTGGCTCCAGAGGCATAATCCGACTTTCGATTGGAGATCGGTCGAGATCCTCTCGTGGTCACCGCAGTGTGGGGCTAGTTGCATCCATGGGTCTGTCAAGTTGCTGTGTACTTCCTCGGACTCTCTGTTGCCTCCTGAATACGAGGAGTACCGGGATGTATTCGATAAGGTGCGCGCGGTTGCCCTACCTCCGCACCGCCCATACGATTGTGCCATAGAGTTACAATCTGGTGCCGTTCCTCCTCGTGGCAAAGTCTATCCACTGTCGGTAGCGGAGAATGAGGCCATGGAGGAGTACGTGAGGGAGGCGCTTTCACGCGGACACATTCGCAAATCTTCGTCCCCGGCAGGGGCTGGATTTTTCTTTGTGAAAAAGAAGGGCGGTGAGTTGAGGCCTTGCATCGATTACAGGGGTCTCAATCGCATCACGATCAAGAACGCTTACCCGATACCCTTGATTTCCGAGCTGTTCGATCGCCTTAAAGGGGCCACGGTCTTTACCAAACTCGACCTGAGGGCGGCATATAACCTGGTAAGGATCAAGGCGGGCGATGAGTGGAAGACCGCGTTTAACACCAGGACCGGTCATTACGAATCCTTGGTTATGCCCTTTGGGTTGTGCAATGCGCCCGCAGTCTTTCAGGAATTCATCAACGATGTTTTCCGTGACCTGTTGCAGCAGTGTGTGGTAGTCTATTTGGATGACATCTTGGTATATTCTGAATCCATGGAGGCCCACATTCTGGATGTCAGACGAGTGTTGCAACGGTTACGAGAGAACAAGCTGTTCGGTAAGCTTGAGAAATGCGAATTTCACCGATCCCAGGTAACCTTCTTAGGTTACATCATTTCCGCTGAGGGGTTCTCCATGGATCCTGAGAAGGTTTCGGCTGTCTTACAGTGGCCCCAGCCCAGTGGTCTTCGTTCCCTGCAGCGCTTTTTGGGCTTCGCCAATTATTATCGGAAGTTCATCAGGGACTTTTCCATGCTGGCCAAGCCTCTCACGGATCTGACCAGGAAGGGCAGTAATTCCCAGGTCTGGCCGCTCGAGGCCATCCGAGCTTTTGAGGCCCTAAAGTCCGCCTTTGTGTCGGCTCCGATTCTGTCGCATCCCAACCCTGGGTTGCCCTTTGTCCTCGAGGTGGACGCGTCTGAGACGGGAGTAGGCGCCCTTCTGTCTCAGCGTAGAACACCAGAGGGTCCTCTGCTTCCTTGTGGGTTTTACTCCCGGAAACTGTCTTCCGCGGAGTGCAACTATCAGATTGGTGACAGGGAGTTATTGGCCATCGTGCAGGCCCTTAAAGAATGGAGGCACTTGCTCGAGGGTTCGGTGGTTCCGGTTCTCATCCTGACGGACCACAAGAATCTGACCTACCTTTCTGAGGCCAAGAGATTGACACCACGTCAGGCCAGATGGGCTCTGTTCTTGTCACGTTTTAATTACGTGGTCTCCTACCTACCCGGTTCCAAGAACATCAGGGCGGATGCCTTATCACGGCAGTACTCCGAGCTGTCCAGGGAGGAGTCGATTCCGACTTCGGTCATACCTCCGAATCAGATCCTGGCCGCCATTCGCACCAGCCTGACCTCTCCCCTGGGTGAGCAGATTTTGGCGGCTCAATCTGGTGCTCCCTCTGGGAGACCCAACGGCAGATGTTTTGTGCCTGAGGAGTTGCGCACTCGGTTGTTGCGAACCTACCATAACTCCAAGACCGCGGGGCATCCTGGAAAGAATCAGCTGTCCTGGGCTGTTTCACGTCTGTTCTGGTGGCCTTCCCTACGTTCCGACATCGCCGCATATGTAGCGGCATGCTCCGTTTGTGCCCAGAGTAAGTCCCCTCGGCACCTTCCGTTGGGCCTTCTGCAACCCATAGCCACCGGGGAGCGCCCATGGTCACACCTGGGGATGGATTTCATTGTGGACCTCCCTGCATCCCGAGGCCATACGGTCATTCTCATGATTGTGGATCGGTTTTCCAAAATGTGCCACTGTGTTCCTCTCAAGAAGTTACCCTCTGCACAAGAGTTGGCCACGATTTTTGCCAGGGAGGTCTTCCGGTTGCACGGTTTGCCTAAGGAGATTGTGTCGGATCGGGGGAGTCAGTTTGTGTCCAGGTTCTGGCGCGCCTTTTGCTCCCAGTTGGGGATTCATCTCTCCTTCTCCTCGGCCTACCACCCTCAGTCCAATGGGGCCGCAGAACGATCCAATCAGGCCTTGGAGCAATTCCTTCGTTGCTATGTCTCCGATCACCAAGACAATTGGGTTGACCTCCTGCCTTGGGCTGAGTTTGCCAGGAACACGGCGGTGAACTCTTCCTCTGGGACGTCTCCCTTCATGGCCAATTATGGGTTCCAACCTGCCGTGTTACCGGAGGTATTCTCTCCCCAGGATATTCCGGCTGTGGAGGATCACCTTTCCGTCCTACGTGCTTCTTGGGTACAGATCCAGAAGTCCCTTGAGGTCTCTGCGCAGCGCCAGAGACTCCAGGCTGATCGCAGACGAGCGCCTGCTCCTTCCTACCAGGTCGGAGACCGTGTATGGTTGTCCACCCGCAACCTCAACCTTCGAGTGCCCACTCCCAAGCTGGCGCCTCGCTTTGTTGGTCCCTTCCGAGTGCTTCGCAGGGTAAACCCGGTAGCCTATGCCCTTGCGCTTCCTCCTGGCATGCGGATCTCCAACGTGTTTCATGTCTCCCTGTTGAAGCCACTGGTGTGTAATCGTTTCACTTCCTCGGTTCCTCGGCCTCGTCCGGTCCAAGTGGGCAATCGTGAGGAATATGAGGTGAGCAATATCCTGGACTCACGCCTGGTCCGCGGTCGGTTGCAGTTTTTGGTTCATTGGCGTGGTTATGGTCCAGAGGAGCGTTCCTGGGTTCCCTCCGCAGATGTCCATGCTCCTGCCTTGCTCCGAGCCTTCCACGCACGCTTCCCTCAGAAACCGTTTTGTGCTCCGCGGAGGAGGGGTCCTTGAGGGGGAGGTACTGTCATGGTCTTACCTGCTTGCTGCTCTCCTTCGTTTGACATGTGCTGGCGGCCATCTTGGTTGTGGGTTTCTTGTAGCCTTCCACCCTGCGGCTCCTCCTCCCCCTGGGAGGAGCTGGATGCCTAGCTCATATATATAGGAGGTCTGTGGCTTCAGTTCCTTGCTTGGTCCTCTTGTGTTCACATGCTTCTAAGACTGCTGCTGCTTCTGGTTCCTGATCCTGGCTTCGTCTGACTACCCTGCTGGTTCCTGATCCTGGCTTCGTCTGACTACCCTTCTGGTTCCTGACCTCTGGCTTCGCAAAGACTCTGCTCGGTTTCACCATCCGTTTGGACTTTTGCTTTACAGCTTTATTTTCAATAAAGCCTTCTTATTTTCATTTATCTCTTGTTGTACGTCTGGTTCATGGTTCCGTGACACAAAGCCGTATTTATGGCCTAAATTTGACAGTCACTTATGCACGTGTAATCCCAGATGTGCAGTATATTAGAGGGTTTTTTCACCCTAACCAAAAAGCTGTATAGCTGTCCTAAATGTGACAGTGATTTATGCACGTGTAATCCCAGATGTGCAGTATATGAGAGGCTTTTTTCACCCCAGTATGCAAAAGCTGTATTTCTGTCCTAAATGTGACAGTCACTTATGCACATGTAATTCCAGATGTGCAGTATATCAGAGGCTTTTTTCACCCCAGTATTCTAAAGCCGTATTTATAGCCTAAATGTGACAGTCACTTATGCATGTGTAATCCCAGATGTGCAGTATATTAGAGGGTTTTTCACCCTAACCAAAAAGCTGTATTTCTGTCCTAAATGTGACAGTCACTTATGCACGTGTAATCCCAGATGTGCAATATATCAGAGGCTTTTTTCACCCCAGTATGCCAAAGCTGTATTTATGGCCTAAATGTGACAGTGATTTATACATATGTAATCCCAGATGTGCAGTATATTAGAGGGTTTTTTCACCCTAATCAAAAAGCTGTATTTCTGTCCTAAATGCAAAATTAACATCATTGTCAGACAATGTCTCCCACCCCATGCACAAAGCTGTAGTGAAGCTGGAGAGCTCCTTCAGTGACAGACTGCTGCACCCTAGGTTCACAAATGAACATTATCGGAGGTCCTTCCTCCCAGCAGTGGTTAGGATTTATAACCACTACTGTTCCCAGAAACCCAGTAGTGAATTTTTTAAAGTAAATTCTGTGTTATGTTTTCTTGTATTTTACTATTTAATTTCAAATTACTCTTATTTTGCTCCTGTTGTGAATGTGATTGCTGCTGTTATGCCAAAATTCTCTCCTTCTCCTTCTTCTTCTGCTTCTTCTTCTTCTTCTTCTTCTTATTCCCCCTGTGGAGGTCACTGTCAAGGGGGTGGTATGCTGTAAAAGTCACTGTTAAAGGGGAAGGCTGCTAAAAAAGATCAAAGTTAAGGGGGTGGGCTGCTGTGGAGGTCCAATTTTGAGGGACGGGGCACTGTGGGGGGGGGGGTCAGTGTTAAGGGGCAGGGTGCTGTAGATGTCACTGTTAAGCCTCATGCACACGTCCGTGGAACACGGTTCGTGTAATACCGGCCTGGATTTCTTCTGAGTACAGGAGTGCACTGCGTCATTGGTTGCTATGATGCCATGCGCTTCCTGCTGCCGCCGCAGTACAGTAATACACTGGTATGATCCATAGCACTGTACTGCGGCGGCAGCAGGAAGCGCACGGCATCATAGCCTGTTTAAGTGGGACCCTACTCTAACCATGGTGCGGCTCCGTGCGGCGACCACCGCGCCTCCACACCGCTCCAGCAGGCAATGGGACCCAGCAGCCGCACAGCGTCCCCACTGTACAGTGAAGCCACCTGGGCCCCGGGTCCCATCACTCCACCGGCACGGCACAGAAGCAGCGACGGCCGCCGTCCAGCGCCGCATGTGAACTGGTGCTAAAGGCTCACCTGTTCACAACCTCCCAGGGACTCCAACTGGGATGTGGTAGGAATTTATAAACCCTATGCAGACTTCTGCTAATTTAAAAGCACCTGAGCTAAAATGGGGAGGAGTGCTGATTCAGAGGGGGAGAAAGGACGCTAAAAGCGGAAAATACTACTAGTGTGTAGAGTGAATCTAAATCACACCTCCTCATTACTATGCTTCTGATATGACCATGGTGTACAAATATCAGCATTTCATTTGATAAAACATGGCTATACAGCGATGCTATCAATCATTTGCTGTGCACTATAAAGAGGCTCCAATGTGGTGGTCCAGACTGCCGCAGCTACCGCTGCATCACCCAATGGCACACATCCCGATTTCAGCTAGTCAAGGCTCCACCACCTCAGCCAAAGGGAGCTGTCTGTCATTCCCATCTTCTGCTGGTCCGGATGCTCCTGCTCCTACTCCTCATCAGATATATAAAAAGGTTTGGCAGCACTACTGTCCCACATAAGGAAAAGCCATTAGGAAATACTTTGACGGTAATGATGGTACACGCAGATGAGGACCCTGGCTGATGATCCCGATGTCAGAATAGAGATAAAAAAATCTGCAGCACTCGTCAGTGTAGTAAATCCAAAGTGGTTTATTCCATAAACAGCAAGGTGATGCGACGTTTCGACCTAACTAGGTCTTTCTCAAGCAACAAAATGAATTTAGTCTGCATGTGCTTTATATCATACAAAGTGGGTGGAGCTATCCCTCCACCAGGTGGGATGATATATCCAAATACATATACATTCGTGGGTCATCATAATAAATGAGGATCACTTCCGATCCAATACAGTGTACAGTGAATAATCTTAGTGACATATAAAAATAGACACTCCTACATAATAGCATTGCCTCCTACCCTAAGGTGGCGTCCCCGGGATTTTGCTCCATGTCTGCAGTGTTCTGAAAGCGCGCTGAACTCAGCGTCCCGGAAACTGTACTGCGCATCCGTACCCATCCGCCGTCAGCCAATAGAAAATTTTTCCAAATGTGACGTCAGCTGTTGCCAGTGTCCGTAGGCAAGAGACGCTCCACGGCACTGCAGCAGATGAACATGTAACATAATGATGACGTAGGTAGTTACCATGGGACGCGGCTGTCCACACAACAAAGTCATGGATCGTCCGCGTTACCCCACGTACTACCCCCTCAGTATATAGGTGGCTCAAGGGCAAGTGGCGGTGGGTGAAAGGCCACCCCATAGTAAGTCATCATACCTCCGATCCTTAGGCGATAGTATTTCAGATTACCCCATTAGACAACGGGTTCAAATCCCTATATACCCTAAATATTATATGAGGTTCCTCCAGGTGGAATACCGATTTCCCTCAGTTCTCCCCCCTTCCTGAGGATACCACATACCCATACATACTTCCCCCTTCAAAAATGCCCATGTTCCCATCCGTTCCATCAGATGAGACATGTATACATTTTTCAGGGTTTTTACAGTCGCCAGGGGCGCCACACGGATCGATCACCACAAAGTGACAACAGTCCAAGTGGCCCACCGCGACTGTCCACTCGTACATTAATGTATATTCAGAGGCCACGGACCAAAGAAGTGGACTTACCCCCACCAGCCAAACCCGGACACTACAACATACTAATATAGAAAAATCAGGCTGTATTGCAATGGGGACGACATGGGCAAGTTTGCGGATCAAGGAGGGTCCCGGTGAGGTCTATCCTATGGGAAGACAAAAATAAATATATAAAAAGAAGTGTTTAGTGAAACCCGTCTATATAAGATCCTCACAACAAGAAACTTTGTTGGGCACAAAACTTAGTTACTAAGTTAGTTTTTTTTTTTTCTTTCAACAATTTTTTTTTTTTTAGTAACTAAGTTTTGTGCCCAACAAAGTTTCTTGTTGTGAGGATCTTATATAGACGGGTTTCACTAAACACTTCTTTTTATATATTTATTTTTGTCTTCCCATAGGATAGACCTCACCGGGACCTTCCTTGATCCGCAAACTTGCCCATGTCGTCCCCATTGCAATACAGCCTGATTTTTCTATATTAGTATTTTGTGGTGTCCGGGTTTGGCTGGTGGGGGTAAGTCCACTTCTTTGGTCCGTGGCCTCTGAATATACATTAATGTACGAGTGGACAGTCGCGGTGGGCCACTTGGACTGTTGTCACTTTGTGGTGATCGATCCGTGTGGCGCCCCTGGCGACTGTAAAAACCCTGAAAAATGTATACATGTCTCATCTGATGGAATGGATGGGGACATGGGCATTTTTGAAGGGGGAAGTATGTATGGGTATGTGGTATCCTCAGGAAGGGGGGAGAACTGAGGGAAATCGGTATTCCACCTGGAGGAACCTCATATAATATTTAGGGTATATAGGGATTTGAACCCGTTGTCTAATGGGGTAATCTGAAATACTATCGCCTAAGGATCGGAGGTATGATGACTTACTATGGGGTGGCCTTTCACCCACCGCCACTTGCCCTTGAGCCACCTATATACTGAGGGGGTAGTACGTGGGGTAACGCGGACGATCCATGACTTTGTTGTGTGGACAGCCGCGTCCCCATGGTAACTACCTACGTCATCATTATGTTACATGTTCATCTGCTGCAGTGCCGTGGAGCGTCTTTTGCCTACGGACACTGGCAACAGCTGACGTCACATTTGGAAAATGTTTCTATTGGCTGACGGCGGATGGGGACGCATGCGCAGTACAGTTTCCGGGACGCTGAGTTCAGCGCGCTTTCAGAACACTGCGGACATGGAGCAAAATCCCGGGGACGCCACCTTAGGGTAGGAGGCAATGCTATTATGTAGGAGTGTCTATTTTTATATGTCACTAAGATTATTCACTGTACACTGTATTGGATCGGAAGTGATCCTCATTTATTATGATGACCCACGAATGTATATGTATTTGGATATATCATCCCACCTGGTGGAGGGATAGCTCCACCCACTTTGTATGATATAATGCACATGCAGAATAAATTCATTTTGTTGCTTGAGAAAGACCTAGTTAGGTCGAAACGTTGCATCACCTTGCTATTTATAGAATAAACCACTTTGGATTTACTACACTGACGAGTGCTGCGGATTTTTGTATCTCTTTTCCTACTCCTCATCAGTCATTCCGCCAGCAATCAATCACTAAAGCGATTGCCAAGAGACAGCAGTATGCGTGAACGCGTCCAACGGCGCAGAAGCTGAAAGTGCTCTTGTCCAAGTTGCTTGTGCTGCAGTCCCTCATTTTCCAAGTGGTGGACTCTGCACCTTTCAAAGAACTGATGGCTTGTCCTGAGCCGTTGTGGAGAGTCCCAAGCCAACATTTCTTTGCCAAAAAGGCAGTGCCAGCCATGCACAAATATGTCGAACAGAAGGTGGGCCAGTCCTTGAGCCTGTCGGTGTCTGCCAAAGTGCACGGCAGCGCCGACCTGTGGAGCTGTAACTACGGTCAGGGACTGTACATATCCTTTACGGCCCACTTGGTGAATCTGGTTTCTGCACAGCCACACCAGCAACTTGGCCAGGTCACGCCGCTTCCACCTCCATGTTGTCACGCCATTGGTCCTGCGACAATGTTCACCTCTGCCTCCTCATCCTCCACCATGTCCTCTGCCTCCACTGCAGGGACAAGTCACAGTGCCCCTCCAGCATACCACATGTGCAGGGCATGGTGGTGTCACGCTGTTCTGCATCTGGTTTGCCTTGAAGAATGCAGTCACACAGGGGAGGAACTGCTCCGTGTGATTCATCAAGAAATCAAATCCTGGCTTTCTCCGCGTCAACTGAAAATCGGAACCATGGTGACCAACAACGGGAAGAACATAGTGTCAGCGCTGCGTCGATGAAGGCTGAGCCATGCACCCTGCTTGGCACATGTGTTCATTCTGGTTGTCAAGCAGTTCCTGAAGTCTTCCACCCATCTGCAAGACATCCTAAAAATGGCCAAGAAACTTTCCATGCACTTCAGCCACTCGTGCACCGCAAAGCACACCCTCCTTGAGCTGCAGCGGCAGAACGGCATCCCCCAACATAGGCTGACATGCAACGTTTCCACCCATTGGAAGATCATTAACGATTTCTTGATGATGCAAGCGTATAGGAGTACTCCCCTGTGTAACTTCGATGTCATCCAGTGGCAGCTCATGCGTGACACCTGTCATTTTCTTAAGCCCTTTGAGGATGACACGTTATTTGTCAGTCGCCAGGACTACGGGCTGAATGACGTAATTCCACTGCTTCATGTCCTAAGAAAAGATGCTGTTAAGAATGGCTGGTCAGGGGACTGGAGACGCGCTCACGTTCCACTACCATGGCTGCTGGGGAGGGGTGGGGTGGAAGGTGCAGTACCAGCTCCATCAGCAGCAGCCTGAGTCTACAGTCGCTGATGAGAAGCTGTCTTCACCTGCATAATGAAGAAACTACTCACCAGCAGCAGCAGGTAGACCTGAAGCAGGACCTGAACCAGCAGGTGGTGGCATACTTGGAGAGCACCCTGCCAACCCATGTTGAAGATCCACTGGACTACTGGGAAGCCAAACTGGATTTGTGGCCGCAACTAGCAGAGTTTGCCCTGGAAAAGCTGTCCTGCCTGGCCAGTAGTGTGGCATCAGTGCGGGTATTTACTGCGGCAAGGGCCATAGTTACCCCAAGGAGAACTTCCCTGTCCACCCAAAATGTGGAGAGACTGACCTATGTCAAGATGAATCAGGTGCTGCTGCTGCTGCCATATCCACACTATGTCACCTTGCCACTCTGTGGTATCCTCCTGCTGCTGCTGCCATCTCCACACTATATCACATTGCCACTCTGTGGTCTCCTGATGCTGCTGCCATATCCACATTATGTCACCTTGCCACTCTGTGGTATACTCCTGCTGCTGCCATCTCCACACTATGTCACCTTGCCACTCTGTGGTATCCTCCTGCTGCTGCCATCTCCACACTATGTCACCTTTGTTGTGGAAAATTTATTAGGATGTGTTTTTAATATATTGTGTATTGTCATCATGTCTCTCAGTGTCAGGGTAAACCATTGGAGTGGATATCTTCCTGTGTATGTGGAGACACAGCTTCCGGGCGCAGAGGTCTCCATGTGTTATGTGCTGTGGGAGACTGATGTGTTCAGAGGAGCAGTGTTTTCTTGGCGAATGTATGGATGCCGGCTACGGCCCCCGCGCAAGACGCTGATTTATTGGCTTGGCGTGGATGCATTTGTTAAGAGAACAGCTCATATGAAAAGAATGTGCGTTTGTTATCTCTAGTGCGCCTGATCAGCCGCTGGAGATAATGATGTTGTCCTGTAAATAAACATGCATGAGGATCATAGTAACTTTATTTGGCATTGACCACTGAGCAAGGCTGGATAAAGTTCACTCCAGTGGTAATGGGAGATTATTGTATACATGTGTTTTGTTAGCTGGCTGTTATTTTAAATGATGGTGGTTTATCATCTTCCTGTATCATCACTTCCTGTATATCATCACTTCCTGTATGTTTGTTACATGAAGGAAGTGGTCAAGTGATGGGCCTGCCCATTTCTATTGTTACACCCTTTTTGTGGTTAGGAAATAAAATTGAAGAGAGGAGGAGGAGGCAGTGCTCAGCTAAAGTCTACAATGAAGCACAGTGTCTGACTCTTGAAGAGGTTTACCTTGCCTTACACAAAGGAGCTTGATACATGTGTTTTTAAGCACGGGGGAAATTCTTTGTGGTTGGCTCACTTTTAGCACAGCTTGAATATGTGCTTCTGATGCAAGCGAATTTCTTCAACACCTTGCCACTCTGTGGTGTCTTCCTGCTGCTGCTGCCATCCCCACACTATGTCACTTTGCCACTCTGTGGTATCCTCCTGCTGCTGCCATATTCACACTACGTCACCTTGCCACTCTGTGGTATCCTCCTGCTGTTGCTGCCATCTCCACACTATGTCACTTTGCCACTCTGTGGTATCCTCCTGCTGCTGCCATAATCACACTAGGTCAGCTTGCCACTCTGTGGTATCCTCCTGAGGATGCTGCCATATCCGCACTATGTTACCTTGCCACTTTGTAGTATCCTGATGCTGCTTCCACCTCATCAATATGTCATAGGGCCACTCTGTGGACTTATGCTGTTCCCACCCTTCCCACTTCATGACTGGGCAACTATTTTGGCTTTCAGCCTGGCTGACATCATCATTTATTTGACCTTTCTTCTGATCTGTCAGAAGGAAGAAAAAATGAGACGCATAACGGATCCTGTATGTATAGCAGCTGTAAGGCCTGTATGGTCCAATCAGAATTGGCTTATGATTTGGTAGCCAAAAGCAGGAGTGGGTAGAAAACACAGAAGACATGCAAATATTCCATTAACATGTCATCCCTGTTTTGCATCCACTCCTGTATTTTTTGGCATTAGCAATACTGATGGATTACTGGGCAAATGCTGACAGAGTGAAGGCGTATGCTCCACAGACAGGATCTGTTTTTGTGGGTTATTGTTCTGACGGATCAGAGGAAGGGCAAATGAATCAGTGACGCCAACACAGACTTACTGCTGACACCCTCTCCACTCTGTAGGGGGGCTCTACTTGTATAAGCATTTAATAGTACAGATTCTGTAGACGTCTATGTGGAATCAGATAACGACGGTGTAAAAACAGTGCGCTTCTTCTTGGTGCTAACATCGACCTGTATATAAATGCTCTCTGCAGCCAGGAAATAGCGTTTTTTTAATATAATTCACCTCAAATATATTTGGATCAAACCAATTTTTTCCCGAAAAATTAGGCGAACCGGCGAATCAAATTTTTTTAAAATTTGCTCATCTCTATTGGTTATCTTTCAGATTGGAATGTGTGGTTAAGATAGCAGTGAGGCTATATCTTGCACTTGGTGCAAATCTTGTATGTCCAGAGGATCAATTCTCAACGTTTCATACACTCTATTCAAATCTTTATGGTGATGCATTACCCAGGGTAGATTAATAGCCCAATGAAGTGCAGCCAGTGATAGGGGATACATTTTCCTTTTTAAAATGCCCAACATAGTCAGCGAGTGAAAGTGATTACTGATACCCTGAAGATTCTGTGCAGCTTTCACTTTTAGTCTGGAAACTTGCTAAGATGCTATAACTTTCTTGAGATTTGGGCAGAGGCCATAATGATTTGTGGGCTCTGTCCAAGGTATGTCTGGGCTGAGAAGAAATTATAGGAATTCCACGACAGCAGACATATGAGCTTCAGAACAGACATAATCAGGTATGCCTTGAGATTCTGAGCAGCAGTGATGGCCAGTTCGCAGTGTTCGCCAACGAACACATGAGATCTGCCATCTTTATTCCCAAGCCTGACGATGCAGAGGTAAGTAAGAGCCGCTCTGAAACACATGCGGTTACAGGGAGGCTGTTCTCGGAACTGCCTGCTCCCAGTGACCGCATGTATTTTAGAGCGGCTCGGGGCGCAGGCACAGGTAAGGACTTACCTCTGCATCTCCGGGCTTGGGAATAAAGATGGCAGATCGCATGTGTTCGTCGGCGAACACTGCGAACTGGCCATCACTGCTGAGCAGCTTTCACTTTCTTTTGGATACTTGCTAAGATGCCACTGTATAAATTTCATGAGAGTGAATTGTGGGCTCTGTCCCCTGTAGAGTGTGGCCTGATAAGGGATGAGAAGTCCAAGGCAGCAGACATTGGAGCTTCAGATAACACAGAATCGGGTATGTCTTTAGTTTGTTTCAGGAGTGTAGCTAGAGCGGGGAAGAGGGCATTTGCTCAGTAAACATTAAGTAAGGAGGTCACCGATGTCACTGACACTTTGGTAAATTTACTGATGTGGGAGCACCGAGGAACATTTTCAAATCTGTGGTCTGTAAGTGTGCTGATCAGCTTCTACATCAGTAGATTAATATATCTGTAAATGTACTATCTATCTATCTATCTATCTATCTATGGATCTATCTATCTATCTATCTATCTATCTATCTATCTATCTATCTATCTATCTATGGATCTATCTATCTATCTATTTATCTAACTATCTATCTATCTATGGATCTATCTATCTATCTATCTATCTATCTATCTATGGATCTATCTATCTATGGATCTATCTATCTATCTATGGATCTATCTATCTATCTATCATCTATCTCATATCTATCTCATATCTATCTATCTATCTATCTATCTATCTATCTATCTCATATCTATCTATCTATCTATCTATCTATCTATCCATCCATTATCTATCTATCTATCTATCTATCTATCTATCTATCTATCTATCTATCTATCTATCTATCTATCTATCCATCCATCCCATATGTACCTCATATCTATCTATCTATCTATCTATCTATCTATCTATCTATCTATCTATCTATCTATCTATCGATCTATCTATTATCTATCTATCTATCCATCCATCCTATATGTACCTCATATCTATTTATCTATCTATCTATCTATTATCTATCTATCTCTATTTATTATCTATCTATCTATCCATCTCATATCTATCTATCTATCTATCTATCTATCCATCCATTATCTATCTATCTATCTATCTATCTATCTATCTATCTATCTATCTATCTATCTATCTATCTATCTATCTAATGGTTACATACATTGCTGCTCCCGTGTTTTAAACTTGGCCATGGTAGCTTCCCAGATTCTCATGTTAAATTATTTAGTGCTGTTGACAGAGTGCTTTCATTTTTTGACTTCCATTCTAAATAATAGTATAATCTTAAATGATCACAGCACTCAACAATAACATGGCTTTTTAAGGGTGCTCATCTGATTCTGTTCCTGGCTCCACCCCAGGATCAACACTTGTAATATTTGTACAATTAGACCGCACTCCAATTGGTTGGTGAGATAATTAGTGAATTTTATTCAGCCGGGCATGATGGTGCACAACAGTACAATATGGCAACGTTTTGGGCTAAATTGTAGCCCTTCATCAGGCCTGGTTGTGACCACGTATTAAGAAATATGCTTGCCTCCACCTCAAAAAAGTTGTGGCTCTAGGGGTCTCACTTCCCCCTAATTTGCAGTCCACTGCCTGTTGTCAGGCAAGATCTGCCCTGAGAGTAGCTGCTTTAATGGTACTTACACCAGTGGAGTGTAAGATGGAGAAACAGCCACTGATTCTTCAATGCTGTTTCTGAGACTGTCATTCTATTTTCTGCCACAAGAGGCTGCTGTTTCCCCACACAGCGAAGTTACTGCCGGATTTCGATATGTAAAACAGATGATGACTCATGCTGTGTGTGAGAGAGAGAGAGAGAGAGGAGATGGTGACATGAGGAGACATGTTTGTGCAGAGGCTGATGACAGGATCCAGTGCCATCCTCAGGTCTGTGGGACTTGGAGTGGTCAAAGTTACTGTCAGAAGTGACTGATGCCTGTCAGCAATGCAGATGTTGTCAAGGAAGAAAGGATCGGTTATCGGAAGGTCAGTTGGACCGTGGAACGTGGTTACAGACCCTGTGAGGCCTCATGGTGGATGGAAGGACCTGCGAGTTGGTGTAAGTCCCCATCGGATAAGGACCAGGCCTGGGTCAGCGATCCAGAAGGCTTCCCAGAGAAAGAGAGAGAGGACTGGGTCCCGGAAGGCTGGAAGAGCCGTGGAACAGTTGGAGTTACCAGGAGAGGTGGAGTTGCTCAGCTTGGAGAAGAAGAAGTCCGCCATTTTGTGAGCTGCATGAGAGAACCGTGTGGATCTGGATTCTGTTTGCAGGAATGAGTATCGGCGTCAGGAAGCTGATCAGAACAGAGGGTCAGAGTACAGGTTCTGCAGGATCACATATTGTGGCAGGGACTTGCTGTCTGTCTGGAGCAACCAGTAAACACAGGACATACCCAGGTCAGTGACTTAGCGGCACGGTTATTGATGTGCAGGCTCTGCCGTGTGCGCTAGCGGTCAGGTCCGTTACCCTGCGGCATGGTATCGACTTGCGGGCTCTGCTGTGTACGCCGCTTTGGGTACGGTTTTTCTGTTGGGCTGGTACCGTGACTCTGACCTGGGGTATAGGGTATTCTGGACACTCCACTGTTGCTACACTACAAGGCCACTCCAGCGTCCAGGCTGGGAGTACTCAGGGCATATGAACAGTGTCATTGGGGGGCAAGAGAAAGGAATGTGAGGTGTTTATTGTATTTGATATATATGTGATATATACTCTCTACACTTGCTGTTGTAATATCTGTTTATATCACTGTTCAGTAAAGTTAATGCTTTTGCATCAGGAGCTGGTGTCCGTGTCGCTTTCCTTATTCCATGACTTCACTGTATCCTGGGGGTCCCTCCCCGGTTCACGGTCTTACAGGAGCAAAAATAACATCACATTTAGAGATTTTTTTATTTCTTTTTTTTCACAACAGCAATCTTGTCAGTTTTACTTCTCACTCTAATTAAAGAGACTTGATAACACACATTATTTGCCTAAACTGAAGTTTAGTGTGAATAACATCCCTATAGGTTTATTATAAAATAATCCACTATATATATGACTCCTCCTTGTGGTCAAGAAAAATGAGTCCTTATATTTGCAGCACTATATTTCTCTGGGAATGCTATTCAATATCCTAATTCCATTTATAGCATAATGATGCAGTTCTCATTTAAGGTGCAGTAGTATAATCAAGTAGTAAGGACAGTCCATACAGCTTTGTGTATCTTATTACGGTTGTGTTCCAATAGCACTATACAGTCAGTTCAACCTTACTTATAGTGAAGTATGCTGCTCTGTTGAGCTGCGCTAGATGTATCAGCCTGACGGCTATGTATTACACTATTTTGTCCGGAGCTAGAAGTGGGTGTCTCTTACCAGACTCTCGATGTGCCACTCGCCCGCCTCCCAGTAGTCGGCGTCTCTTACCGGCCTCCCGCTTCACGGCATTCTCCTCTGCCCTGCTCCTCCTCACCCTTCACACGGCGTCCCGCGGGCGTGATGAAGCAAGCGTCGGCACGGCGTCTCACGTGATGCGGAAGAGGCGTTCCTTGCCGGTCAGCTGATTGTGCTTGCCGGATATCCACTGAGGAAGGGGTTGTCCCCGAAATGCGTTTGGTCCCAGCAAGTGAGCTTAATCAATTGATGTGCACGCAAAGGATATTCGACTAACAACGACAGGCCTGTCTAGGAATTGCCCCAGCCCAACCAGGATTTCCGGCAAGCACAATCAGCTGACCGGCAAGGAACGCCTCTTCCGCATCACGTGAGACGTCAAGCCGACGCTTACTTCATCACCACGCGGGACGCCGTGTGAAGGGTGAGGAGGAGCAGGGCAGAGGAGAATGCCGTGAAGCGGGAGGCCGGTAAGAGACACCGATTGTGTGTGATCCCATATGTAGAGAGTGCCCCTCTTACTTTTATACAAATTCTCCTTCTTTATATATAGGCCTGGGGTGAGCACCTCGTATCCAAAGCCGATTGGTGGGTGTAGCCGCTGTTTGTTATTTTGTACAGGTTTATTATAAGTCTACCTTTTTGGAACGACTTCTAGCTATGGCACGGTCAATTAACCCATTATTAGATTTGTACTCCCAGGCTTTTCCCCACGCAGAACTGTCTGTGGCTGTTGCAAGTTCAGAAAAAGCTGGTCCCATGATAATTATATCATAAGAGACAATAAAAGATTCCTTCTGTTTTCTATGGCTAACTTCCTTACATGTGCCAACATCTATTTTAGATCCTTGCCCTACCAGAACTTCAGAAGAATAGTCTTCATCAGATTCATCTACAAATAGATATGATAGTGTCTTAGGGGTGAAGACCCCACAGGAGTAAAATAAGGCTAATTTATCATAAAAGACATATAAATAAATAGGTCACATCTATAATTCTCATATGGCAGAATCTGGTACCTAGTCCAGCCGCCAGCCAAGAGCTAGTGTGGACTTCAGTTATAAAGGTTTTCTGGCATAAATTATAGCAAATATTCTATCATGTGGTTGCCCCACCCATTCTACTTAGCCCCAGCACATTTATTTTTAAATTAGCAACAGCAGGAAAGAATGGCAAAAAGTGGAATGCTTTTGCACAAAAATTTGCCAATTTTCTTTTTCTGGCTTTGTAAATGACCTCCTTATTTTTCTGCCTTTCAAATATGCCTCTTTGCATAAACTATAAGTTCCTTCTATACTTGATAATTGTGTATGCCTCTGCATATGTGATGTCTAACAATCTGCAGCCAGTTGAGCTCACAATTTTTATGATTTTGTATGATTTAAAGTGCCGTACATCCATATGGGACATGCAAGCAGGTTTTTGCCAGGGTGACACCATAGGACAGTTTATGCATTTTTTTTCACCACGTATGGATGAGATATTTCTGAAATCTCATTCTTTTTGCTGATATTGTAAATATTTTCCACAAAAATTATCAAAGTGAGCAAAATAAATAAATAAAAATTGTCCACGTGAAATTTTGCAATAGGCAACTATATATATACTGTATAGCAAAACAATATGCCTTTTGAGAGCTGCATCCACAACAATTGTTTCACATACATAGAAAGCTAAAGGACCTGTGATAATGTCATCTCAGGTCCTGTAAATCTAATAAAGGAACTGCACAAAGAATGGTGTAGTTCTTAGGTTAGATAGGAGCATCTGCCAGGCCCTATGATAACATTATCATCATTATTGCAGGTACTGTATATCTAGTAAAAGAACTGCACGACAGAGCATCATTATAGGTCCTTGAACCTCCAACAGAATGGAAGATGAGCTCTCCACTGAAACTAAAATGGAGTGGTAAGAGGAGGTCTCCATTCTCTTTATTTACTATTATTTCTTCTCTTTATTTGCTATTTTTACTCATATCTCACCATATATACAGTACTGCAGACACCTACAATTACTATTACCTCCT
Source organism: Bufo bufo (assembly GCF_905171765.1). Lineage (NCBI taxonomy): Eukaryota > Metazoa > Chordata > Amphibia > Anura > Bufonidae > Bufo > Bufo bufo. The sequence continues at coordinate 268,560,325 of NC_053390.1, read as the reverse complement.
GTACATCACATAGTGACCATAACATATAACTGACCTCATATATCTGTACACACTGCATATACAGTACAGACCAAAAGTTTGGACACACCTTCTCATTAAGAGTTTTCTTTATTTTCATGACTATGAAGGCATCAAAACTAGGAATTAACACATGTGGAATTATATACATAACAAACAAGTGTGAAACAACAGAAAATATGTCATATTCTAGGTTCTTCAAAGTAGCCACCTTTTGCTTTGATTACTGCTTTGCACACTCTTGGCATTCTCTTGATGAGCTTCAAGAGGTAGTCCCCTGAAATGGTCTTCCAACAGTCTTGAAGGAGTTCCCAGAGATGCTTAGCACTTGTTGGCCCTTTTGCCTTCACTCTGCGGTCCAGCTCACCCCAAACCATCTTGATTGGGTTCAGGACCGGTGACTGTGGAGGCCAGGTCATCTGGCGCAGCACCCCATCACTCTCCTTCATGGTCAAATAGCCCTTACTTTCAAAGTTTTCCCAATTTTTTGGCTGCCTGACTGACCGTCATTTCTTAAAGTAATGATGGCCACTCGTTTTTCTTTACTTTGCTGCTTTTTTCTTGCCATAATACAAATTCTAACAGTCTATTCAGTAGGACTATCAGCTGTGTATCCACCTGACTTCTCCTCAACGCAACTGATGGTCCCAACCCCATTTATAAGGCAAGAAATCCCACTTATTAAACCTGACAGGGCACATGTAATGACCGGCGTCACGCAAAGGGAGGGAAATGGGAAGGCCCTGTCCAAGGGAGAGGGAAAGGTGGTGACCCTTGACTCACCTTGCGGCTGGCACCTGACTGCCCTGACGTCCCTAGATGGGTTCCTCACCCGTACGCCGATCATGTGCCTAAACCCTGGCTTTCCCTAAGATGAGCCCTGAGTAGTGAACGGGGCGGTGGGATCACTAGTCCGCACCACTGACACTAAGAGGAAAACACCAAGGAGAGGACAGACAATACAGACAAACATATAATCCCAGGTGGCTGACAACAGCAGACCACCAAGGCCCAACAGGGATCCGGAGGGTAACGTTCTGGAACAACAACCAGGGAACACAGCTACACAGCTCCAGTGGGTCAGTATAGAAGTTCAGGCAGGAAGCTCTATATCTGGCAACCAGAGAAGTGGGAGATGGGAATATAAGGAGGTTGGGATTGCTGGACAAGAAACAGCTGAGGAGGAGAAGCTACGGATCCCTGAGTGAGCCAAAAAGGATTGCAAGGCAAACCCAGAAAGCTACCATTACGAAACAGCACTGTCTTTGTACATCGAACCCGCAGCCACCCGCTGCGACTTCCTGACCCCGGGTATAACGGAGTCAGACGTGGCTCTTGACACCCTCGTGACAGCACACCTGTGAAGTGAAAACTATTTCAGGGGACCAACTCTTGAAGCTCATCAAGAGAATGCCAAGAGTGTGCAAAGCAGTAATCAAAGCAAAAGGTGGCTACTTTGAAGAAACTAGAATATGACATATTTTCTGTTGTTTCACACTTGTTTGTTATGTATATAATTCCACATGTGTTAATTCATAGTTTTGATGCCTTCAGTGTGGATCTTCAATTTTCATAGTCATGAAAATAAAGAAAACTTTTTGAATGAGAAGGTGTGTCCAAACTTTTGGTCTGTACTGTATATACATTGCATCTATTATACAGTGTAATAGATGCAGTGTGTACAGGTATATAGTATACATAGCGATGTACTGATATGTGAGGTATTAGATATAATAAATGCAGTGTGTATATATATATATATATATATATATACAAACCGGATTTAAAAAAATTTGGGACACTATACAAATCGTGAATAAAAACTGAATGCAATGATGTGGAGGTGCCAACTTCTAATATTTTATTCAGAAAAGAACATAAATCACGGAACAAAAGTTTAAACTGAGAAAATGTACCATTTTAAGGGAAAAATATGTTGAATCAAAATTTCAAGGTTTCAATAGATCCCCAAAAAGTTGGGACAAGGCCATTTTCACCACTGTGTGGCATCTCCCCTTCTTCTTACAACACTCAACAGACGTCTGGGGACCGAGGAGACCAGTTTCTCAAGTTTAGAAATAGGAATGCTCTCCCATTCTTGTCTAATACAGGCCTCTAACTGTTCAATCGTCTTGGGCCTTCTTTGTTGCACCTTCCTCTTTATGATGCGCCAAATGTTCTCTATAGGTTAAAGATCTGGACTGCAGACTGGCCATTTCAGTACCCGGATCCTTCTCCTATGCAGCTATGATGTTGTGATTGATGCAGAATGTGGTCTGGCATTATCTTGTTGAAAAATGCAGGGTCTTCCCTGAAAGAGATGACGTCTGGATGGGAGCATATGTTGTTCTAGAACCTGAATATATTTTTCTGCATTGATGGTGCCTTTCCAGACATGCAAGCTGCCCATGCTACACGCACTCATGCAACCCCATACCATCAGAGATGCAGGCTTCTGAACTGAGCGTTGATAACTACTTGGGTTGTCCTTGTCCTCTTTGGTCCGGATGACATGGCGTCCCAGATTTCCAAAAAGAACTTCGAATCATGACTCGTCTGACCACAGAACAGTCTTCCATTTTGCCACACTCCATTTTAAATGATCCCTGGCCCAGTGAAAACGCTTGAGCTTGTGGATCTTGCTTAGAAATGGCTTCTTCTTTGCACTGTAGAGTTTCAGCTGGCAACGGTGGATGGCACGGTGGATTGTGTTCACTGACAATGGTTTCTGGAAGTATTCCTGAGCCCATTCTGTGATTTCCCTTACAGTAGCATTCCTGTTTGTGGTGCAGTGTCGTTTAAGGGGCCGGAGATCACGGGCATCCAGTATGGTTTTACGGCCTTGACCCTTAAGCACAGAGATTGTTCCAGATTCTCTGAATCTTCGGATGATGTTATGCACAGTTGATGATGATAGATGCAAAGTCTTTGCAATTTTTCGCTGGGTAACACCTTTCTGATATTGCTGCACTATCTTTCTGCGAAACATTGTGGGAATTGGTGATCCTCTACCCATCTTGGCTTCTGAGAGACACTGCCATTCTGAGAAGCTCTTTTTATACCCAATCATGTTGCCAATTGACCTAATTAGTGTTAATTGGTCTTCCAGCTCTTCGTTATGCTCAAATTTACTTTTTCCAGCCTCTTATTGCTACTTGTCCCAACTTTTTGGGGGATTTGTTGACACCGTGAAAATTGGAATTAACGTATTTTTCCTTTAAAATGATACATTTACTCGGATTAAACGTTTGATCTGTCATCTACGTTCTATTACAAATAAAATATTGACATTTGCCATCTCCACATCATTGCATTCAGTTTTTATTCACAATTTGTTTAGTGTCCCAACTTTTTTGGAATCCGGTTTGTATTATACAAAGCAGTATACTAATATATGAGATACAAGTTATAATAGATGAAGTGTTTACAGATATATAGTATACACAGCAGTGTACTTATGTGAGGTACGAGGTATAATCGATGTAATGTGTACAATATATATTATATACAGCAGTGTACTGATATATGAGTTACAAGGTATAATAGATGTAGTGTGTACAGATACCGTATATATTATACCCAGCAGTATACTGATATGTGAGGTAAAAAGTATAATAAATGCAGTGGACACAAATATATAGTTTATGCAGCAGTATACTAATATGTGAGGTACAGGGTATAATAGATGCAGTGTGTACAGATATATATTATATACAGCAGTGTACTAATATGTGAGGTATGTGGTATAATAGATGCAGTTTGGACAGATATATAGTATATACAGCAAGGTACTGATATGTGAGGTACGAGGTAAAATAGAGGCAGTATGTAAAGATATATAGTATATACAGCAGTGTACTGATTTGTGAGGTACGAGCTGTAATTTATACCCCATAAATCACATATTAGTACACTGCTGGGTATTGGAAGGGGCTATAAAGGCCCAATTTAGATTCTTGCTATGGAGCCCAATGACTTCTATGCATGCCCCTGACCCTGGCCATTGTAACTTTTGGTCAACCATTTGTAAGTAGAATATGCAATAAGAGCAAATGTCTTACAGTAGTAAGTACACATACTAGAGCCACATAGTACCTACATAATGGTATGATATTACAACTATTTTCCACAGTTGTGTCCAAAAAATATTTTAGGCAAGCTATTCATGCCAGTATCAACACATCTTCTGTGGGAATACATAGTAACATAGTTTATAAAGTTGAAAAAAGACAAATGTCCATCTAGTTCAGCCCGTTATCCTGCAAGTTGATCTAGAGCAAGGCAAAAAAAAAAAAAGTGAGGTAGAAGCCAATTTTTCCTACTTTAGGGGGAAAAATTCCTTCCCGACTCCAATCAGGCAATCATAATAACTCCCTAGATCAATGACCCATCTCTAGTAGCTATAGCTTGTTATATTATTACACCCCAGAAATACATCCAGGTCCCTCTTGAACTCATTTAGGGAATTCACCATCAACAACCTCCTCAGGCAGAGAGCTCCATAGTCTCACTGCTCTTACCCTAAAGAATCCTCTTCTATGTTTGTGTACAAACCTTCTTTCCTCCAGACGCAGAGGATGTTCCCTCGTCACAGTTTCTGGGACAAATAGATGATGGGAGAGATCTCTGTACTGACCCCTGATATATTTATAAATAGTTATTAGATTTCCCCTCAGTCATCTTTTTTCTAAAGTGAATAACCCTAATTTTGATAATCTTGCTGGGTACTGTAGTCTACCCATTCCAGTTATTACTTTAGTTGCCCTCCTCTGAACCCCCTCCAGCTCTGGTATGTCTGCCTTGTTCACAGGAGCCCAGAACTATGCATAGTACCCCATGTGTGGTCTGAACAGTGATGTGTAAAGTGGAAGGACTATGTTCTCATTACGGGTCTATGCCCCTTTTGATGCAACCCATTATCTTATTGGCCTTGGCAGCAGCTGCCTGACACTGGTTTTTACAGCTTAGTTTGCTGTCCACTAAAATTCCTAGGTCCTTTTCCATGTCAGTGTTACCCAGTGTTTTACCATTTAGTATGTACTGGTAACTTGCATTATTCCTTCCCATGTGCATAGCCTTACATTTGTCAGTGTTAAACCTCATCTGCCACTTCTCGGCCCATGCCTCCAATCTATCCAGATCCATCTGTAGCAGCATACTGTCCTCTTCTGTGTTATTTACTTTACAAAGTTTAGTGTCATCTGCAAAAAATTATATTGTACAGTGCAAGCTTTCTACAAGATCATTAATAAATATATTAAAGAAAATAGGGCCCAATACTGACTCCTGCGGTACCCAACTAGTGACAGTAACACAATCTGAGTGTGTACCATTAATAACCACCCTATGTTTTCTATCATAGAGCCAGTTACTTACCCACATACAGACATTTTCCACCAGTATACTAACCATATACTAACCTTTTATGTGGTACAGTGTCAAATGCTTTGGAGAAGTCCAGATATATGACATCCATTGATTTTCTGCGGTCAAGTCTAGAACTTACCTCCTCATAGAAACTGATTAAATTAGTTTGACATGACCGATGAATCCATGCTAATATGGTGTTGTTTGCTTATTTTAAATGAGGTACTCCAAGATAGCTTCTCTTAGAAAACCTTCAAATAGTTTACCCACGACAGATGTTAAACTTAATGTCCTATAGTTTCCAGGCACAGTATAGAGTCAGAAATAAGGGTCTGGCTATGATATTACTTAATTCTCTTAGGATACGGGGTTGTATGCCATCTGGTCCAGGCGATTTGTCTCTTTTAATCTTTTTTAGACGCCATTGTCACTGAGGAATTCACTGAGGAAAATAAACTGCCAGATGAAATGCAGAATGTAAAAGTAAATTCCCCATTAACAGTGCCCTGTCTGACCCAGGAAGAAGTACAACAGCGACTTAAAAAGATTAAAATAGACAAATCGCCAGGACCAGATGGCATACACCCCCGTATCCTAAGATAATTAAGTAATGTCATAGCCAGACCTTTATTTCTGATATTTACAGACTCTAGGATACGTAGAACTACAGGTAACAGCACTCTGCTAGTCAATTGCGCAAAGATATAAGCAAACACTAAAAGAATAAATGCTTGGGGGTCATACTTACTGCAAATGCAGCTAGAAGCTTTTTGCGAATATAATTGATCAAAAATATTTCGGGCCCATCTACCGGTCGTCAAGGTCGCTTCTAATCAGATGGGTCCTACTCTGACATGCCTCTCCTGGGCTTACAGCCTACAATCTGGGCAAAGTAGTACCAAGCTGCATCCTACACATGCCTCTCCCAGGTTGTGAGCCTGCAGTATGGGCTGGGTAGAATACAGCTGTACAAGCTATCTAATTAAAAGCACATGGTAAATGGGCTGGTGGTGCACGGTTCAATCTCACCACCAGGGGGAGCCACTCCCCTAGTGGCAGTGACAATGGGGAAAAAATAAACGAACCAGCACCTCCACAATAAGTGAATATGAGAACGCAGGTGCACGCTACCTTGGCTAAAACACACTTGGATACGTAGAACTACAGGTAACAGCACTCTGCTAGTCAATTGCGCAAAGATATAAGCAAACACTAAAAGAATAAATGCTTGGGGGTCATACTTACTGCAAATGCAGCTAGAAGCTTTTTGCGAATATAATTGATCAAAAATATTTCGGGCCCATCTACCGGTCGTCAAGGTCGCTTCTAATCAGATGGGTCCTACTCTGACATGCCTCTCCTGGGCTTACAGCCTACAATCTGGGCAAAGTAGTACCAAGCTGCATCCTACACATGCCTCTCCCAGGTTGTGAGCCTGCAGTATGGGCTGGGTAGAATACAGCTGTACAAGCTATCTAATTAAAAGCACATGGTAAATGGGCTGGTGGTGCACGGTTCAATCTCACCACCAGGGGGAGCCACTCCCCTAGTGGCAGTGACAATGGGGAAAAAATAAACGAACCAGCACCTCCACAATAAGTGAATATGAGAACGCAGGTGCACGCTACCTTGGCTAAAACACACTTGGATACGTAGAACTACAGGTAACAGCACTCTGCTAGTCAATTGCGCAAAGATATAAGCAAACACTAAAAGAATAAATGCTTGGGGGTCATACTTACTGCAAATGCAGCTAGAAGCTTTTTGCGAATATAATTGATCAAAAATATTTCGGGCCCATCTACCGGTCGTCAAGGTCGCTTCTAATCAGATGGGTCCTACTCTGACATGCCTCTCCTGGGCTTACAGCCTACAATCTGGGCAAAGTAGTACCAAGCTGCATCCTACACATGCCTCTCCCAGGTTGTGAGCCTGCAGTATGGGCTGGGTAGAATACAGCTGTACAAGCTATCTAATTAAAAGCACATGGTAAATGGGCTGGTGGTGCACGGTTCAATCTCACCACCAGGGGGAGCCACTCCCCTAGTGGCAGTGACAATGGGGAAAAAATAAACGAACCAGCACCTCCACAATAAGTGAATATGAGAACGCAGGTGCACGCTACCTTGGCTAAAACACACTTGGATACGTAGAACTACAGGTAACAGCACTCTGCTAGTCATTTGCGCAAAGATATAAGCAAACACTAAAAGAATAAATGCTTGGGGGTCATACTTACTGCAAATGCAGCTAGAAGCTTTTTGCGAATATAATTGATCAAAAATATTTCGGGCCCATCTACCGGTCGTCAAGGTCGCTTCTAATCAGATGGGTCCTACTCTGACATGCCTCTCCTGGGCTTACAGACTCTATACTGACAGGGAGTGTTCCACACGATTGGCACATAGCAAATGCGGTGCCAATATTCAAAAAGGGTGCGAACACAGACCCTGGAAACTATAGTCTGGTAAGTTTAACATCTTTTGTGGGTAAACTGTTTGGTTGTCTAAGAGATGCTATCTTGGAGGATCTCAAAGAAAACAAGCAAATAACATCATATCAGCATGGCTTCATGAGGGATCAGTCATGTCAAACTAATTTAATCAGTTTCTATAAGGAGGTAAGTTCTTGACAGTTGTGAATCAATGGATGTCGTATATCTGGAGTTCTCCAAATCATTTGACACTGTACCACATAAAATGTCAGTATATAAAATGAGAATGCTCGGACTGGGAGAAAATGTCTGTATGTTGGTAAGTAACTGGCTCAGTGATAGAAAACAGAGGGTGGTTATTAACAGTACATACTCAGACTGGGTCACTGTCACTAGCAGAGTACCTCAGGGGTCAGTATTGGACCCTATTATCTTCAATATATTTATTAATGATCTTGTAGAAGGCTTGCACAGTAAAATATCCATTTTTGCGGATGACACTTATCTGTGTAAAGTAATTAACACTGAAGAGGACAATATACTGCTACAGATGGATCTGGATAGATTAGTGGCTTGGGCAGAGAAGTGGCAGATGAGGTTTAACACTGACAAATGTAAGGTTATGCACATGGGAAGAAATAATGCTAGTCACCCGTACATACTAAATGGTAAAACACTCGGTAACACTGACATGGAAAAGGACATAGGAATTTTAATAAACAGCAAACTAAGCAGTACAAACCAGTGTCAGGCAGCTGCTGCCAAGGCCAATAAGATAATGGGTTGCATCAAAAGTGGCATAGATGCCCGTGATGAGAACATAGTCCTACCACTTTACAAATCACTAGTCAGACCACACATGGAGAACTGTGAACAGTTCTGGGCTCCTATGAATAATGCAGACATAGCAGAGCTAGAGAGGGTTCAGATGACGGCAACTAAAGTAATAACTGGAATGGGGCAACTATAGTACCCTGAAAGATTATCAACATTAGGGTAATTCACTTTAGAAAAAAGACGACTAAGGGGAGATCTAATTACTATGTATAAATATATCAGGGGACAGTACAGAGAACTCTTCCATCATCTATTTATCCCCAGGACTGTAACTGTGACGAGGGGACACCCTCTGCATCTGAAGGAAACAAAGTTTGTACACAAACATAGAAAAGGATTCTTTACGGTAAGAGCATTGAGACTATGGAACTCTCTGCCTGAGGAGGTGGTGATGGTGTGTACAATAAAGGAATTCAAGAGGGGCCTGGATGTATTTCTGGAGTGTAATAATATTACAGGCTATAGCTACTAGAGAGGGGTCGTTGATCCAGGGAGTTAGTCTGATTGTCTGATTGGAGTCGGGAAGGACCTTAAGTGAGGAAAATTGGCTTCTACCTCACAGTTTTTTTTTCAACTTGCAGGATAACAGGCCGAACTGGATGGACAAATGTCTTTTTTCGGCCTTATGTACTATGTTACTATGTTACTTAATATAAACAGACACTTGAAATCAAACACGCAAACGCTCACAAACTTGTGTTGTTTGTCTGCTCGTATGTGATTGTGTATGTGCAGCTCCCGAACAGCTTCAAACCAGACTGCTTTTTTTCCTCTGTATTCAAAGGGAATAAAGAATCAAAAGAGGTGAAATCCAAAATGCTTGATTATTTTTTACCAATAACACTTGCAGTTGGTAAAAAGTGTCGCTTACACATATTAGATCTTTGGAAGCTCCCATAAAAATAATCTTTTTTTTTTTTTTTGTATAAAATGCATTTGTAAATATTATAAATGAAAAAGGAATGCAAAATCAGTGCATAGTTTACAATTGGAAATATTCAATAGAAATATATAATTAGGAGGCTGTTTATTATCCTGAAATACGCCTATATTAGGCATTAGTGATGGACGAACATCTGCCGGGACGGTTTGCGAGCGCGATCGCGTGAACGCGATCAAATGTTCGCGAACCGCAAGTTTGCACGGGTCCCATTCATTTTAATGGCAGGCGAACCTGAAAAACCTTCAGCTCATATTTGCAGCCAAGAAATAATTACTAGAAGTGCACAAATAGTCCCACAACATGGACAGTGACATACCAGATGTATTATTCGAATTTGCGATCTCCATTCATTATTTTTTCAATGTGAAATAACGCCAATATAATTTTCGCGTATGCGCATGCGCAAATGCACTATACAGTACCCAAATGCACTATAAAGAAAGTATATTGGTATATAACACCCCGCTTCAATCAGTTTTTTTTTTGGAGGGGGACTGGTATATTACACCAGTAGAAATTATTTGTTCCAATAACGCTTGTCCCTCTATATACCTGCAGTATCGCAGCAGAACCACACAGAACTGCCGCACCATACAAATGCACTATAATATACTTTCTAACATAGAAAGTATATTATAACTAGAGTTGAGCGAACACCTGGATGTTCGGGTTCGAGAAGTTCGGCCGAACTTCCCGAAAATGTTCGGGTTCGGGAACCGAACCCGACCCGAACTTTGTCCCGAACCCGAACCCCATTGAAGTCAATGGGGACCCGAACTTTTCGGCACTAAAAAGGCTGTAAAACAGCCCAGGAAAGAGCTAGAGGGCTGCAAAAGGCAGCAACATGCAGGTAAATCCCCTGCAAACAAATGTGGATAGGGAAATGAATTAAAATAAAAATAAAAAAAATAAAAAATAACCAATATCAATTGGAGAGAGGTCCCATAGCTGAGAATCTGGCTTCACGTCAGCAGAGAATCAGTCTTCATGCCATAGCAGAGAATCCTGCTTCACGTCACCCACCACTGTAACAGTCCATTGTCATATATTTAGGCCCCGTCACCCAGGCAGAGGAGAGAGGTCCCGTAACAGAGAATCTGGCTTCATGTCAGCAGAGAATCAGTCTGCATGTCATAGCAGAGAATCATGCTTTACGTCACCCACCACTGTAACAGTCCATTGTCATATATTTAGGCCCAGGCACCCAGGCAGAAGAGAGAGGTCCCGTAATAGAGAATCTGGCTTCATGTCAGCAGAGAATCAGTCTTAATGTCATAGCAGAGAATCAGGCTTCACGTCACCCACCACTGGAACAGACCACTGTCAGATATTTTTAGGCCCCGGCACCCAGACAGAGGAGAGAGGTCCCATAACAGAGATTCAGGCTTCATGTCAGCAGAGAATCAGTCTTCATGTCATAGCAGAGAATCAGGCTTCACGTCACCCACCACTGGAACAGTCCATTGTCACATATTTAGGCCCAGGCACCCAGGCAGAGGAGAGAGGTCCCATAACAGAGATTCAGGCTTCATGTCAGCAGAGAATCAGTCTTCATGTCATAGCAGAGAATCAGGCTTCACGTCACCCACCACTGGAACAGGCCACTGTCAGATATTTTTAGGCCCCGGCACCCAGACAGAGGAGAGAGGTCCCATAACAGAGATTCAGGCTTCATGTCAGCAGAGAATCAGTCTTCATGTCATAGCAGAGAATCAGGCTTCACGTCACCCACCACTGGAACAGGCCACTGTCAGATATTTTTAGGCCCCGGCACCCAGACAGAGGAGAGAGGTCCCATAACAGAGATTCAGGCTTCATGTCAGCAGAGAATCAGTCTTCATGTCATAGCAGAGAATCAGGCTTCACGTCACCCACCACTGGAACAGTCCATTGTCATATATTTAGGCCCCAGCACCCAGGCAGAGGAGAGAGGTCCCGTAACAGAGAATCTGGCTTCATGTCAGCAGAGAATCAGTCTGCATGTCATAGCAAAGAATCAGGCTTCACGTCACCCACCACTGTAACAGTCCATTGTCATATATTTAGGCCCAGGCACCCAGGCAGAGGAGAGAGGTCCCGTAATAGAGAATCTGCCTTCATGTCAGCAAAAAATCAATCTTAATGTCATAGCAGAGAATCAGGCTTCACGTCACACAACACTGGAACAGTCCATTGTCAGATATTTAGGCCCAGGCACCCAGGCGGAGGAGAGAGGTCCCATAACAGAGAATATGGCTTCATGTCAGCAGAGAATCAGTCTGCATGTCATAGCAGAGAATCATGCTTTACGTCACCCAACACTGGAACAGTCCATTGTCAGATATTTAGGCCCAGGCACCCAGGCAGAGGAGAGAGGTCCCGTAACAGAGAATCTGGCTTCATGTCAGCAGAGAATCAGTCTGCATGTCATAGCAGAGAATCATGCTTTACGTCACCCAACACTGGAACAGTCAATTGTCAGATATTTAGGCCCAGGCACCCAGGCAGAGGAGAGAGGTCCCGTAACAGAGAATCTGGCTTCATGTCAGCAGAGAATCAGTCTTCATGTCATAGCAGAGAATCAGGCTTCACGTCACCCACCACTGGAACAGGCCACTGTCAGATATTTTTAGGCCCCGGCACCCAGACAGAGGAGAGAGGTCCCATAACAGAGATTCAGGCTTCATGTCAGCAGAGAATCAGTCTTCATGTCATAGCAGAGAATCAGGCTTTACGTCACCCAACACCGGAACAGCCAATTGTCAGATATTTAGGCCCGGGCACCCAGGCAGAGGAGAGAGGTCCCGTAACAGAGAATCTGGCTTCATGTCAGCAGAGAATCAGTCTTCATGTCATAGCAGAGAATCAGGCTTCACGTCACCCACCACTGGAACAGGCCACTGTCAGATATTTTTAGGCCCCGGCACCCAGACAGAGGAGAGAGGTCCCATAACAGAGATTCAGGCTTCATGTCAGCAGAGAATCAGTCTTCATGTCATAGCAGATAATCAGGCTTCACGTCACCCACCACTGGAACAGTCCATTGTCACATATTTAGGCCTAGGCACCCAGGCAGAGGAGAGAGGTCCCATAACAGAGATTCAGGCTTCATGTCAGCAGAGAATCAGTCTTCATGTCATAGCAGAGAATCAGGCTTCACGTCACCCACCACTGGAACAGGCCACTGTCAGATATTTTTAGGCCCCGGCACCCAGACAGAGGAGAGAGGTCCCATAACAGAGATTCAGGCTTTATGTCAGCAGAGAATCAGTCTTCATGTCATAGCAGAGAATCAGGCTTCACGTCACCCACCACTGGAACAGGCCACTGTCACATATTTTTAGGCCACGGCACCCAGAAAGACGAGAGAGGTCCCATAACAGAGATTCAGGCTTCATGTCAGCAGAGAATCAGTCTTCATGTCATAGCAGAGAATCAGGCTTCACGTCACCCACCACTGGAACAGTCCATTGTCACATATTTAGGCCCAGGCACCCAGGCAGAGGAGAGAGGTCCCATAACAGAGATTCAGGCTTCATGTCAGCAGAGAATCAGTCTTCATATCATAGCAGAGAATCAGGCTTCATGTCACCCACCACTGGAACAGGCCACTGTCAGATATTTTTAGGCCCCGGCACCCAGACAGAGGAGAGGTTCATTCAACTTTGGGTTGCACCGCAATATAATGGTAAAGTGAAATTAAAAATAGGATTGAATGAGGAAGTGCCCTGAAGTACAATAATATATTGTTAAGGGGAGGTAGTTAATGTCTAATCTGCACAAGGGATGGACAGGTCCTGTGGGATCCATGCCTGGTTCATTTTTATGAATGTCAGCTTGTCCACATTGGCTGTAGACAGGCGGCTGCGTTTGTCTGTAATGACGCCGCCTGCCATGCTGAATACACGTTCAGACAAAACGCTGGCCGCCGGGCAGGCCAGCACCTCCAAGGCATAAAAGGCTAGCTCTGGCAACGTGGACAATTTGGAGACCCAGAAGTTGAATGACCCAGAAGTTGAGGGGTGTGCACAGGTACTGTTCCACCATGTTATTGAAATGTTGCCTCCTGCTAACACGTTCCGTATCAGGTGGTGGTGCAGTTAGCTGTGGCGTGGTGACAAAACTTTTCCACATCTCTGCCATGCTAACCCTGCCCTCAGAGGAGCTGGCCGTGACACAGCTGCCTTGGCGACCTCTTGCTCCTCCTCTGCCTTCGCCTTGGGCTTCCACTTGTTCCCCTGTGACATTTGGTAAAGTTCTCAGTAGCGCGTCTACCAACGTGCGCTTGTACTCGCGCATCTTACTATCACGCTCCAGTGCATGAAGTAAAGTGGGCACATTGTCTTTGTACCGTGGATCCAGCAGGGTGGCAACCCAGTAGTCCGCACACGTTAAAAAGTGGGCAACTCTGCTGTCGTTGCGCAGGCACTGCAGCATGTAGTCACTCATGTGTGCCAGGCTGCCCAGAGGTAAGGACAAGCTGTCCTGTGTGGGAGGCGTATCGTCATCGTCCTGCGTTTCCCCCCAGACACGCACCAGTGATGGGCCCGAGCTGCGTTGGGTGCCAGCCCGCTGTGAATCTGCTTCATCCTCATCCTCCTCATCCTCGTCCTCCTCGTCCTCCAGTAGTGGGCCCTGTCTGGCCACATTTGTACCTGGCCTCTGCTGTTGCAAAAAACCTCCCTCTGAGTCACTTCGAAGAGACTGGCCTGAAAGTGCTAAAAATGACCCCTCTTCCTCCTCCTCCTCCTGGGCCACCTCCTCTTCCATCATCGCCCTAAGTGTTTTCTCAAGGAGACATAGAAGTGGTATTGTAACGCTGATAACGGCGTCATCGCTACTGGCCATGTTGGTGGAGTACTCGAAACAGCGCAACAGAGCACACAGGTCTCGCATGGAGGCCCAGTCATTGGTGGTGAAGTGGGGCTGATCCGCAGTGCGACTGACCCGTGCATGCTGCAGCTGAAACTCCACTATGGCCTGCTGCTGCTCGCACAGTCTGTCCAGCATGTGCAAGGTGGAGTTCCACCTGGTGGGCACGTCACATATGAGGCGGTGAGCGGGAAGGCCGAAGTTACGCTGTAGCGCAGACAGGCGAGCAGCGGCAGGATGTGAACGCCGGAAGCGCGAACAGACGGCCCGCACTTTATGCAGCAGCTCTGACATGTCGGGGTAGTTGTGAATGAACTTCTGCACCACCAAATTCAGCACATGCGCCAGGCAAGGGATGTGCGTCAAACCGGCTAGTCCCAGAGCTGCAACGAGATTTCGCCCATTATCGCACACCACCAGGCCAGGCTTGAGGCTCACCAGCAGCAACCACTCGTCGGTCTGTTGTTCTATACCCCACCACAACTCCTGTGCGGTGTAGGGCCTGTCCCCCAAACATATAAGTTTCAGAACGGCCTGCTGACGTTTACCCCGGGCTGTGCTGAAGTTGGTGGTGAAGGTGTGTGGCTCACTGGATGAGCAGGTGGAAGAAGAGGAGGAGGAAGCTGAGTAGGAGGAGGAGGAGACAGGAGGCAAAGAATGTTGCCCTGCGATCCTTGGCGGCGGAAGGACGTGCGCCAAACAGCTCTCCGCCTGGGGCCCAGCCGCCACTACATTTACCCAGTGTGCAGTTAGGGAGATATAGCGTCCCTGGCCGTGCTTACTGGTCCACGTATCTGTGGTTAGGTGGACTTTGCCACAGATGGCGTTGCGCAGTGCACACTTGATTTTATCGGACACTTGTTTGTGCAGGGAAGGCACGGCTCTCTTGGAGAAGTAGTGCCGGCTGGGAACAACATACTGTGGGACAGCAAGCGACATGAGCTGTTTGAAGCTGTCTGTGTCCACCAGCCTAAATGACAGCATTTCATAGGCCAGTAGTTTAGAAATGCTGGCATTCAGAGTCAGGGATCGAGGGTGGCTAGGTGGGAATTTACGCTTTCTCTCAAATGTGTGTGAGATGGAGAGCTTAACGCTGCCGTGTGACATGGTTGAGATGCTTGGTGACGCAGGTAGTGGTGTTGGTGGTACATCCCATGTTTGCTGGGCGGCAGGTGCCAACGTTTCTCCAGAGGCGGAGGAAGAGGCCGAGGTGGCGGCAGCAGCAGAAGAGGCCGAGGCGGCAGAAGAGGTAGCAGGGGGAGCCTGAGTGACTTCCTTGTTTTTAAGGTGTTTACTCCACTGCAGTTCATGCTTTGCATGCAGGTGCCTGGTCATGCAGGTTGTGCTAAGGTTCAGAACGTTAATGCCTCGCTTCAGGCTCTGATGGCACAGCGTGCAAACCACTCGGGTCTTGTCGTCAGCACATTGTTTGAAGAAGTGCCATGCCAGGGAACTCCTTGAAGCTGCCTTTGGGGTGCTCAGTCCCAGATGGCGGCGGTCAGTAGCAGGCGGAGTCTCTTGGCGGCGGGTGTTCTGCTTTTGCCCACTGCTCCCTCTTTATCTTTTGCTACGCTGTTGGCTCGGTCTCACCACTGCCTCTTCCTCCGAACTGTGAAAGTCAGTGGCACGACCTTCATTCCATGTGGAGTCTAGGACCTCATCGTCCCCTGAATCATCTTCCACCCAGTCTTGATCCCTGACCTCCTTTTCAGTCTGCACACTGCAGAAAAACTCAGCAGTTGGCACCTGTGTTTCGTCATCATCAGAGATGTGCTGAGGTGGTATTCCCATGTCCTCATCATCAGGAAACATAAGTGGTTGTGCGTTAGTGCATTCTATCTCTTCCACCCCTGGGGAAGGGCTAGGTGGATGCCCTTGGGAAACCCTGCCAGCAGAGTCTTCAAACTGCATAAGAGACTGCTGCATAACTTGAGGCTCAGACAGTTTCCCTGATATGCATGGGGGTGATGTGACAGACTGATGGGCTTGGTTTTCATGCGCCATCTGTGCGCTTTCTGCAGAAGACTGGGTGGGAGATAATGTGTCGGCCACCCAATTGACTAATGCCTGTACCTGCTCAGGCCTTACCATCCTTAGAACGGCATTGGGCCCCACCAAATATGACTGTAAATTCTGGCGGCTACTGGGACCTGAGGTAGTTGGTACACTAGGACGTGTTGCTGTGGCAGAACGGCCACGTCCTCTCCAAGCACCAGAGGGTCCACTAACACCACCACGACCATGTCCGCGTCCGCGTCCCTTACTAGATGTTTTCCTCATTGTTACCGTTCACCACAATAAGAAAAATATTATTCGGGCCAATGTATTGAATTGAAATTCAGGCCTTTTTTTTACAGACACCTAACACTATCTGGCTATCTATTTAGGTACCATATTACACTAATACAGGCACACCAGTAATGACAGATTTAGCTGAATATAAATTTGAGGCCTATTATTTAGGCGCTGGGTGACAGGTATACGTTTACGGACAGAATTAGACTTGGATCTGCACTGTAGCAAGTGTGTGAAGTTCTTGAGAATTACCCTATCAGCACCTTGAATCTAATATACCCTTTTAGGGATAGATTTAAAGTAGGCCTGATACAGCAGAAACCACTAATTTTGAGAATTGCAAAATTGGGAATTGTTTTTCAACCCAGAACAAAAACTGTGCTTTGACGGACACTAAAAAAAACTTGACCAGCTAAAACAGTAATGACAGATTTGGATAAATATAAATGTGAGGTCTATCTTTTAGGCGCTGGGTGACAGGTATACGTTTAATCACAGAATTAGACTTGGATCTGCACTGTAGCGTGTGTGTGAAGTTCTCGAGAATTACCCTATCAGCACCTTGAATCTAATATACCCTTTTAGGGATAGATTTAAAGTAGGCCTGATACAGCAGAAACCACTAATTTTGAGAATTGCAGATTTGGGAATTGTTTTTAAACCCAGAACAAAAACTGTGCTTTGACGGACACTAAATAACTTGACCAGCTAAAACAGTAATGACAGATTTGGATGAATATAAATGTGAGGCCTATTTTTTAGGAGCTGGGTGACAGGTATACGTTTAATCACAGAATTAGACTTGGATCTGCACTGTAGCGTGTGTGTGAAGTTCTTGAGAATTACCCTATCAGCACCTTGAATCTAATATACCCTTTTAGGGATAGATTTAAAGTAGGCCTGATACAGCAGAAACCACTAATTTTGAGAATTGCAAAATTGGGAATTGTTTTTCAACCCAGAACAAAAACTGTGCTTTGACGGACACTAAAAATAATTTGACCAGCTAAAACAGTACAGATTTGGATGAAAATAAATGTGAGGCCTATTTTTTAGGCACTGTGTGACAGGTATACGTTTAATCACAGAATTAGACTTGGGTCTGCACTGTAGCGTGTGTGTGAAGTTTTTGAGAATTACCCTATCAGCACCTTGAATCTAATATACCCTTTTAGGGATAGATTTAAAGTAGGCCTGATACAGCAGAAACCACTAATTTTGAGAATTGCAAATTTGGGAATTGTTTTTTAACCCAGAACAAAAACTGTGCTTTGACGGACACTAAATAACTTGACCAGCTAAAACAGTAATGACAGATTTGGATGAATATAAATGTGAGGCCTATTTTTTAGGCACTGGGTGACAGGTATACGTTTAATCACAGAATTAGACTTGGATCTGCACTGTAGCGTGTGTGTGAAGTTCTTAAGAATTACCCTATCAGCACCTTGAATCTAATATACCCTTTTAGGGATAGATTTAAAGTAGGTCTGATACAGCAGAAACCACAAATTTTGAGAATTGCAAATTTGGGAATTGTTTTTCAACCCAGAACAAAAACTGTGCTTTGACGGACACTAAAAATAACTTGACCAGCTAAAACAGTAATGACAGATTTGGATGAATATAAATGTGAGGCCTATTTTTTAGGCGCTGGGTGACAGGTGTACGTTTAATCACAGAATTAGACTTGGATCTGCACTGTAGCGTGTGTGTGAAGTTCTTGAGAATTACCCTATCAGCACCTTGAATCTAATATACCCTTTTAGGGATAGATTTAAAGTAGGCCTGATACAGCAGAAACCACTAATTTTGAGAATTGCAAAATTGGGAATTGCATTTTAACCCAGAACAAAAACTGTGCTTTGACGGACACTAAATAACTTGACCAGCTAAAACAGTAATGACAGATTTGGATGAATATAAATGTGATGCCTATTTTTTCGGCGCTGGGTGACAGACTCAACTTGCCCCTGATGTAGTATATGGCCAAAAAATAACCACACTATTGATGGTTAAATGCACTTTGTGACAGGCTCAACTTTCCCCTGATGTAGTATATGGCCAAAAAATAACCACACTATTGATGGTTAAATGCACTTGATGAAAGCTTGACCCTGATGTAGGATATAGCAAAAAATAACCACACTATTGATGGTTAAATGTACTTGGTGGCAGCTTGTGCTGGCGCACCACAAGACACAAAATGGCCGCCGATCAACCCAGAAAAAAGTGAATGAAAAACGCTCTGGGCAGCCTAAAAACAGTGAGCAATTGAATAGCAGCAGTTTAATGATCCACATCTGTAGATCGATCACTGAATGAAGTCTTTTGGAGGAGTTAATCTGCCTAATCTCGCCCTAACGTCGCAGCTGCAACCTCTCTCTACACTTGTAACAGCAGAGTGACGTGCAGCGCTACGTGACCCAAGCTTATATAGAGGCTGGGTCACATGCTGCACTGGCCAATCACAGCCATGCCAATAGTAGGCATGGCTGTGATGGCCTCTTGGGGCAAGTAGTATGATGCTTGTTGATTGGCTGCTTTGCAGCCTTTCAAAAAGCGCCAAGAAAGCGCCGAACACCGAACTCGAACCCAGACTTTTATGAAAATGTTCGGGTCCGTGTCACGGACACCCCAAAATTCGGTACGAACCCGAACTATACAGTTCGGGTTCGCTCATCCCTAATTATAACATTGTACAAGGAAGGCAATCCATTAGAATATACATAAAGATAAAACGTAACCTTTAATAATTTTACTATGAGGGTCCATTCACACGTCCGTATGTGTTTTGCGGATCCGCAAAACACGGAAACCGGCAATGTGCATTCCGCAATTTGTGGACCGCACATCGCTGGCACTATAATAGAAAATGCCTAATCTTGTCTACAATTGCGGACAAGAATAGGACATGTTCTATTTTTTGGCGGAAACGGAAGCACAGATGCGGAAGTGTGGATCCGCAAATGCGGATGTGGATCCGCAAATGCGGATGCGGACAGCACATTCCGGCCCTATTGAAAGAGAATGGGTCGGCACCCGTTCCGCAAAATTGCGGAACAGATGCGGACCCATTTTGCGGACGTGTGAATGGAAAAGATATCCCTCAAAATGAAAATAAATGAAATTATTAAAGTTAACCAAAAAGCATAGATGTGGTAGGCAATAACAAGTGCTCGGCGGCACTAAATCAGGTGCTCGGCGGCAGCAAATCAGAAACCATATGTCCTACAACAATCCGGGGGGTTCCAGTGCACATCCATGAATCCCGGAGGGAAAGCAAAAAACATCTATCCCTGGGCTAGATGATGATGTGGTATTGAAGGACAGGGTGGGCAAAGAACTGTCCCTGATATTGCCCGACAGGGGGGTGCTATTCTGGCCCTGATAGCCTAACCACAGACCACCCACCCTGATAAGAGCAACCCCGTCCAGAACCTTCCCCTATATATAAATGGCCCAGTAAGCCCCTAGCCCCTAGGCCCCTGACTTCCAGGTGATCACTATAGAGATCTACAGTATGTGTTTTTGACTCATTAGAAAAGTATATTATAAGTATATTGCACCCCTCTGTGTATCACACCTATCGATAGCACACCTATACTAGTGCTTAAAATGACTTTTGTGGCACTATTAGCTAGCGTTTGGTGTCCCTAACAGCCTGTCCCTGCTCCACACAGAAACCTCTCCCTACACTGGCAAAACACTGAATGTAAAATGGCGGCCAGATCAGGTTTATTTATAAGGTAGGGGGTGTGTCCATGTGCTGAAACGTCTCAATTGGCTGTCCTGTACCACCTGATGGATGTGTCATGGGTCAAAGTTCTTCACAATGTAAAAGAATATGGCAAGTGCAAATTTCTCCCTATTTGTTCGCATGTAGAGATGTCGCGAACACAAAATTTTCCATTCGCGAACGGCGAATGCGAATTTACGCAAATGTTCGCGAACGGGCGAACCGGGCGAACCGCCATAGACTTCAAAAGGCAGGCGAATTTTAAAACCCACAGGGATTCTTTCTGGCCACAATAGTAATGGAAAAGTTGTTTGAAGGGGACTAACACCTGGACTGGCGCATGCCGGAGGGGGATCCATGGCAAAACTCCCATGGAAAATTTTGTAGTTGACGCAGAGTCGGGTTTTAATCCATAAAGGGCATAAATCACCTAACATTCCTAAATTGTTTGGAATAACGTGCTTTAAAACATCCAGTATGTGTATACGATCAGGTATGATGTTGTATCGATCAGGTAGTGTAAGGGTTACGCCCGCTTCACAGTGACAGACCAAACTCTGACAGACGAAACTCCCCGTTTAACGCACCACAAACAACCGCAACGAGTTGTCAATAGTTGACACACTCATGAAATAAATTTTATTCCTCTATGCGTCAATCTTGGTGTAGTGATGATTGTGCTCGTGCGCACGTTCGGGAGATTGCAGGCGATGGTGGTTTTTCAAAGCCTATGGTCGTGCTGAGGTAGTTCAGTGACAGTTAAGTGACCCAGAAAACAATGATTCTGCAGTGTGGGCCCATTGTTGGCCTAGTAGGCTTTAATGATCACCTTAGATGATCACAAAGAAAATGAATGTTTTTTTTATGAAAATAGTGATGAGCGGCAGGGGTCATATTCGATTTTGCGATATTTCGTTATTCGTTATATTCTACGATTTTTTTACTCGAAAAATCGTCAAGGTAATGATCGTGTAATAGCACTATATTAGCTAAATTGCTCTATATTCGTTTTTTTTTCCCAGAATATTCGCTATATTGCTATAACTTTGTTTTTTCAAACATTCTGAATATTCTAAAACAAGAATATATAGCAATATAACGAATATTCAAAAAAATTAAAATAAAATATAGTTGTTATATAGTTATTTTTTTTATAGTTGTAATTTTTTTCCAATCTGAACTTCAGATGAGAAAAAAATTACAGCTATTAGACAAAGAAGATTATAGCACTATATTAGCTAAATTGCTCTATATTTGTTTTTTTTTTTCGAATATTCGCTATATTGCTATATATTCTTGTTTTAGAATATTACGAATATTCGAAAAAACTAAGTTATAGCAATATAGCGAATATTCGAAAAAATATAGAACAATTTAGCTAATATAGTGCTATAATCTTCTTTGTCTAATAGTTGTAAGTTGAAAAATTTGCAATAAAAATTTGCATTATGAAAATTCGCAAACACTACTCCTGAAGTCAAATATACTGCAGCCTTCTCATTGGCCCACAAGCTAGAAGCAGGGAGGGATCATGTGTACTGATTAAAAAAAAAATTGAATATTCGAAAATTACGAAACTATATCACTACATTCGAAATATTCGCAAATTTTCGAAGTACCTATATTCGCGATAAAAATTCGAAATTCGAATATTCGTGATCAACACTATATGAGAAATGATCCAGCCGATCGCTTTTGGTCTGTTCACAATGAAGCAACGACCTTATCATCTGGGGTGTGCCAACATTGCCAACACACTCATAGAGGTGATCGCTTCATTGTGATACACAAGCCCCTTCACAACAACAAGGTAACGATCACAAAGGGGAATTGACACATGTATGTGCCTTTTTTTTTGTTTTGTTTTTGCAGCCACAGTGCAGCACCAGAGGCCAGAAAAATTAGGCATGTACACATGCTTAAAAAAATTAGGTATTGTTGCAGCCGCTGCTGTAGCAGCGGCCGGAAAAATTTATGTTTTTCAGGCAGAAAGTGTTCTAAAACATTTTGGCTTGAATCCTAGTTGGTGGCGGAGAAGTCACGCAAGTCATCCGGCATGCAGAGATTAAATACAGCAGTGTGGGGACGATTTTTAGCCCAAGGCATCTCATCAGGCCTTTTTTAGTCAAATGCATCCCCCACTGTCAGTCCCTTCGGGATCCATGCCTCATTCATCTTAATAAAGGTGAGGTAATCTAGACTTTTTTGACCTAGGCGACTTCTCTTCTCAATGACAATACCTCCTGCTGCACTGAAGGTCCTTTCTGACAGGACACTTGAAGCGGGGCAGGCCAGAAGTTCTATTGCAAATTGGGATAGCTCAGGCCACAGGTCAAGCCTGCACACCCAGTAGTCAAGGGGTTCATTGCTCCTCAGAGTGTCGATATCTGCAGTTAAGAGGCGAGGTAGTTTGCTACCTGTCGGTCGAGTTGTTCTCTGAGGATGGACCCCGAAGGGCTGTGGCGATGCGTAGGACTTAAAAAGCTCTGCATGTCCTCCATCAACAACACGTCTGTAAAGCGTCCTGTCCTTGCCGGCGTGGTCGTGGTAGGAGGAGGATTACTTTCACCTCTTCCCCTGTTAGATTCCCATTGTGCTGTGACATCACCCTTATACGCTGTGTAAAGCATACTTTTTAACTTGTTTTGGAACTGCTGCATCCTTTCCGACTTCCGGTAATTCGGTAACATTTCAGCCACTTTCTGCTTATACCGGGGGTCTAGTAGCGTGGCCACCCAGTACAGGTCGTTCTCCTTCAGCCTTTTTATACGAGGGTCCCTCAACAGGCACGTCAGCATGAAAGACCCCATTTGCACAAGGTTGGATGCCGAGCTACTCATGTCCCGTTCCTCGCCCTCACTGATCTCATTGAAGGTCTGTTCTTCCCCCCAGCCACGTACAACACCACGGGTCCCATAGAGGTGACAATGAGCACCCTGGGATGCCTGCTGTGGTTGGTCTTCCTCCTCCTCAAAGCCACATTCCTCCTCTGACTCCTCTTCCTCAGACTCCTCTTCCAGCGTTGCCGCAGGTCCAGCAAGTGATGATGATAAGGCTGTTTCTGGTGGTGATGGTGACCACAACTCTTCCTCTTTCTCTTCACGCTCATCTACAGCCTGATTCAGCACTCTTCGCAGGGCACGCTCCAGGAAGAAAACAAATGGGATGAGGTGGCTGATGGAGCCTTTGGTGCGACTGACTAGGTTTGTCACCTACTCAAAAGGACTCATGAGCCTACAGGCATTGCGCATGAGCGTCCAGTAACGTGGCAAAAAAATACCCAGCTCCGCAGAGGCTGTCCTAGCACCCCGGTCATACAAATATTCGTTGACGGCTTTTTCTTGTTGGAGCAGGCGGTCGAACATTAGGAGTGTTGAATTCCAACGTGTCAGGCTGTCGCAAATCAAGCGCCTCACTGGCATGTTTCGCCGCCGAATATCAGAAAAGTGCGCCTGAAATGGAGACACACCTTCCTGGCCTGCTTGAGGACGTCCTGTAAGCCTGGGTACTTATACACAAAGCGTTGTACGATCAGATTCAACATATGTGCCATGCACGGCACATGTGTCAACTTGCCCAAATTCAATGCCGCCAACAGATTGCTTCCGTTGTCACACACCACTTTGCCGATCTCCAGTTGGTGCGGAGTCAGCCACTGATCCACCTGTGCGTTCAGGGAGGACAGGAGTGCTGGTCCAGTGTGACTCTCTGCTTTCAGGCAAGTCAACCCCAAGACGGCGTGACACTGTCGTATCCGGGATGTGGAATAGCCCCTGGGGAGCTGTGGGGGTGCAGTTGATGTGGAGCAAGACGCAGCAGCAGAAGAGGACTCAGCCGAGGAGGTTAGCGAAGAGGATGGAGTAGGAGGAGTAGAGGAGGTGGCAGCAGGACTGCCTGCAAGTCGTGGTCGTGTCACCAACTCGTCTGCAGAGCCACGCATTCCATGCTTGGCAGCCGTCAGCAGTTTTACCCAATGCACAGTGTACGTGATATACCTGCCCTGACCGTGCTTTGCAGACCAGGTATCAGTGGTCAGATGTTCCCTTGCCCCAACACTGTGTGCCAGATATGCCATGACTTCCTTTTCCACAATAGAGTACAGGTTGGGGATTGCCTTTTGTGAAAAAAAAATTCGGCTGGGTACCTTCCACTGCAGTATCCCAATAGCTACAAATTTTTTGAAGGCCTCAGACTCCACCAGCTTGTATGGTAAAAGCTGGTGGGCTAAGAGTTCCGACAAGCCAGCTGTCAGACGCCGGGCAAGGGGGTGACATTAGCTTCTTACACTCAAACATTTCCTTGACAGACACCTGACTGTGGGCAGATGAGCACGAACTGCTGAAGGTGAGAGGCGGAGTGGCGGGTGGTTGAGAGGGGGCAAGGAGGACAGCAATGGTTGACGTGGCTGAAGATGCTGGACCAGGAGGAGGATGGTGGCTTTGAGTTTGTGTGCTGCTTGTACTCATCATGTGTTGATCCCATAGGCGTTTGTGATGTGAGATCATGTGCCTTCGCAAAGCAGTTGTACCTAGGTGGGTGTTGGACTTCCCACGACTCAGTTTCTTTTGGCACAGGTTGCAAATGGCATTGCTGTTATCAGAGGCAGACACACAAAAACAATGCCACACTGCTGAGCTTTGTAATGACGACATTCTGGTGGTGGCAACAGCATGCATTGATTGGCGTGCTGTCTGGCTGACCCAGGGTGCCGATGCATGCTGTCTGACTGTGACACTAGCTCCTTGCGACGACCTCCCCCTGCTTCCAACTCGTCTCCTCCTCCTCTCTGTCTCCCCATCTGAACTTTCCCCCTGTTCTTCTTCTCTATGAGCGGGCACCCACGTGACATACACGGACACATCGTCCTCATCAACCGCTTCACTTGTATCTGACAACTCAGCAAAGGAAGCAGCAGCGGGTACAGCATCATCATCATCACACCGTACGTCCATGTGTGTAATGCTGCCTGACTGAGACATATCCCTGTTATCTACATCCTCTGGCAATAATGGTTGCGCATCAATCATTTCTTCTAACTGATGTGTAAATAACTCCTCTGACAGATCAAGTGAAGCGGCTGTGGTACTAGTGTTGATGGTGGCGGCGGGCGGGCGAGTGGTAACTCGAGAGGTGCCCGAAGCTGAGCTGGAGGAGGATGGTGCGTCAAGGTTCCGAGCGGAAGCTGTAGAAGATTAAGTGTCCTGTGTAAGCCAGTCAACTATGTCCTCAGAATTTTTCGAGTTCAGGGTACGTGGCCTCTGAACACTGGGCATTATTCTAGGGCCAAAGGAAATCACAGCACCACAACCACGATGGCCCCTGCTGGGTGGCCTGCCTCTGCCTGTCATTTTTTTTTTAGATTAGTGGTACTATGCGTGCAAGGTACTGTGCCACCCTATATGAGTGGTGGGCAGTGGGCACAGTACAATCAGTGGGCCTGACAGTCACTGGCAGGCAACTGCAATTATATTACAGAGGAAAAATTAAATGACTTTTTTATCTGCAAGGTACTGTGCCACCCTATATGAGTGGTGGACAGTGGGCACAGTACAGTCAGTGGGCCTGACACTCACTGGCAGGCAACTGCAATTATATTACATAGGAAAAATTAAATGACTTTTTTATCTGCAAGGTACTGTGCCACCCTATATGAGTGGTGGGCAGTGGGCACAGTACAGTCAGTGGGCCTGACACTCACTGGCAGGCAACTGCAATTATATTACAGAGAAAAAATTAAATGACTTTTGTATCTGCAAGGTACTGTGCCACCCTATATGAGTGGTGTGCACACAGTACAGTCTGTGGGTCTGTGGCCTCTCACACACGGGTAGGCAACTGCAATATATATATATATATATATATATAGAAAAATAAAATAAAAGCAGACTGATGTACCAGCCCTGGGCACAGTACAGTCAGTGGGCATGACACTCACTGGCAGGCAACTGCAATTATATTACAGAGAAAAAATTAAATGGCTTTTTTTATCTGCAAGGTACTTTGCCACCCTATATGAGTGGTGGGCAGTGGGCACAGTACAGTCTGTGGGCCTGAAACACACTGGCAGGCAACTGCAATTATATTACAGAGAAAAAATGTAAAGACTTTTTTATCTGCAAGGTACTGTGCCACCCTATATGTGTGGTGGGCAGTGGGCACAGAACAGTCAGTGAGCCTGACACTTACTGGCAGGCAACTGCAATTATATTACAGAGAAAAAATAAAATGACTTTTTTATCTGCAAGGTACTGTGCCACCCTATATGAGTGGTGGGGAGTGGGCACAGTACAGTCAGTGGGCCTGACACTCACTGGCAGGCAACTGCAAATATATTACAGAGGAAAAATTAAATGGCGTTTTTATCTGCAAGGTACTGTGCCACCCTATATGAGTGGTGGGCAGTGGGCACAGTACAGTCTGTGGGCCTGACACTCACTGGCAGGCAACTGCAATTATATTGCAGAGAAAAAATAAAAATACTTTTTTATCTGCAAGGTACTGTGCCACCCTATATAAGTGGTATGCACACAGTACAGTCTGTGGGTCTGTGGCCTCTCACACACGGGCAGGCAACTGCAATATATATATAGAAAAATAAAATAAAAGCAGACTCATGTACCAGCCCTAAAAAGGCTTTTTGGGGTGTTGTCAGGACTCTGTCCTTACAGCAGATGAGTCTTTGAGGACTGGAGTGGACACAGAACACTGGCCTAGCTAACGATTTCCCTATTAATTCAGCAGCAGCAGCAGCACTCTCCCTGCTCTCACTAACACTGCAGCTTCAGAATGAATCTAAGAGGGCTGCCGTCCTTGCTTTTTTATAGGAGGTGGGAGGTTCTGGGAGGGAGGGTATGCTGATTGGCTGGAATGTGTCTGCTGACTGTGAGGTACAGGGTCAAAGTTTGCTCAATGATGACGTATAGGGGGCGGACCGAACATCGCATATGTTCGCCCGCCGCGGCGAACTCGAACAAGCGATGTTCGCCGGGAACTGTTCGCCGGCGAATAGTTCGGGACATCTCTATTCGCTGTTCGGCGAATCGCGAACACGCAAAGTTTGCCGCGAAACGACCGCCAGGCGAACCGCGAGGCCATCTCTATTAAGCATATTTCAGTTGCAGATTGCGGCACAGTCTGAGACTTCTCCACGGTCAAGGCAGGTCTAAAAATGGAGGTGTGGCATGGGCAGGGAAGGGGACAGGATGGCAGGCACGTCTTACTCATCATTTTCTATGCCTGTTTTAGGCATAGAAAATCAGTCTAATAGTAAGACAGCTAGTCTTATATTTAGACTGACACTGGATGTGCCGAAGTTATGAAGAGGCCGATCCACCGCCAGATATAGAGGTTATTAATACATGCATCTAAAACGCTAGTCTTAATAAATGACCACCTTAATTCTTAAAGTGGTTGTCTCACTTCAGCAAATGGCATTTATCATGTTCACAAAACTTACTAATGTATTGTGATTTTCCATGTTGTCTCTTTTGCTGGCTTGATTCATTTTTCCATTTCATTATACACTGCTGTTTTCCTGTTAATTCATTTATTCTAACTAAAGATGAGAGAAGTATTCAAAAATTTGATTCAAATGCTTTGTCAAATTTTTTCAAAGATTGCAATTCAATCCAAATTAATTTGTCATGCAGCTCGTAATAAAAAAAACTATTGGCCAGCTGGCAGGGAGCATGTGTCATGGTGGGGAGTAGGGAAAATCCCCCACCATACAATGAGGGGAAAGTAAGGTAGCAGCTAGGCCTGGAAACAGGGAAAAGGGAGCTGGTAACCAACTAAGCATCCCTAAATCAAGGAAAAGGGAGCTGGTAACCAACTAAGCATCCCTAAATCATACCCCTAACCTACTGACTGTATGAGCCACCCTGTAGGGGGGGCTCATACTCTCAAATCTGGGCCCTACTGACCCTAACGGTCCCTGCAACATGGCGTCAGAAGGTGGAGACAAGCGATTCCTCCACGACATGGAGGAACCGGAGTCTTCAACAGGCCTAGCAACAAAGGGGAAGAAAGCAGCCATCAGTGGACGACACGACAGGTAAGTGTCCAGAGACAGAAAAAAACACTGCCAACAGAACCAACTTGGACACCTACCTGACAAAGCTGCTACAGGAACTTGAGCAGTCCACGCCTCTACCACTATTCGCCATAAATTCACAGAAATCGTGATCTCCAGTCATAATTTTCTTGATTGCGAAAATCGGCAATGTAATATGCGCGTATTGTGCGCGCAATACAGGCGTGGCTCACTTTTGCTACATTTTTCAAGCTGCTAGAAGTTTCCTGAGACAGTAGAAAATGGTTGGCAGCAACTTTCGTGACTATGAGGAAGAACTCCTGATCACTGATCAAGTAATTTTACATTTTAGCACTGTTTTTGATTACACTTCGCATGCATGGCAGAACAATATGACGGAATAACGATATCAATTGCCCTGTCACGTATGCAGTGCAGGTGTACTTCACGCAATAAATGTGTATATGACGTGCACCTAACTTACAGACGGATTAACTATATCAATTTCCCTGTCACATATGCAGTACAGGTGTACTTCTCACAATAAATGGGTACATGACATGCACTTAACTAAGAGACGGATTGACTATATCAATTTTCCTGTCACGTATGCAGTGCAGGTTTACTTCATTAAATAAATGGGTATATGACGTGCACCTAACTAATAGACGGATTAACAATATTATTTTCCTTGTCACGTATGCAGTGCAGGTGTACTTCACGCAATAAATGGGTAAATGACGTGCACCTAACTAACAGACGTATTAACTGTATCAATTTTCCTGTCACGTATGCAGTACAGGTGTACTTCATGAAATAAATGGGTATATGATGTGCATCTAACTAAGAGACGGATTAAGGCCTCTTTTACACGTGCGTCGCGTGTGAGGGCCGTATAGGAAGCGGGTGCATCGCGGGAAAATGCACAATTTTTCCGCGCGAGTGCAAAGCGTTTTAATGCGTTTTGCACGCGCGTGAGAAAAATCTGGACTTCTTCACAGAAGTTTGGGTTAGGTGCTCTGTAGTTTTAATTTTTTTCCCTTATAACATGGTTATAAGGGAAAATAATAGCATTCTTAATACAGAATGCTTACTAAAATGTGGATTGAAGGGTTAAAAATAATAAATAAATTTAACTCATCGCATCCACTTGGTCGCGTAGCGGATCTCCTCTTCTTTCTTCAGGACCTGGCAAAAGGACCTTTGATGACATCACTGCGCTCATCACATGATCCATCACATGGTCCATCACCATGGTGATGGATCATGTGATGGACCATGTGATGAGCGCAGTGACATTACCAAAGGTCCTTTTCCTCCCAGGTCATCAAAGAAGAAGAAATAAGAGAAGCCAGGCTGCGCAAACAAGTGGATGAGGTGAGTTTAATTATTTTTCATTTTTTTTTAACTTCTCCATCCCTATTTTACTATGCATTTTGTATTTAGAATGCTATTTTTTTCCCTTATAACCATGTTATAAGGAAAAATAATAATGATTGGGTCCCCATCCCGATCATCTTCTAGCAACCATGCGTGAAAATCGCATCGCATCCGCACTTGCTTGTGGATGCTTGCGATTTTCACGCAGCCCCATTCACTTCTATGGAACCTGCGTTGCGTGAAAAATGCACAATATAGAGCATGCTGCAATTTTCACGCAACAAACAAATGATGCGTGAAAATCACCGCTCATGTGCACAGCCCAATAGAAATTAATGGGTCTGGATTCAGTGCGGGTGCAATGTGTTCACCTCACGCATTGCACCCACATGGAAAGCTCGCCCGTGTAAAAGAGGCCTAACTATATCAATTTCCCTGTCACGTATGCAGTGCAGGTGTACTTCATGCAATAAATGGGTATATGACGTGCACCAAACTAACAGACGGATTAACTATATCAATTTCCCTGTCACGTATGCAGTACAGGTGTACTTCACACAATAAATAGGTATATGACGTGCACCTAACTAACAGACGGATTAACTATTATATTTGTGTGTCAGGGGTACAAAGTACAATGTTGCATTGCACCCACAAAAAAAATTGCTGTAGTTCACCCACAAAATTAACAGCCAGATTTGTGATTAGCTTTCTGTTTCAGGAGTGCAAAGATGATGAATTGCACCCACAAAAAATCACACTAACACTGTCCCTCACTTCAGCTGCCTGCTTTCTGTCCCTTCACTACTGAGAGCTGATGGGCGGTGCTACACGTGATACAGCTTATATAGAGGCTGGGTCACATGATGCACTGGCCAATCACAGCCATGCCATTAGTAGGCATGGCTGTGATGGCTTCTAAGGGTACACAGCTTAAAAGCTTGTTGATTGGCCCCCCTGAGGCCTTTCAACAAGCTTTATTAAATGCCCATACACCGAAATCGAACCCAAACTTTTCCAGCAAAGTTTAGGGTTCGGGTCCGGGTACCAAAAATCATAACGCTCGGTACGGACCCGAAGTTTACAGTTCGGGTTCGCTTAACACTATTTATGAGTGATCCATTGTTACCAGGCTACTTCCTTTCACTTTGTAACATGTGCACTAGCCATTTTAGAAATAAATCAGATATTTTACCACAAAGGGAGCAAAATCCTGCATAAATTATGAATATCACAATAGATTCAGGATTAATATAGAAGAAATAAAACTATAACTTCCCCCCCTCCTCCCCAATTGGCTGTCGTCACTACAGCTCTATCATATGCAGCTAAAATTACGATAATAATTGTTAACAGTCACACGTGCCGCTCTCCGTTTCCTTTCCATATCCTCATAAATTTTAATTTGTCGAAGGTACTGGATCCATTCACTTAACGAGGGTGGGGAGACAGACCCCCAGTATTTAATTAAGATAACTTTTGCCGCCATCAAACCCTTCATCCAGATCTGTCTGACCCGGACCGGAATTACCGTGTCTGAAGCAAAATATCCCAACATCACCGTCAACATCCCGGGGTTATATGTCGAAGAGGACTCCTTTTGTAGGGCTACAAAAACCTGTTCCCAGTACCATTTTAATTTGCTGCAGTTCCAAAGTAAATGGCCAAAATCCGCATTCACACATCCACATTTAGTACAGCAGCAATCTAGGCCTTTATTTTGAGGAAATTTCGCTTCGGTTTTTGGAGTATAGTACAATCGGTGCAAGATCTTAAATTGAATTAATCTGTGAGCATTAGAAATTGTGGCCTTTCTTAAATTTCTATAAATACTGGTCCATTGTAGTGGGGGGCAATGCAACTCTTGCTCCCATTTACTTGGGCTTTTAAATACAGCTATGGTTGCCAATGCCATTTGAAGTTTACAGTATAAGCTAGTTATCTTAACCCTCTCATCTGTCTGGGCATAACAATAGTCAAAAAATAAATTCTCAAGTGGAAAAATATAACCTTTATTGCTAGAGGCCTCATATACGTGTTTTAGACATGCATACATAAACAAATCTAATGATGTACTATCAGTGAAATTAAATTCCAAAAAAGATTTAAAATGTCCTAAAGAAAAAAGATGACTCACATTGACAACCCCCTTACGGAGCCAATAAATAAAATCTGTGATTTTGAAAAATTCCACCAGATTCCTGTTCTCCCACAGAGGGGTGAAGGCAAAAGAATAGGAAACTTTGAGAATCCTCTTGAGCTTATTCCAAACCCTCTGTAGGGTACAGGGTATCAATAGGGACTACCTCAATCCCAAATAACCAGATTCCAAACATGTGAAAATATTCTCTATTGGTTTATCCATAACCTGAGTTAAATATTGTGCAAGTAAACTCTCTTTAAAATTACATCGCTGAATCTGTGCACATAAATAGTATCCTTGAAAAAAAGGAAGTGATAACCCGCCCTCCGATTCCGACAGCCATAGATATCTTTGTTTTATATGCACCCTCTTCCTTCCCCATATTAGATCGTTAATAGGAGTCTCCAATCTATGGAAAAAGATATCATCGATCCAAACAGGGGAAGCCCACTTTGTTAACTTTAATTCACTCAACACTAATTATAACTCTACCAAGTTAATTTCTTAGTCTGCCTTGGCTCCTCATTTCACTTTATATGCTCCCTATTTCCTATTATATTCCCATAGATTTGGTGATATGGTTTTTTATATATACTCTACATATGGTTTTAGTATATTGCTATCTCGATCCCATTAGCTTCCCACAAACAGATGCTCTCTCACATGAATATATTTACCGTTTTTGTCTTTACTTTTATTTTTATTTTATTATGTTTCATCTTAGTTCTCTTATAGGTTTATGCTTTTTTGATTTTCATAGAAATATATTACTGCCAATTTGAGACAAGTGTCATATTCTTACATTGTCACCTTTTCCTACATAGATTTGGTTTTACAAAGGTCCCTTATTGGACCGTTACATTGCACAAAATAATCTGGAAATATTTTACGTCTTTATGCTGAGAAGAATGTTCTACTTGTTCGACACTGTTGTATAGGTTTCACAATTTATTTTGGTTCAATAAATTTATTTGATTCATTATACAGTATATTCCGAGAAGCATGGCACAAATTTCTCTCTATGGAACACAACCTTTAACAATCAGGATGGCCATTATGAATATCTTGTTGTGTCATTTAGCCCCAGCAAGGCACTGGCAGTGCTACAGTAGTTTCTCAGCAACATTTAAAAAAAATATGATCTACACCTGAGTGGTCGTATATCTCAATAAAATCCTGATCTACTTGCCTGACTTCAAGTTGCATCACAAGCATGTTTTTACTGTTTTGCAGCATCTGAGGGAGAATATTCTCTATGCTATGTTTCAGAACTGCTTTTTCAATAGATTGTCTCTTCCTTTACTGGGTTATGTGATCTCAGACCAGAGCCTAGAGTGGTCCCTGAAAAGATTTGTGTGGTTATTGATTGGCCTCATCCTCTTGGCCTAGGAGTCATCCAGCGGTTTTGGGTTTTTGCTAATTATTATAGGTAATTTATTTCACATTTATCCATGCTCATCCCACCTATCTCTGCTCTCACCAGAAAATGAGTGAATGCCAGGTATTGGACACTATTACCGTGGAGCTCTGTTGGCAAAACTCAGTTATGTGGCTTCTTCTCCAAGGTGTTCTCTTCTGCTGAGGCAAACTTTTCTTTTGGAGACTTTAGGCTTCTCATCATAAAGTTAGCTCTAAAGTAATGGATTCATCTTCTGAAGACTGCTTGTCACCCGGTGGTTATCTATAGTGGCTGTTATCTAATGTCCCCCAGGCCCGGCCACCATCTTTTTTTGACCACTTCAACACCTGGCTCCTACACTCTTTCAGCTGACATCTCCCCTATCATTATGGGTGACTTCATCATCCCCATTGACACTTTCCACTCAGCTACCTCTAAGCTCATGCACTTACTTCTTCCTTTGGCCTCTCTCAGTGGTCCTCCACTACCACCCTTAAAGATGGTCACACACTGGATCTTATCTTTATCGGCCTCTGATCCCTATCTAGCCTCTCTAAGTCACTTCTCCCCCATCTGACCACACTACTTATGTTCTCTTCACTTGTCAATACAGCTGCCACCCAAGTTCATAAATTGACACAGCCTTGCAGGAACCTTAAAAATCTTAACTTTCGCTTGCTCTCTGAGTCTCTTCTGCTGCTTTATACCGTGTGTTTCCTCCATGATAAAACTGCTGCTGCCACATTGTATAACACCACAATAACTACAGTTCTCAACTCATTTGCCCCCTCAACATAACAAAACCTGGGCAAAAAGGTTCCTCCCTAGCTCATATAGTCTAATAAAGATTAACCATTGTGCTGTTCTGATCTCTTGTGCCTGACTTCTGTCTGTTTGTAGTACAGTAAAGTCCAGATTCTTTAATGGGGGTGAAATGGTGAAAACCAGAGGTTTACCTTGATAAGGCCCTTGGTAGTAGCCTCAAGCCAGATCTATTCAGTGGCACAGTGGAGCCACTGTGTTGCAGGCACTATTATTATTGAACTAATACAATCACAACATATCCAGGATAACCACAATGTGGTTTTCACACTGTGAAACCACAGTTGTTGGTCCGCCACTGCTGTGATTGACTAGGCACTGTGTAGCCACTTTGTGGGTAGCACTATGTAATTTTTATTTTAGATTAAGTAGATGTGACAATGTTAGTGATGAGCACATCTATTCGCAGATTCGGAGATTCGTAATTTGTAATTATTTAGGCACCGAATCAAAACCTAATCTTTTCTGGCACCAAGCGCATAAGCAATCAATAGTGTTCTGTCACCACCAGGCAGGAGGTAATTGTGGTCAGTTGCTAAAACAAGATAGAAGCTTTTCATTAAAATCTGTGTTTTAGAGGACTAGAGGGATTATATACCAATTTCAAGGGCAATTGGAGTAACTTTGGTTTGGAATGAATAGATTCGGACCCGAACAAAATTTTTGGGAAGATTAGTTCATCTCTAGACAATGTGTCAGGAACAGTAAAGTTGTCAGAATTGTTATCATCATGCTAGCACTACTATTTTGGCTACAATAATTTATGAACACAGCAGTGGGAAATAGCTGTAAGGTTTTGCCACTGAGTAGATAGTGTGTGGCTCTACTGTAAGTACAGTCTACTGATTGAAGGTTACAATCATAATTGGCTTTAGGGGTATGGCCAGGGTAACAATAGATGGATCTGTACATGTCATTCCTAACTTCCTATTGATATTACCATACATACGCATCTAACAGTTATTTGTTACCTTTAGTATGGTTGACAAACATACTAGTCTTGTTATTAACTGCATTAAAAGCAGACAAACTTCAAATAATACACTAGGTATAACAGCAGTCATGGTCATTTTTCATTTATTAAACAGAAATATGCCTAAGGCTACTTTCACACTAGCGTTTTGGCTTTCCGTTTCTGAGATCCATCATGGGCTCTCACAAGCGGTCCAAAACGGATCAGTTTTGCCCTAATGCATTCTGAATGGAAAAGGATCTGCTCATAAAGCATCAGTTGGCTTCTGTTCAGTCACCATTCCGCTCTGGAGGCGGACACCAAAACGCTGCCTGCAGAATTTTTCTGTCCACCATGTGGTGTGGAGCAAGACGGTTCCATCTTGGCACATAGTGTAAGTCAATGGGGACAGATCCGTTTTCATTGACACAACAGAAAACGGATCCGCCCCCATTGACTTTCAATGGTGTTCATGACGGATCCATCATAGCTATAGAAGACATAATACAACCGGATCCGTTCATGAATGATGCATGCGGTTGTATTATGGTAACGGAAGCGTTTTTGCAGATCCATGGTGGATCCGCAAAAAACGGTAATGTGAAAGTAGCCTAAGTTAGGTGTATTTCTGGTGCAGAGTGCGGTGCAAAGGTCCTTTGTGCCACAATCTGTAACTTCTCCCTGCTCACGCCAGGTCTAAAAAAGTGGGCGGGGAAGCAGAAGGACCAGCAGGCCCAAGTCATTTACTATTTTGTACGCCTGTTTTAGGCATAGAAAATGCTGATCTTAATAAATGCGCCCCTTATTTGTTACTTTTACACAAACAAATCTTGTACTGAAGCTGATTAACACATTAAAGGGCTTCTATCACCAGATTTGGTCCTATTTAGTTGACTGACACTAGCGATGTGCTAGTGTCAGCAGTCCATAACAGTGTTCTTACTTATCATCTGTCTGCTGCCGTTCACCTTAAAAAACGTACTTTTATAGATATGCTAATGAGCCTCTAGGTGCTATGTGGGCGTCATTAGCACCTAGAGGGCTCCGTCCACTCACCATTTCAGCCGCCCATTGCGTCCCTCCAGCCCGCCCCGCTCCTGTTGATTGACGTGAAACTTCTCAGTATCTCGTACCAATTCCCGCGCCTGCGCTTCTGTATTCGGCGCAGGCGCAGTGAGTGAATGCCGCGCTCCTGGTGCCGGCTTCCTCACTGTAACGTAGTTGGCGCAGGCGCAGTGAGGAAGCCGGCGACGGGAGAATACAGAAGCGCACGGCGCAGGTGCGGGAATTGATACGAGATACTGAGAAGTTTCACGTCAATCAACAGGAGCGGGGCGGGCTGGAGGGACGCGATGGGCGGCTGAAATGGTTAGTGGACGGAGCCCTCTAGGTGCTAATGAGGCCCACATAGCACCTAGAGGCTCAATAGCATATCTATAAAAGTACGTTTTTTAAGGTGAACGGCAGCAGACAGATGATAAGTAAGAACACTGTTATGGACTGCTGACACTAGCACATCGCTAGTGTCAGTCAGCTAAATAGGACCAAATCTGGTGATAGAAGCCCTTTAAGTAATTTTGAACCGTCATACAAAATCTCAAATATAAATGTAAAATGTGCTCCAGTGTGAGTAATTACTTTCTCATGGAACCTGATGTGAGCCCAAAGAAATTACAAAACAAACTGTACTATTCAGACTTTCTGATGTCCATACTCAGTTGTAAAAATATGCAGGTCAGTGTGTTTCCAATTATATTGTGTGATAGCTATAGTAACACAGACAGCAAGAGTTTAAAACAGTGAAAATCAATATGGGTAAAAAGTGTATTATGCCTTGGAAATCATAATCCTTTTGCAATTTTTTCCAAGCACATGCTGCTATGAGCATTAGACAATATAAAATATTGGGACAAAAAGAAAGAAGTTGATATTTTTTTACCCCTCCTTTTAATTAGACCGCTCTTTAGATGTGCTCACCCTAGCCAAGTGTTCTTTTATAAATTCTGGAAAAATATCTCATGCAGCCATCGTAATGCTTCACATTTGAGCCAAAAAAATCTGTTTTGACTTTGGATTACATTACGAATTTCTCCTATGGTGTTTAAAATTGGCATAGAGAATGGGTGTTGAAGCAGGAGGTCATCTGCTCTAGCAACAGTTTGTTCTAAAGTGAAAATCTTAATACTTCATGAAAAGTCATAGAAAATTAAGAAATTGAACCACTCAATAGATTGTAAAACATTGCTATGGTTAAGAAAGACAGTACGAACAGTAGAGATGATATCATTGAGTAAAAACATGTACAGTACTTATATTTAATTACATCTATATGCTATTTTTGCATGATTTTATAAGTGTGAATAATTCAATTATGTTTTCATCTTTTCTGCTTATGAAGGCGTCATTCCTCTAGCAATGGGCATAGTCACCTAGCTGTTAACAGGAACATTTACAAGGTAATTGATCACCAAATTGTGACCATATCTGCTATTTTGTTTTAAAAAACTACACATCACTCTAATGTTTTTGCTGAATAACATTACCAATTTTACTGTCCTTGGAGTGCTGAATTCATATAGACTCACAAGTGTACCTGCATCTAAAAGAGCACATCCCAGCCATGCAATTCAGTCAGACTTTGATGCATCTTTTCTGATATAATCACTTGTTGTGGTGAAAGTACTGGGAAAGGCCTGGAAGATCATTCTTATTGTTTTCTTCCATGTAGTTTTCAAGTTTAAAAGTGATATTCGAGTTGCTTAAAGGGGAATGTGTCATCAGAAAATGACCTGCTGTTTAAATCACTTTTTTATGTTTAACATATTTTTTTTAATCATTTTTGATGATATTTTTAATTTTCCATGTCACTTTTAAACTAAAGCAAAAAATCCAGCAGTTTTTTCACTGGCCACTATATCTAATAATTGCCACTACTTGTTGGTTTGTACAGATTACTTTACTGCAGTTGACTCCTTCTAATCCTGCCTATAATGATATGGTCTCTGAGTATAGAAAAGACAGGATCCACCATTCACAATAGGTGACTGTCAAATCTTATTTAGTCTTTCCTTGTACAATGACCACTGCACAGGTCACAGAGCGTGTCTAGAAAACTCTCCCATAGAAGTCAATAGGATCCCCTCCTTACAATCGTGTCTATGGACCATGGGGCCACTGTAAAGCAATTGTTATTTAATGCTTTGTAAATTTTGTTAACAACAGCTCTGGCGAGATGGCCGCCCCCATAATCATGTTCAGCAAATAGAATAAAAAATCTGTAATTAGAAAATAAAAACAGGGGGCTGCCATAAAGCAATTCTTAAAGCTTTATAAATGCTCTTAAGAACACCTTAGGCAAGATGGCCGCCCCCATAATAATGTTGTGGAAATAAAATAAAAAGATCTACAATTAGAAAAGGAGCTGGCAAATAAAAATTTTGGTGACACATTTCCTTTTAACATTTTAAAAAGGAACTGTTCCTGGTATCATGGAAGAGTTTCTGATAACTAAAGATGAAAATATCATGGCCATAACAGATATGAAAATTCTTTACTAGTATATTCTAATAAGACAATCTCAAAGACAGTGACTAAGAGTGGCTTGTATGTTACAGGGATGCTTGAAGCACTTATGCTTTTCCTTTCAGCTATCATCATTTCAAAGGGGCTCTATAAAAATGATTGCATCTGTAATGGTGGTTTTAAGATATGCAACATAATTATTATTTGTTACTTGGATGACTTGCAGATGAATTGACTTTCATACTGCACAGACATTTAACCTGTTGGGGACATATGACGTACCAGTACGTCATGATGTCCTGATATTTAAGGACACATGACGTACCGGTATGTCATGTGTATTTCCGATCATCGCCGCCATGAAAAAAAAAGTTGCCATGAATTTTATTTTTTTTTTTAAATAAAGTTTCCCCCTAAAAAAAAATAAAAGTTTCATGAAAAATAAAAAAACAATGTAATTTTCCCCAAATAAAGTTAAAAAAAATTGCTAAAAAATAAGGAAAATAAAAAAAAGTAGACATATTAGGTATCACCGTGTCCGTATCGACTAGCTCTATAAACATATCACATGACATAATCCCTCAGATGAACATCGTAAAAAATAAAAAATAAAAACTGTGCTAAATAAACCATTTTTTTGTCACCTTACATCACTAAAAGTACAACATCAAGCGATCAAATAGGCATATGCCCACCAAAATAATACCAATCTAACCGTCACCTCATCCCACAAAAAATGAGCCCCTATGTAAGACAATCGCCCAAAAAATAAAAAAAACTATGGCTCAGAATATGGAGACACTAAAACATCATTTTCTTTGTTTTAAAAAAGCTGTTATTGTGTAAAACTTAAGAAAATTAAAAAAATATACATATTAGGTATCTCCGCATCCGTAATAACCTGATCTATAAAAATATCACATGACCTAACCCCTCAGGTGAACACCGTAAAAAAACAAAAAAAACTGTGTAAAAAAAGCCTTTTTTCTTCACCTTACATCACAAAAAGTGTAATAGCAAGCGATCAAAAAGTCATATGCACCCCAAAATAGTGCCAAACCGTCATCTTATCTCTCAAAAAATGAGACCCTAGCTTAGATAATCGCCCAAAAACTGAAAAAACTATGGCTCTCAGAATATGGAGACACTAAAACATGATTTTTTTTTTGCTTAAAAAATGATATTATTGTGTAAAATTTACATAAATAAAAAAAGTAGACATATTAGGTATTGCCACGTCCGTAATAACCTGCTCTATAAAAAATATCACATGGCCTAACCCCTCAGGTAAACACCATGAAAAAAAAATTGTGTAAAAAAAGCCATTTTTTTCACTTTACAACACAAAAAGTGTCATAGCAAGCGATCAAAAAGTCATATGCACCCCAAAATAGTGCCAATCAAACCGACATCTCATCTCGCAAAAATTGAGACCCTATCTAAGATAATTGCCCAAAAACTGAAAAAACTATGGCTCTCAGAATATGGAAACACTAAAACATGATTTTTTTTGTTTCAATAATGATATTATTGTGTAAAGCTTACATAAATAAAAAAAGTATACATATTACGTATCGCCGCATCCGTAATAACCTGCTCTATAAAAATATCACATGACCTAACCCCTTAGGTGAATACTGTAAAAAAATAAAAATAAATACGGTGTAAAAAAAGCAATTTGTTGTCACCTTAAATCGCAAAAAGTGTAATAGCAAGCGATCAAAAAGTCATATGCACCCCAAAATATTGCCAATCAAACCGTCATCTCATCCCGAAAAAAATGAGCCCCTACATTTTATCTCTATTTTACATTTTTTCTTGTGGAACACCTAAAGGGTTAACAAAGTTTGTAAAATCAGTTTTGAATACCTTGAGGGGTGTAGTATCTAAAATGGGGTCACAATTTTGGAGTTTCTACTCTAGGGGTGCATCAGGGTGGCTTCAAATAGGACATGGTGTCAAAAAACCAGTCCAGCAAAATCTGCCTTCCAAAAACCGTATGGTATTCCTTTCCTTCTGCACCCTGCCGTGTGCCCGTACAGCAGTTTACGACCACATATGGGGTGTTTCTGTAAACTACAGAATTAGGGCCGTAAATATTGAGTTTTGTTTGGCTGTTAACCCTTACTTTTTAACTGGAAAAAAAAAATATTTAAAAAAGTGAAATCTTGAAATTTTATCTCTATTTTCCATTAATTTTTGTGGAACTTAGAGTCAGTAAATTTGTACTGGTGGAATAGGAGCCAAAGCACACCCTGTACAGGCAGGAGTACAAATCGCTTCTCCTGCCTGTGCACCCTCTGCTTGGCTAAATCCTGGCATAGCAAGATTAGCTCCTGCCTTTGCCTGCTCCACTTAACTAAAAGTCCTACATATGAGCTTTTAGCTGGC
The DNA here is from genome assembly GCF_905171765.1 of Bufo bufo. NCBI lineage: Eukaryota > Metazoa > Chordata > Amphibia > Anura > Bufonidae > Bufo > Bufo bufo. The sequence goes on along the minus strand of NC_053390.1, from coordinate 268,519,200 downwards.
ACAAGCAGGAGCCCTGTCTAATCCTTGCATAGCACATCTATACTGGCATTCTGCTGGACAAAATGTTGCTGCATGCAGAGGTATTTTTCCTTTTCCCCCCCTAAATCTCCAGAGGCTCCTGCTGGAAGATCTACTGCAATTGTGAAACTAGTCTGACAAAAATCTGTGGCCATAAATAGTTGTTTTGGCACAAGTCAGGGCTTCGAAAGTAAGGGATGCCACTTGTCTTTTAGAGCATGGAGTTTGCTGATTTTGATTGGGGCTGGTTGGGGCTCAATTTTGTAGGGCAAGCTGTAGTTTTTACTAGTACCATTCTGGGGAATATATAATGTTTACAGGATGCAAGGCAGCTGAAAAATAGCAATTCTTTCACTGTTTTTTATTTTTACCTTTTATGAGTTTTAAAAGGGTTGTCTCATCATTGTCTTATAGGTGCTGGTCCCACCGCTGGGACCCGCATCCATATCGAGAATGGAGCCCGGCACAGTGGGGGCTGGAGGACTCCGGTCTGGCCACCACCAAGCCGGCTCCCCATAGAAGTGAACGGTGGCGTACCGCGCATGTGCAGCCCCCACTCCCATTCATTTTTACGGGGCAGAGGGAAACTGCCGAGCCAGCGCTCGGCTATTTTTGCCGGCCCCATAGAAAATGAATGGAGGGCGGCTGCATTCTCAATATAGGTGTGTGTCCCAGCGGTGGGACCCACACCTATAAGACAATGGGGGCATATCCTAGAGATATGCCCCCATTGTCCAAGATGAGACAACCCCTTTAACCTGCAGTTTAAATGATTTTTTAAACTACACGATTACAGCAATGTCAAATACATATACCGTATTTTTCGACCTATAAGATGCACCGGCCCATAAGTCGCACCTAGGTTTTAGAGGAGGAAAATAAGAAAAAAATATTTTTCATTAGATCTCAGATCAGGCCAGCAATCAGACCCCCAATGTTAATCAGACCTCATCTGACAGCCCCAATCAGACCCCCAATGGTAATAAGACTCTTAATCAGACCTTAGATCAGACCCCCAATGTTAATAAGACCCCAGTAAGACTTCAGATCAGACCCCCATGCCTCAGATCAGCCCCACATGCCATGTATGAGCCCCCGTGCCATTTATGAGCCCCCATTATGAGCCTCCATGCCATTTGTGAGCCCCCATTAGCCCCCATGCCAGTTATGAGCCCCCATTATTAGCCCCCATGCAAGTTATGAGCCCCTGGGCCATTTATGACCCCCATGACATTTATGAGCCCCAATTATGTGCCCCCAGTGCCATTTATTATGCCTCCAGTGCCATTTATTATACCCCAGTGCCATTTATTATGCCCCCAGTGCCATTTATTATGCCCCCAGTGCAATTTATTATGCCTCCAGTGCTATTTATTATGCCCCCAGTGCCATTTATTATGCCCACAGTGCCATTTATTATGCCCCAAATATGAGCCCAGTGCCAGAGAGCAAATAAAATAAAAATCCACTTACCTCTCCTGCTCCTGGACGACGATGCTCCTCACCTCCAGCGCGCTCAGTCTTCTTCCTGCTGACGGCTGTGCTAAAACCCGGTGCGCACAGCGAGAGGTCACAGGGTGCCCTCACACTGTGCACAGCCTTCACAGCTGACAGCCGAGGACCAGGAAGCAGTGGGTACAGAGCCTTCACCACTTCCCGGTCCTCCGGTACTAATGAGCGCTTCCTAAATGGAAGCGCTTCATTAGCATTCGCCCCATAAGACACAGGGGCATTTTTGGGGGAAAAAATGTCTTATGGGTCGAAAAATACAGTAGTTTTTTTTATGTTTTACTACTTTTGCCCAATAAAACCCCTTTTTTAAAAAGAAGAAAACATGGGGGGCGGAGCTAGCGCCGAAACAGAGCGGACATGTGAAGCGCTGCTCTCCTGCAGATATACCCTAAAAGCCTGGATTTCTCGCTCTACTGGTCGCCAAAATGGTCAAGATAGGTGGCCAAAAGCCTACTGACCAAGCAGGCCAAGCCCGTTCCTCCAGTCCGCCTGGCGATATGGATCGTTTTATCAGAAAGGCAGCGGCTGCTGCTGTGAGCAAAGATTCCAAGATGGTGCCCGGCACTCCTAAGAGCGGCAACAGCAGGTCAGCCAGAGAAACGGCCGAATCGGATGGGGTAAGGGAAAATTCTCCTGACCCTGACAACCTCCCCATATCCCGTTCTTACCTTAAGGAGGCTCTACTAGATGCCCTGGGCCCCATCAGCCTAGATTTAGCCTCTATCAAGGAAGATGTCCGCCACATAGGCAGAAAGGTGGAAGGCCTAGAAGAAAATCAGGCGATCATCATCAGTCACCAATCGGAGGCAGCTAATAGCCTCATGGCATGCCAGAAACACCTCAACTCCCTGTACGCAGCTGTTGAGGATCAAGAAAACAGAGGGAGGAGAAACAACTTGCGTTTCCGTGGAATACCTGAGTCGGTGTCCCCAGTGGATGTTCCACACACAGTCATCCAAATCTGCCTGCAAATCCTGGGCCCGGACTCGGTCCATGAAGTAATTATAGAGAGAGTGCATAGAGCCCTACATCCCAAGCCGCAGGCCTCAGAACCTCCCAGGGACGTTATATGCAAATTTCTGAACTTTCCCATCAAGGATGCCATATTATCCGGGGCCAGACAAGCAGATCCCCTGAGATGGGAGAATAACCCTATCTCGGTTTTCCAAGATCTATCGCAGTCCACTCTGAAGAAGCGCCGATTCCTGAAGCCATTGACGGAATGGCTCCGTCACCATAACACCATTTACAGATGGACCTTTCCGTTCGGTCTGTCCTTTGCATATGAAGGTCGGCGTATCACCATTTCTTCTTATGGGGACCTAGAAAAGGCTTATGCCCATTTGAAAATTCCCCCTCTGGACATAGAAAACTGGGAGATGGTCCAGAGCCTTTCACCATTAACATCACTACCTGCGATATCCTC